>NC_090652.1:53182117-53792438 GCF_040937935.1 Hyperolius riggenbachi | reverse complement strand
CGGAACTGTTTTTTTGTGGTCCACATTATTTAGGCCTATATATATTTTTTTGCTGTGAGCTCCAGCTTCTAAAGTATTTGACCTATTTGTGATGTTTATAATCATATGTTGGGCCCTCAGGTTGATGATTATGTCCCCCAGGTCATTGGAGCTAGTGCTCTGGTTTTTATAAAGAATTAAGCTACTATATTTTTATAATTGGTGATAAATAAATGTTATATATTTTATAAGATATTTTTCTTCCTTTTTTCCAAGTGATTAATAGCAAAGCCCCCTTAAATGCTAAGAGCCTCAAATTTAGAGAATATATTAAGGAGATCAGAAGGAATAAGAGGGAATTTTTTTTTTCAAAAAGACCTTATAGTTTTTGAGAAAATCGATGTTAAAGTTTCAAAGGAAAAATGTAAACATTTAAAAACCCGCCGACTTTAACGGTTAATAGCAAAGCCTGCTTAAAGTTTAGGTACACCAAATTCCCAGGGTATATTAAGGGGATCAGTGGGAATAAGAGGAAAACATTTTTTTCAAAAAGACCTTATAGTTTTTGAGAAAATCGATGTTTAAGTTTCAAGGGCAAAAATGTCTTTTAAATGCGGAAAATGTCAGTTTTTTTTGCACAGGTAACAATAGTGTATTATTTTCATAGATTCCCCCAAGTGGGAAGAGTTTTACTTACTTCGTTCTGAGTGTGGGAAATATAAAAAAAAAAACCGACGTGGGGTCCCCCCTCCCAGACCTCTTTAACCCCTTGTCCCCCATGCAGGCTGGGATAGCCAGATTGTGGAGCACCGGCCGTGTGTGGCTCCGCACCCTGACTATACCAGCCCGCATGGTCCATGGATTGGGGGGTCTCGGAAGGGGAGGGGCAGCCAAGCTTTCCCCTCCCCCTCCGAGCCCTTGTCCAATCCAAGGACAAGGGGCTCTTCTCCACCTCCGATGGGCGGTGGAGGTGGAGGCCGCGATTTCCTGGGGGGGGTTCATGGTGGAATCTGGGAGTCCCCTTTAAAAAGGGGTCCCCCAGATGCCCACCCCCCCTCCCAGGAGAAATGAGTATAGAGGTACTTGTACCCCTTACCCATTTCCTTTAAGAGTTAAAAGTAAATAAACACACAAACACTTAGAAAAAGTATTTTAATTGAACAAAAAACATAACCACGAAAAAAGTCCTTTAATATTCTTAATTAACCATTAATACTTACCTGTCCCTTTAAATAAATGATCCCTCGCAATAGCCTCGGAAATGTTCTATCAGTTACAATGTAACAAAGTTATTTGTAACTACGCCGCACCCGACGTCACTCGCCGCTCAGCCGCGGCATACGCGTCTGTGCTGCACGGACCCGACAGAGCTCTGAGCTATATAGCTCAGAGCTCTCTAAGCATCTTTGAATTTGGGCTCCAAGGAGCCACATTGGTCCTTAGCAGACCAATGGGGTTCCTTCAAATCAGAAGGAACCCCATTGGTCTGCTAAGGATCAATGGGGCTCCTTGGAGCCCAAATTCAAAGATGCTTAGAGAGCTCTGAGCTATATAGCTCAGAGCTCTGTCGGGTCCGTGCAGCACAGACGCGTATGCGGCGGCTGAGCGGCGAGTGACGTTGGGTGCGGCGTAGTTACAATGTAACAAAGTTGTTACATTGTAATAACTTTGTTACATTGTAACTGATAGAACATTTCCGAGGCTATTGCGAGGGATCATTTATTTAAAGGGACAGGTAAGTATTAATGGTTAATTAAGAATATTAAAGGACTTTTTTCGTGGTTATGTTTTTTGTTCAATTAAAATACTTTTTCTAAGTGTTTGTGTGTTTATTTACTTTTAACTCTTAAAGAAAATGGGTAAGGGGTACAAGTACCTCTATACTCATTTCTCCTGGGAGGGGGGGTGGGCATCTGGGGGACCCCTTTTTAAAGGGGACTCCCAGATTCCACCATGAACCCCCCCCCCCAGGAAATCGCGGCCTCCACCTCCACCGCCCATCGGAGGTGGAGAAGAGCCCCTTGTCCTTGGATTGGACAAGGGCTCGGAGGGGTAGGGGAAAGCTTGGCTGCCCCTCCCCTTCCGAGACCCCCCAATCCATGGACCATGCGGGCTGGTATAGTCAGGGTGCGGAGCCCCACGCGGCCGGTGCTCCGCATTCTGGCTATCCCAGCCTGCATGGGGGACAAGGGGTTAAAGAGGTCTGGAAGGGGGGACCCCACGTCGTTTTTTTTTATATTTCCCACACTCAGAACGAAGTAAGTAAAACTCTTCCCACTTGGGGGAATCTATGAAAATAATAGACTATTGTTACCTGTGCAAAAAAAACTGACATTTTCCGCATTTAAAAGACATTTTCGCCCTTGAAAATTAAAAATCGATTTTCTCAAAAACTATAAGGTCTTTTTGAAAAAAAAATGTTTTCCTCTTATTCCCACTGATCCCCTTAATATACCCTGGGAATTTGGTGTTCCTAAACTTTAAGCAGGCTTTGCTATTAACCGTTAAAGTCGGCGGGTTTTTAAATGTTTACATTTTTCCTTTGAAACTTTAACATCGATTTTCTCAAAAACTATAAGGTCTTTTTGAAAAAAAAAAATTCCTCTTATTCCTTCTGATCTCCTTAATATATTCTCCAAATTTGAGGCTCTTAGCATTTAAGGGGGCTTTGCTATTAACCTTTAAAGTCGGCGGCCTTTTTATATTATACGGGAGCGTTACGGGTTAACGTGAAATTACGATAGCGTATAATACCAAATTACGGCATGAACGAAACGCGAAAATACGCATTGAAAATTATGCTTACGGTATTTTCAATTACGATTTTAATGGCAATTACGCTACCGTAATTTCGCATCGTAATCGCAAATTTCGCATTCGTAATTATAGTAATGCGAAATTACGAAAATTTCGGCTCAACTCTAATCACTGGTGCACGCCAAACACCCAGCGTCACAAGCAGACTCTGGGCCAGCAACCCCAGCGAAGAGGAAGAACACAACTGACTAGTTGGGTTAACGTGCAAAATAGCAGGAGGTAGACATTGTGACTGAGGATGGACTTTAAACAGATACATGTTACAGGAAAATAAATAAAGAACAAAGATCACCTTTTATAGCAAATGTATGGAACCAGGAAAAATAATTCAGATAATGAGCTAAACATGACAAACCTGTTGCAAAGTCCAGTCACTTACTTCCTAAGCTTTACAAGGGAATGCAAGAATATTCTTTCTGAGCAGCGGTAAGAGCAGAGATACAGCAACCTGCTTCTTGGATACAAGAAACAGCAACTTCCAGATGGCATGGATAGATGACCACAGAGATCTCTAGTGTGAATCTAGAAGATGACATTTCCTGAAACACCATATGCCTTTTCACTGGGAGAAGTTCTGAAGGTCTGAAGAAAGGTATTAATGCTGCTCAGTACTTCATATCTGTGGCATACTTTTCCGTCTTTGATAGAAAGTTAAAGTATACCAGAAGGGAAGAAAGCGCCAAACTTGAGTCCCCCAGAGGCTTACCCCGTAACTCCCCTTCATCGCCATTCCAGTGCTGAGACCCCCAAAAGCCTGTCAACAAGAGCTTGTCAACAGAGCTCACCCACACTGTGCAAGCACAGATGGCGTTCATCTGTACACTAGCATGGCTCAGTCACAGCCTTCTCTGCCAAGCCAGAGTGGCAGCCCTATGCTACTGAGCTGGTGTGAGCCATCTGCACCTGTGCCAGAGGCTTCTCTCTCCTGAGGTAAATATCTATAGTCTTCCCTTAAGAATCTTTCATGCTTACTTTAAACTATCTCCACTTTCTTATCTGTGATCTGTGTTCCTCTTGATCACGTCTTCCTGCACTTTCAGTACCAGGAAGTGATAGGTGTAGCTTCTCCGGGATACAACAAAAATAAATAATCTTATACAAATCTAAGCTGGAGTTGCAGTTTATGAGAGACTTTGAAATTAATTCAAACAAATGCAAAAAGTGGAGAAAAGAAATTGGCACTAAATGTGAACAGAGAAATGGACTGGCAAACTACCGGAGTTTACCCAGCAACTGCGTGCTCTCCTATAAACACTTCTTGTATATGGAGCAGAAGAAAAAAGAAATGAGGCACTGTAGATGCAATAGGGTACCTTTACTCATCGGTGACCACACATCAGGTGAGCGGTGGGGGTGACAGAGGCCTGCTCCATAATTCAAACAAATGATGATAAAGCAGACAAAACATATTCACATTTTTCATTCACCCCACTCCTTCTTCCCTTTACTTGAGCTATGCTGGGAATTTATGGGTCAATAGGCTGCTGCCTCCACTGCTTATCTGCATTTTATCCCCAGGTGACCATTTATGTTGTGAGTTCATGTTCTCCAGTGTGAAGCAAGCACCCAGGAGAGGAAAGGTTGATGTGCCCAGACTCTCAGTATTTCAACTCCAATACTCCAGCAAAAAATCCACAGTAGAGTCAATCAATATGTATTAAAGGTATTTTATTCCATCAAAAAAGTGTAAAAAGTAATCCGTAGCAGTGACAGCCCTGCTGTTTCGGTCTATGCGACCTTTCTCAAGCCGTTCAGCATTACATCTCCAATCTGGGGGGGCCAAGATTACTTTTTATACTTTTTTGATGGAATAAAAGAGCTTTAATACAAATTGATGGTGCCAACTCTACTGTAGATTGTTGTGAGTTCATGTTATTAAATGTAGCTTGTGATGCTGTATATGATATAATAGACATTTTTTAACTTGCATCTTGTGGAAGCCATATTGTTCATTTTCTGTCTGCTGTACCATTTTAGATGTGTTTGTCTCTGTCCCCTGTAAAAGTTAAGTCTGCATCTTTCTGTAAAGGGCTGTGAATCTCATTTGAATAGATCAGCTATGTTCAATAGCCCACAGACACTGAGACAATATGGCCTCCAGCAAGGAAATGGTTAATTAGACAATAACCCAACCATTTGTCATGAATAGTCTGATGTGCTTGGAGGATGTTTGCAGGACAGCTAGCCTATTGTTGAAATACACACTGTGTACTGTCTAGAGTCTGTGGTTGGGAGGGTCGAAAGCAATACAGGAACCTGTGAAATTTGCAAATAACAGCAAGCTGGGATAGTACAGAGGTCTTTGAAAACTGTGATGTCACCATCTGAGGAAATTAGATTATTTCTGGATTTGTAGCCTCAGGTTAAGCTTCTTGCGATAAAAAATCAGCATGGAAGATTCAGAACTTCCCCAGGAGATAGCAAGAAGCTCGGACTGCCCTGGTTTCTGACCAGCTGTGTCCTCCTGCAAAACCAAGTTTAGACCTTCATGCTGGTAAAGTTTGATTCTTCTGTTTTATTCCCGTTTTATTTTGCTAAACAAATATGCTTGTGTGTCTCTTTGTACTTTTACTTTGCTTTTTGTAAATATCTTTGTATATATTTCTTTCTGCTCTGTTCCACCTTTTTGGAATATTAAATCTTTATTTAATAAGCTAGTCTTCTGGGTACTAAGCAGAGCTTCACATCTCCTAGAGCAGTGGTCCTCAAACGAAGGCCCGCGGGCCGAATGTGGCCCCCTGAGACTTTTTTACCGGCCCTCACACACAAAATGTATTACTTATAGATGCGGTCACCTACATCTTTAAATATTGGTGGTCCACATATAGAATAGCAGTGCTGGCACCTCCCATCCACATGGAAGCAAGAAAGCAGTCATTTGCTGGTTTCCAATCAAATTCCACATCAGGTGACAGTGCTGTCCAATTGGACTGCAGGTTGTCACCTGGGTATGCTTCACTGTCTGGCCTGCAAAAACTTCTATATCATTTTATGTATACTCTGGCCCCCCAACAGTCTGAAGTATGTTGACCCGGCTCTCAACCCAAAACGTTTGGTGACCCCTGTCCTAGAGAGAGACTGCAATGTAATTGTGTTACAAGTTCAGTGCCTGATTGTATGCTCGGATTGTGCATCGCTACTGTGTGTGATTGCATTGTGTGTGTGGTGTTCTTGTACTCTGCCCTAAAACTCGAAGCTGACCCAAAGTACGTAAATGCCAGTCTGAGTGCAGGCTGCTTGACAGCAGAGTGGGAATTGTCAAAGTGTCTAGCAGCTGCTAGTGGTGACAGAGTGTTGTTGAGGGGCGACAGCCTTGTGTTTGCTTGAAAAGAGAATCTGTACTCTAATATTCTTACACTAAAAAGCATACCATTCTATTCCTTATTTTGTCCTGTGCCCCTCTGTGCTGTTTCTGCCACTCTCTGTTGCAATCCTGGCTTGTAATTAACAGTTTTAGGCAGTGTTTACAAACAAACTAACCAGCTTGTGATAGGCTCACATAAACAGAGTGTGTGAGTCAAACAGAGCCTGCAGGGGGCCTGAAGAGGGTGTGTATAACTTCTATCCAATCACAAGCAGTGCTGCACATTCCACACATTCAAGCCTTAGCCCAACAGACACGACAGAGGAAAGGAGATAAGATTTATTACAGAGACAGTGCAATTAGGAAAGGCTGCAGTAAGCCAGAGCACATTAGAACAGGCAAAGGAACTTAGAAGAACTATGGCTGAAAAATTTGTTACAGAGTCTCTTTAAATAAGGCTGCTTCCCTTCTCGATCAGGTCGAAAACTCCCATCGGGAACTATCTCTGCAGGCCTGCCGTGGGTCCGGTTCCTGACACAGCTTTTCTTCTTACTTATGAAGTTCTTCAAATAAAGTACCTTAAAGTAACAGACATGATGATCATAGTGTACAAACACTGTGACTTTGTTTTCCAAAAGCTAATTTATGCCTTACATTTCCTGGGTGCCAACATGTTCCTGGTGGTTTCAGCACTATGCCCAGTTACAGGGATCATTTAAAGCAATACTTAAGTGAATTAAAAAAAAAAACTCAGATACTTACCTAGGGAGAGGGGAGGCTCTGGGTCCTATCAAGCCTTTCTGTTCCTCTCATGGTCCCCTAGTTCCATCCCTGGCACCCCCATTAGCAGTATTAAATTGATGGTTTGAGAACTTCTCTGTGTCGCTACAGGACTTTTTTATTTAGGGCGCTATGCAGGTGATGAATCCATTGCTGGGGTAGCTGTCAACCAATAATGAGCATGTCCATGCACTGGAAAGTGGTCATTGTAATGATGGATCATGGACATGGCCAAATAAAATTAGCAGTTGTGTAATTCACAGACAGCTAGGTATAGGTACACTTATTATAGGTAGCCAGGTATAGGTGCCCCAGTATAGGTAGCCAGGTATACAGTAGGTGCCCCCAGTATACAGTAGATAACCTGGTATAGGTGCCCCCAGTAGAGGTAGCCCGGTATAGGTGCCTCCAGTATAGGTAGCTTGGTATAGGTGCCCCAGTACAGATAGCCTGCTATAGGTGCCTCCAGTATAGGTAGCT
Source organism: Hyperolius riggenbachi (assembly GCF_040937935.1). Lineage (NCBI taxonomy): Eukaryota > Metazoa > Chordata > Amphibia > Anura > Hyperoliidae > Hyperolius > Hyperolius riggenbachi. The sequence continues at coordinate 53,785,078 of NC_090652.1, read as the reverse complement.
ATAGATGTCACATACATATAATTTTCCATTTGCGAACGCAAACTTCCACAGATGTTCACGAACAGGCGAACCGCCATAAACTTCAGTAGGCAGGCGAATTTTAAAACCTATAAAGATTGTTACTGGCTTAAAAGTGAGGGAAAAGTTGTTTCAAGGGGTCTAACACCTGGACTGTGGCATGCCAGAGAGGGATCCTGCCAAAAATTACAGAGTTGACGCAAAGTCAGGTTTTAATACCTAAAGGGTAGAAATCACATTATGCACAGCTCTGGGTGTCAGTGGTCTGTGGAGTGTCACGCACAAAGAAATGCAATAGTACTATCAGAATTTAGTGAAATAATAATACACAGGAGTGGTTCTGTGCCTACAACTTAATGAGGCAACAACAATAGCAGTATTATGCACACAGCTCTGGGTGTCAGTGGGCTGTGGAGTGTGTCACACACAGAGAAATGCAATAGTACTATCAGAATATAGTGAAATAATAATGCACTGGAGTGGCTCTGTGCATGCAACTTAATGAGGCAACAACAATAGCAGTATTGTGCACACAGCTCTGGGTATCAGTGGGCTGTGGAGTGCCACACACAAAAAAAAAAAACCCCAAAAAAACCAGGAGACTGATGTGCTAGCCATCAAAAGAGCTTGAAAAATGGGGGGGAAACCGAGAGCCCAATATGGTGCAGTATGTTAATATGGAGAGATCTGTTGTGAATAAATGTAGTGATTATACTCACAAGGGTGGGTCGCCACAAAGGCAACCACTGGACAGGCCGGCAGGGAGAATTGTAACCTGACCCCGCTCAGGTTTAAAAAGTCACTCTCTGTACTGTAGATAGGAGAAAATGGGGATACACCCCTCCACCAAGGGTGGACTAGATAATATTGAAATACGATAACAGAGGCGCCAAGTAGAATAAAATTAATTAAAATTAATTAAAATTGTTAAAAAGGAGGAAGTGGGTGGACCCACCTCCCTTCTGAAAAAAAGTCCGGACAATGGACAGGTTACTTACAGTTTAAAGTAACATTTATTAGTTACTCCAAAAGTGTAACGGGTTTCACGGGTAACAGTCCCGCTTCTTCAGGCAAACGATTTTTGGAGGGTGCAAAATCAGGTCATGAACCAGTAGAGTTGGGCCGAACGGTTCGCCTGCGAACGGTTCCATGCGAACTTCAGTGGTTCGCGTTCGCGTCCCGCAGGCGAACCTTTGCGGAAGTTCGGTTCGCCCCATAATGCACATGGAGGGTCAACTTTGACCCTCTACATCACAGTCAGCAGGCCCAGTGTAGCCAATTAGGCCTTAATTACACTACCTGATTGATGTATACACATGCAAGATGTTTGAAAGCACTTTAGGCCTGTCATTTAGCATTCAATGTGATTTCTGCCCTTAAAACGCTGCTTTGCGTCAAATCCAGATTTTTCCCGGGGACTTTTGGCATGTATCCCACTCCGCCATCCCCCCCTCCAGGTGTTAGACCCCTTGAAATATCTTTTCCATCACTTTTGTGGCCAGCATAATTATTTTTTTTTTCAAAGTTCGCATCCCCATTGAAGTCTATTGCGGTTCGCGAACTTTAACGCGAACCGAACCTTTTGCGAAAGTTCGCGAACCCGGTTCGCGAACCGAAAATCGGAGGTTCGGCCCAACTCTATGAACCAGGTAGAGCGTCTCTGTTATCGTATTTCAATAGCCATCAAAAGAGCTGTTTGGGGTGCTTTCACAGCAAGTAGGTAACAAGAACACAGGCCTAGCTATTGCTTTCCCTTCCTATCTGCAGCAAGACTGACCCAGTTCTCACTAACAGCCAGCAGCCAGCAGAGAATGGGGGGCCACTGCAACTGCTTTTTGATAGGGGGGTGGGGGGTCCAGGAGGGGTTTATAGCTGATTGGCTGCCATGTGTCTGCTGACTGTAAGGTAAGAGGTCAAAGTTTGGCTCCATGATGATGTATAGGGGTGGGTCGAACATGTCATATGTCCGCAGTTCATGGAGAAAGCGAACAGCGGAAGTTTGCCGGATACTGTCCGCCGTCGAACCGTTCGGGCCATCTCTATAGGTAGCCAGGTATCCCAGTACAGGTAGCATGGTATAGGTGCCTCCAGTATAGCTAGCTAGATATAGGTGACCCATTATAGGTAGCCAGGTATAGGTGCCCCCAGTATAAGTAGCCTGGTTTGGTGCCCCCAGTATAGGTAGCCTGGTTTGGTGCCCCCAGTATAGGTATCCTGGTATAAGTTCCCCTATTATAGGTATCCTAGTTAGAGAAGGCCCGAAAATCAGATTTTGTGTTTGCGAACGGCGAAAGCGAACTTCCGCAAAAGTTCGAGTTTATGCGAACCGGGCAAACCACTATAGACTTCAATGGGCAGGCAAATTTTAAAACTTACAGGGACTATTTCTGGCCACAAAAGTGGTGGAAAAGCTGTTTCAAGGGGTCTAACACTTGGAGGGAGGCATGGCGGAGCAGTATACATGCCAAAAGTATCTCGGAAAATTAAGTATTTGACGCAGAAGATGCTGTGTGGGGACTGACTTAGTCTTTGGGCAGGCAGTCACACGGCAGGCGGTTCTTGCCTTTTTCATGATTGCTAACTCAGTAAAGGACCAGTAAAGGACCAGCCTTTAAAGCGCAACAGATTTATATGATAGCAACTATCATATAAATCCACCATAGTGGGGTCTGAACCCTCTATAACAGTAATTATAGATTGACGGTATACCTTGAACTGAATCAAAGCACTCAGTATATGATTTTATATAAAAAATCGTATTTGCTTATCATACAGCATATATACAAAATATGAACAGTTACAAGTAATGTTTCCTTTTAACAGTATTCCATCTCATCAAGGCTTTACACCCAAACGATCATCAATCTTCTAAGCACATTCAAAAAAGAATATAACAGTTGTGTTATGTAGAATAAGATCAAAAGTAGTCTCATCTGTATCAATAGCTGTGTATATAATAGCTGTGTAAAACTTGTAGTCATCTTCTAAAAGAAATAGCATAAAAAATAGCTTCTAAAAAAACTTCTTGCTAATATCTTAACAGAACTTAATGCTGAAAAATTAATAAAGTAAATCACCAGAATATTAAGTATATTACCCCTTCTTTGTCATCTCTTCAGCATCTAGAACAGGCATGGGCAAACTCGGCCCTCCAGCTGTTATGGAACTACAAGTCCCACAATGCATTTGCCTTTATGAGTCATGACTGTGGCTGTCAGACTCCTGTAATGCATTTTGGGACTTGTAGTTCCTTAACAGCTGGAGGGCCAAGTTTGCCCATGCCTGATCTAGAACCACTTGTGGGAAGGTAGCTTCTGCCTCATGTGTCTTCTCAGGAGATTGTTGGGCTTCTGCAAACTATGAGCTTTCAGCCCCTACTTTTATAGGGGTTGGACGCAATATGGCTGCCTAATCTGGACTTTCCCTGAATCCCAGGTTCTGATTGGCTAAAGCTTCCATGCGTCAATTCACTATGTTTGACATTTAAAATACCCATAACACTTTTTTGTTTTGAATACCTTAATTATCTTAACTGTGAGAATCTACAATGTTTACACATTCTAATCAGGTCATTTCTGACGCAATTAATTAAAAATGGACATCACCAGCCATCTTGTCTGCTGGCTGCCCCAGACATTGAGACTAAACAATGTCATTCATAATGCATTTCTGATAATATCCCCTTCTGCTAATTAGTTTTTGGAATGTGTCTGTACTTTCCCAGGTCAGGTTGACACTAAAACACTGTATACGGACCTGTAAGAGCCTTCAGTAATTTAAGGCTTATTGAAGCATACAGGGCTTCTAATATACTCATTTAAATATAAAGCTTATTATATAATTCTTCTTAAACATTTACTCATATAAGAAATAATTGCAAATTAAATCTTAATAATATAAAATCATTTTCTTTATATTTGCCTTTCTTATAAATAAATAAATGTAATATTTTTCCACCGGCAGGGGTCATCATTTCATAACAAATAATATGAATTTTATAAGACTATTAAACCGCCAGGTGGCATCATTTGTCCTCTTTAACTAATTGGGAAAACACCTTCTTTTGTTTTATTTTATAAAGCCTGTCCCCAAAACATCATGTGTTATCAGCTTTCAGTGTTTAGCTAACTGAGACAGCCTTGTACCCAGAACACGTCAACAATTCTCCAGAACCAAAACAATCCCACGAGAATGTTTTACTGTCTCAAATCATCACTGAAGAATCCAGCATTTCAAAATATATTTAAAAGTATTAAATTATATAATGTAGGGTTTAACAATAATTATTTCTTTCTTTAGAAGGACTGTACTGATTATTAATATTTAAATTGATCATATTTAGGTGTAATTAATGAGCAAATAAGATTGCTGCAGTAATGTGAGTTTAACTTGTTCCCAGTCTTTACACAGAAGCCTCTTTACATGTCAAGGCTACGCACTAACATATACAAGAATGTTCTGGCTTCTTGTAGCTAGAATTATCTTATAGGCCTCACAGCCTGGAAAATGCTGAGATGTCATAGAGCAATATAAAGTACTCTAACTTTACAGTTTACAATGAAATTTTGCATAGAACATTAAAACTTAAAATTTATACATATGACAGCTTTTCCTGCATAAATAAAACTGCTAGAATTCTGACAGGTAGAGATGCCTTGTGGGTACTGACTTAGTCTTCGGGCAGGCAGTGGCCCTCCGGGATCCATGCCCCATTTATTTTAAGAAAGGTGAGATGCTGAACGCTCTTTTGACCTAGTACATGGCAAAGAAATGAGCAGCGCTACTTAAAAACAGATAAGATAAACAGATAAATGATAATTGCGCAAAAGGTGGATCAGTGCATCACCAGGCCGCCTCCAAATGGCCTCCAATCAGAGGGGGGGGGGCTCAGCGCACCTCTGATTGGAGGCCATTCGGCGGCAGCCTGGTGATGCGCTGATCCACCTTTTGCGCAATTTTCATTTTCAATTTTACTTGGTGGTGCACCCAGGTAGTGTTGGGCGAACATCTAGATGTTCGGGTTCGGGCCGAACAGGCCGAACATGGCCGCGATGTTCGGGTGTTCGACCCGAACTCCGAACATAATGGAAGTCAATGGGGACCCGAACTTTTGTGGTTTGTAAAGCCTCCTTACATGCTACATACCCCAAATTTACAGGGTATGTGCACCTTGGGAGTGGGTACAAGAGGAAAAAAAAATTAGCAAATAGAGCTTATAGTTTTTGAGAAAATCGATTTTAAAGTTTCAAAGGGAAAACTGTCTTTTAAATGCGGGAAATGTCTGTTTTCTTTGCACAGGTAACATGTTTTTTGTCGGCATGCAGTCATAAATGTAATACATATAAGAGGTTCCAGGAAAAGGGACCGGTAACGCTAACCCAGCAGCAGCACACGTGATGGAACAGGAGGAGGCGCAGGAGGAGAAGGCCACGCTTTGTGAGACACAACAACCCCGGCCTTGCATGAGGGCAAGAAGCGTGCGGATAGCATGCTTTGTACCGCCATGCAGTCATAAATGTAATAAAGATAAGAGGTTCCATAAACAGGGACCGGCAACGCTAACCCAGCAGCAGCAGCAGCAGCAGACGTGATGGAACAGGAGCAGGCGCAGGAGGAGAAGGCCACGCTTTGTGAGACACAACAACCCAGGCCTTGCATGAGGGCAAGAAGCGTTCGGATAGCATGCTTTGTACCGCCATGCAGTCATAAATGTAATAAAGATAAGAGGTTCCATAAACAGGGAGCGGCAACGCTAACCCAGCAGCAGCAGCAGCAGCAGACGTGATGGAACAGGAGCAGGCGCAGGAGGAGAAGGCCAAGCTTTTTGAGACACAACAACACAGGCCTTGCATGAGGACAAAAAGCGTGCGGATATAGCAATGCTTTTTGCCGCCATGCAGTCATAAGTGTAATACAGATGAGAGGTTCAATAAACAGGGACCGGAAACGCTAAACCATCCCAGATGTTCATTGGTCATGTTACTTGGTTGGGGTCCTGGAGTGTTGCGTAGTCGTTTCCAATCCAGGATTGATTCATTTTAATTTGAGTCAGACGGTCTGCATTTTCTGTGGAGAGGCGGATACGCCGATCTGTGACGATGCCTCCGGCAGCACTGAAACAGCGTTCCGACATAACGCTGGCTGCCGGGCAAGCCAGCACCTCTATTGCGTACATTGCCAGTTCGTGCCAGGTGTCTAGCTTCGATACCCAATAGTTGAAGGGTGCAGATGGATTGTTAGACACAGCTACGTCATCTGACATGTAGTCCTTGACCATCTTCTCCAGGCGATCGGTGTTGGAGGTGGATCTGCACGCTTGCTGTTCAGTGGGCTGCTGCTGCATGGGTGTCAGAAAATTTTCCCACTCCAAGGACACTGCCGATACCATTCCCTTTTGGGTACTAGCTGCGGCTTGCGTTGTTTGCTGCCCTCCTGGTCGTCCTGGGTTTGCGGAAGTCAGTCTGTCTGCGTACAACTGGCTAGAGGAGGGGGAGGATGTCAATCTCCTCTCTAAAGTCTCCACAAGGGCCTGCTGGTATTCTTCCATTTTGACCTGTCTGACTCTTTCTTCAAGCAGTTTTGGAACATTGTGTTTGTACCGTGGATCCAGAAGGGTATAAACCCAGTAATTGGTGTTGTCCAGAATGCGCACAATGCGTGGGTCACGTTCAATGCAGTCTAGCATGAATTGAGCCATGTGTGCCAGAGTCCTACCAGAATCCTCATCATCCTCTTGTGAGCGTTGTGATAGTTGTTGTGATGCATCATAGTCGTCACCTTCCTCCTGGTCTGCTTCTGCTGACCATTCGCGTTGAATTGTGGAAGTCCAACGTGCACCGCTCTGGCCCTCGTCAGTGGTGGCATGAAATTCCTGCTCCAACTCCAGCTGTTCCTCCTCCTCTTCTTCGTCATAGCTGCTGGGGCCAGCGTTCCCTGAGGCGGATGGCCTGATGTTGGTACCATCACGCTGATCGTTTTCTCCTTCAGATTCCCCCAGTTGCATCATGACAGCTGTTTCCTTGATTTTTAACATCGACCTCTTCAGTAAACACAGCAGTGGTATGGTAATGCTGACTGAAGAGTTGTCACTGCTCACAAGCAACGTGGATTGCTCAAAATTTTGGAGGACTTGGCAGAGGTCCAACATGTTGGCCCAATCGGATCCACAGAAGCTTGGCAGCTGGCCGGATGCGCCTCGGTACTGCGCCGTCATGTACTGGACCACTGCACTCTTCTGCTCGCAAAAGCGGGCTAGCATGTGCAGCGTAGAATTCCAGCGCGTAGGGACATCACACAGCAAGCGATGGTGGGGGAGATTGAAGCGCTCCTGCATCTTGGTGAGTGCCCCCGAAGCAGTACTGGAAGTTCTACAATGTTTGGCCACTCGACGCACCTTCAACAGAAGATCGGCCACGCCTGGGTATGTCCTCAGGAACCGCTGAACTACTAGGTTCATCACGTGCGCCAGGCAAGGGATGTGTGTCAGCTTAGCCAACCTTAAAGCGCGAATGAGATTACTCCCATTATCACACACAACCATGCCCGGTTTCAGGTCCAGCGGTGCCAGCCACAAATCCGTCTGTTCCTTTATTCCCTTCCAAATTTCCTCCCCTGTGTGCTGCTTATCCCCAAGGCAGATTAGCTTCAGCAACGCTTGCTGACGCATGCCAACAGCTGTGCTGCACTGCTTCCACGATCCTACTGCTGCTGGGTTAGCGTTTCCGGATGAGGTACAGCTTTGAGATGCGTTGGAGGAGAAGGAGTCAGAGAGGTAGGTGCTGCTGTTGTTATCCAGTGGGAGGGACGGCGGTGCAGCTGTTTGTGGCGTGGGCAACACCCGTGCCGTAGCAGGTGAGGAATCGCTGCCAGGCTCCACAAGGTTCATCCAGTGCGCGGTAAGGGAGATGTATCGACCCTGGCCGAACGCACTCGTCCAGGTGTCAGTGGTGAGGTGAACCCTGCAGGCAACGGCATTCTTCAAGCTTCGGGTTATTTTGCTGACCACGTGCTCATGCAACTCAGGCACTGCAGAGCGTGCAAAGTGGTAGCGGCTGGGAACCACGTAACGTGGGATGGCCACTGACATCATGCCCTTGAAGCTGTTTGTCTCCACCAATCGATATGGCAGCATTTCGCAGGCCAGAAGCTTGGCTATGCTGGCTGTTACTGCCACGGCCCGGGGGTCATTTGCTGGCAATTTCCTCTTGCGCTCAAACATCTCCGACACAGACAACTGAACCGTAGCGCTGCACACGGAAGGGCTGTTGGTTGTTGTGTTTGAAGAACACTGGGAGACCTCAAGAGCACTACTCCGGAAAGTGACAGTGTCAGCGTCGTCTGATGTTTGTGAATGTTGTGAACCACGCAATGGCTGGGCTACTGCTGCTGCTGAGGCGGGTCTGGTGAACCCAAGGGAGGCAGTGTTGTTTCTGGTACCCTGTCCTGACGCGTTTGCCCAAAGAGTGGGATGTTTGGATAGCATGTGACGGCTCATGCTGGTGGTGGAGAGGTTGTTAATACTTTTCCCCCTGCTCAGGCGGGTCTTGCACACCTTGCAAATCGCCATGGTAACATCCTCAGTGCAGTCTTCAAAGAAAGCCCAGACTTTGGAGCACCTGCCTCCTTGCTGGCGATTTCTGTTTGCTCCTCTTTTGCCTCTCACTTGAACTTCCACGCTTGTGGTGCCTGAAATTGCGCGCCGCCTACCTTGTGGCACAAGGCGAGCTCGTGCAGCAGTGGGTTCTTCAACAGACTCATCTGTGCTGCTGCTACGACGGCGATGTTCTCGTTCACAAACAAAATCTGGGTCTCTGTCCACATTGTCCATACCCTCCTCTTCCATCTCCTCAAACTCGTCATATGTCATTGTGGGCCGCCGCCGTGGAGTAGAGCTCCCCACAACAACCTCTGCGCAGCACACTCCAACGTCGTCTTCCAGATCTTGTCGGCCGACCTCCTGCAATTGCAACCCCTCCTGCCCAAATTGCTCTGGGATTTGGGTTTCCGAGTCCTCTTCGGACTCGCCTTGTATTTCAGTGCGCGGTGCATTTCCCACAGTTAACGGTTGTGAATCCAGGCACAACATTTCTGGCTGTTCCTCCATTGACCTTTGAAAGGTGGAAGTTTGTTGGGCTGGGAATAGCTCCTGCGAATACCCCATTGTGTCCTGAGGTAATTCATCGGACTGGTTATCTGGCAGTTGTGTGCGTGGTGTCGCTGCCGGTTGTGTCAGCTTTGTGCCCACTGGCTCCTTGTAACTGGCTGAGGACTCGGACCTCGTGCGTGATGTGCTGGTGCTGCTTAACCCACTGCTGGACGCTTGAGAGGTCATCCAAGTAATTATCTGGTCCTGTTCTTTTGGATTTGTGAGGGTTGTTGTCCTGGACAACATGGGCGGTATTGAGTGGGTTTTCTTAGGTGCTCCCCTGTGGCCTGTACGTGAACCGTCAGGGGAAACACCTCTTCCCTTGCCCCTCCCTCTTTCACCGGATTTCTTCCTCATTTCACTTATCCTTACAGTACACGCTGACTGGCAGCAGTACAGTGGCAGTACAGAAATGCTATACAGTACCACTATTCCCAGCAGCGACACAGAGCACAATGCTATACAGTGACGGGTGAGCGGTGTACCACTATTCCCAGCAGCGACACATAGCACAATGCTATACAGTGGCGGGTGAGCGGTGTACCACTATTCCCAGCAGACACAGAACAGTACACAGAATGCTATATAGTGTGGCTGAACGAGCGGTGTACCACTATTCCCAGCAGACACAGAACAGTACACAGAATGCTATATAGTGTGGCTGAACGAGCGGTGTACTACTGTTCCCAGCAGACACAGAACAGTACACAGAATGCTATATAGTGTGGCTGAACGAGCGGTGTACCACTATTCCCAGCAGACACAGAACAGTACACAGAATGCTATATAGTGTGGCTGAACGAGCGGTGTACTACTGTTCCCAGCAGACACAGAACAGTACAGAGAATGCTATATAGTGTGGCTGAACGAGCGGTGTACTACTGTTCCCAGCAGACACAGAACAGTACACAGAATGCTATATAGTGTGGCTGAACGAGCGGTGTACCACTATTCCCAGCAGACACAGAACAGTACACAGAATGCTATATAGTGTGGCTGAACGAGCGGTGTACTACTGTTCCCAGCAGACACAGAACAGTACAGAGAATGCTATATAGTGTGGCTGAACGAGCGGTGTACTACTGTTCCCAGCAGACACAGAACAGTACACAGAATGCTATATAGTGTGGCTGAACGAGCGGTGTACCACTATTCCCAGCAGACACAGAACAGTACACAGAATGCTATATAGTGTGGCTGAACGAGCGGTGTACTACTGTTCCCAGCAGACACAGAACAGTACACAGAATGCTATATAGTGTGGCTGAACGAGCGGTGTACTACTGTTCCCAGCAGACACAGAACAGTACACAGAATGCTATATAGTGTGGCTGAACGAGCGGTGTACTACTGTTCCCAGCAGACACAGAACAGTACACAGAATGCTATATAGTGTGGCTGAACGAGCGGTGTACCACTATTCCCAGCAGACACAGAACAGTACACAGAATGCTATATAGTGTGGCTGAACGAGCGTTGTACCACTATTCCCAGCAGACACAGAACAGTACACAGAATGCTATATAGTGTGGCTGAACGAGCGGTGTACCACTATTCCCAGCAGACACAGAACAGTACACAGAATGCTATATAGTGTGGCTGAACGAGCGGTGTACTACTGTTCCCAGCAGTGACACACAATGACTGGGGGGGACCCTGGCTAGCGTGGCTGGAGCGCGAACTACCCTGCCTGCCTACCCAAAGCTAAACCCACAGACAAATGGCGGAGATATGACGTGGTTCGGGTATTTATTTACCCGAACCACGTGACCGTTCGGCCAATCAGAGCGCGTTCGGGTCCGAACCACGTGACCCGTTCGGCCAATCACAGCGCTAGCCGAACGTTCGGGGAACGTTCGGCCATGCGCTCTTAGTTCGGCCATGTGGCCGAACGGTTTGGCCGAGCACCGTCAGGTGTTCGGCCGAACTCGAACATCACCCGAACAGGGTGATGTTCTGCAGAACCCGAACAGTGGCGAACACTGTTCGCCCAACACTACACCCAGGCTATTCATATGCATATGTTAGGATTTAGTTAGTGTTAGGTCCCCTCCCATGGGGGATGACTTCTCCGCAGTGGGAGGGACGAGTACTTAACAAGTTGCATGCAAGCTGTTACAGGAAAACAACATCCTCCAGTGGTAGGCAGGTCATGTGTATGCTAGGTGTGTATTTCACCCCACAAGTGGGACTTGCACTCTCTTGCAGGTAGGCACTTATCTGTTTTTAAAGAGAATCTGTACTCTAATATGTTTACAGCAAAAAGCATACCATTCTATTCATTATGTTCTCCTTGGCCCCTCTGTGCTGTTTCTGCCACTCTCTGCTGCAATCCTGGCTTGTAATTAACAGTTTTAGGCAATGTTTACAAACAAACTAACCAGCTTGTGATAGGCTCACATAAGCAGAGTGTGTGAGTCATACAGAGCCTGCAGGGGGCCTGCAGAGGGTGTGTATCGCTTCTATCCAATCACAAGCAGCCCTGCACATTCCACACATTCCAGCCTTAACCCGACAGAGCCGACAGAAGAAAACAGATTAGATCATATAACAGAGATAACACAGCCACTGTGCAATTAGGAAAGGCTGCAGTAAGCCAGAGCACATTAGAACAGGCAAAGGAACTTATAGGATAGAAGAACTAAGGCTGAAAATTTTGTTACAGAGTCTCTTTAAGTAGTGCTGCTCATTTCTTTGCCATGTACTAATTTAATTCATTTTTGGTCAGCTGCTCCCACTTAACAGCTTTGCTTTTGGTGTATATGCAGAGCTTCTGTTTGGGTTCAAGGTGCGTTTGCAGTTTCTGGGGGGGCTCAGCGCACCTCTGATTGGAGGCCATTCGGAGGCGGCCTGGTGATGCGCCGATCCACCTTTTGCGCAATTTTCATTTTCAATTTTACTTGGTGGTGCACCCAGGCTATGCATATGCATAGGTTAGGATTTAGTTAGTTTTAGGTCCCCTCCCATGGGGGATGACTTCTCCGCAGTGAGAGGGACGAGTACTTAACAAGTTCCATGCAAGCTGTTACAGGAAAACAACATCCTCCAGTGGTAGGCAGGTCATGTGTATGCTAGGTGTGTATTTTACCCCACAAGTGGGGCTTGCACTCTCTTGCAGGTAGGCACTTATCTGTTTTTAAGTAGCGCTGCTCATTTCTTTGCCATGTACTAATTTAGTTCATTTTTGGTTAGCTGCTACCACTTAACAGCTTTGCTTTTGGTGTATATGCAGAGCTTCTGTTTGGGTTCAAGATGCGTTTGCAGTTTCTGGGGGGGCTCAGCGCACCTCTGATTGGAGGCCATTCGGAGGCGGCCTGGTGATGCGCTGATCCACCTTTTGTGTTTTTTTGACCTAGGCGACTTCTCTTGTCAGTGACACTGCCTCCTCCTGCCCTGAAGGTCCTTTCTGACAGGACGCTTGAGGGGGGACAAGCTAGAAGTTGGATGGCAAACTGTGACAGCTCTGGCCAAAGGTCAAGCTGTGTACCCAGTAGTCCAGGGGTTCGTCGCTGCTCAGAGAGTGTCTATATCCGCACTTAAGGCTAGGTAGTCGGCTATCTACCGGTCAATGCGTTGTCGGAGGGTGAATCATGAAGGGCTAAGGCAAGGCGCTGGACCAAAGAAAGTCTGCATGTCCGACATCACCATCAGATTGCTAGAACATCCTGTCTCTGCCTGGGTGGACATGGGAGGAGAAGGAGGATTACTGGCACCTCTTTCCCATTGTGCTGTGACATCACCCTTAAAGGGAAGGTTCAAGCAAAATAAAAAAATGAGTTTCACTTACCTGTGGCTTCTACCAGCCCCATGCAGCCATCCGGTGCCCTCGTAGTCACTCACTGCTGCTCCAGTCCCCCGCTGGCAGCTTGCCGACCTCGGAGGTCGGCAGGACGCATTGCGTACATTTTTACGCATTCCCGTTAGTCCAGGAACATTAACACATACATTTTTACGAGTTACTGGTTCAATGCGTAAATTTTTATGCATTGAACCAGTAATGCGTAAAAATGTATGTGTTAATGTTCCCGCACTAGCAGGAATGCGTAAAAATGTACGCAATGCGTCCTGCCGACCTCCGAGGTCAGCAAGCTGCCAGCGGGGGACTGGAGCAGCAGTGAGTGACTATGAGGGCACAGGATGGCTGCATGGAGCTGGTAGAAGCCCCAGGTAAGTGAAACTCATTTTTTTAATTTTGCTTGGACATTCCCTTTAAACACAGTGTAAAACATACTTGCCAGATTGTTGTGCAAGTGCTGCATCCTTTCTGCCTTCTTGTAATTTGGTAACATCTCCACCACCTTGTGCTTTTACTGAGTGTCTAATAGCGTTGCCACCCAGTACAGGTCTTTCTCCTTGAGTTTTTTTATATGGGGGTGCCTCAACAGGCTGGACAGCATGAAAGACCCCATCTGCACAAGGTTGGATGCCAACCTACTAGTCATCTCCTCTTCCTCTCCCTCTTCCTCACTGATGTCAGGTAAGTTCTTCTCCTCCCCCAGCCACGAACAATGCTACGGGTACCCGAAAGGTGAGCAGCACAAGCCCCCTGCGATGCCTACTGCGGTTGTTCTTCCACCTCCTCCTCAAAGCCACCTTCCTCCTCTGACTCCTCTTCCCCAGACTCCTCCTCCTCCTTCCTCCTCTGTGCTGCCACAGGTGTTGACGACAAATCTTGTTCTGGTTCCCACAACTCTTCCTCTTCCCGTTCACGCTCCTCTACAGCTTGATCCACCACTCTAAGCAAGGCACTCTCCAGGAAGAAAGCGTATGGGATCAGGTCGCTGATAGCACCTTCACTGCGATTCACCAGGTTTGTCACCTCCTCAATCGGATGCATGAGCCTGCAGGCATTACACATGAGTGTCCAGTACCTCAGCAAGAAAATCCCTAGCTCCCCAGAGCCTGCTCTAGCACAGTAGCTGTACAGATACTCATTGACGGCTTTCTCCTGTTGTAGCAGGTGGTCAAACATGAGGAGTGTTGAATTTCAGCGAGTCGGGCTATCGCAAATCAAATGCATCACTGGCAAGGTTTTTTTTCTGCTGAATATTGGAGAAGTGCGCCATGGCCATGTAGGAATGCCTGAAATGCCCACACACCTTCCTGGACTACTTCAGGACATCCTGTAAGCCTGGGAAGTTACACACAAATTGTTGGATTATAATATTCAGTATATGTCCCATGCAGGACACATGTGTCAACCTGCCCAAACTCAAAGCCGACAAGAGATTGCTTTCATTGTCACACACCACATTGCCGATCTCCATTTGGTGTGGGGTCAGCCACTGAACCACCTGTTTGTTCAGAGCAGCCCGGAGTGCTGGTCCGGTGTGACTTTCGGCTTTGAGGTAAGACATGTCCAAGATGGCGTGACACTGTTGTACCTGGCATGCGGAATAGGCCCTGGGGAGCTGGGGATGTGCAGTTGGAGAGGAGAGCGCAGCAGTAGAGTAGCACTCAGCCGAGGAGGACGATGACAGCAAAGAGAATGTAGAAGGAAGAGTAGGAGGAGAAGAAGAGGAGGTGGCAGCAGGCCTGCCTGCAAGCCGTGGAGGTGTCACCAGTGAGTCTGCTGCACAGCCACATGCTCCATGCTTGCCAGCGGTCACAAGGCTTACCCAATGTGCCATATACAGTAAGTAATATACCTGCCCTGACCGTGCTTTGCAGACCAGGCATCTGTGGTCAGATGGACCCTTGACCTAACGCTGTGTGCCAGAGATGACACCACTTGCCATTCAACATCATGATACAGTTTGGGTATCGCCTTTTTGGAAAAATAATTATGGCTTGGTTTCTTCCACTGCTGTGTCCCAATCACCACAAATTTTCGGAAGGCCTCAGAATCCACCAGCTTGTATGGCAACAGCTGGCGGGCTAGAAGTTCCGCCAAGCCAGCTGTCAGATGCCGGGCAAGGGAGTGACTGGCAGACATTTGCTTCTTCCACTCAAATATTTCCTTATTGAACACATGGCTGTGGGCAGAGGAGCAGGAACTGCTCAAGATGAGAAGCGGAGTGAAGGAGGGTGGCTGTAAAGGTGCAAAGGGCAGCAGAGGATAACGCGGCTGGAGATGCTGCACCTGGAGGAGGAAGAGGAGGCGGAGGGTGTCTTTGCATTTGTGTGCTGCTTTTCCTTATGTACTCCTCCCATTGGTGTTTGTGAAAGGAGATTCAGTGCCTTCATAAGGGAGTTGCCCCTAGCTGGGTGTTGTTTTCTCCACGACTCAGTTTTGGGTGGCAGATACTACAGATGGCATTGCTGTAATCTGAGGCAGACACACATAAAAGCAGTAATACTAACAATATTCAATAATGATAGACAGAGTGTGTAATCACAAAGAGGCACACAATCAGTGTCAAATGCACAGCAGCTGTGTGTGTGTATCACAGGGCTGTCACACACAGAGAGCTATCCTATAGTACGTTTAATCAAATATACAGTTACAATCTAAGCACTGCTTATGATACACAGTGTGCTGGCTTGTAATATATAATATAGGATACTTTTGAACTACAAATGACTGTGGCCTGTATGCAGTGTGTAACCCACACAGACAGATATCCTATAGTATGTTCAATCACAAATACAGTTGCAAGCTAAGCACTGCTAATGATACACAGTGTGCTGGCTTGTAATAGATAGAAGAGAATAATAGAACTGCAAGGCCCAGCAATGACTGTGGCCTGGCCTGTATGCAGTGTGTAACCCACACAGACAGATATCCTATAATATGTTCAATCACAAATACAGTTGCAAACTAAGCACTGTTTATGATACACAGTGTGCAACTGCCAGGGCCAGCAATGACTGTAGTGTTGGGCGAACATCTAGATGTTCGGGTTCGGGCCGAACAGGCCGAACATGGCCGCGATGTTCGGGTGTTCGACCCGAACTCCGAACATAATGGAAGTCAATGGGGACCCGAACTTTTGTGCTTTGTAAAGCCTCCTTACATGCTACATACCCCAAATTTACAGGGTATGTGCACCTTGGGAGTGGGTACAAGAGGGAAAAAAAATTTAGCAAAAAGAGCTTATAGTTTTTGAGAAAATTGATTGTAAAGTTTCAAAGGAAAAATTGTCTTTTAAATGCTGAAAATGTCATGTTTCTTTGCACAGGTAACATGGTTTTTACCGCCAGGCAGTCATAAATGTAATAAAGAGAAGAGGTTCCATAAACAGGGACCGGTAACGCTAACCCAGCAGCAGCACAGAGCACACGTGATGGAACAGGAGGAGGCGCAGGAGGAGAAGGCCACGCTTTTTGAGACACAACAACCCAGGCCTTGCATGAGGACAAGAAGCGTGCGGATAGCATGCTTTTTACCGCCATGCAGTCATAAATGTAATAAAGATAAGAGGTTCAATAAACAGGGACCGGTAACGCTAACCCAGCAGCAGCAGCAGCACACGTGATGGAACAGGAGGAGGCGCAGGAGGAGAAGGCCACGCTTTTTGAGACACAACAACCCAGGCCTTGCATGAGGACAAGAAGCGTGCGGATATAGCAGCAATGCTTTTTGCCGCCATGCAGTCATAAATGTAATAAAGAGAAGAGGCTCAATAAACAGGGACCGGTAACGCTAACCCAGCAGCAGCAGCAGCACAGAGCACACGTGACGGAACAGGAGGAGGCGCAGGAGGAGAAGGCCACGCTTTGAGACACAACAACCCAGGCCTTGCATGAGGACAAGAAGCGTGCGGATAGCATGCTTTTTACCGCCATGCAGTCATAAATGTAATAAAGATAAGAGGTTCAATAAACAGGGACCGGTAACGCTAACCCAGCAGCAGCAGCAGCAGCACAGAGCACACATGATGGAACAGGAGGAGGCGCAGGAGGAGAAGGCTACGCTTTGAGACACAACAACCCAGGCCTTGCATGAGGACAAGAAGCGTGCGGATATAGCAATGCTTTTTGCCGCCATGCAGTCATAAATGTAATACAGATGAGAGGTTCAATAAACAGGGACCGGTAACGCTAACCCAGCAGCAGCAGCAGCAGCACAGAGCACACGTGATGGAACAGGAGGAGGCGCAGGAGGAGAAGGCCACGCTTTTTGAGACGCAACCCAGGCCTTGCATGAGGACAAAAAGCGTGCGGATATAGCAATGCTTTTTGCCGCCATGCAGTCATAAATGTAATACAGATGAGAGGTTCCATAAACAGGGACCGGAAACGCTAACCCAGCAGCAGCAGCACACGTGATGGAACAGGAGCAGGCGCAGGAGGAGAAGGCCATGCTTTTTGAGACACAACAACCCAGGCCTTGCATGAGGACAAAAAGCGTGCGGATATAGCAGCAATGCTTTTTGCCGCCATGCAGTCATAAATGTAATACAGATGAGAGGTTCAATAAACAGGGACCGGAAACGCTAAACCATCCCAGATGTTCATTGGTCATGTTACTTGGTTGGGGTCCTGGAGTGTTGCGTAGTCATTTCCAATCCAGGATTGATTCATTTTAATTTGAGTCAGACGGTCTGCATTTTCTGTGGAGAGGCGGATACGTGAACCTTGCAGGCAACGGCATTCTTCAAGCTTCGGGTTATTTTGCTGACCACGTGCTCATGCAACTCAGGCACTGCAGAGCGCGCAAAGTGGTAGCGGCTGGGAACCACGTAACGTGGGATGGCCACTGACATCATGCCCTTGAAGCTGTTTGTCTCCACCACTCGATATGGCAGCATTTCGCAGGCCAGAAGCTTGGCTATGCTGGCTCTTACTGCCACGGCCCGGGGGTCATTTGCTGGCAATTTCCTCTTGCGCTCAAACATCTCCGAGACAGACAACTGAACCGTAGGGCTGCACAACGAAGGGCTGTTGGTTGTTGTGTTTGATGAACACTGGGAGACCTCAAGAGCACTACTCCGGAAAGTGACAGTGTCAGCGTCATCTGATTTTTTGGAATGTTTTGAACCACGCAATGGCTGGGCTACTGCTGCTGCTGAGGCGGGTCTGGTGGTGAGTCTGGTGAACCCAAGGGAGGCAGTGTTGCTGGTGGTACCCTGTCCTGCCGCGTTTGCCCACAGAGTGGGATGTTTGGATAGCATGTGGCGGCTCATGCTGGTGGTGGAGAGGTTGTTAATACTTTTCCTCCTGCTCAGGCGGGTCTTGCACACCTTGCAAATCGCCATGGTAACATCCTCAGTGCAGTCTTCAAAGAAAGCCCAGACTTTGGAGCACCTGCCTTGCTGGCGATTTCTGTTTGCGCCTCTTTTGCCTCTCACTTGAACTTCCACGCTTGTGGTGCCTGAAATTGCGCGCCGCCTACCTTGTGGCACAAGGCGAACTCGTGCAGCAGTGGGTTCTTCAACAGACTCATCTGTGCTGCTGCTACGACGGCGATGTTCTCGTTCACAAACAAAATCTGGGTCTATGTCCACATTGTCCATACCCTCCTCTTCCATCTCCTCAAACTCGTCATATGTCATTGTGGGGGGCCGCCGCCGTGGAGTACAGCTCCCCAGCACAACCGTCATGGGAAACACCTCTTCCCTTGCCCCTCCCTCTTTCACCGGATTTCTTCCTCATTTCACTTATCCTTACAGTACACGCTGACTGGCAGCAGTACAGTGGCAGTACAGAAATGCTATACAGTGGTGGGTGAGCGGTGTACCACTATTGCCAGCAGCGACACAGAGCACAATGCTATACAGTGGCGGGTGAGCGGTGTACTACTGTTCCCAGCAGACAAAGAGTGGCAGTAAACACAATGCTATATAGTGTGGCTGAGCCGTGTACACAGAGTGGCAGTAAACACAATGCTATATAGTCTGCTATATAGTCACCCCGAACGGGGTGATGTTCTGCAGCACCCGAACAGTGGCGAACACTGTTCGCCCAACACTACTGGGAACGCAGATTTTAGTACCTAAACACACGATACAACATGTTTTCCGGGGTCGGACTCTGAGGCACATACAGATGGTCCCGATCATCATCCTCATCATACAACTCTTCTCCTGAGTCTGACCCACCCACCACCTCTGCCACCCCAACATCCCCAGACACAGTCACAGACCCCTCATCGTCCTCAACATTAACTTGGGATGCTGGCCTGAGCCCGACCTCCTCCTCCACATCAGGCCCCATCATCTCCTCAATGGCAGCCCTCATTAATCGCTCTGGCGCCGGACCGATGGACACAACGTTCTCCTCCGGGGAGGGCTGCTGCTGACCACTGGCTGCTGGGGTGGATGTTATAGCTTGCGTGGGGCGTTGGCTGTTGCTGTTGTTGGGAGTGCTGCTCACAGCGGAGGTCTCTGAGGAACTCATGGTGAGCTCATATAGTGGTTGACGGTGAGTGGAGTATTACTGATCCCAGCAATATACACACTGACTGGCAGAGTACGCAATGCTATATAGTCTGGCTGAGCCGTGTACACAGAGTGGCAGTGAACAATGCTATATAGTCTGGCTGAGCGGTGTACACAGAGTGGCAGTACACACAATGCTATATAGTCTGGCTGAGCCATGTACACAGAGTGGCAGTAAACAATGGTATATAGTCTGGCTGAGCGGTGTACACAGAGTGTCAGTAAACAATGGTATATAGTCTGGCTGAGCGGTGTACACAGAGTGTCAGTAAACAATGGTATATAGTCTGGCTGAGCGGTGTACACAGAGTGTCAGTAAACATTGGTATATAGTCTGGCTGAGCGGTGTACACAGAGTGGCAGTACACACAATGCTATATAGTCTGGCTGAGCCATGTACACAGAGTGTCAGTAAACAATGGTATATAGTCTGGCTGAGCGGTGTACACAGAGTGTCAGTAAACAATGGTATATAGTCTGGCTGAGCGGTGTACACAGAGTGTCAGTAAACAATGGTATATAGTCTGGCTGAGCGGTGTACACAGAGTGTCAGTAAACAATGGTATATAGTCTGGCTGAGCGGTGTACACAGAGTGTCAGTAAACAATGGTATATAGTCTGGCTGAGCGGTGTACACAGAGTGTCAGTAAACAATGGTATATAGTCTGGCTGAGCGGTGTACACAGAGTGTCAGTAAACAATGGTATATAGTCTGGCTGAGCGGTGTACACAGAGTGTCAGTAAACAATGGTATATAGTCTGGCTGAGCGGTGTACACAGAGTGTCAGTAAACAATGGTATATAGTCTGGCTGAGCGGTGTACACAGAGTGTCAGTAAACAATGGTATATAGTCTGGCTGAGCGGTGTACACAGAGTGTCAGTAAACAATGGTATATAGTCTGGCTGAGCGGTGTACACAGAGTGTCAGTAAACAATGGTATATAGTCTGGCTGAGCGGTGTACACAGAGTGGCAGTACACACAATGCTATATAGTCTGGCTGAGCGGTGTACACAGAGTGGCAGTACACACAATGCTATAGAGTCTGGCTGAGCGGTGTACACAGAGTGGCAGTACACACAATGCTATGTAGTCTGGCTGAGCGGTGTACACAGAGTGGCAGTAAACACAATGCTATATATAGCGTGGCTGAGCGAGGTGCACAGTGGCAGTACACACAATGCTATATAGTCAGGCTGAGCCGTGTACACAGAGTGGCAGTACACACAATGCTATATAGTGTGGCTGAGCGAGCGGTGTACTACTATTCCCAGCAGACACAGAACAGTAAACACAATGCTATATAGTGTGGGTGAGCGAGCGGTGTACCACTATTCCCAGCAGACACAGAACAGTAAACAGAATGCTATATAGTGTGGCTGAGCGAGCGGTGTACCACTATTCCCAGCAGACACAGAACAGTAAACAGAATGCTATATAGTGTGGGTGAGCGAGCGGTGTACCACTATTCCCAGCAGACACAGAACAGTAAACAGAATGCTATATAGTGTGGCTGAGCGAGCGGTGTACCACTATTCCCAGCAGACACAGAACAGTAAACAGAATGCTATATAGTGTGGCTGAGCGAGCGGTGTACCACTATTCCCAGCAGACACAGAACAGTAAACAGAATGCTATATAGTGTGGCTGAGCGAGCGGTGTACCACTATTCCCAGCAGACACAGAACAGTAAACAGAATGCTATATAGTGTGGCTGAGCGAGCGGTGTACCACTATTCCCAGCAGACACAGAACAGTAAACAGAATGCTATATAGTGTGGCTGAGCGAGCGGTGTACCACTATTCCCAGCAGACACAGAACAGTAAACAGAATGCTATATAGTGTGGCTGAGCGAGCGGTGTACCACTATTCCCAGCAGACACAGAACAGTAAACAGAATGCTATATAGTGTGGCTGAGCGAGCGGTGTACCACTATTCCCAGCAGACACAGAACAGTGAACAGAATGCTATATAGTGTGGCTGAGCGAGCGGTGTACTACTATTCCCAGCAGACACAGAACAGTAAACAGAATGCTATATAGTGTGGCTGAGCGAGGTACACAGAGTGGCAGTAAACAGAATGCTATATAGTGTGGCTGAGCGAGCGGTGTACTACTGTTCCCAGCAGCGACACACAATGACTGGGGGGGACCCTGGCTAGCGTGGCTGGAGAGCGAACTACCCTGCCTGCCTACCCAAAGCTAAACCCACAGAGAAATGGCGGAGATATGACGTGGTTCGGGTATTTATTTACCCGAACCACGTGACCGTTCGGCCAATCAGAGCGCGTTCGGGCCCGAACCACGTGACCCGTTCGGCCAATCACAGCGCTAGCCGAACGTTCGGGGAACGTTCGGCCATGCGCTCTTAGTTCGGCCATGTGGCCGAACGGTTTGGCCGAGCACCGTCAGGTGTTCGGCCGAACTCGAACATCACCCGAACAGGGTGATGTTCTGCAGAACCCGAACAGTGGCGAACACTGTTCGCCCATCACTAAATGACTGTAGCCTGGCCTGGCTTGTATGCAGTGTCTCACACACACACAAAAAAACAAAAAAGACCAGAATAGAACAATATGATCTCTCAAAAGGGCTTTTGTTTTGGGGTGCTTTCAGCAATAAAGAACAGCCTTGCTAACTGTCTCTGTCTCTCTGTGGGCTGTATGCAGTGTGTCACCCACACAGAGAGCTATGCTATAGTAAGTTCAATCACAAATACAGTGGGAAGATATGCACTGGTGGTAATACAGTGTGCTGGTGGAGTACAGCAAGGGCCAGCTGGGACTGTGGGCTGTATCTATGCAGTGTCACCCACACAGAGAGCTATGTTATAGTAAGTTCAAACACAAATGCAATGGAAAGATATGCACTGGTAATACAGTGTGCTGACAGGGGTACAGCAAGGGCCATCTGGGACTGTGGACTGTATCTCTACAGTGTGTCACCCACACAGAGAGCTATGCTATAGTAAGTTTAATCACAAATACAGTGGAAAGATATGCACTGGTAATAGAGTGTGCTGGCGGACTACAAAGGCCATCTGGGACTGTGGGCTGTAGTTATGCAATGTCACCCACACAGAGAGCTATGCTATAGTAAGTTCAATCCCAAATACAGTGGAGCGCTATGCACTGGTAATAGAGTAATAGAGTGTGCTGACACAGCAAGGGCCAGCTGCAACAGGGCTGTATGCAATGTCACTCAAAAAAAAAAAACATCACAAGAATATTAGCCCTCAAAAAGGCTTTGGGTTGCTTTCAGCAACAAATTTCAGTGAGGAGCAAGCTAACAACAGCGTAACTAACACTTTCCCTCCAACAATGTCTCTTCCTTCCTCTCACTACAGCAGCAGACAGAGAAAGAGAACATGGCCGGCACTGCTGCGTTTTATAGGGAGGGCGGGGGTCCGTGGGGGAGTGCAGCCTGATTGGCTGCCATGTGTCTGCTGACAGTGATGTAGAGGGTCAAAGTTTAGCCCAATGACGAGGTATAGGGGACAGGTTGAAAGTGCTATGTGTTTGCTACCCGCCGCAGACGCAAACAGCTGATATTTGCTGGGACTTTCTGCCGGCGAAGCGATCGGGCCATCTTTAATCCTAGTATAGGTTCTCCCATTATAGGTAGCCAGGTATAGAAGAACCTGGGTTCAGAAAATATGTGTGATTTAGTCAGTTTATGCAGTTACTGTACATACTGAACTCAATAAGATACAAATGCCCCTATAAAAATGCTGAAGTGCCCGTCATGTTCCAGCCTGTCTTCGGTTGGAATAGTGAGAGGAAGGGACAGAGCTTATGGGATCAGGTCGCTGATGGCGCCTTCACTGTGACTCATCAGGTTTTTCACCTCCTCAAATGGACGCATAAGCTTGCAGGCATTATGCATGAGGCTCCACATCCCCACGGCCTTTCATACTACCGTACATATTCCTGGAGCGTGCCCTGCAAAGAGTGCTGGATCAGGCTATAGAGGAGCATGACCAGGAAGCGGAAGAGCTGTGGGCACCATCACCACCACCACAACCAAGCTTGTTGTCTACACCTGCGTACCTGCGGCAACACAGAGGGAGGAGTCAGTTATTACCCAAGATTCAATTTTTAATTGTGAGCATGTAATGATCTGCTCTGCTGTCTGCACAGGCAGACAGCTTTTTGACCATTTTTTAGGTCTGATTGCTGCAGGTCCCTGGAAAAGAGACCTGTCTTCTCTCTGCAAGTTTCAGAGTTGCTGTGCTGGTGAGGGATTTGCATCCACTTGTCATGCAAATTGCTTAGCTGCTTCCTTAGAAGGCTTGCAGTATAAATACCATTTCCTCCCAGAATTCCCTGCTGGTCATAAAGGTTTGGTCCTGCTAGACTTACCTGGAGGCTCAGCCTTCTGCTAATTGTTTGCTTATATTATCTTAGAGTAGTTATCCTTGGGAGTGCACTAGCATTCCTTCTAGCATAGTGAGGTCGTTATTTATCTGTATTGCCTTGTTCTGTCTTGTCTGTTGCGATTGTTCTGTCACCAGTGGCGGCTGACAGGAAATCGCTCTGTCCAAGCACATTACGTACACAGCCCATTGGGTCAACCTGGTGACTGATGGCAGCAAGCAGGGAGTACGTGGCTGCGCAGCGGACCGACTTGTCACACCTCCACGGCTTGCAGGCAGGCCTCCTGCCACCTCCTCTCCTTCTCCTCCAGCTACATCCTCTTCACTGTCAACCTCCTCCTCCTCCTTGGCTGAGTGGCAGTTGAACTCAAAGCGGAGAGTCACACTGGAGCAGCTCTCCTGGCTGCTCTTAACAAACAGGTGGAGCAATGGCTGACCCCGCACCAGCTGGAGATCGGCAACGTGGTGTGTGACAACGGCAGCAATCTCCTTTCCGCTTTGAATTTGGGAAAGCTGACACATGTACCCTGCATGGCACATGTGCTGAATCTGGTCGTGCAAAGATTTGTCTCAAAGTACCCAGGCTTAGAGGACGTCCTGAAGCAGACCAGGAAGTTGTGTGGGCATTTCAGGCGGTCTTATACGGCCATGGCACGGCTTGCGAACATTCAGTGGAAAAACAACTTGCCGGTGAGACGCTTGATATGCGATAGCCCGACTCGCTGGAATTCCACCCTGCTCATGTTCTCTCGCCTGCTAGACCAGGAGAAAGCCGTCACCCAGTACCTGTACAGCTACAGTAGAAGGACACAATCTGGGAAGATGGGGATGTTGTGGCCCAGCAGCAGGACACTGATGCGAAATGCATGCAGGACCATGCGGCCGTTTGAGGAGGTGACCAACCTGGTGAGTCGCGCTGAAGGCACCATCAGTGACTTGATCCCCTACGCTTACTTCCTGGAGCGTGTCGTGCGTAGAGTGGTGGATGAAGCTGTGGAGGAGCGGGAACAGGAACAGCTATGGCAGGAGGAGTCGTGGGACCAATTTTCAGCCGAACCACAGGTTTCCTCAACACCTGCGGCACCACAGAGGGGGGAGGAGGAGGAAGAAGAGGAGTCGTGTGGGGAAGGAGAGGAGTCAGACTCGGATGATTATGAGGAAGGTTTTTCTGTGGAGGAGGAAGAGGCGGCAGAAGAACAACCGCAGCAGCCGTCACAGGGGGGTTCTGCTGCTCCACGTTCCCGTGGTATTGTCCGTGGCTGGGGGGAGGAAGAGGAGTTGCGTGACGTCACTGTGGAAGAGCAAAAGGAGATGGAGAGTACGTCTGGATCCGACTTTATGCAGATGGCCTCTTTCATGTTGTCCAGCCTGTTGAGGGACCCCCGTATCAAAAAACTCAAGGGGAATGACCTGTACTGGGTGGCCACACTACTAGACCCTCAGTACAGGCACAAAGTGGCAGACCTGTTACCAACTCCACACAAGGCGGAAAGGATGCTGCACTTGCAGAACAAGCTGTCAATGATTCTTTACAATGCATTTAAGGGTGATGTGACAGTACAACGCAATAAAGGTACCACTGGCAGTATTCCTCCTCCTCCTCACCAGTCCACGCAGGCAAGGACAGGCCGCTCCAGCGATCTCGGGGTGATGTCGGACATGCGGACATTCTTTAGTCCAACGCCTCGCAGTAGCCCTTCGGGATCCACCCTCCACCAACGCCTGGACCGGCAGGTAGCCGACTACCTGGCCTTAAGTGTGGATGTACACACTGCGACTGCGAGCAGCGAGGATGAACCCTTGCTCTACTGGTTGCGCATGCTTGACCTGTGGCCAGAGCTGTCCCAATTTGCCATACAACTTCTCTCTTGCCCTGCCGCAAGCGTCCTGTCAGAAAGGACCTTCAGTGCAGCTGGAGGCATTGTCACTGAGAAGAGAAGTCGCCTAAGTCATGACAGTGTTCAGTACCTGACCTTTATCAAAATTAACGAGGCATGGATCCCTGAGGGCTATTGCACGACCGAAGACTAAGTCAGTCCCCACAGACAGCATCTCTGCCTGCAGGCCGTTTGACTGCCTTCTCCGCCGCCACCACCACCAGGGTCCAGGACTCTAGGCAGATTCCAGAATTTTTAAGGCCGCTGCTAGCAGCGGCCGCTATACTAATTTTTCTTGGGCATGCACATGCCTGCCTAATTTTTATGGCTGAACTGCAGGCAGCTGCAACAATAAACAAAAGGCATGTACATGTGCCCATCCCCCTTCGTGATCATTACCTTGCCGCGGTGAAGGGGCTTGCGTATCACAATGAAGCAATGACTGCCAGCTATATGAGTGTCTCGTGTGGGGGTGGCACACCAAAGATAATAAGGTCATTGTTTCATTGTGGTCAGACCAAATTTGATCAGCTGGACAGTCACTGTTCTGTCATTCAGCTACATCAGCCGGGCGAGCATATGGGCTGAAAAGCCACCATCACCTGCACTCTCGTCATGGTGCGCACCAGTCCAGCATGGCCGTCACTACACAAACGGCTGTTTGCAGTCAATGCATACCTTTCACTGCATCTGTGACTGCACATTATACCTGGCAGTCAGTGCATAACTTGCACTTGAATGGATACAGTTTCAAACAATTTAAAAATACAACCATCTAAAGTTTCAAACAATTTAAAAATACAACCATCTAAAGTTTCAAACAATTTAAAAATACAACCATCTACATTTTCAAACAATTTTCAAAAATGCCAACAAAAATTGCCCTCCGTAAAACATTCTTGGCAAATGCTTTCGACTTGGTTTGTCTTCCGCTGGCTCAAGGGTCCATCTGACCACAGATGCCTGGTCTGCAAAGCACGGTCAGGGCAGCTACAGCATGGGTCTCAGCAGGCTCCCACTTCGGGCCGGAATCCAACCTTCATTCCCCGCGGTGACAATGGCAGACTTGCCCTCCATAACGGATTCCCGTTAAAGGATTTAAAGTTGATTCATTACAATTAGGACCTCAAAGTCCTATATTGCATGCCTGCCTACTGCCCTCCTTGGATGTGCAGTGGTAGCCATTGCTCAG
This sequence comes from Hyperolius riggenbachi, assembly GCF_040937935.1. Classification (NCBI taxonomy): domain Eukaryota; kingdom Metazoa; phylum Chordata; class Amphibia; order Anura; family Hyperoliidae; genus Hyperolius; species Hyperolius riggenbachi. The sequence continues at coordinate 53,758,148 of NC_090652.1, read as the reverse complement.
GCTCCACACCGGATTCCATACCTCATTCCCCGGCCATTACCCGGGGTCACAAATGGCAGACTTGCCCGCCTCCATTCGCCTCCACATCTGTCATTCGCCTCCACATCTGTGTCGCACTGCTGATGGACTGTTATTGCACATGCCCCTTACATCTGTGTCACACTGCCGACGGACTGTTATTGCACTCACCCGACTGTTATGCACTCGCCTCTTACATCTGTGTCACACGGCTGATGGACTGTTACTGCACATGCCCCCTACATCTGTGTCACACTGCTGATGGACTGTTATTGCACATGCTCTTGCATCTGTGTCACACTGCTGATGGACTGTTATGCACTCGCCTCTACATCTGTGTCACACGGCTGATGGACTGTTATTGCACTCGCCCCTTACATCTGTGTCACACTGCTGCTGATGGACTGTTAGTGGACTCGCCTCTTACATCTGTGTCACACTGCTGATGGACTGTTTACATCGGTGCCACTCTGCTGACGGCAGTATTGTGGTACATTCCAGGTTGCACTGGGCCGGCTTATCATACAGGCCGTCAATGCTACCCCTCCCCCCTCGTACCACCTACTCCAGAGCACAGCTCCTCAAATGGGAACATATAACAGCCATACACCCAGAGGATGGGCTCCTGTACAACTCCGTTTGGAGCCATGTCCAGGCAATCACTGCTTCTGCGCCCTGGCCTCCCTTTAGCCAGCGCCGCAGGGGCTGTCGATCAGGCGTCCGGGCGAGGCTGAAGAGGAGGGGCCTGCGGTCAGCCATCCCTGCGGTCCTCCTAGCAAACGTCCGCTCCCTCCCTAACAAGCTAGATGAATTAAGACTCCTCAGCGACAAGAGGGAACTCGGTCACAACACCCCAGTCTTTTGCTTTACTGAAACGTGGCTCCATGACGACATCCCTGAGAGTGCCCTCCAGCTCCCAGGTTTCAGCCTCATCCGAGCAGACAGAGACAGCACCCTCTCTGGGAAAAAGAAAGGGGGCGGCATCTGCTTCTACATCAGCTCCGCCTGGTGCTCAAACACCTCTGTACTGGCCAAGAAATGCACACCAGAACTGGAACTCCTCCTCATCAACTGCAGGCCAATCTACTCGCCCAGGGAGTTCTCCTCCTACGTCCTCGTGGGTGTGTATATCCCTCCTGATGCAGAGGTAAATGCTGCCCTGCGTGACCTCAGTGACATCATCACGCAGTGGGAGACGGCCCTCCCGGACTCAATGTTCATCATCTTGGGGGATTTCAACAAGGCCAACCTCCGCAAAGAGCTGCCTCGTTTCCATCAGCACATCACCTGCCCCACCAGGAGTGCCAACACCCTCGACCACTGCTACACGGCCCTGAAAGACGCATACAAAGCGACACCGTGGGCAGCCCTAGGCTCATCTGACCACTGCATCATCCACCTGGTACCTACTTATAAAAGGCGCCTGGAAACCTCAAAACCGGTCACTAAGTCCTCCAAAGTGTGGTCAAGTGAGGCTAAACTACAACTTCAGGCCTGCTTTGACTGCACAGACTGGGAGGCTCTGGAATCGCCTAACCTGGACGAGTGGGCAGAAAATGTATCCTCGTACATCAGCTTCTGCGAGAACTCCTGTATTACAACAAAAACCTTCAAACTGTATCCAAACGATAAACCGTGGTTCTCAAAAAAACTACGACAACTACGGCGCAGCAAGGAAGTCGCACATAAGTCTGGTAACCAGGATGAATACAGGAAGGCAAGAAACGACCTAAACAGGGAGCTGAGGTCCGCAAAGAAGGGCTACGCGGAAAAGATGGAACAGAACCTCTCCTCAAATGACTCACGAGCCGTGTGGAAAGGGCTGAAGGCTGCCACCAACTACAAGCCCCCCCCTCAGCATGCCACACCGAGCACTGAGCTTGCAGAGAGTCTCAGTGACTTCTACTGCAGATTCGAGAACCAGCCAGCACCTGCAGGACTCCCACAACCACCACCACAATCTGCCACTGCAGCCCTGGGCCCGCACTCACCCCCACCGACAGTGAGGGAGGCGGATGTACTGAAACACTTGCTAAGGTTAAATGCTAGGAAAGCCTCGGGTCCGGACGGAGTGTCACCAGCCTGCCTGAAAACCTGTGCTCGTCAGCTCGCTTCCACCCTCTCTTCCATCTTCACGAGGTCCCTCCAGGAAGGCAAAGTTCCCGCATGCTTCAAGAGGTCTGCCATTATCCCTGTCCCCAAAAAGCAGGGCATCCTCGACCTCAACAACTTCAGGCCCGTGGCACTTACATCTGTGATCATGAAAGCTTTTGAAAGCATGGTGCTACCCCTCCTCAAGCACTCCACAGAGGGACTGCTGGATCAGCACCAGTTCGCGTACAGATCGAACAGGTCCACCGATGATGCCATCAACATCTGCTTGGAGCTCGTCTATGATCACCTGGATAGACCAGACTCCTACGCCAGGATCCTCCTACTGGACTTCAGCTCAGCATTCAATACCATCAGCCCTAAGATACTTCAAGACAATCTCGCTGCGCTAGGAGTCCACCCCACCCTACGCCTGTGGATCACGGACTTCCTCACCAACAGGTCCCAGGTCGTCAGGTTAGGCACCATCTCCTCACAACCCAGAATCACAAACACAGGGGCCCCACAAGGCTGCGTCCTGTCGCCGTTTTTGTTCTCTCTGTATACGAACAATTGCAAGTCCACGTCAGACTCAGTAAAAGTAATCAAATTTGCAGACGACACGACCATTGTAGGTCTCATCACCAAAAACGATGAGAAGGCGTACCGCCACCAGGTCGATAACATATGCCGCTGGTGCAGAGAGAACGGTTTGGTCCTAAACACAGCGAAAACGGTGGAGATGATCGTTGATTTCAGGAGGCGCGCCTCTGCCCCACCTCCAATCCACATTGACGGCAAGGAAGTAGAAAGAGTCCCCAGTGTCCGCCTACTGGGCACAACTATCTCCAACAACCTGAGGTGGAACGCCAACACTGCCTCAACACAGAGGAAAGCCCAACAGAGACTTTTCTTTCTCCGGCAACTGAAAAAGTTCGGTGTGGCCCAAAAACTTCTGACAAACTTCTACTCAGCCACAATCGAATCCGTCCTATGCTCGTCCATCCTGGTCTGGTACGCCAGCTCCTCCGCCAGCGACAGGCTCAAACTGCAGAGGGTCATCAGATCTGCGGAGAGGATCATCGGGAGATCACTTCCCACTCTGGACCTCCTCTACCACTCCAGGCTGAACACCAGAGCATTAAAGATCGCAAACGACCACTCGCACCCAGGCTACCGCTTCTTTAATCAGCTCCCCTCGAGCCGGAAGCTTCGGTTCCGATCCATCTACACCAGGACCACAAGACACAAGAACAGCTTCTTTCCCTCGGCTGTCAACCTCCTGAACTCTCTCCATGGGAATGCCCATCCCCACCCCACAATACCATGACGCACTGTAGCACACTGCACATAGACGGCGCTCCAGCTCAAGCATACCATTCGGTTGTTTTTTTTGTATTGTAACTTATGCCACATTGTCTCCCTCTGCATAAAGGTTATATAATGTTCTGTATTCTGTAAGTTCTGTTCCTACTGCATGTCCTGTCCTGTATCTGTAACTATATTGTGTATCAGTACCCTGTACGTGCCAAGCCCAATTCCGGGCACGACCCAGTCGTGCTTGGCGAAATAAAGATTCTGATTCTGATTCTCCATATGAATCTCGTGAAAGGAATGTGGTGTCATCTTTGCCCACCATAACTGGTTCTCGTTAAAGGATTTAAAGTACATTCATTTCAAATACACAACAGGGCCTCGAAAGTCTTCCTCCTGTATTGTTATTTTTGGTCACTACCTCGGGGCGGGCGTGCATGCCTGCCTGCCTGCTGCCCTCCTTGGATGTGTAGCGTTGCCCAGGCTCCACACCGGATTCCATCCCTCATTCCCCGGCCTTTAACCGGGGTCACAATGTCAGACTTGCCCGCCTCCATAGGATTCTCATTGTAGCGGTACTGAACAAGTACACAGCAAGTGGAAAATGTAATTTAAAAACAAAACGTAAGCTTTTTAACAGTGCCATGGAAAGTTGAGAAGGAAGTCATACATTACCTGACATCACTGAGTGAGGAAGAGCAATCTCGCCATGTTGCGCAGTAGTCCAGCACGGCCGTCACACAACACACAACAAACAGCTATTTGCGGTGCGTTACACAGTGAGTTTGGTGTGTCAGTGTGAAGCAGTACTCTAATTACACTTCCTGATTGATGTATACACATGCAAGATGTTTTAAAGCACGTTAGGCCTGCAATTTAGCATTCAATGTGATTTCTGTCCTTAAAACGCTGCTTTGCGTCACATCCAGATTTTTCCCCGGGACTTTTGGCATGTATTCCACTCCGCCATGCCCCCTCCAGGTGTTAGACACCTTGAAACATCTTTTCCATCACTTTTGTGGCCAGCATAATTTTTTCTATTTTTCAAAGTTCGCCTCCCCATTGAAGTCTATTGCGGTTCGCGAACTTTTCCGCGAACCGAACCTTCCGCGGAAGTTCGCGAACTAGGTTCGCGAACCTAAAATCAGAGGTTCGGCCCATCACTATTTGTGAGTCCCTTTCTTGCTCTGAAGAAAGTACTGACTTTCCACAATATACTCTGGATGAGTCAATATTACCTTGCATAAAATCTCCTGCAGGGAGCCCAGAGGCTTGTCTAGGTATTGCAACTAATCTCATCTGTTTTTCTGCCATTTCCGAATTGCAGTCTGGTTTGACTGCTATGCAGGATTCTGCGTGCAGTGCAACTAGAGTCAAGGAATAAGTTTTTGTTCCACTAGATATTCCTGTGCATCCTGTTCATGAAGAGGAAATTCAGTCTCAGCGTATGGTAAAACCATCCCTGGGACATTTGCCCTGTACACAAAATGTATTTGATGTTTTGCCCTGTAACATGGATAGTTCAGAATCCTTGATTACTTTGTCAGAAAACTTGGGAAATGATGCTCCTGAGGTTTTGTTTGATGTTCTGGAGGTCTCTGAGTTCCTCCCAAAGGGTGCAGAACTTTTAGGAGATGCCCCCTGCCCCCCAAGTCCTTCTGAGGTTTTGCCCACTTCAGTAGGCATTGCTGTTATGCTGACTACTTTTGCAGCTCTTGTGGAGCTTTAGTCATGCGCAGTCAATGATGAGTTTTGGTTAGATACAATTACAGTCACAGAGACTTCTAAGTCTGAGTCCAAGTCTTCTTTTGAAAGACCAGTATTTGTGACCACTACTTGTGATGATTCTCTGCCCGGTACTGGTTTTGGTCTTGTCGTGACTGACTCTGAGGTTTGCAGTTCCTCGACATGTCCTGAAGTTTCTCTTGTACTAGTGTACACCGATGCGCTCTGTGAGCCAGAATGCCCAAGTGTGTCACGGTTACCATCATGCTCAGATGCTTCCTCGGTGGAGACATGTTCTGATATTGCCTGCCTGCCTGCATGCCCAGAAGTGGTCCCTGAAAGCCCTGATCTTGATGGTTGTCCTGGTAATCCTGAATCCGGAATTGTCATGGGTTCCATAGGGGTTCTTGATAGTTCTCCATGTGAACCTAATGAGCATTCTGGCCTCTTGGGATCTCTGCGGAGCTTCAAAGTGATCTGGAAGATTCTGGGAGAAATTTTTCTTGGTACCCTGGATGGGATCAACAGTGACTTTTGTGTTGATAGGGACACTTCGAATAGGTATTGTGGGAGGTTTGGTATTTTTGGACGGTCCCTGGAAGGTGGTGGGTATTGCTCGGAGAGTTTCGATGGGTTCTTCTCTGGCACTCACAGTTCTGATGGGTGTTACGCTGAGGCTTGTAGTACTGATGGGCATGTTTCGGTGGGTCCTGCTTCCGATGAGTTTGTTTCAGAAGGATTGATTCTAGAATTGGGCCTTGTCGGGCTGCCCCGACCTTCATGAGTGTTCAGCCAGACTGTTTTGTTGGAAATATCAGTTTTGAGGGACGTCTGGAAGCCGGGGGGGGGGGGGTACTGCAATGATCTGCTCTGCTGTCTGCACAGGCAGGCAGCTTTTTGACCATTTTTTAGGTCTGATTGCCACAGGTCCCTGGAAAAGAGACCTGTCTTCTCTCTGCAAGTTTCAGACTTGCTGTGCTGGTGAGGGATTTGCACCCACTTGTCCTGCAAATTGCTTAGCTGCTACCTTTGAAGGCTTGCAGTATAAATACCATTTCCTCCCAGAATTCCCTGCTGGTCATAAAGGTTTGGTCCTGCTAGACTTACGTGGAGTCTCAGCCTTCTGCTAATTGTTTGCTTATATTATCTTAGAGTAGTTATCCTTGGGAGTGCACTAGCATTCCTTCTAGCATAGTGAGGTTGTTATTTATCTGTATTGCCTTGTTCTGTCTTGTCTGTTGCGATTGTTCTGTCACCAGCGGCAGCTGACAGGAAATCGCTCTGTCTGTTTGGTTCGCATTCACCCTAGTGTTAGAGGCAGTGGATCTCTCTGTATTCTGTCTAGGAGTGTAGCCAGAGCTGAGGTTGCTACTGGTTACTCCTTCTGTCTGTCTTGTTGTACGGATCACACTCACTCTTGCGGAAGAGTAGTGGATCCTATCTGACCTGTTCCTGTTGTCTGTCGGTCTGGAGCAAACGTTTGCTGTTGCCTGAGGTAAGGCAACCGATTAGCAAGCATTTCTGTTATTTGTTTGTTTGTGTTTTCTGTGTTCATTTTGTTAGTCAGGGTGGGCGCGTTTTGTTTCTGTTGCGCTTATCGTGCAGAGACTGCGCCATTAACGTGTTTTGTCGCTGTTGCGCTTCTCGTGCGGCGACCGCGTTTAGCTAGTGCATTTGTTATTTTCCTTGGCGTTCTAATTGTATTGGTTGCTGTCTTTCTTACTACACTTATGTTCTTGCGATTGTGCTCCCACTTGGTCTTCGCTGTTGTGTGTTCACCGTCACTAGGTGGCAACTAGATTGGTGGACATACATACATTCTGTCTCTGTGCTCACTCTCTCTCTCTTGAGGGGCTATCTTGCCCTGTATTGCTTCACCTCGTGCAATTCCTATCTGGCATCTGTGGCAGTGCAGAGGGTTTGTTCCTCTGCGCTCCACAGCTCCATATGCCGGTGGGAATTCCTCTCTACAGGTGCATTGCACCAAAGCTGGGTTCTGTTATTCAAACGCTTGTGGAGGGTTTCCGCAGTGTCAGAGCACATCTTGTGCACTGACCACGGAGATAATTCCACATTCGTTACAGAGCAGTAAATATGTTGTCATCTGTAAAACATGTAATTTAGAAAGAGGAATGATTTGACAATGGGCAAACACTGACTAAATGATTTATTAAGTAACAATAAAAAAAATGCTTATTTTTTAAAATAAGATATACTCAGTAAAGTTCCTCCTCAAGTGTCTCTAAATAATATAAAAAAAACACTATCAAGCAAGCAGAATAGAATTCTTGATACACCAATTGGAAAATATAGCCCTTACAGTGCAAGAGCTCTAATTAAAATGTAGTTATGTAAGCAGGGGCTGTCAGAATTCTAGCAGTTTAATTTATGAAGGAAAAGTGTCATATGTGTATGTATATATAAATATTAATAATCAATACCATCCTTCCATAGAAAGACATAGTTATTGTTACTGTTAAACCCTATATAATATAATTTAATACTTTGAAATATATTTACAAGCTAGTGATGATTTAGGTCTGTGAAACTTTCTTGTGAGATTGTTTTAGTTTTAGAGGGTTGTTGACGTGTTCTTGTACAAGGACGATACAGCCAGCAAGAAAAGATAAAAATTTCCCAGCTAGAGAAGTCAAAATATGAAAGATATAAAATATAAAACAAGGGGTTTTCCCAATTAGTTAAAGATGATTCAATGCTGCCACCTGGCGGTTTCATAGTCTTATAAAATTAACATTATTAATACTGTTTGTTATTTGTTATGAAATGCTAACCTCTGCCGGTTGAAATTAGATATTTCTTCATCAGAAAGACAAATATATGGAAAATGATTTTATATTATTAAGATGTAATATGCAATTATTTCTTATATGTTTAATTGTTATAAGAAGAATTATATAATAAGCTTTATATTTAAATGAGTATATTAGAAGCCCTGTATATTTCAACAAGCCTTAAATTGCTGAAGGCTCTTACAGATCTGTGTACAGTGTTATAGTGTCAACCTGACCTGGGAAAGTACAGACACATTCCAAAAAATAATTAGCAGAAGAGGATATTATCAGAAATGCGTCATAAATGACATTGTTTAATGTTTTTGGAAGTCCATGTCTGGGTCAAATAAGTCATCTCAGCAGACAAGATGGCTGGTGACGTCCATTTTTAATTAACTGCGTCAAATATGACCTTTTAATCAAATGTCAAAATATCACATGATGTTAATTCCCACAAGATAAGGTAATTAAGAATTTATAAACAATAATATTGTAATTAAGGTATTCAAAACAAAAAAGTGTTATGGGTATTTTAAATCAAAGTTCAAAGATCAAAGAGAGCGAGTTGACGCACAAAGCTTTAGCCAATCAGAACCTGGGATTCAGGGAAAGTCCAGATTAGGCAGCCATATTGCCTCCAACCCCTATAAAGGTAGGAACTGTAAGCTCATAGTTTGCAGAAGCCCAACAATCTCCTGAGAAGACACATGAGACAGAAGCTACCTTCCCACAAGTGGTTCTAGATGCTGAAGAGATGACAGAGAAGGGGTAATATGCTTAATATTCTGGTGATTTACTTTATTAATTTTTCAACATTAAGTTTTGTTAAGATGTTAGCAAGAAGTTTTTTTAGAAGCTATTTTTTATGCTATTTCTTTAAGAAGATTACTACAAGTTTTACACAGCTATTATATACACAGCTATTGATACAGATGAGACTACTTTTGATCTTATTCTACATAACACATCTGTTATATTCTTTTTTGAATGTACTTAGAAGATTGATGATTGCTTGGCTATAAAGCCTTGATGAGATGGAATACTGTTAGAAGGAAACACTACTTGGTACTGTTCATATTTTGTATATATGCTGTATGATAAGCAAATACAATTTTTTATATAACATCTTATACTGAGTGCTCTGATTCATTTCAAGGTATACCGTCAATCTATAATTACTGTTATAGAGGGTTCAGACCCCACTATGCCGGATTTATATGATAGCAACGCTTTAAGGGCTGGTCCTTTACTGAGTTAGCAATCATGAAAAAGGCAAGAACCGCTCAGGGTTTTTGACAGGGCGAAACAACAGACATTACAGGTGTCCATGAATCTTAAAAGCAACCCGAGGTGTGAGACCTATAGAAGCTGCCATATTTATTCTCTTTTAAACAATACCAGTTGCCTGGCAGTCCTACTGATCTTTCTTGTCAGTAAAGTCTAAATCTCACACCTGAAACAAGCATGTAGCTAATCCAGTCAGGTTCCAGTCAGAGTACCTGATCTGTATGCTTGTTCAGGGTCTATGGCTTATAGTATTAGAGGCAGAGGATGAACAGGACAGCCAGGCAATGTGCATTATTAGAAAGGAAATAAACATGTCAGCCTTCATATTCCTCTCACCTCGGGTTCCCTTTAATGCCAATTATAGATGACACAAGTTAGGCTCTGTTAACAAGTAACTACAGGAAAGAAAAAAAAACAAAAAAAAAAAAACTTTATTTTTATTGGGAGCGATCCAGGCTTATGGGGCTGGAGGAAGCCCCAGGTATGTATAAAAGCTCTTTCATTTTTTTCATTATTGTTCATCTCTGGTTCCCTTTAAAATATGATGCAGGTATTTTACGTCTTTTTTTTTTATTTGGGCTCGGAAGTCCTTAAAAAAAGACCTAGAGCCCGTTTTTAAATGGGCTTGGGTCTACTAGTTCCCTTAATAATTCCCTTCCGGAGTTACAAACTATACCGGATATTCCCTTCTGGTGCAAGCATAATATTAAGTATGTCAATCAATTGTATTACAAGAGGTCTTTCAAGGACTTTGCCACTCTGAGACAGGAATATAATCTGCCGAGCCATTTCCTGTTCAGATATTTTCAACTAAGCCATGCTATGCATGCCCAAATTTGATTGACAAACATGTTTCTAGCCTTCCCACCCTTAGAGATCCTACTGCTACCAGGGCTGGCGCTACAATTAAGGTAATGGGGCAATTTCCCCCGGGCCCTAGAGGTCATAGGGTCCCACAAGTGTTTCCAATTGCCCCTTTTAAAATGTTTAGCTGCAGTGGCCATTGTGGCATGCAGTGTGTATATTTATCTGCCTGCGGAGATGAGGTGGTAGAAGCAGATAGGGGAGAAACGCAGCCAGCCACGGACATACTTTACCTGTTTCCACCGGGTGCCGTTGCAGCCTCATGGTTATCATGGTACCCCTTCCTGCTTCCTGGCCAGCCACAGTGTGCTCTCCCCGATGCAGGCATGTGACGTCACATCAGTACGCACATGCTTGCGCTGTACCCTGTTATCTTTTTTGACTCTTCTACGCGGTGTGATATTGTCCTTGTTGTTGATGCTGGATGTCTTTGATGGTGGCTTTGATCTGCTAGAGGACTTTTATGTTGTGTTATGTTAATTGTTTTGTGTCTTACTTTATAAAAGTCATGGAAAATTTTTCTTACAACAAAAAAAGTCTCGAGAATGTTTTACAGGGGACTACAGAGAATAGTTTTTTACCTATTCTTCTCATGACATTTTTTTTTTGTTTACCTGGGCTGTCCTCTGATTAAACCCTGAGTTACCTCCTTTGGCAGCAGGTCATCAAATTCCCACACTGGGAGCCAGAAAAGGATTATGTAAAAATGGGGCCATAGGCAAGTTAGCAGTTTTTGCCGACTGCTGATGGTTATCTAGCTTTTTTAGTAAGATTTGCTGGATGCTAGCACCCATCAGGCCCCTAGACTCTCTCCTGACCTGGGCAACTGCCAAGGTTTGCTTTGTCGATGATCACTACAAACATAATAGCCCTTATTCAATTCACTTTTTATTTTCATCTTCTCTTTAACTACCTGGCGACCACCCCACCCCAATGGGTGTGGCCACGGTGGCTGCCCCTCTGCTGGTGGGGAAAAAGGGGGGGATAACTTATGTGCTGACATATACGGCCCTGCAGCTTGGCCTTAAAGCTGCAGTGGCCTGTTTTAAAAGAAATAGCCTGGTCTTTAGGGGGGTTTAGCACTATGGTCCTCAAGTGGTTAAAACAACTTTTCTCCATTTTCCAATGAAAAAAAAAAGTACAAAAACTTAGGTGACAAAGACAATTATTTTATTTCTTGCTGGTGGCTTAAAATAAATATTTTTTTGCTATTTGGATGTTTATAGAAATATATAAGTTGGCAAGGGATTTGACTTGGCGATTGTTTAGCGGACAAAGAGAATGTGATATAAGAACAAACATAGATAATGTCCCCTAAGGTTAAAGAAATAATCTCCTGCTTGAAAATGTTATACTTATTATTTTGTTTGTTTGTAGAGCTGACTTTTAGACTTCAAGTGATATATACAGTTTGAACAAACTGGATGACTTGCATAGAAATCACCATAATGGATGGGTTTGAAAAGCAAATGTGTGATAAGCTGGAGAATTTGATAAGAGTCCTGAATGATTCAATGAGTGAGTAACCTTTTTCTTTGTAATAAACACATTTCTCATGGCACATAAGTATATATTTTGGAACTTTTAAAGGGGTATGGAACTCAAATTGTATCTATTTCCTAAATAGATAAATACAGCATAAAACTGTAATAGGAAAAAAGGATGTTCTTGGTTTCCAATATAACAGACGGGTTAATAATCTAAACCTACACTTCACGCCAAAGCTTTTTGATAAGACTTAATTGAAATTCCCAAATTATCAGAGTGTGTTTAACTGTACTGAGCTTACAGAAAGCTTCTGTTATATCCAGCAATTTCATTATTTGTCATACCACCAGCAATGCTATCAAGTACCTTCAGTAAAGTGTTACTACGGGTGCCCATACACGGTAACGATTAATTTTCTCATTTATCTAACCATAATGATCAAATTGAATTAAAGTAAAAAAAGAATCTTTTTTTTTGTCAAAAAAAACAAACAAAAAACGAGCGATTATCTAGTTTCTTTGATAAAAGACATGTTGGAAAAAATCTTTATATTCGATGTAATGGAATGATCAAAAAAATTATCTAATAAAAAGAAAATGAAAAAAATTGCATCATGTATGGGCACCTTAAGGGTGCATAAAACGCTTCCAATTTTCATTGGCCAATAATTGACCAATTTTACTACCTCTGTGTAGAAGGAGAACCAATGCATTTTGAATACTATGAACAGATGGTGTAGGAAAGTGCGCATACTACGTGGAGATTGTAAAATTGTCCAATCATTGGCTACTCAAAATTGGATGTGTGTATGCACTAGTGTTGGGCGAACACCTGGATGTTCGGGTTCGGGAAAGTTCGCCGAACATGGCCGCAATGTTCGGCATGTTCGGGCCGAACCCCGAACTCCCCGAACATCCCGCTTTTGGGGGCCCTATGGGGTCGCAGGCATAAGGGGGGAGCATGCCCCGATCGCGGGGGGGGTCGGAAATTCCCCCCACCCCCTCCGCTAGCGCTCCCCCCTCTGCCCGCTTCCCCATACAAAAGTTTCAGGAAGTACCGGTCCGGTGGTAGTGGGTGGCTGGCAGTGGGCGGCACTGTGAAGTGAGTGACTGAGGAGGAGGAGTCCGGAGAGTGACGCGTTGAGGGAGGCCGGGCAGCGGGCGGTTCAGCAGTAGTACCGTACTTCCGACCCCCCCCCCCCGCGATCGGGGCATGCTCCCCCCTTATGCCTGCGACCCCATAGGGGGGCAGTATTCGGCCGAACAGGGCCCTGTTCGGCCGAACAGGGGCCCTGTTCGGCCCTGTTCGGCGGCCAATTAGTAGTTCGGGGCGAACCCGAACTTAAAAGGCCGAACACCATCAGGTGTTCGGCCGAACTCGAACATCACCCGAACAGGGTGATGTTCTGCAGAACCCGAACAGTGGCGAACACTGTTCGCCCAACACTAGTATGCACCCTAAGCTTTCTGGTGACATTATACAGCATTTTACTGTTCTCTGCTGCACAAGAGAAGAAGGGATGTCTGCTCTGACTAGGCAACTCCTGCCTCAAGTCATCTGACTAATTAAAATGGCAAAGCGTTTGCAAATTGCATTCGCCCACCAGAATATGCAGGATCTAAACTATCCACCTGCTCTTCCTATAGAAGTTGGCCCATGCAAAATTTTGCATCTCAACAGGGGTGCCGCATGTAGGCCTCCTTGTACCCCCAAGAAATGAAGGCAGTGCAGACACCCCCAAAAGGCATCCACTGCCCAGGAGCACCGCAACTGCCCCTCAGGGAGGGGGGAGCAAGAGAACATGGCCAGCACACCCCTCCGACATGGCCGGTGCCCAAGGGGGCACTATCCATTCTGCCCTCCCAAAGGATAGATACCCTACTTTTGCAAATGTACTTACCTGTGGTGCCAATTGCATGGCCTGGGGGCAAACACACCGATGGTGGGTGAGGGGGGGGGGGGGGCGATGCGCAATCAAGCCCCCCAGATGCTGCCACCACTGGGTAAGCCTATCCGCACCTATTTTACTTTTTTCTGTTGTTTTTTTTCTGTATTGAAAGGACATCCGAGGTGAAAATAAACAAATGAGATAAACAATTGTATATATCCTCCTTCTCCTAAATATTACTTCTTTAGCTAGCCCACAGATGTATTATATATTTAAATCTAGTTTTTAAGTTTTTACTGTTTCATTGTCTCTGCTCATTGACACCTTTATAGAAGTATGCCTGAGCTAAAATCTATGAACTATTAACCATTTGTATCTCTTTCCTGCTCTCAGAAGCCATTTACTGACAGGAAAGTGTTTTAGGACTCTAATTCCTTATCAGTGAGGGTTATGCCATAGTCTGACCCGGTCCCGACCTGGACAGAAACCACCATTTGCATACCTGATGTTTAACTTTTTCAGGCAGAGAAAGAAAAAAGGAACACAGTCTAGTTATTTGTGTGCTTGGCACTGTACATACCCATGTCTATCTCATCATGTCATATGTCACCTCGGTTGTCCTTAATGTTTTAGAAAAAACAAATTCAGTTTCACACTGCTTTAACTGCAGCTGTCCAAACACAGAAATGTGTATACAGGAAGTAAAAAGGCCAACAATAAGAGATGATGCCAAACATTTTTTGTGCTCGGTAGCAGAAAACATTTGGGCATGTCGAAATGAGCTGCCGAGAGCCACTGTGTGGGTAACTGTTGGCCGCTAATTTTGGCATGCACAAATGTTTTCTGCTACCAGGCACAAGAAGTGTTTGGTATAACTTCTTTTTGATAAGTTATTTTGTCACATTTTGACCCTCTAGGGAAATATGGAATTGTGAATGCCGCTAGAAGTTACACGCAACATCTCAGAAGATTTGAATAACCTCAGTGCTACCAAGCGCAAGTAACGGTAAATGCATTGAGAAGAACGCTTTCATGCATCTTACTGTGAGCAGGGCCGCCGTCAGGGCAGTACAGCCAATATGGGGCCTGCGCTGGTTCTGGGGCCCAAACAGTAGTTCTTCCACATGGGCCCTAGCTGTGATAGTAAAGCAAATCCTCAGCTCATCCCATTTATGCTTCCCCCACCCCCGAAGTTGTGCTGTCACTCTTCAGTTACATTGCAGATCTGCAGATCAGCCCTGTGGCACAACTAACCTGATTCCAATGTGGGAGTCCTCTCTTTTCTGCAGTCCTCCAATAATTCTGCTCTGTTTCTCTCGGCATGTGACACAGACATGCCATGCTGATCTGCAGTGTTTTGTCACTATTCTTTTAAGTAGTAAACCTTTAGGGGCAAGACTCTATCCCTTTTGTTTCTTATAAGTTGCTATACATTTTGTTAGTCTGAATTTATTAGTTACTGGGACATTTATAATGTCTACACACTCTGTATTAGGTATTGATATCTCTATGTTTATGCACCCATGCTGTTTCTTACTCTTTGCAGCACTATATGCATTACTAACAAATAAAATAACAGTTATAATACTGTATGACTTGTATATGGAACTTCATTGTAATGCATACATTACATCTCCTTGTTTTCTGTGTCTCTTCCACAGAGCTACAGAAAAGTATTCCTCAAGAGGTAAGAGCCTTTATTAAGGATGCTCATGTCCAGGGTTTACTTTAGATGAAATGAACATGGAGACATGCTATACTACTACTGTACTGACTTTATATAGTATTTGTGACCTCCACAATACAATCGAGTCCGAGCCTAATGGAAGTCAATGGGGACCCGAGCATGCCTGCTTTGCATAGATCTTAGGCTCAGAATAAAAGCAGGGACTCATGTTTGCAGAGCAATGCGCCAATTATACTTGAATGCCAATAAAACAAATAAAACTCCCAAAAAAAAGGCATACGTGTATGGGAAAAAACTACACGCTTAAGGCCAATGCAGTTTATCGCCATGCATTTATACATTTTATACAAATGAGATCCTGAAAAGCTGTCGTAGTACCAATGGGACCGGCAACGCTAACCCAGCACACATGATGGAAGAGAATGTACAGGAGAACAAGGCCACGCTTTCTGACACAACCCAGGCTTTGCATGAGGACAAAATGCATGCTGAAAGTGAACCCGAGGTGAGAGTGACATAAAGGCTGCCATATTTATTTCCTTTTAAGCAACACCAGTTGCCTGGTTGTCCTGCAGATCCTCTGCCTCTAATACGTGTTCAGGCATAGACCCTGAACAAGCATGCAGCAGATCAGGTGTTTCTGACAATAATGTCTGACCTGGCAAGATTATCTACTTCTTTCTGGTTGAATTCACACACTACTGCATCCAAATAGATCATTATGGTTGCCAGGTAACTGGTATAGTTTAAAAGGAAATAAATATGGCAACCTCCATCTCATTCTCACCTCAGGTTCACTTTAAACCAATGCATTTTGCCGCCATGCATTGATAAATACTATACAAAGGAGATATTCCTGAAAAGCAGTCCTATTCCTATCTGGGACCAGCAACCAGGGGCGTAACAATAGACCCTGCAAGGGATGCCTCTGCAGGGGGGCCCAGACGCCACAGGGGGCCCGTGGGGGGAAAAGTTTAAGAGACTGACAGCTAAGGGCATGGAGAAAAAAACATATTCTGCTCTCACATGTTATATTGACTGCATGTGTCCACCACACAGATAAGGAATCACACACACTTTAGAATTTGTGCACTGTCCCTGCTCCCTAGGGTTCGTAAAAAACATTGGTCTCTCACTGCTGCAAATTTCTAAAGACTTGATGTACAACCTTACAAACAAAGGAGTCACATTTTGAAAAAAAGTTGTAGACTTTCCCTTTTCAGCAAAAGGATTCCTAGATTCTTATCACAGGGGCTAATGACTTTATGGCCTCTGAATACTTTTACAAAGCAATGGAGTGGAGATTGATGTCTTACTGTTGCTGCTTCATTGAAAGCTTGTTGTCTCACATGGAGACCAAGATCCTGTAATAACAGTATCAATCAGTGACATTCTGAATGTTTTGCCAAAGTTACATTGATACTATATCTTACGTTCAGCATGTCATTGTTGTTCCTCCATATAGCATGTGCTCTCATGTAGTAAAATAATAAGGCTGTGTATGTATGTATGTACTGGGAACAGAGCTGCAATGAAGGACTTGTCGGCTGCAAGTGGCTGGAGGAAGCCCCGGGTAAGAAGATCTAGGGGTAGCATAGATTGCCTGACGTTTCCTTTAAGTCTAAGTGTTTTTATCTGCATGGGGAAAACACATTGGTCCTCAGTTTTCCTGTGCAGAAAGCGAGGGGGGGGGGCATCCAAAGTTTCATGGGGGGGCCCCATCCAAAGTTTAGCGGGGGGCCCCATCCAAAGTTTTGCGGGGGCCCAGTAATGTCTAGTTACGCCCCTGCCGGTAACGCTAACCCAGCACAGATGTTCATGGTGGTTGGTCGGGGGGTTTTGTGAAGTCAGTTCCAATCCACGATTTATTTATTTTTATTTGTGTCAGATGGTCTGCATTTGCTGTGGAGAGGCAGGATACGTCTATCTGTAATGGTGCCTCCGGCAGCACTGAAACAACGTTCGGTCATAACGCTGGCGGCAGGGCAAGCCAGCACCTCTATTGCGTACAGTGCCAGTTCGTGCCAGGTGTCTAGCTTAGAGACCCAATAATTAAAGGGGTCTGATGGATCGTTGAACACGCTACGCCATCTGACATGTAGTCCCATCCTCTGCAGGCGAGCGGTGTTGGAGGTGAAACTGCACGAACTGACCGTCTGTGAAGGCAGATTTTAGCAGCGACTGAGTCAGGAGGACAAAGCGGACGGTCAGTGCGGCAGCACAGAAGGACCATGGCAACTCACTGATAGTACCACAGTTTGATAGTGCTACCCAAAAAATTATATGCATCCGTGGACCCGGGCAGTGGGAACGCAGATTTTAGTACCTAAACACATGATACAACATGTTTTCCGGGGTCTGAGGCACATACAGATGGTCCCGATCATCATCATCATCATAGAACTCTTCTCCTTACCCCCCATCATCTCTGCCACCCCAACATCCCCAGACACAGACCCCTCATCATCCTCAACATTAACTTGGGATGCTGGCCCGAGCCCAACCTCCTCCTCCAAATCAGGCCCCATCATCTCCCCAACAGCAGCCCTCAATTGCCCAGACGCCGGACCGAGGGACTAGTGTTGGGCGAACAGTGTTCGCCACTGTTCGGGTTCTGCAGAACATCACCCTGTTCGGGTGATGTTCGAGTTCGGCCGAACACCTGATGGTGTTCGGCCTTTTAGTTCAGGTTCGCCCGAACTACTCAATGACCCCCGAACAGGGCCCGAACAGGGCCCTGTTCGCCCGAATACGGCCCCCCTATGGGGTCGCAGGCATAAGGGGGGAGCATGCCCCGATCGCGGGGGGGGGGGGGTCGGAAATTCCCCCCACCCCCTCCGCTAGCGCTCCCCCTCTGCCCGCTTCCCCATAAAAAAAGTTTGCGGAAAGTTAATAGTACCTGCTGTGGCTGGCTGGCAGTGACTGACTACTAGGAGACGCGTTGAACTTGAGGCCGGGCAGCGGGCGGTTCAGCGGTAGTACCCTGTGGTACTTCCGCCCTTTCTCTGACCTCACGTCCTCTACGTGATGACGCATACGAGGGTACGCGTCACGCGTACCCTCGTATGCGTCATCACGTAGAGGACGTGAGGTCAGAGAAAGGGCGGAAGTACCACAAGGGTACTACCGCTGAACCGCCCGCTGCTCGGCCTCAAGTTCAACGCGTCTCCTAGTAGTCAGTCACTGCCAGCCAGCCAGCCACAGCAGGTACTATTAACTTTCCGCAAACTTTTTTTATGGGGAAGCGGGCAGAGGGGGGAGCGCTAGCAGAGGGGGTGGGGGAATTTCCGTCCCCCCCCCGCGATCAGGGCATGCTCCCCCCTTATGCCTGCGACCCCATAGGGCCCCCAAAAGCGGCATGTTCGGGGGTCCCATTGACTTCCATTGAGTTCGGGGTTCGGGCCGAACATGCCGAACATCTGGCCCATGTTCGGCCTGTTCGGCCCGAACCCGAACATCCAGGTGTTCGCCCAACACTACGAGGGACACAACGCTCTCGTTCGGGGAGGGCTGCTGCTGACCACTGGCTGCTGGGGTGGATGTTATAACTTGCGTGGGGCATTGGCTGTTGCTGCTGTTGGGAGTGCTGCTCACAGCAGAGTTCTGTGAGAAACTCATGATGGGCTCATGAAACGTGGTGAACAAACTGCAGTGGCAGTCTGACTGTCTGTAAATAGTTACTGAAGCGAATCACTGGCTAACGAGCTGAATAATACAAGTGAGCAGTGAGCAGTACAACATACCTGAAGGGTATCACTGGGTAATGAGATGATTAATACCAGTGAGCAGAGTACAACCTAACAGAAGGGTATCACTGCCAAATGAGATGAATAATACCAGCGAGCAGTGAGCACGGTACACAATGTCACTCACAAAACTTAATGAAGGACCAGCACTGGCAGTGGCAGTGTGATTGTCTGTAAGTAGTAGCTGAAGTGTATGACTGGCTAGCTGAATACAAGTGAGCACTCTGCTTTTTTATACAACACTAAGCAAGAGTTAAATGCAATAAAGTGTGTTTTTTATGGGCACAACTGTTCCCAGCTGGCACTGAAAGTACTGCTTTTTTGGCAACAATAAGCAACAGTAAAATTCAATAAACTGTTTTTTTATGGGAACAACTGTTCCCAGCTGGCACTGAAAGTACTGTTTTTTTTTCAACAATAAGCAACAGTAAAATGCAATAAAGTGTGTTTATTTTATGGGAACAACTGATCCCAGCTGGCACTCACAGTACTGTTTTTTTTTTTCAACAATAAGCAACAGTAAATGCAATAAACTGTTTTTATGGGCACAACTGATCCCAGCTGGCACTGAAAGTAGTTTTTTTTCAACAATAAGTATCAGTAAAATGCAATAAAGTGTGTTTATTTAATGGGCACAACTGATCCCAGCTGGCACTCACAGTACTGGCAGTTGGCTGATGGTGTAATGGTTAAGGGCTAAGGGCTCTGCCTCTGACACAGGAGACCAGGGTTCGAATCTCGGCTCTGCCTGTTCAGTAAGCCAGCACTAATTCAGTAGGAGACCTTTGGCAAGTCTCCCTTACACTGCTACTGCCAATAGAGCACGCCCTAGTGGCTGCTGCTCTGCTCTGGCGCTTTGAGTCCGCAAGGAGAAAAGCGCAATATAAATGTTATTTGTCTTGTCTTGTACTGTTCCCAGTACATTATTATACAACACTAAGCAAGTGTAAAATGCAATAAACTGTTTTTTTTTATTGGAACAAGTTTTCCCAGCTGGCACTGAAAAGTACTGTTTTTTTTTTCATCACTAAGCAAGAGTAAAATGCAATAAACTCTGTTTTTTTATGGGCACAAGTTCTCCCAGCTGGCACTGAAAGCACTGAGAGCACAGTGGCTGCTGGCACTAAGCAAGAGTAAAATGCAATAAACTGTGTTTTTTTATTGGCACAAATTTTCCCAGCTGGCACTAAAAAGTACTGTTTTTTTCATCACTAAGCAAGAGTAAAATGCAATAAACAGTTTTTTTTATGGGCACATGTTTTCCCAACTGGCACTGAAATTACTGAGAGCACAGTGGCTGCTGGCACTAAGCAAGAGTAAAATGCACTAAACTGTGTTTTTATGGGCACAAGTTCTCCCAGCTGGCACTGAAAGTACTGAGAGCACAGTGGCTGCTGGCACTAAGCAAGAGTAAAATGCAATAAACTGTGTTTTTTTATGGGCACAAGTTCTCCCAGCTGGCACTGAAAGTACTGAGAGCACAGTGGCTGCTGGCACTAAGCAAGAGTAAAATGCAATAAACTGTGTTTTTTTTATTGGCACAAATTTTCCCAGCTGGCACTGAAAAGTACTGTTTTTTTCATCACTAAGCAAGAGTAAAATGCAATAAACAGTTTTTTTATGGGCACATGTTTTCCCAGCTGGCACTGAAATTACTGAGAGCACAGTGGCTGTTGGCACTAAGCAAGAGTAAAATGCAATAAACTGTGTTTTTTTTATTGGTACAAATTTTCCCAGCTGGCACTGAAAAGTACTGTTTTTTTTTCATCACTAAGCAAGAGTAAAATGCAATAAACAGTTTTTTTATGGGCACAAGTTCTCCCAGCTGGCACTGAAAGCACTGAGAGCACAGTGGCTGCTGGCACTAAGCAAGAGTAAAATGCAATAAACTGTGTTTTTTTATTGGCACACATTTTCCCAGCTGGCACTGAAAAGTACTGTATTTTTTCATCACTAAGCAAGAGTAAAATGCAATAAACAGTTTTTTATGGGCACATGTTTTCCCAGCTGGCACTGAAATTACTGAGAGCACAGTGGCTGCTGGCACTAAGCAAGAGTAAAATGCACTGAACTGTGTTTTTATGGGCACAAGTTCTCCCAGCTGGCACTGAAAGTACTGAGAGTACAGTGGCTGCTGGCACTAAGCAAGAGTAAAATGCAATAAACTGTGTTTTTTATGGGCACAACTTCTCCCAGCTGGCACTGAAAGTACTGAGAGCACAGTGGCTGCTGGCACTAAGCAAGAGTAAAATGCAATAAACTGTGTTTTTTTTATGGGCACAAGTGTTCCCAGCTGGCACTGAAAGCACTGAGAGCACAGTGGCTGCTGGCACTAAGCAAGAGTAAAATGCAATAAACTGTGTTTTTTTATTGGCACAAATTTTCCCAGCTG
The DNA here is from genome assembly GCF_040937935.1 of Hyperolius riggenbachi. Lineage (NCBI taxonomy): Eukaryota > Metazoa > Chordata > Amphibia > Anura > Hyperoliidae > Hyperolius > Hyperolius riggenbachi. The sequence goes on along the minus strand of NC_090652.1, from coordinate 53,736,856 downwards.
GCACTAAAAAGTACTGTTTTTTTCATCACTAAGCAAGAGTAAAATGCAATAAACAGTTTTTTTTATGGGCACATGTTTTCCCAACTGGCACTGAAATTACTGAGAGCACAGTGGCTGCTGGCACTAAGCAAGAGTAAAATGCACTAAACTGTGTTTTTATGGGCACAAGTTCTCCCAGCTGGCACTGAAAGTACTGAGAGCACAGTGGCTGCTGGCACTAAGCAAGAGTAAAATGCAATAAACTGTGTTTTTTTATGGGCACAAGTTCTCCCAGCTGGCACTGAAAGTACTGAGAGCACAGTGGCTGCTGGCACTAAGCAAGAGTAAAATGCAATAAACTGTGTTTTTTTATTGGCACAAATTTTCCCAGCTGGCACTGAAAAGTACTGTTTTTTTCATCACTAAGCAAGAGTAAAATGCAATAAACAGTTTTTTTATGGGCACATGTTTTCCCAGCTGGCACTGAAATTACTGAGAGCACAGTGGCTGTTGGCACTAAGCAAGAGTAAAATGCAATAAACTGTGTTTTTTTATTGGTACAAATTTTCCCAGCTGGCACTGAAAAGTACTGTTTTTTTTTCATCACTAAGCAAGAGTAAAATGCAATAAACAGTTTTTTTATGGGCACAAGTTCTCCCAGCTGGCACTGAAAGCACTGAGAGCACAGTGGCTGCTGGCACTAAGCAAGAGTAAAATGCAATAAACTGTGTTTTTTTATTGGCACACATTTTCCCAGCTGGCACTGAAAAGTACTGTATTTTTTCATCACTAAGCAAGAGTAAAATGCAATAAACAGTTTTTTATGGGCACATGTTTTCCCAGCTGGCACTGAAATTACTGAGAGCACAGTGGCTGCTGGCACTAAGCAAGAGTAAAATGCACTGAACTGTGTTTTTATGGGCACAAGTTCTCCCAGCTGGCACTGAAAGTACTGAGAGTACAGTGGCTGCTGGCACTAAGCAAGAGTAAAATGCAATAAACTGTGTTTTTTATGGGCACAACTTCTCCCAGCTGGCACTGAAAGTACTGAGAGCACAGTGGCTGCTGGCACTAAGCAAGAGTAAAATGCAATAAACTGTGTTTTTTTTATGGGCACAAGTGTTCCCAGCTGGCACTGAAAGTACTGAGAGCCTAGTGGCTGCTGGCACTAAGCAAGAGTAAAATGCAATAAACTGTGTTTTTTTATTGGCACAAATTTTCCCAGCTGGCACTGAAAAGTACTGTTTTTTTCATCACTAAGCAAGAGTAAAATGCAATAAACAGTTTTTTTATGGGCACATGTTTTTCCAGCTGGCACTGAAATTACTGAGAGCACAGTGGCTGCTGGCACTAAGCAAGAGTAAAATGCAATAAACTGTGTTTTTTATGGGCACAAGTTTTCCCAGCTGGCACTGAAAATACTGAGAGCACAGTGGCTGCTGGCACTAAGCAAGAGTAAAATGCAATGAACTGTGTTTTTTTATGGGCACAAGCTTTCCCAGTTGGCACTGAAATTACTGAGAGCACAGTGGCTGCTGGCACTAAGCAAGAGTAAAATGCAATAAACTGTTTTTTTGGGGCACAAGTTTTCCCAGCTGGCACTGAAAATACTGAGAGCACAGTGGCTGCTGGCACTAAGCAAGAGTAAAATCCAAAAACTGTGTTTTTTATGGGCACAAGCTTTCCCAGCTGGCACTGAAAGGACTGAGAGCACAGTGGCTGCTGGCACTAAGCAAGAGTAAAATGCAATAAACTGTGTTTTTTATGGGCACAAGTTTTCCCAGCTGGCACTGAAAGTACTGAGAGCACAGTGGCTGCTGGCACTAAGCAAGAGTAAAATGCAATGCCTGCTGGCAGTGGTGAGGCAGGGGCACTGTGGCTGCGGCCAGTGGTGAGGCAGGGGCTCTGTGGCTGCTCCTGGCAGTGGTGAGGCAGGGGCTCTGTGACTGCTGCTGGCCACTGGCAGTGGTGAGGCTTGGGCACTGTGGCTGCTGTTGGCAGTGGTGGTGAGGCTGGGGCACTGTGGCTGGCCTAGCTGGCACCTAACTGCTCTCTCCATCCCTATCTACCCCAAGCTAAACCCAAGTGCGAATGGTGGATCCAGCCGCACATTTGAGTATTTATATACCCGATCACGTGACCTGCTCGGCCAATCACAGCTATGGTCACAGCCAGCTAGGCTGTGTGACCATAGCTGTGCAAAAAAGCATTGTCGCTGCTTATTGCCTGCCTGAAGGCTCCAATAAGTGAGGGGAGGAGACCAAACAGCGTGGCCGAGCACCATGCGGTGCTCGGCTGTGCTCTACCCTGACACCCTAATGTTCAGGGAATAACGAACAGTGTCGAGCACTGTTCGATTATAACTACTAAGGACCTCTGGAACCTGAACGATAGTAAAGTTTACCCCTATGCAAGCACTGGACCTGCTCATTTTTCTGAGAACTGACGGAGTAACGTGATAGATCTGTAAGTTTCTGGTTTGCTGAGCTCCTTTCTCTGTTTAGAACACAATTGTGACCGGCAAATCAAAGAATTACCAATTCACATGGCCAAACTGAATTCTCACGGATACAAACATTACTGCCCACTATTCACTGTTATTCCCCAAAGCTGTTCTGTGCTGGAAGTGTCCTTTTCCTAGTTTCTAAAATGTTGGCCATGCATGTAGACATACACTGAAAAACTACCTCCTGTTTGTTTTTATTGATATTATTTTTTACCTCATCAGAGATGGGAAGATGAAAAATGCACTGTGGGGATCTTCTCCAGATCAGACAGATCAGATTACTCCTGGCTGATGACACTGCTCTCATCAGAAGATTTCAGAGGCCAGATCAGAGAGGTCAGACCTTGTTTCATCTCTACCAGTGGATTTCAACAGTTTATAGACAATGTATCTCAATGTGAGTTTGGGATCCTCTATCATACTAAGAACAGAGGGACAATCAACATCACAGATGTCATTGGATCTCTCTACGATGAAGAGCTGGAATATCTTCACACAGTGCTGGGTAAATCACTTCATTTAATTCTAGTGAATTTACTTTAGCTTACTAGACTGAAAAGCTAAAAATATTTCTGTACTGTGTTCGCCAAGCAAATTATGTAGACTGAAAAGCGAAAGTTTATGTTATTGAGAAAATGAACTGAGTACCGGTAGTTGGACAGTGAGCTGGTTCAGAGCACCATCTTTTAAGTACTTGTGTAATGCACTTACCTTCCAGCGGCAGGTACTGCGGCATCCCCGGCGTGGTCCGGGGGCGAGCGGCGGGACTTCTGCGCTGGAGTCTTTTGCCAGCATCCCCGGCATCCCTCCGGCGGTGTCTGCTGACTCGCGCGTGCGTCATACGACCTTTGGGTCGCGCGCAAGCTCAAGTTAGCCTTATAGGCTCAGGAGGAGGAATTAGGATGACAGCAGGTGATGTCATAAGTGACATCACAAAATGGGAGTGGCTAATGGTTGAGTAGTTTTTGTATTTAAGGCCAGAGCATTCAGAGCTCGCTGACCTTGATACTAATCAGTTCGCTGGTTCTAGGTCTAGCTAGCTACTTTGAGCTACATTATAGGGACACCGAGCTCAAAATAAATAAGAAATTAGTACTCACCTAGGGCTTTCTGCAGCCCAGTGTAGGTCGGGATGTCCCACGGCGGCGTCCTGGCTCCTCTCCCAAGGCCTGTCCAAAAATGGCTGACCGCCCATGCGCAGTACTGTCACGCCGGCCGCCGTGATGACACGAGGCGGCTGGCGTGTGAAGTCAGCAGTGACGTATAAGGAAGAAGGAGCCCGACACTCAGGCCCAGTGTCGCCGGGGAGCTGCCGACCAGCCATTTTTGGACAGGCCTTGGGAGAGGAGCCAGGACGCCACTGTGGGACGTCCCAACCTACACTGGGCTGCAGAAAGCCCCAGGTGAGTACTAATTTCTTAATTATTTTTGAGCTCGGTGTCCCTTTAATATATTGTGTAGACGCACAATATATATGTACTCCAGTTAGTCAGCCTGTTATTTTCGTATATATTCTCGTATATTATTTTTGTAACATCTCATCGTATATTATCTGTGTACCGACTTTTGCCTGCTTCTTGACCTCGCTCCTGTCTAGTCCTTCTGTACCGCTACTATCTGATTTACGTTACCGACTCGGCCTGTCCCTGAATTTGTAACTGCCTGATCCGTTCATACGACTGACATCTGATTTACGTATAAGATTCTGCTCGACTATTGACTACGATTTAGCCTAACGACTCTGTACCTCGATATCTCTGACCTGTTGATGACCTCGGCCTGATTTAAACTACGTTTGTTCCATTGTTGTATTTATACCTGTACGCTATCTCACGTACCTAATGTGATACTGACACGCTATCTCATCACGCACCAGCGTGATAATTTGAAGTAAGAAACCAAAGCCCTTATTCAACTCACTTTTTCGCCTAAGTTCTCTCCTAGATCAATGTTTCTCAACTCGGTCCTCAAGGACCCCCAAAAGTATATGTTTTACAGAAAACCACAGACAATCCCTTGCTATGTAATTGGTGTCTCAGTAGAGCTTATTAACTACCTTAGTGGTTTTCTGTAAAACATGCACTGTATGGGATCCTTGAGGACCGAGATGAGAAACACTGTCCTAGGTTACACTTTCACACCTAATCAATAAAATGCCACCAGCAAGCAAGAAGGTACTCAGAATAACTGTAGCAGTATTTGTCACCTACTTTTTGGTAAGTTTTTGTTCAGGTGCAGAATGCTGAAAAATTATAAACAGAAGATGAAAAATGAACTCCCAGGAGATAACTATGGAGAAAAAATGAAATGAATAAGGGCCAAAGGCTGAAACCAGTACCCAGCCAGTAAGATGAGGTTGGGATAGGCACCCCCCCCCCCCCAAAAAAAAAATATATATATATATATATATATATATATATATATATATATATATATATACGGATCCGAGATGAAAAACTAACTATAACAAGAAGTTTTAAATCAGGATGATACCATTTATTGGCTAACTAAAAATGAATAAAATAAGCAAGCTTTCGGCCTTGCAGCCTTCGTCTGGCTTATATCCTGTTAGTTTGCAAACTGGTGGTACAGACAGCTTATATACATGCAACATCAAAAGGGAAAACAGATATTTTTTTCCAAGCATAAATACATGTCATTAAGAAGCCTTAATTCACACAGACCATCGACCTGGGGTTAGAGGTTGTAAGCCAAGATAAGAATCCTTGTTTACTCCCTGCTCACATACCTGGGAGTTGGACTGACACAGAGGTATCGTAAATTCTTAGTTCACAAGTTCAGCTATAATGGCTGAGAAAAGTTCAAATGTCATCAGTCTCATACCAATATAGAAAGTTGTTGTCCTTATTCAAACCGTTCTGCACAGCCTTGACCAATTTATAAATTTTGTTTCTGCTATTAATCGATCATTTGACGTTTTGAAGCCACCCTTCAGGGCAGTGACACGAAGATCATCCATGCTGTGTCCGTTGGACCGAAAGTTTGTAGCAACTGGGAGCCCAGATTTGGTATCTTTAATAGTGTGCCTGTGTCCATTCATACGTTTGCGCAGAGTTTGTCCAGTTTCTCCCACGTACATAACATTGGGGCATTTAGCACACATGATCAGATACACCAGATTGGTGGAACCACAGGAAAATGTACCTTGTAACTATAACAAGTAACTTGTCTATATATCTTATCTAAAGTTTAGATAGTTTACACAGGAAATCTAGCTGCAAACAGATTTAATAGAATATGATTATTTCTTCCTGTGATACAATGACAGCCGCCATGTTGTTTGTAAACACTACACAGAGGCATTCTTATCTGCATCTTGAGCACTCAGCCTGTGAAAAAAACCTAATCCCTGCTCCCTCTCCCTCCTCCCCTCTGCTCTGAAATCAATGGCTAGTAACACCTCCCCATCCTCCTGCCCAGACTGAGCTCCCATGAGTCCTTGCTACTGCCAAGGCTCTCTGAAAACCTGTGGGTGTGGCTTGTTTAGTTTATAGGTAATTTGAGTATTAAAAAAACAACAAAAAAGTATTTGGCTTGAGGAATGCCCTATAAACAATAGAAAAAGGACACAATTATGCAATGAGTAAAAGTTCCCCTCGGATCCACTTTAAAATCAATCTAAACACCTTACTGATGACACATATGAAAGCAAAAAAGTGTTTGAAACAAAACACATTCGACAATGCATTCTACAGGTGACAAGTTGCTTCCTCAGGTCAATTACAGTGTCTGAGGACAAAGCACAAGAAAAAAAAAATCTGATAAACACAGACAAAACAAACAAACAAAAAAAGAATACCATGTAAATAAATACATGAATGATGCATAATATATTTATCAATGTAAATCATGGTAAAAAAAAAAGATTGGAGTGGTCCTGAATGTTTTCTGCTGTAAGAGACATTCTATGGGAAAATTCATAAGAATAATGTTCATAAAATATAATAAATAAGCAATTAATTGATAATAAATATTAGTTAATTACTAGCCATAAAATATTTTTATTTTTTTCTATAGATATTACCTAACTAATATGTATAATTAATTATTTAATTATTTATTATGTTTTATGCACATTATTCTTATCCTGAATTTTCCCATAGGCAGACATTTATTTTACTAGTTTCCTAGCAACTAGCAATTCTACTAAATTAATGTAGTTACACAGGTCAGATGGTATGGGGAATCCATAGGATTCCCTTCCCTGCTATAGTGACATGGCAGTCATGTGATGCAAATGTTTACATAATGGCTTGATTCATAAAAGGCTTTGCAGTAAAAAATTCTGGGAGGGAAAATACCGTATTCAGTATTTTAGACTTCTGTGTGCTAATTCATAAACAATTTCACAGGTGCAGTAGAAATGCGGGGATTTTCCGAACTGAGCTGTCGGCATGAGGAATGTAAGCTGGCTGAGTTGTTACATTAGTGAGCTGGCTGATTTGTTGCATTTGGCTGTTCTCTGTGCAGAGACAGCATTACAATAAAAGTGGCATCCCCAACTTCCGTATAGATGTGCATGCATGGTTAAACTGCCTCTCCTTGCCCTCAATCTGCTCTGAATCTGTCTACTAGTCTTTCTAAACAATATATTTAATTGCCACAGCTTAGAAGAACTTCAAGAAACTTTGCACATGCAGGCTTTCTGGTGTAAAATAACGTCTGAAACAGGTACCCAAGAGGTTAAAAACACATCCTGGGGTATTCAGTTAGCCTTGTTTGTTCAGATCACTCTGCTGCTGGCAGGGGCGTACCTTAAAATCCCCCCCCCCCCATTCAGGGGCAGGAGGGGTCGCAGCATAAGAGGAGAGTGTGGCAAATCGGTGGGGAGGGGGGAAATTCCCCCCTCCCTCACCTTGGGCACTCCTCTCAACGCTCCCCCTCCTGCAAACATTGGTGGCAGCGGGCAGGCAACAGCAGCAGCGGCAGTGGCGACAGGATGATACATTACCTCCTTCTCGCTGGAGGACTTCCGTTCTCTAAGAGAGCTTCTTGCAACTTCCTGTGTAAATAGGAAGTTGCTCTTAGAGTACGGAAGTCCTCCAGCGAGAAGGAGGTAATGTATTCATCCTGCCGCCACCGCCGCTGCTGCTGCTGCCTGCCCACTGCCACCAATGTTTGCAGGAGAGGGAGCGCTGAGAGGAGAGCCCGAGGTGAGGGGGGGGGGGGGGATTCCCCCCCTCCCCACCGATCTGCCACACTCTCCTCTTATGCTGCGACCCCTCCTGCCCCCAAAAGTCCTTGAGAGGGGCCCCAGGGGGCCCCGGGCCACCCCGCGACGACAGGGGTCACATCCCCTATTGGTACGCCAGTGACTGCTGGCTTTTTACACAGTCCTGCTCTCTTATCACACTGTTATCAGTGTTATCACCTCCTCACAGCAGGCGGTATTCTCCATGTCAATACCGCGCTTTTCTAATCTTTTATGAATTGACTTTTCCTGACATGTGCTGGAAGAGTTCACCACTGAAGTCAGTAATTTACCTCACTGCTTGGTAATTTGAGCTTTTCATGCGGTAACGGCTTTTATGAATTGACACTTTCCTAAGTGCTGGGTAAAGTCAGCTGTTTTCTACGTTATCAAATGTGGTAATGCTTTATGAATCGAGGCCTATATGAGTACTGGGCCATAGTATCAGAACAAGCCATGTCAAATCCAAATAAGTGTTAACTTTTAGGGAAAATAGTATGTGTTCTTTCAGAAGCTGGTGAGTAGTTTAGTTAATAGGCAAAGTGCCTTTGAACGAGTTCTCTGGTTTAACTACTTAAAGACCGCCCCACACCAACGGGCGTGGCCGAGGAGGCAGCCCCAGGACCGCCTAACGCCAACTGGCATCAAGTCCTGGGGCCAGCTACTGCAGGAGATCGCGCACAGGCATCTCCTGCTCCGCCCCGCCTTCAGTCTCTGTGCGGCAATCACCGCTCGGGAGACTGTTAGACGGCGAAACCTCCGTCTTTTGACTAAGTACAGTGCTGCGATCTGCAGCAGCGCTGTACTGGGGACAGCTGTGTGACACCCCCTGGGGAACAAGAGAGCGATCATAGGATGAGGCCTATGACAGCCGATTGCCATGATTGGCCGCCTGGGGGGAGGGAGGGAAGGGAAAGAAAGAAAGAAAGAAAGAAAGAAAGAAAGAAAGAAAGAAAGAAAGAAAGAAAGAAAGAAAGAAAGAAAGTAAGAAAGAAAGAAAGAAAGAAAGAAAGAAATGTAATAAAAATTAAATAAGATAAATATTTGGAAAAAAAATAAACACAAGGGGACCGATCGGACCCCACCAACAGAGAGCTCTGTTGGTGGGGAGAAAAGGAAGGGGGGAACACTAGTGTGCTTTGGTGTGCGGCCCTGCAGCTTGGCCTTAAAGATGCAGTGGCCTATTTTGCCAGAAATAGCCTGGTCTTTAGGGGGGTTTGGCACTGTGGTCCTGAAGTGGCTAAAAAAAGACAAAAAAAAAGACAAAATTAGATTATAATATAAAGCATGTATGTTTTAATTTAATTATTTACAAATAAATTTGAAATAGTTTCACTAATCTTCTTCAAAAAATTATAATGCATATGTATTACAGTATAATGCAATTAACATCACTGAATTAAAATCTGACTTCTTCTTAATCTAGTTAAGATTAGTTAAGAAAATATAGTTCCAATAACAATTACAGTCCTTTACATTTTTAAACAACCGTGATTTTTGCTCCAATATGCATTTTTATATAACTTTCACTTTTCAGCCTATGTGTTTTGAAGCATAGAAGTGGCTTCTTCAGAGGCAAAGGAATGTATGCTATGCATCAATTGCACCATAGAACACATGAAACACTAGACTCACAAATTGTAAGCTAATTGAGAGCCATTCAGAAATATAGAAGAGCACTTGAAAAGTGCCAAATCACACCCATTATTTTGGCAACTCACACGTCTAGTCCGGTTTCATATGTGGTGCATCAGGTGCAGCTGTTAATCATTTGCTTTTCTTGTTCTGCAGGGAGGAATAGGGTGATTGTGGTGATTGATGATCTGGAGGATAGCAGTGATCACGAGAAGATGAGGATCCTGCATAGTCAGCCTAGCATCGGGAGGTGGGCCAGCGATCTCCTACTCGTTTCACACATGAATAAAACTAAAAAAAGAAAATTATTGGGAAAAGAATGGAGGAATATAGAGCAATGCCAAAATCCTTCAGGTAACTTAAAAAAATACAAAAAAAAATGAATTTAACTGAGACCTCTAAGGCACAACCTTATTTCCACAACGGTTTTTGAGCACAGGAATTTGCTGTAGTCAATAAGGTCTCATATATGGACCCTCCAATTCCTTATCAATTTATAGAAATACTAGGTAAAAGGCCCGTTCATTAAAAAAGGGGTACTAGGCCTTGGCCGTGATCCCCCCGCAACATGTGCACGGCCACAATCCTCGGTGCCAGAGGGGATCCAGCATTGGGCCCCCTAAAGATCAACTCTTTTTGAGCCTCGCACAGACGCAGTATCAGCTTCCGCTTGGGCTTCAGCAGAGCCAGCACTGTATCAGGGCTGCAGAGGACGATAAGGGAAGCCTCATTAGAGTGCAGAGGCTTCCCTCTCCCCGGGTACCCCCAGGGGCACTTTTTTCCCCTACAGGTTTTCTTTAACCACTTAACGACTGCCTAACGCCAATAGGCGGCGGCAGGTTGTTAGTGGTTTTACATGGAAATGGCCGCTCATTCGAGCAGCCTTTCCATGTCAGTTCACGGAGGGTGTCTCCGTGAACAGCCTGCGGGCCTCCGATCGCAGCTGGCAGGCTAATTGTAAACACGCGGGGAAGAAATCCCCGCTGTTTACATCATACGGCACTGCTGCGCAGCAGCGCCGTAAAGGATATCAGCGATCCCCGGCCTCTGATTGGCCGGGGATCGCCGCAGTCTGATAGGCTGAAGCACACTGTATTACCACCAGTGCATATCTTTCCACTGTATTTATGATTGAACATACTATACCATAGCTCTCTTTGTGGTTGACATGGCATAAATACAGCCCACAGACAGTTTTCTGCTGGCTTTGTAGTCCCACCACTGTCTGCCAGTACACTGTCTGTATTATACCAGTGCATATCTTTCCACTGTATTTGTGTGATTTAACTTACTATACCATAGTTCTCCTTGTGGGTGACACTGTATAGGTACAGCCCACAGACAGTTCCCTACTTGCAGTTGAAGTCCCACCATTGTCTGCAAGCACACTGTATTACTACTAGTGTTGGGCGAACAGTGTTCGCCACTGTTCGGGTTCTGCAGAACATCACCCTGTTCGGGTGATGTTCGGGTTCGGCCGAACACCTGATGGTGTTCGGCCAAACTGTTCGGCCATATGGCCGAACTAAGAGCGCATGGCCGAACGTTACCCGAACGTTCGGCTAGCACTGTGATTGGCCGAACGGGTCACGTGTAGTGTTGGGCGAACATCTAGATGTTCGGGTTCGGGCCGAACATGGCCGAACTCCGAACATAATGGAAGTCAATGGGGACCCGAACTTTCGTGCTTTGTAAAGCCTCCTTATATGCTACATACCCCAAATTTACAGGGTATGTGCACCTTGGGAGTGGGTACAAAAGGAAAAAAAATTTAGCAAAAAGAGCTTATAGTTTTTGAGAAAATTGATTTTAAAGTTTCAAAGGGAAAACTGTCTTTTAAATGCGGGAAATGTCTGTTTTCTTTGCACAGGTAACATGCTTTTTGTCGGCATGCAGTCATAAATGTAATACATATAAGAGGTTCCAGGAAAAGGGACCGGTAACGCTAACCCAGCAGCAGCACACGTGATGGAACAGGAGGAGGGTGGCGCAGGAGGAGAAGGCCACGCTTTGAGACACAACAACCCAGGCCTTGCATGAGGACAAGAAGCGTGCGGATAGCAATTTGCATTTTGTCGCCATGCAGTCATAAATGTAATACAGATGAGAGGTTCAATAAACAGGGACCGGAAACGCTAACCCATCACAGATGTTCATTGTTCATGTTACTTGGTTGGGGTCCGGGAGTGTTGCGTAGTCGTTTCCAATCCAGGATTGATTCATTTTAATTTGAGTCAGACGGTCTGCATTTTCTGTGGAGAGGCGGATACGCCGCCGATCTGTGACGATGCCTCCGGCAGCACTGAAACATCGTTCCGACATAACGCTGGCTGCCGAGCAAGCCAGCACCTCTACTGCGTACATTGCCAGTTTGTGCCAGGTGTCTAGCTTCGATACCCAATAGTTGAAGGGTGCAGATGGATTATTCAACACAACTACGCCATCTGACATGTAGTCCTTGACCATCTTCTCCAGGCGATCGGTGTTGGAGGTGGATCTGCACGCTTGCTGTTCTGTGTGCTGCTGCATGGGTGTCAGAAAATTTTCCCACTCCAAGGACACTGCCGATACCATTCCCTTTTGGGCACTAGCTGCGGCTTGTGTTGTTTGCTGCCCTCCTGGTCGTCCTGGGTTTGCGGAAGTCAGTCTGTCGGCGTACAACTGGCTAGAGGAGGGGGAGGATGTCAATCTCCTCTCTAAAGTCTCCACAAGGGCCTGCTGGTATTCTTCCATTTTGACCTGTCTGGCTCTTTCTTCAAGCAGTTTTGGAACATTGTGTTTGTACCGTGGATCCAGAAGGGGATAAACCCGGTAATTGGTGTTGTCCAGAATGCGCACAATGCGTGGGTCGCGTTCAATGCAGTCCTAGGCCGAAGAGGTCATAGCCTAGGGTCACAAAACCTGTTTATTTGGGCAATTTCAATGGTGGCGAGTCTGACGTACATAAATCGCAGCAATGGCCGTTAGCAACGTCTGAATCTCACGAAATGTCTCATGCAGGTAGAAGACATATTGTTAGACTTGGGCTCCAAAGATGGGTTCCCTACATCTCTGCAAACCAGAGTTACAGGGCTCCAAATTTGGTAAAATCCCCCATAGGCTTTCATTGGGCCTCCTATTTACAGTTCCAAAATCTCACATCTTTTCAAAGGGCAATTACTCAGCACTGGCAAATTTTCTAGCATTGTAGGGACCCTTAGGGGGAACATGACTGGTGAGTTTCGGGCCCCTAGGCCGAAGAGGTCATAGCCTAGGGTCACAAAAACCTGTTTATTTGGGCTATTTCAATGGTAGTGATGGTGACGTACATAAATCGCAGCAATGGCCGTTAGCAAAGTCTGAATCTCACGAAATGTCTCATGCAGGTAGAAGACATATTGTTAGACTTGGATTCCAAAGATGGGGTCCCTACATCTCTGCAAACCAGAGTTACAGGGGTCCAAAATTGGTAAAATCCCCCATTGGATTTCATTGCCTCCCTATTTCACTTTCCAAAATCTCACATCTTTTCAAAGGGCAATGGCTCAGCAGTACCAAATTTTCTAGCATTGTAGGGACCCTTAGGGGGAACATGACTGGTGAGTTTCGGGCCCCTAGGCCGAAGAGGTCATAGCCTAGGGTCACAAAAACCTGTTTATTTGGGCTATTTCAATGGTAGTGATGGTGGCGTACATAAATCGCAGCCATGGCCGTTAGCAACGTCTGAATCTCACGAAATGTCTCATGCAGGTAGAAGACATATTGTTAGACTTGGATTCCAAAGATGGGGTCCCTACATCTCTGCAAACCAGAGTTACAGGGGTCCAAAATTGGTAAAATCCCCCATAGGATTTCATTGCCTCCCTATTTCACTTTCCAAAATCTCACATCTTTTCAAAGGGCAATGGCTCAGCAGTACCAAATTTTCTAGCATTGTAGGGACCCTTAGGGGGAACATGACTGGTGAGTTTCGGGCCCCTAGGCCGAAGAGGTCATAGCCTAGGGTAACAAAAACCTGTTTATTTGGGCTATTTCAATGGTAGTGATGGTGGCGTACATAAATCTCAGCCATGGCCGTTAGCAACGTCTGAATCTCACGAAATGTCTCATGCAGGTAGAAGACATATTGTTAGACTTGGATTCCAAAGATGGGGTCCCTACATCTCTGCAAACCAGAGTTACAGGGGTCCAAAATTGGTAAAATCCCCCATAGGATTTCATTGGGCCTCCTATTTACCGTTCCAAAATCTCACACCATTTCAAAGGGCAATGGCTCAGCAGTGGCAAAACTCACCAGTCATGATCCCCCTAAGGGTCCCTACAATGCTAGAAAATTTGGTACTGCTGAGCCATTGCCCTTTGAAAAGATGTGAGATTTTGGAAAGTGAAATAGGGAGGCAATGAAATCCTATGGGGGATTTTACCAATTTTGGACCCCTGTAACTCTGGTTTGCAGAGATGTAGGGACCCCATCTTTGGAATCCAAGTCTAACAATATGTCTTCTACCTGCATGAGACATTTCGTGAGATTCAGACGTTGCTAACGGCCATGGCTGAGATTTATGTACGCCACCATCACTACCATTGAAATAGCCCAAATAAACAGGTTTTTGTGACCCTAGGCTATGACCTCTTCGGCCTAGGGGCCCGAAACTCACCAGTCATGTTCCCCCTAAGGGTCCCTACAATGCTAGAAAATTTGGTACTGCTGAGCCATTGCCCTTTGAAAAGATGTGAGGTTTTGGAAAGTGAAATAGGGAGGCAATGAAATCCTATGGGGGATTTTACCAATTTTGGACCCCTGTAACTCTGGTTTGCAGAGATGTAGGGACCCCATCTTTGGAATCCAAGTCTAACAATATGTCTTCTACCTGCATGAGACATTTCGTGAGATTCAGACTTTGCTAACGGCCATTGCTGAGATTTATGTACGCCACCATCACTACCATTGAAATAGCCCAAATAAACAGGTTTTTGTGACCCTAGGCTATGACCTCTTCGGCCTAGGGGCCCGAAACTCACCAGTCATGTTCCCCCTAAGGGTCCCTACAATGCTAGAAAATTTGGTACTGCTGAGCCATTGCCCTTTGAAAAGATGTGAGATTTTGGAAAGTGAAATAGGGAGGCAATGAAATCCTATGGGGGATTTTACCAATTTTGGAGCCCTGTAACTCTGGTTTGCAGAGATGTAGGGACCCCATCTTTGGAATCCAAGTCTAACAATATGTCTTCTACCTGCATGAGACATTTCGTGAGATTCAGACGTTGCTAACGGCCATGGCTGCGATTTATGTACGCCACCATCACTACCATTGAAATAGCCCAAATAAACAGGTTTTTGTGACCCTAGGCTATGACCTCTTCGGCCTAGGGGCCCGAAACTCACCAGTCATGTTCCCCCTAAGGGTCCCTACAATGCTAGAAAATGTGGTACTGCTGAGCCATTGCCCTTTGAAAAGATGTGAGATTTTGGAAAGTGAAATAGGGAGGCAATGAAATCCTATGGGGGATTTTACCAATTTTGGACCCCTGTAACTCTGGTTTGCAGAGATGTAGGGACCCCATCTTTGGAATCCAAGTCTAACAATATGTCTTCTACCTGCATGAGACATTTCGTGAGATTCAGACTTTGCTAACGGCCATTGCTGAGATTTATGTACGCCACCATCACTACCATTGAAATAGCCCAAATAAACAGGTTTTTGTGACCCTAGGCTATGACCTCTTCGGCCTAGGGGCCCGAAACTCACCAGTCATGTTCCCCCTAAGGGTCCCTACAATGCTAGAAAATTTGGTACTGCTGAGCCATTGCCCTTTGAAAAGATGTGAGATTTTGGAAAGTGAAATAGGGAGGCAATGAAATCCAATGGGGGATTTTACCAATTTTGGACCCCTGTAACTCTGGTTTGCAGAGATGTAGGGACCCCATCTTTGGAATCCAAGTGTAACAATATGTCTTCTACCTGCATGAGACATTTCGTGAGATTCAGACTTTGCTAACGGCCATTGCTGCGATTTATGTACGTCACCATCACTACCATTGAAATAGCCCAAATAAACAGGTTTTTGTGACCCTAGGCTATGACCTCTTTGGCCTAGGGGCCCGAAACTCACCAGTCATGTTCCCCCTAAGGGTCCCTACAATGCTAGAAAATTTGGTACTGCTGAGTAATTGCCCTTTGAAAAGATGTGAGATTTTGGAACTGTAAATAGGAGGCCCAATGAAAGCCTATGGGGGATTTTACCAAATTTGGAGCCCTGTAACTCTGGTTTGCAGAGATGTAGGGAACCCATCTTTGGAGCCCAAGTCTAACAATATGTCTTCTACCTGCATGAGACATTTCATGAGATTCAGACGTTGCTAACGGCCATTGCTGCGATTTATGTACGTCAGACTCGCCACCATTGGAATTGCCCAAATAAACAGGTTTTTGTGACCCTAGGCTATGAGCTCTTCGGCCTAGGACTGCATTGAACGCGACCCATGCATTGTGCGCATTCTGGACAACACCAATTACTGGGTTTATACCCTTCTGGATCCACGGTACAAACACAATGTTCCAAAACTGCTTGAAGAAAGAGCCAGACAGGTCAAAATGGAAGAATACCAGCAGGCCCTTGTGGAGACTTTAGAGAGGAGATTGACATCCTCCCCCTCCTCTAGCCAGTTGTACGCCGACAGACTGACTTCCGCAAACCCAGGACGACCAGGAGGGCAGCAAACAACACAAGCCGCAGCTAGTGCCCAAAAGGGAATGGTATCGGCAGTGTCCTTGGAGTGGGAAAATTTTCTGACACCCATGCAGCAGCACACAGAACAGCAAGCGTGCAGATCCACCTCCAACACCGATCGCCTGGAGAAGATGGTCAAGGACTACATGTCAGATGGCGTAGCTGTGTTGAACAATCCATCTGCACCCTTCAACTATTGGGTATCGAAGCTAGACACCTGGCACAAACTGGCAATGTACGCAATAGAGGTGCTGGCTTGCCCGGCAGCCAGCGTTATGTCGGAACGCTGTTTCAGTGCTGCCGGAGGCATCGTCACAGATCGGCGGCGTATCCGCCTCTCCACAGAAAATGCAGACCGTCTGACTCAAATTAAAATGAATCAATCCTGGATTGGAAACGACTACGCAACACTCCCGGACCCCAACCAAGTAACATGAACAATGAACATCTGTGATGGGTTAGCGTTTCCGGTCCCTGTTTATTGAACCTCTCATCTGTATTACATTTATGACTGCATGGCGACAAAATGCAAATTGCTATCCGCACGCTTCTTGTCCTCATGCAAGGCCTGGGTTGTTGTGTCTCAAAGCGTGGCCTTCTCCTCCTGCGCCACCCTCCTCCTGTTCCATCACGTGTGCTGCTGCTGGGTTAGCGTTACCGGTCCCTTTTCCTGGAGCCTCTTATATGTATTACATTTATGACTGCATGCCGACAAAAAGCATGTTACCTGTGCAAAGAAAACAGACATTTCCCGCATTTAAAAGACAGTTTTCCCTTTGAAACTTTAAAATCGATTTTCTCAAAAACTATAAGCTCTTTTTGCTAATTTTTTTTTCCTCTTGTACCCACTCCCAAGGTGCACATACCCTGTAAATTTGGGGTATGTAGCATGTAAGGAGGCTTTACAAAGCACGAAAGTTCGGGTCCCCATTGACTTCCATTATGTTCGTAGTTCGGGTCGAACACCCGAACATCGCGGCCATGTTCGGCCTGTTCGGCCCGAACCCGAACATCTAGATGTTCGCCCAACACTAATTACTACCAGTGCATATCTTTCCACTGTATTTGTGTGATTTAATATACTATACCATAGCTCTCTGTGTGGGTGACACTGCATAGATACAGCCCACAGTTGCCAGCTGGCCCTTGCTGTAGACTGCCAGCACACTGTATTACCACCAGTGCATATCTTTCCACTGTATTTGTGTGATTGAACATACTATACCATAGCTCTCTTTGTGGGTGACACTGCATAGATACAGCCCACAGTTCCAGCTGGCATTTGTAGTCTCCCCACCAGCACACTGTATTACTAGTGCATATCTTTCCACTGTATTTGTGTGACAGCACACTGTATTAGATCAGTGCATATCCACTGTATTTGTGTGACAGCACACTGTATTAGACCAGTGCATATCTTTCCACTGTATTTGTGTGACAGCACACTGTATTAGACCAGTGCATATCCAGTGTATTTGTGTGACAGCACATAGTTTTAGACTAGTGTATATATTTCCACTGTATTTGTGTGACAGCACACTGTATTAGAGCAGTGCATATCTTTCCACTGTATTTGTGTGACAGCACACTGTATTAGACCAAATATCAGACCAAATTCGATCAGCTGGACAGTCACTGTTGTTCTGTCATTGAGCTACCTCAGCCTGACCATATGGGCTGAAAAATCGCCATTGCCTGCTAGTGCAGTTTCTAGGATAAAATGCACCCAGGGCGAGGGTGTAAAAATTGCGCCCCCCCCTCCCCCCAAAGCAAGGTATGGGTGCCCGCAGTATAGGTTAGCCAGGTCTAGTTGCACTCAGTATAGATTCCCCCAGTATAGGTAGCCCAGAATAGGTACCCCAGTATAGGTAGCCAGCTATAGGTCCCCCCAGTATAGGTAGCCAGGCATAGGTGAGCCAGTATAGTTGCCTCCGGTATAGGTTAGCCAGGTAGGTGCCTCCAGTATAGGTAGCCAGTATAGTTGCCCCCAGTATAGGTTAGATAGGCAGGCACCCCCGGTAGTACAGGTAAGCTAGGTGGGTGCCTCTAATATAGGTAGCCAGAATAGTTGCCCCCAGCATAGGTTAGATAGGTAGATGCCCCCAGTATAGGTTAGTTAGGTAGGTGCCTCCAATATAGGTAGCCAGTATAGTAGTCACCTATATAGGCTAGCTAGGTAGGTAGGTAGGTGCCCCCAATACAGGTTAGATAAGTTAATGCTCCCACTATAGGTTATATAGGTAGCTGCCCCCCAGTATAGGTTAGATAGGTAGGTGCACCCCAGTATAGGTTAGATAGGTAGGTGCCCCCCAGTATAGGTTAGTTAGGTAGGTGCCTCCAATATAGGTAGCCAGTATAGTAGTCACCTATATAGGCTAGCTAGGTAGGTAGGTAGGTGCCCCCAATACAGGTTAGATAAGTTAATGCTCCCACTATAGGTTAGATAGTTAGCTGCCCCCCACTATAGGTTAGATAGGTAGGTGCACCCCAGTATAGGTTAGATAGGTAGGTGCCCCCCAGTATAGGTTAGATTAGGTAGCTGCCCCCTCAGTATAGGTTAGATTAGGTAGCTGCCCCCAGGTTAGATAGGTAGCTGCCCCCCAGTATAGGTTAGATTAGGTAGGTGCCCCCCCCCCCAGTATAGGTTAGATTAGGTAGCTGCCCCCCAGTATAGGTTAGATTAGGTCGCTGCCCCCCAGTATAGGTTAGATTAGGTCAGAGCAGTCCTGCATCGGAGGACAGAGCACAGAGGCAAAGTCAGATCACAGCATCAGCAGGTGATGTCAGAGTGGAAGGCGCCGCAGGACGCCCAGGAGGAGTGTGGGAACTGGGACGGAAGGTAATGATCGCGCTGGCGTACTTTCATTCACCTGTATCGCGGCGTGCATCACCTGTCATGCATACTCAGCGGCTCCAGTCAGTGTCTTCTTGCCGGCGCCCCCTTTCCAGTCCTGCCAGTCAGCGCTCAGTGCGGTCGCCTGGCCCGCACGGTGGAAAAAACGTCCCTGTTGCCTGCATTCTCACGAACATGCGCACCAGCCTGGCCATCACTACACAAACAGCAGTACACTACTTACACTACCCAACCTGATCCATGTATAAAACACTTTATGCCTCCAGTTTAGGAATGCAATGTCATTTCTGCCCTATGACAAATGCTCCAAACATGGAGCAGTACAGATTGGTGCTGATCCTTTTCTGCACTACGATGACAATTATGCAACGGGAATAATTTTCAAAAGTACCAAGCAGGTCTGTAACTGCGGGATCTCATAATTCTGAACTGTGCTGAGCTGTCCATCTGACACTCCATGATCTTGGTACACCACAACCTTCTCTAGCAGTGCTTGATTTACCTTGTGGAACTAGTGGAGAGAGATGCCACAAGGTACAGCTTCACGCCATCCATAATATCCTGATGTGGAAGCTAAAACGCTACAAAGTAGCAGCGGGTCAGAATGAATTTATGTTGGACACACCAGCCGGTCACCACAACCTTCTCTGGCAGCGCATGAATTACCTTGTGGAACTAGTTAGAGACATGCCACAAGGTACAGCTTCAAGCCATCCATAATATCTTTATGTGGAAGCTGAAAGGCTAGCAGCGGGCCAGAATGAATTTATGTTGGCCCCCACACAACAAAGCCTGTCACTGAACGAGAACTCCAGCCGGCATCATGGTAGATCCATTCCGATCACCATCACTTTTTTCTGGGATGAAAAAATAACGTCCACTCCACATCTTGGTACACAACACTCTTCTCTGGCAGTGCATGGTTTAACTTTTAGTACTTCTGGATGGCCATCACTACACAAACATTGCCACTGAGAGGACTGACAGAGAGAGTTTATGTCCTGAGAGTGTCAACTAACGACTTGATTTGAAAAAACGGTGCTAACCTACTTAGCACCCTGATTAACACGCCTAAAGTCTTAAGGTGTGCTAAGTAGGTTAACACCGTTTACTGAATCAAGTTCTTAGTAGCTTTTATCTTGTAACATGACTCAGTAACAACTATTTTTAATGCTTCTTAACTAAAAAGTAACTTGATTTCCTTAACAATTTAGGGGAAATAAAAGAAGGTACTACTTGGAAAGAAGAAAAGCAAGAGAACAAAGTAAAACAAGAGAGTGAAGAAAATAAAGTAGAAAACCAAAAGGGAGAACAAGATAAAATGAAAAAGGAACTAAAAGCAAATACAACAGGAAACGAAGAACATAGAGAACCACAAAAAAGCACAGAGAGCAGCAAGGAAAAGAAGAACACATACAAATGGAAAGGTAAAGAGAGGAAAGATGGATACATGTGGAATCAATTTAGTATGATTACAAGCAAAAAGAAAATAGTCATGATGACCAAAGAAACACATCAGAAAGACCCAGAGAGGGGGAAACAAAGTACAGAACATGATGAAACTAAACAAAAGCGAAGAAACAATGAAGAAACTAGCAAACTAACTGAAAGCACACAGTTCTAAATGTGATTTTGTTGTATTGCTCCCTTTCACTCTTATCATAACAAGCACATAAAACCAGCTGAAGAAAAACAACTCCATATTTACCTGAAAAAAAAAATTGTATGTATGTTGGGGCAGATAGGCCTACATACTGGCTGCATCACTGCTCACCACAACCAACTACACAACGGCACACTATGGGTGGCATGCAATGAAGGGAAGGAGCCAATAAGGGTCTCATGAGAAGACTAACCTGGCAGTGTGCAGTGGGGAGGGACAGTAAGACTACTTATATGTAGCCTTACAGTCTGGGGAAGGGGAGAAGGGGAAGGGTGATGGAGGTGTGGGCTGTAGTTCCACTTTCACAGTTTTAATAAAAAAGTTCAGTATGGTGTATAATTTCTATTGTTTCATTTTTTTACTTTGGAAGATATATATTTACACCTCCTTTGTGTGTCATTTCCCTGTCTTATTTTACTGAGGGCTCGTTTCCATTACAATACAGAGCCACACGACTTTGCGTTGCGTGTCACTCCCGGGGGGGTGGAGCTTGCTATCCCATTCATTATACTGAATGGTATTGCGGGTGCAATCGCCCTGAAATGCAGACAATTACAGCTGAATCGCAGCACATGTATGGAAACATCAGAGAGTGTGGTCTATGCACTGTCTGCTGTCCCTGCCATCGCATTTCCATAAACCCGCCTGAAAGCGCGTTATTTGGAAACTAGCCCTCAGGGCCCTATTCCACTAGCTGAATCGCAAAAAATCGCAAAAAATCGCAAATCGCTAGTGACTTTTGAATCTCTACGGTTTGCATATTAACATAGGAATCGCAGTAGGTAATTCCCTCTACCGCAATTTGTTTTTTACTAAAACGCGATCACGCCGCTGAGCGATTTTTGCATCAATTTTGCTATGCAGTGCATTGCGATCGCAAACGCTGGGAAAATTTAGGACTGAATCGCAATAGCTAGCCTTTAGTGCAAACGTTACGGATTGCTAGTGGAAAAGTGCCCTCAGTGTTCTTTCACTGCTAATCTGCTTCCAAGTCAGTGGTGATGTGCTTTAGTCAGGTTGACTGGTGTTGTTTCTAATTATGTTTCTTGCATCATAAAAAAGTCTTTGTGATTTAAAGTGGCAGCTCACAGTAAAGAATAAAGAAAAAAAAATAGCATACCCTAGACATGTATTCATTATATAAGGGCACATCATGTGCAAAAATGGTGGCATAGCTAAGATGTGATGGGCCCCAGTGCGATTGGGCACCTTCAAGTGCTCTGTATATAACTTTAGACCAGGGCCAGTTCTAGACTTCTTGCTGCCTGAAGCAAACTGCTGAGAATGCGCCCTCCCCCGATTTGTAATGATCGCACAACACCCGACAATTTACTCTGCTGCATTCAATGTTCTCACATGACATGCTGCATATAGCACACTTGCTGGCTGTGAGTCTGTGACAAACAAACTGCTCTCCCTCAGCCACACCATTCCTATTCTGCTGTACAGAGCCACCCTCCTCACTCGCTGTCACACTCCTCACAGTACCCAGTACAGGAAGAGTCAAAGAGACACTGAAGCAAAAAAAAAAAATCATTAAATATTCTGATATTTTTATTTTTAGTTATATAGTTTTTTATAACATTGCATCATTCTCTAATATTTGCAGTTTACACGCTACTCAGCATTCTAAATGATTTTACAGAGAAGGCTAGGAAACTTTTGAACCATCCTCTGCAGAGAAAAATAAAATACAGTTACAGACAGTTGAGATAACAAGCTTCAGAAGACAGAGCTCTCTGCAACTTTGAAAGCTGTGGAGATCAATGGCTCTTTTGCATAGATAACTTGAGTTTCTTAAAGGGACACTGAAGCGGAAAAAAAATATGATATGATTTGTATGTGTAGTACAGCTAAAAAATAAAACATTAGGAGCAGAGACATAAGTCTAATATTGTTTCCAGTACAGAAAGAGTTAAGAAACTCCAGTTGTTATCTATGCAGAAGAGCCATTGAGCTCCATGACTTTCAAAGTTGCAGAGAGCTCTGTCTTCTGAAGCTTATTGTCTCAAGTGTCAGTCATTGTATTGTTTTTTTTTTCCTGCAGAAGACAGGTCAAAAATTCACAAGCTTGCTCTGTAAAATCATTTAGAATGCTAAGTAAAGTGTAAACTGAAAATATTAGAGAATGATGCAATGTTATAGAAAAAACTATATAACTGAAAATAAAAATATGAAAATATTTTCTTTGCTACTAATGTTTTAATAATCATCCGTACTACACAACCAGTTCATTATATCATTTTTTTTTTGGCTTTAGTGTCTCTTTAACTCTTCCTGTACTGGAAACAATATTAGACTTATGTCTCTGCTCCTAATGTTTTATTTCTTAGCTGTACTACACAACCAATTCATTATATCATTTTTTTTTTCGCTTCAGTGTATTTTTAACAATATGTCTACTTCCATGAAAGCAGGAAGTAGACAAATTGAATATTTATTGCAGGATTTCATATCAGCTGTAGCAAATAATTTTTTTTCTTTAAAGGTTATTATGCTGTTGCATATCTTTTAGAGCAGAGAGGAAGTTCTGAGTTCAGGTTCGGTTTAAGGTTAGGCACCAGGAGAGGGTTCTGTGTAAGAGTAAGGAGACATTAGGTCATAGAGAATTATCAGCAAATATTGCTATTATTACACTATATGAATCATGTAGTAGAATATCAGTAAATTAACCGATATTGTACTACCGCTATTTCCTGCACCCTTTACACATACAGTATGCCTGATGACCCGCATAGCGCGCGCCATTCCACTAGTAGATGAATATTGCACACTTGGTGACTATAGGATAAGGCCACCTAGAATAACAGCATTAAATTCATACACAGCACATAGATAACACAGATGGATGGGGGTTATTTTAGAGGAAAACAGAGTAACCAAACAATTCCTTATCACTGGCCCAGTCACCCTATAATACAACAGAAGGAATGGTTTATGTGTTGTCATGTCAGAAAATCTGCACATGAGCCTACATTTGTGTACACTTGTGGGGCAATATGTTGTGTCCTATCAGTGGCGGACATACGGCCGTGCAGGCCGTGCCACCCCACGAGGGCCCCTGAAGTTCCGCTGCTTCAGGGGCCCATTAAGTATTGCTGTTTTTTTTTTTTTAATTTTAATTTTTTTTTAACCTGGGGGGCCCCGACTCCTGTCCTCCCCCCTCACCTCGCCCCCCCCCCCCCCCCCTCATGCGGCGGGAGAGCAGAAAATACAGGAAGTCTCCGGGGCTGCAGCAGACGCTAGAGGCAGCTGCCGCTTGGTCTCCCCTGTCTTCAACTCTGTATACTGCTCGCTACTAAACCAGGAAGTAGCGAGCAGTGTACAAAGTTGGAGACATATCGGAGACCAAGCGGCAGCTGCCTCTAGCGTCTGCTGCAGCCCCGGAGACTTCCTGTATTTTCTGCTCTCCCGCCGGCCGCCGCGCATACCGGGAGGGGGGCCCCCGAGGTGAGGGACCCCTCCCGGATAGCTAAAGGCTACCTTACCCACCCGGCTACCTTACCCACCCGGCTACCTACCTCGCTACCTAACCACCCACCCGGCTACCTACCCACCCGGCTACCTACCCGGCTACCTAACCACCCACCCGGCTACCTACCCACCCGGATACCTACACACCCACCCGGCTACCTACCCACCCGGCTACCTACCCGGCTACCTAACCACCCACCCAGCTACCTAACCACCCACCTGGCTACCCACCCACCTGGCTACCTACCCGGCTACCTAACCACCCACCCGGCTACTCACCCACCTGGCTACCTACCCGGCTACCTAACCACCCACCCGGCTACCCACCCACCCGGCTACCTAACCACCCACCCGGCTACCTAACCACCCACCCGGCTACCTACCCGGCTACCTAACCACCCACCCGGCTACCCACCCACCCGGCTACCTAACCACCCACCCGGCTACCTACCCACCCGGCTACCTAACCACCCACCCGGCTACCTACCCACCCTGCCGGCTACCTACCCACCCGGCTACCTACCCGGCTACCTAACCACCCACCCGGCTACCTACCTACCCGGCTACCTACCCACCCGGATACCTACACACCCACCCGGCTACCTACCCGGCTACCTAACCACCCACCCGGCTACCTACCCACCCGGATACCTACACACCCACCCGGCTACGTACCCACCCGGCTACCTACCCGGCTACCTAACCACCCACCCGGCTACCCACCCACCTGGCTACCTACCCGGCTACCTAACCACCCAGCCGGCTACCCACCCACCCGGCTACCTAACCACCCACCCGGCTACCCACCCACCTGGCTACCTACCCGGCTACCTAACCACCCACCCGGCTACACACCCACCCGGCTACCTAACCACCCACCCGACTACCTAACCACCCACCCGGCTACCCACCCACCCGGCTACCTACCCGGCTACCTAACCACCCACCCGGCTACCCACCCACCCGGCTACCTAACCACCCACCCGGCTACCTAACCACCCACCCGGCTACCTACCCAGCCGGCTACCTAACCTCCCACCCGGCTACCTACCCACCCTGCCGGCTACCTACCCACCCGGCTACCTACCCGGCTACCTAACCACCCACTCGGCTACCTACCCACCCGGCTACCTAACCACCCACCCGGCTACCTACCCACCCGGCTACCCACTCACCCACTCGGCTACCCAACCACCCACCCGGCTACCTAACCACCCACCCGGCTACCTACCCGGCTACCTAACCACCCACCTGGCTACCTACCCGGCTACCTAACCACCTACCCAGCTACCTACACACCCACCCAGCTACCTACACACCCACCTGGCTACCTACCCACCCACCAGGCTACCTACCTACCCACCCACCCGGCTACCTACCCACCCGGCTACCTACCAACCCACCAGGCTACCTACCTAAAGACCCACCAGGCTACCTACCTACCCACCCACCCAGCTACCTACCCACCCACCTACCCCCCCACCAGGCTACCTACCCACCCGCCTACCCAGCCACCCACCAGGCTACCCACCCACCCAGCTACCCAGCCACCCACCAGGCTACCTACCCACCCGGCTAAGGGCTACCTACCTACCCACCCGGCTGCCTACCTACCTACCCACCAGGCTACCTACCCACTCACCCACCAGGCTACCTATCCACCCAACCACCCATGGGAGCTGCGCGCCGGATGGAGGCTGGGACAGGAGGTCTGCTGCTGCAGGTGAGTAAATGTTTTTTTTTTATTATTTATTTTAGCAGGTGCATGTTCTGGGCAGGTCTACCACATGATTGCGTGTATGTTCTGGGGAGGTCTGCCACATGATTGCGTGTATGTTCTGGGCAGGTCTGCCACATGATTGCATGTATGTTCTGGGCAAATTTGCTACATGATTGCATGTGTTTTCTGGGCAAATCTGCTGACATGATTGCACGTATTTTCTGGGCAAATCTGCTGACATGATTGCACGTATTTTCTGGGCATATCTGCCGACATGATTGCACGTATTTTCTGGGCATATCTGCTGACATGATTGCACGTATTTTCTGGGCATATCTGCCTACATGATTGCACGTATTTTCTGGGCATATCTGCCGACATCATTGCACGTATTTTCTGGGCATATCTGCCGACATCATTGCACGTATTTTCTGGGCATATCTGCCGACATCATTGCACGTATTTTCTGGGCATATCTGCCGACATCATTGCACGTATTTTCTGGGCATATCTGCCGACATGATTGAATGTATTTTCTGGGCATATCTGCCGACATCATTGCACGTATTTTCTGGGCATATCTGCCGACATGATTGAATGTATTTTCTGGGCAAATCTGCCGACATGATTGAATGTATTTTCTGGGCAAATCTGCTCACATTATGTGTATTTTCTTGAGAAAACCTGCACAATTATGTGAATTTTCTGGGGAAAGGGTCACCAAAACTTGGGCCCACTGTCTTTGCTTGCACTTTTCAAGGGAACCTGAGGTGAGAATAATATTGAGGCTGCCATATTTCTCTCCTTTTAAGCAATACCAGTTGCCTGGTTGCCGTTCTGGTCCTCTGCCTCTTATTCTTTCAACCATAGACCCTGAACAAGCATGCAGCAGGTCAGGGGTTTCTGACAATATTGTCAGAACTGAGAAGATTAAGCTGCATGCTTGTTGCTGGTGTTTATTACTGCAGCCAAATAGATCAGCAGGGCCGCCAGGCAACTAGTATTGTTTAAAAGGAAATAAATATGGCAGCCTCCATATCACTCTCACCCCGGGATCACTTTAAATTACAGTTAGCTCCGCCCTTATCCGGTCATTGCCACGCCCATTTTTTCCCGCGGCGCTACGCGCTGCAGGTTCTATCCACACCCGTTTTTTGACGTGGCGCGCTTTGCGCGCCGCAGGTTATAGCCGCGCCCATTTTTTGCAACGCAGGTCAGGGGGTCCCACAATTGATATTTTGCACAGGGGCCCACTGCTGGCTGTGTCCGCCACTGTGTCCTATACTGATATAATCTACACAAATGTGTTTCTCTTGTGCTGAGTGTGCACACAAAGATGCAAGAGAGATGATTATGACATAGTCTAATAGCGAAGCTAATTCCAGTAGATGTTTCACCTGAATGGTATGTGTCATCCAAGCGTGAGTTCAATTCATCAAGATCAGCCTACTGGCATTTAAATCACTACATAATCCGTGCCCTGGATACATGAAAGAAATGTTGCAGCTGTGTAGCAATCCCTGTAATCTCAGAGCCACAGGTTCTAATAATCTAGTCATACCCAGAGTCCACTTGGAAACTTTTGGTCCCAGAGCCTTCTGTCATGCTGCTCCTACGTTATGGAACTCCTTCCCTCAGCAGATTAGGACAGCTCCATCTCTGGACGTGTTTAAATCCGGACTGAAAACTCACCTGTTCAGTTTGCTATTTGCAGAAATTCTTCATCCTACTACCATTTGCTAAATCTGAGAGTCTAAGCGCTTTGAGTCCCATGGGAGAAAAACGCTATAGAATTGTTTTTTGTTGTTATTGTTAATTACAATTATTTAAATGACATATTCCGCCAAAACATAGAAATTGCCACCACACCCTGGTTTATCATTTGTTGATTTATGATAAAATGTATTTATTATTTACTTATAATTTGATTTTCTTCATTTATTTTTGTTATTGTTCTATTCCTGTGTCCTAAATCCCAGTGCAGCTGGGCTGATACAGGGTGTAGGGGGTCAGGTTTATTGAGAACCATAGTTGTGGCACATGGTATTATCATGTTGTTTACAGAAAATGTGCCCTTTTACTCCCACTTTGGTTACCCTATTGTAGCTGGAGGTTCTTTGAGACTAGGCTGGGTTCTTGGACCATCTGGTTGCCATGGATACAAACAACAGTGGATATGTCAGCCTACTTTCACCCTTTGGCACAGAGCAGTTGACACACTTCCCTTAAAGGGGTTCTTTCGCAAATGAGGAAAAAAATAAAAAGTGGTTTATGCATAAACTATTAAACATCCTTCTAAAATAGTGTAAAATGTTTTTTTTAAAGAATGATTGGTTTCATCAATACAACATGTATTGTAAACAGTGACCTATGAAGGACTGGGAGGCTAATCCATTTGTTAGGGGTGGTTTTTTTTTTACTTTCTTTTACTACCATAACTGCTGCCTACATAGTTTTCATTGGTATAACCTACTTCTAGCAGGAATCACCGTTATAACCCTAAGGCCTCTTGCACACTGCAAGCGATTCCGATTCAGATTCCGCTTTTTAATCAGTTTTTACATCCGATTCAGATTCTGATTTGCAGTTTGCTCCCTGCACACTGCAAATCTGAATCTGAATCGGATGTAAAAACTGATTAAAAAGCGGAATCTGAATCAGAATTGCGTGCAGTGTGCAAGAGGCCTAATAGCTGAGCTCTGCTGAGCTGCTCAAGATGTGTTTACATTGTTGCTAGGCAACCAGACCCCGGAGCAGAGACTGGTTTGTAAAAAGAGTCATAAGCAGGTGGGAGAATCAGTCCCATCTACACCATATGATTCTTTGTCTGATTCGATTCAATTCGATTTGATTCATTGATTTTATTTGATTCAATCTGACATGTCCGATTCATGATTCGATTCAATTTGAATCGAATCATGAATCGGACATGTCAGATTGAATCATTCATTACAATGAAGAAAGGACCTATATGAGTGTTTAGAGGGCACACCCAAGAGAATAAGGCCGTTGCTTCATTGTGGACATACCAAATTTGATCGATCAGCTCGATAACCTTTGGCAAAACCTTTGGTCACCTCAGGTGATCATTCAATAAAGCCTACTAGAGCAACACTGGGCACACACTGCAGAACCACTGTTTTCTGGGTCAATTTACTGTAATTGAGCTACCTCAGCCCGACCATAGGGGCAGAAAAACCGCCATGGCCTGCTTTCTCTCCGTGCACACATTACCGCGGCAACTGCTACACAAAGATTGCGACCGAGAGGACAAACATTTAAGTCCTGAGAGTCTCAACTATTAACAAGTCTTTGTGGTGCATTAAATGCCGAGTTTGGTCTGTCAGAGTTCGGTCTGTGTGATGCGTGTGAAGTGGCGGGTCATAACCCTTACATTACCATTATGGACATTTAAAAGCAGCACGGTCAGGGCAGGTAAATCACCATCAACTCCCCAGGGCCTATTGCACATCATACATCCCTGTGCACTAATAGCATTTTTTTCTAAATAACGATTACATTTTTTCATAATTTTTGTTCTCAACTTAAATGTGTATGTGTAATCCTGCGCCATCGTGTGCAGAGCCAAGTCACTGAATATCTGGCACACAGTGTGGGGGCAAGGGTCCATCTATTCACTAAAACCTGGCCTGCAAAGCATGGTCAGGGCATGTATATTACCCTATACTGCACATTGGGTAACCTGCTGACCTCTGTGGCAAGCCTCCACTGCGTGGCTCTGCAGTGGAGTTGGTGACACCACCACCACGGATGGCAGGCATGTCTGCTGCCAGCCTGCCACCTGCTGAACACCAATGGCAACTGACAAGCCTCCACAGCGTGGCTCTGCATTGGAATTGGTGAAACCACCACCTAGGATGGCAGGCCTGCTGCAATTTTGTTTGTTAATTAAAAAATAGTTTTCAATTTTAAATAACATTGAAATGTGTTGTTTTGTAAAAAAATAACTTTGAATTTGTGCTGAATTTATGAATATTTTTTTTTTAAAAACCTGAAGAGTAGCAGTGTGAACACAGGCACGTGATCCAAGGATACCTGGTGGTGTGTCAGGTAGTCTGCATTTTATTGCTACTGTGCTGTTATTTTGTAATTTTCTTTAAAAAAAATTAAATAAATAACATGTAATTTGTTGTTTTCAAAAAAATAATTTTGTATTTGTGTTGTTTTTATAAATAAATATAATAACTTTATAAAAAAAAATTATACATTTGACAAACATGCTTTAAGGAAAGTCTGAAGCGACTTTAAAAACAGCTTTTTACCTTATATTCTACATGGGCATGTTTGCCCCTGCTAAAACGCCGCTATCCCGCGGCAGAACGAGTGGTCTTTACCCCCCAAATCCCCTATGTGCTCCCCGGGGATTGCTTCCTGTTGAGGTAGGGCTAATGGCAGCAGCCCTGCCTCTCAGCGCGTCTGTCAGCGCTGATCGCCGCCTCTTCCCCGACCCTGTAACGATTGGTGTCAGCAACACGGATTTTTCTGATTATTGGTGACCTGCAGTATCACCATTCACCAATAATACAGATGCTATACCTGATTATGTGGTGATCTGCAGAATCACCAATAATACTAGTATAGCTAGACACAGGACAACCAATGTGGAATTGTGTTTTGGTGCGACAGTAATGAGGAGAGGAGATCTCCCGAGGAGCGGGAGATTCAGACAATACTGCAGCCAAGAATCCCCTGAGGGGCAGGGAATTCAGACTGCACTGCAGCCAGTGGACACCAGAGGAGCAGGAACCACTGACTGTACTGCAAGGATTATCACCTGGGGAGCAGGTGATTAAGACTATACTACAGCCAAGGATCCCCTGAGGAGCAGGGGATTCAGGCTGTACTGCAGCCAGTGGACACCTGAGGAGCAGGGACCACTGACTGAGCTGCAAGGATAATCACCCGAGGAGCAGGTGATTAAGACTCTACTGCAGCTAGCAGACACTTGAGGAGCAAGTGTTACAGACAGTGCTGCAAAGATTGATCACCTAGGGAGTAGGTACAGGAAAGTCAGACAAGCAGGGTCAGCAACGTACGGACAGATAAAGTACAAAGACGGAAGGCTGATTCAGTGTTAAGGTACAGGCAGTGTCGGCAACAGTAATCAGATAGGCAGAAGTACCGAATCAGCAAACAGGAGAGTAGTCAGGGAAGTAGAAGGTCATAACAGATAAACAATAGCAATGTAGCAATATCCTAGTCTAAGTGTGAAGTCCTTGGTTTTCAACACCTGGGATCTAGACTAAGGTATAGTACACAGATAACACAATGCAATTAGTACTATCAACGGAAACTGGCTAAGTGTGGATCCCCAGCTCCAGCTGGTTCTAGCACACTGTAGGATCTGACTAGGGTCTGAGCGCTCACACGTTAGCATTTGCAACAGCAGACAACCAGCAACTGACAGACAGGTCCTATATATACTCAGAGCGCTCCACAGTGCCGCCCCAGTCACTCAGCCAATCCGGAGCACTACTGGAGTCAGCTGACCGGCTCGGTCCTGTCGGCTGGCACGCGCACGCGTAGCTCTCAATCTATGTGCACTAGAAGGACCAGGCAAAGCAGCAGCATGTAGCTGCGCGGCAGAGGCCGCCGGCTGATACACGGAGACAGCCGCCATGCCACTTGGTCATGCGGCGGTATCTCCGCTATCCTTTACAGCCCCTCTCAGTCTTCCTTCACTGAGAGGGGTGGGGGAGAGGCGGAGATCCGCCGCTGATAGACGCGCATGGAGGCAGAGCTCCAGCTCATAGCACTGCCTCCATGAGCAGCAAAATCCACAACCAAGTTGGTCGTGGATTTTGCAGGGGGGGATTTGGGGGGTAAAGACCCCTTGTTCTGCCGTGGGATAGCGGCGTTTTAGCAGGGGCAAACATGCCCATGTAGAATATAAGGTAAAAAGCTGTTTTAAAAGTCGCTTTAAAGTTTCTATCCCATGTGGATATTTTATGTATACCATTATCTGTACTATTTTGTACCCCAGGACTGTTTGTTCTCTATACAGTGTCATTTAATGTTGTAGTGCTTGATTAAAATAAATAAATAATAATAATAATATTAACCACTTAGCAACTTCTGCCACGCTTTTCTACGTCCTTGTTTATAATCACCTATAAACACATCTAAATATTTAGTTCTGTTTTCTATTTTTAGAAAACTGAGTACGTATAGCACCATCTTGTGGCCAAAAAGTAAAACTACTTTCAAATACACCATTATTCACTTACCATAGAAAAATTAAATACATTTTCATTATTTTTGAAACTCCTTCGCCCCTAACCCAAAATAAAATATTATTGCCATACTTTGTACTAGGGACACAATTTAAACATTGTAATTACTGGGACAAATGGGCAAACAAAAGGTGTCTGTTTTATCTACAATAGCACATTTTATTTTTAAACTACAATGGCTGAAAGCTGAGAAATTGTGATTTTTTTCATTTTTTTCTTCTTCTTCCCTGTCAAATGCATATAAAATAATATAACTCTTAGCATAAAGTACTGCCCAAAGAAAGCCTAGTTTTTCCCGCAAAAAAATAATGTATAGATCATTTCAGGGTGATAATAAGTGATAAAGTTATTACCGAATGAATGGGAAGAGCTTTTGAATAACAACAACAACCTTTGTGTGCACAGCAATTGTTTAATTACAAAACAATTTGATAAATTATCCTACAATCTGTGATCTTATCAATTAGATTTAGTGAAGTGTAATTATGCCTTTCAGTGATATAATATCAGGCTTTCCATGTTTTCTGTTTGTTTTTGTTGTTGTTGTTGTTTTGTCTCTGCTGTGTTTAATGTTTTGGAGCAAAAATATATTTTTAATTTGCATACAACTTTAAAACAATTGTGAATTTCCTTACATGTTTAGAAGTGTACCCTCAAATTGACTTGACCATGCCCACAGATATTTTCAACCATTTTTTTTTTCATTTCCATCATTTGTTTTAATCCATTGTATAATGATAACAATGTTTACAATGAATAGTTACAATTCGAGGAAGAAACCAAATAAGACTAACATTAACATAACAGGTTATTTTGTATAATGACAATTGTCCAATGTAATGAAGGACCCGAACCCATCAAGTACAATAAAATCTAATACACAATGACTGCAGCCGACTTACTGCAGGGAACATATTTTAATTGCCCAACCTTTTAAAATGGAATCAAAAAGACTTTCAGAATGTGGAGACATTGTGCTTATGTAGTATTTACACTAGGGAATGGATAAAAATAAAGATCTCAGTGTAGGATCAAGTACGAAATCTAGTCAGAAATAATTATAGGGAGAGAGGTGTATAGAGGTGGTAGTTATGAGAGTATGTGGTGGGTATACTTTCAGTTACACAAGATCAAGTACTCCACCTGTGATGCTTTTTTTTCGTTTGGTATGCTTAATTAAATACAACTTTTTGTCATGCAGTAATTGTAAAGTGTAAAGTTTTACACTGTGTGAGCCTAACAGTGTTGCTTCTAGGTACAATTGGGCCCCCAAGTAGAATTAACCTTTGGGCCCCGCTGACAGAATCCCCCCTAAGCGGCATTAGGGGTTGCCAAATTCACATGACCCCCTGACATGGACCCCAGATCTCACCCCAACTTTATTTTGGTCCGAAGGGCCACTGCAGGCACGCACTCCTCCATATGTCTACGACCCTGTTCACTCCTGTTTTTATCCCATGGTTCCTCTTTCCTGTAACCTGGTGCATGTTATTGCATATGGCATGCACCTGGACACATAGGAGAGGTCCCCCTGTGAGGATGAAAATGGGAATGCACACAACTATAAATAAATGGAAGTAGTACGCACCATTTTCCGAATGGTGGACCGTTTTAGTTATCTTTGCTCTTAATTTCTCAAAAAAAAGTAGTTGGCCTACCTTGTTTTTTTATTACTGCAACGGAGATGGAGAATACTTTATTCACTTGTTTTCATGCAGTAAATACTTCATGTGTGTGTGTAAGCAGAACTGAGCATTTGTAATTGCGTGTGTCCTTGTTTTCAATCCGGCAGCCTGTGCACCAGCAGACTTTTCTAGCCTCTGTGGGATCAAGTACAAGCACATTACCAGTGTTAAAGTTACTGTAGATTTTTACTATTATCAGGGATCCAGGGAACATATAGTGATTAGTGAAGGCTTGCTAAGCTCATCTACTAAGTGACGTGGTAAATCTGCTTCTCATTTCTGAATGTAACTAGGTGTTTTAGGGCTCAGCTTTTCATTTATTTACAAACAGATCAGGGATATCACTTCTGTAGTGGGAGAAGGCTAACTATGTGGAGATATTAACTGACTTGGGAGTTTACAGCTATCCTAAACCCTAAATATCCTAAACCTAAACCATTAAATAATCCCTAACTATTAGATTAGTAAACCCATTCCACTGGGTTGGATGCAACCGAATTAGATAGTTGATGACAAAATAGGAAGATTATCTGAACATTCTATTTCCAATCAGACTGGCAGGTGGCTTTATTCATTACATACTGTACTTCTGCCTCTTTGATCCAAGCTGCACAATTGTAATCTTTATGTTGGTAAGTCCTAGACCTCCATCTGAGTGATGTTGATACAATATTGATTTGGCAAATCTAAGTTTGTTGAAACCAGTGGCGTAGCTAAGGAGCTGTGGGCCCCGATGCATGTTTTACATTGGGGCCCCCCAAGCACTCTATACATAACAATTGATACGTTGCACCAAAACCTGCCAATGGCAACTACAGTGTTAGAGGTGCAAGAAGGGGATGGGGAACAGCTTGTTAATGATTACCAATATTCAAAGTATCTATAGAAGTGATTATTACCAGCACAGGACCAATAGAAAGCGTATACTGCATTTGAGGGAGGGCCCTTCGGGGCCCCTCTGGCCCAAGGGCCCTGATGCGGTCGCAACCTCTGCACCCCCTATTGCTACGCCCCTGGTTGAAACCTTATACACATTTCAAACTTTTCTCTTTATCAAGTTATCAAGGACCCACAGGAGAACATGAATTGGAAGTACCCGAAGGGGATAGAGTACTTTTGGTAAAGGGATACGTTAAAAAAAAAAGTGTTTTTAAGTGGAAGCACAGGGCACACACCAGATCAGCAGTGTAATGTTTAAAGCAATGTCTGCAACACTCACTACTGTGCTCCTGACAGAATATATGTTTCTGCAAACACAATATTTTATAGTACAATAGCAGTTCAGAGGAAGCAGAGTTCAGTAGGTTTTATTGGATACAGGGTAATTTATTTTGAAATATGTAATTAAAAGTTAGCATGAGCAGTACACACACAATTTATAGAAAGGAGAATAACTTATCAAGTTGGAGAAAAGTTAATTATAAGGGCTATGGAGAGAAAACTCTGGAGAAAAGTTTAATAGATAAGGTCAATGGGCCCTGATTTACTAACCGCCAGTAAAATTACCATGTATAGACATCGCACCACAATAGTACTGTGCCTACCAACAGCAGTGTACGACATGTTATGCAATAAGCCCGACCCGCTGTATATGAGTAATGTGGACGTTACTAAGGTAACACACATTACCGTAGTAACAATCGCATTACTCTTATACTGCAGATTGCACTAATTGTGGCATTCTGCCGGTGGTAGTTACAGTAATATTACCAGTGGTTAGTGTATCAACCCCATTGGGCTTGATTCTCTAAACAGCGGTAGCGATTAGCACGGGCATGCTAAGCAGTTTCCACGCAAAGTGCCGCTCAGCTCAAGGATGTGCGCACATATTGCATTATCGCACGCAAATCTCCGTGATCGCACGATTGTGGGACTTTGCGCGCACAAAAGTCCGTGAGCGGAACTTTGCGTGGTAACTGCTTAGCACGCCCATGCTAACAGTTACCGCTGTTAAGAGAATCAAGCCCATTGTGTGTTCTACATTTTTTTAACCTATGCTTAAGTGGTAGTTTGCAATTAACTTTTAAAGAGCGTTTTCATGCATTGCAGCAAAAAGCAACATTGTAACATTCAGGGTATTACCAAGTAAAGAAAAAAAAGGAAAATGTAGAATTTTATGTCACATGTTAGTTACCTAAAAATAAACATTCCTCTTTTATGGGTTGTGAAAATAGAAATGAAATTTTTTTACATGTAGCCTTGCTGTGTGATAGTTATGGCTGAAGATGGAATTGCTGCCTTGTTAACTATATTTGTGAAACAGATAAGAGTAGTTCTGAGTAGAAGGGAACAATGACTTGCACTACAGAGAGTGTGGGGCAGTGTCGCTAGCATGAAAATGCTATTTTGGTTGTTGAGAAAAATTTTGCAAATATAGCCTGTATTTTTGCAATTTTGTTTTTTTAACAAAAATACAAAAAAAAAATTATATTTTACCACAAAAAGCACAACAATGTGGAAAAACAATTTTTTTTACCACTGCAATTTTTACTGTGAAAATGGGAAAAAAATATTTTTATCCTGAAAATTCACAAAAAGCATGAAAATGAAGAGTAACAAGACTTATTTTCTTTGGCATTTTCGCTCAAAAATCTAATTTAACATACTGTAATTTTCATGAAAATGAACAAACATAACAATATTCTTTTTACATTAATCACTGGTGTGGGGCGCTGTCTGCTCTCTTAGACAAAGATCTGCTGCCAAACATCTATAGCCTTTCAGCTTGTGCTTGTTGGGCTGATTGGTTCTATGCAGCAAAATATTTGAAGACACATCACAGCATCGGAACATCTCTCTTATAATGCCTTCAGATCATTTTCAAATTGATAGTTGTATTTTTAATGTCGAGAAAGTTTTGAAAAAATATTTTTTTCCATTCCATTGATGGGAACGTTTTCTTTAGGACAATTCTCTAAAATCATTATCTCTGTCCATTAACCAGGCTTTAGTTGAATCTCTGCTTATTTACATCTTCCATCATATTAGTTCCTCTTCCCTGTAACATATAAAAAAAGTGTCACAACATTGCAAAGCTTGCAATTTTTTTTCTACAAAGCTTTATAAACCTAATTAAAATAAATTAGTATTTATTAAATGCAAAAGTAAACATGGTGCTTGAATCTGGACGCAATCTCTAGGTCGACAGCTCAGGGCTAAGTGCTGTACAAGTGCAGACTAGCAACACTCTTTCTGCTATGAAGGGGGGAGGAAGGAAGATGGGGTGAGCTTGACTCAGTGAGTTCTAGCAGGTGGAGTGAGGAGGGGAACAATGAGATCGGGTGTTGGTGGAGTATCCCTGCCATTAAATATCCAGTGTTGCTGGAACACCTTTGCACACAGTAGATTCTGAGATGATCCTGAATGGCCACATTGGCCAGATATCATCTAGCATGTGTTTTTAGCTTAACCTCCCAGCTGTATTCCCAAGTTTGGCTCAAGGTTAATTGAAACCTCCTGCCACATTTGGACATATCAGTGGGTGGGACATATACAAACAGGAAAGTGGAGCAGTACACAGCTCATCAAATTTTGTTTATTGTTATTAATTCACAAAATGCAAAGTGAGTGAACAAAAGTAAATTCTGAATCAAGTTAATATTTGCTGTTACTACCTTTTGCCTTCAAACCAACATCAACATTTATAGGTACACTTGCACAATGAGGGTTTTGGAGTATTATAATTAGGTGTATGACAAACCAATTATACCAAACAGGTGCTAGTGATCATCAATGCCACGCATACTGTAGGTTGACTGTATGTTTGTATGGTTTTGTAGTATTATAGTTAGGTGTAGTGATAGTCAAGTAGATTCAAATAACTTCGAGTTGATGCAAATATATGCAAACTTGTATGCAAATGTATGCAGTTTGATAATGGACCAATCACATCCTGTTGGGGTAAAAATTAGTTTGGTTCATTTTCAAGCTGCACACAGTTGCATAAAAATGTGCAAAAATTTGCATCAACTCAAAGTTATTTGCAACTACTTGACCATCACCAGTTAGGTGTATGACAAACCGATTATACCAAAGAGGAGGCATAAAAGTGGGGCAGGAACAGCCAAACTCTGCTATCAAGGTGAGGTTGTGGCAGACAGTTCCATGTCATGGCAAGATTGAGCACAGCAAAAAGACGTAAGAAAATTATACTGCATCAGCAAGCAGTGATTGGCCAACATTTCGCATATGCGAAATTTCGCATTAACATTTGCAATTATGCATTGTAATTGTAATGCAAAATTTCAGAGAGAATTATAATTAATTTTGTATGTAATAGTAATATTTTATAAGTTAGTTTAAATGTTCGCATAATTTTTGCAAAATTTTGTGTAATTTTGTTCTAATTTTGGAGGTTACTAGCAAGGCGTCATACATGTTATTGCTACCAAAATTGCTACATATGTTAAGTCAAATAGTGAGTGCAAGTGAAAAAAAGAAATTTTTCAAAAATACTTTGTAGTTTTTGAGAAAATAGATTTTACAGATGCAAAGAAATTTTTTCTTCAAATTGTCATTGTTAAAAAAAAACATTTTTTTTCTATGCATTTTTAAAATCAGTTTTCTCAAAAATTACTCTTTTTAGAAAAGTCTGACTTATACCCACTCTTCTCCTTAACATATGTAGCAATTTTAGTGTAAATGGCATGTATGGGGGCTTTGGTATTAGTGATGCTCGGATAGTACTTTTTAAAATGCGAATTGACCCCAATCCGGATACCTAGATATCCGGATCCGGCTCGGATATCCGAATCCGGCCTTTTAGATATCCGCGTGAACGCGGATATCCGGTCGCATTATCCGCGGATATCTGGCCTATTCGGATATCTGGATAGAAAAACCGGAAGTGCCCTTTAAATAGCTTTAAAAGGGGTTTTGAGGGTAAATGAGGCATGTATCATCATTATTTTGCAAAGGGAAACACTAATTGATGATGTGGGGACTTCGAATCCCCCCCCCCCCAAAAAAAATGACTGTCAATTAACATTAGGCCTAGATTCCAGACAGCGGTCGTGCAGCCCACATTGTGTCCAAAGTCCAACCGCACAACTGGGACATGACAGTTTTCAGTCAAGACACCTCCAAAAATTGATGCTGCAATTTTGTTTTGGGTTAAATATAGGTGGTATCAGTGGCCTGTGGCACCCTGTCCTGGCGGTGGGAGCTGCACAGGCAGCAGGAGCAGGGCAATGCAGCAGCAGCAGGTGTAACGTGTGCCAGCCAGGAGCATGACGGACGTGGTACGTGGCACTTGCCAAGTGTCACGTGACAAGTGCAGAGTGACAGACAGCAGAGGAGAAGACACTAACTGGTGCACACTAACACATTAATGAATTAACAATAGTGGAGTGATAGTGAAGGGGTTAATCACTGAGCTTATCACTGTGTAAAGCCCTTGGCCCAGCAGCAGCACTGCAGCTGTACAGCACACACTCTAACTGTCACACTATGAGACATCAGTCAAGCTAATTAACGATTACTATAGAGTAGTGAAGGGGTTAATCAATGAACAGCTTTAGGTTTATAACTGTGTACAGGCAGCCCTTGCTAGGCCACCAGCACTGCAGCATGTCTCGTAGGAAGCATTCAGCAAGCCAGGACGATCTGTCTCATCATGGCAGCCCTCCTTATTATACAAGGGGGGCTGGCCAGTGTTCCTTTCTATGATTGGGTGCCAGGGCTTAGGCTAGGAGACCTCTGATTGGCTCAATGAGGTCAGGTGGGGCTGGCCAGGATTCCCCTCTGTGATTGGTTGCTGGGGCGTCTGCTGGGAGCCCTCTGATTGGCTCCAGGACATCATCACCTTAGTTACAGTATTTCGGATCCGGATATCCGCGGATATCCGCAGATATCCGGGTCATGCGTCAAACTATCTGCAGATAGCTATCCGGATATCTATAGCTATCCGGGATCCGGAGTCTGACCCGGATAGCGTAAAAAATGCTCGGATATCCGGGTTACTCGGATATCCGGGATCTAGATGAGCATCACTGTTTGGTATTCACTGCCAAAGTCAGTATAAAATTACGTGAAAATTACATGAAATATTACCTGACATTACGAATGACTATATGAAATCAATTGAATTTACAAATCCTAATTACGTATAAGCGTAATTGCGAAAATGTACACAAAATGTAATGTAATTAGCTGATTACGATCATCACTATCAGCAAGGTCTCTACCAGAGAAAGATTTCAAAGCAGACTGTGGTTTCAAGATGCTCTGTTCAAGCACTTTTGTGGAAGCACAAGGGAACAGGCAACATTGAAGATCGTAGACACAGTGGTCAGCGAAGGGAATTTAATGCAGCAGATGAAAGACACATCAAGACACTTCAAAATAGGAAGGTGTCCAGCAGTGCCATCAGCTCTGAAATGTCAGAAACCAGTTGGACTCTGGTACAGCCATCTACTGTTTGGAGAAGTCTGGCCAGAAGTGGTCTCCATGAAAGAGTTGCAGCCAAAAAGCCATACCTCAGATGTGGAAACAAGGCCAAGAGACTCAAGTATGCACAAAAACATGGGAACCGAGGTGCAGAAAAATGGCAGCATGTGCTCTGGACTTATGAGTCAAAATCTGAGATATTTGTCTGTGGCAGAAAGCAGTTTGTTTGTTGAAATGTTGGAGAGTGGTATAGGGATGGTCGGAAATGCCAATTTCCGATTCCGCGGTAATTCCGCATTCCGCCATTGCCAAATACCGATTCCGCTTTCCGCTACCAATTTCCGCATTCCAATGAGGAATTTCTGCCGGAAATCGCGGAAATTCCGCCCGACTTTAACATCGATTTTCTCAAAAACTATAAGGTCTTTTTGAAAACTTTTTTTTGCATATTGTTCAGAAGATTCTGTTTAATAAACCCTGATAATTTGGTGTTTCTAGGACGTACGGCGGCTTTTCTATTAACCGTTAAAGTCGGCAGATTTTTCCTGTAATGTAAATGCAGAAAATAGGCAGAAGCAGATTTTCTGCATTTTACATTACAGTAAAAATCTGCCGACTTTAGTGGTTAATAGCAAAGCCCCAGTAAGTCCTAGAAACACCAAAATTTCAGGGGTTATTAAACTGAATCTTGTGAACAAGATGCAAAAAAAGTTTTCAAAAAGACCTTATAGTTTTTTAGAAAATCAATGTTAAAGTCGGGTGGAATTTCAGCGATTTCCGGCGGAAATTTCCACGATTTCCGGCGGAAGTCCGCCTAACGCACTTGCAATACCGATTTCCGCATTCCGATGCGGAAATGCAATTTCCAATTGGAATTTCGGAAATTGCATTTACGCGGAATCCGAATGAGCATCCCTAGAGTGGTACAATGAGTGTCTGCAGACAACAGTGAAGTATGGTGGAAGTTCTTTGAATGTTTGGGGTTGCATTTCTACAAATGGAGTTGGAGATTTGGTCAGGATTAACGGTGTTCTCAATGTTGAGAAATACAGGCAGATACTTATCCATCATGTCCTAGAGAACAGCAAAAAATTGGCAGCTCTCCTAATCCAGCTGCAACTGAAATTAAACCAACATAGGTGTGCAACACCCCTCAGACACTTAAATAAACCCCTTGAATACAAAGCAGATGCAAACTATGCACTAAACCCTAAACTAGATAAATTGAGTGCAAACCGATATACATGACTGCAGCTAGCCACAAGTAGACTTATATTTTTTACAACAGGAGGAAATGTCAGTGCTGCTAAATGCAGGCTGCACCCGAATTGACCAGCTGCATAGATGTACAGAGCCCAATACACAGGCAGATTACACAACTTGCATTCTCAACTTATCAGGTCATGCAACACCATCAGGGAGGCATATGATTGGCCCCAAATTTATTCTGCATCAAGACAATGACCCCAAACATACTGTCAAAGTCATTAAGAAGTATCTTCAGCATAAATTAGAAGAAGGGGTCCTGGAAGTGATGGAATGGCCCCCACTGAAAGATGATCTCAACATCATCAAGTGTGTCTGGTATTACACGAAGAGACAGAAGGATGTGAGGAAGGCTACAGCCACAGAAGATCAGTGGTTAATTCTCCAATATGTTTGGAACAACATACCAGCCAGTTCCTTTGCAAACTGTGTGCAAGTGTACCTAAAAAAAATTGATGCTGTTTTGAAGGCTGGTCACACCAAATATTGATTTGATTCAGATTCCTCTTTTGTTCATTCACTGCATTTTGTTGATATGAAAATAAATGATTTACACTTCCATTTTTTTAAGCATTCTTTGTTACCAGCATTTTTTTCACACCTGCGTACATACATACACACACACGCATTTATATGTAGTGGGCAGCTAATGCTATATATATATATATATATATATATATATATATATATATATATATATATATGTATATATATATATATATATATATATATATATATATAGCATTAGCTGCCCACTATATATATATATATATATATATATATATAGATATATATATATATATATATATATATATATATATAGATATATATATATATATATATATATATATATATATATATATATATATATAATATATATATTATATATATATATATACAGTGGGTTGCAAAAGTATTCGGCCCCCTTGAAGTTGTTCCACATTTTGTCACATTACTGCCACAAACATGCATCAATTTTATTGGAATTCCACATGAAAGACCAATACAAAGTGGTTGTACATGTGAAAAGTGGATCGCAAATCATACATCATTCCAAACATTTTTTACAAATAAATAACTGCAAAGTGGGGTGTGCGTAATTATTCGGCCCCCTGAGTCAATACTTTGTAGAACCACCTTTTGCTGCAATTACAGCTGCCAGTCTTTTAAGGTATGTCTCTACCAGCTTTGCACATCTAGAGACTGAAATCCTTGCCCATTCTTTGCAAAACAGCTCCAGCTCAGTCAGATTAGATGGACAGAGTTTGTGAACAGCAGTTTTCAGATCTTGCCACAGATTCTCAACTGGATTTAGATCTGGACTTTGACTGGGCTGGGCCATTCTAACAAATAGATATGTTTTGTTTTAAACCATTCCATTGTTGCCCTGGCTTTATGTTTAGGGGTCATTGTCCTGCTGGAAGGTGAACCTCCGCCCCAGTCTCAAGTCTTTTGCAGTCTCCAAGAGGTTTTCTTCCAAGTTTGCCCTGTATTTGGCTCCATCCATCTTCCCATCAACTCTGACCAGCTTCCCTGTCCCTGCTGAAGAGATGCACCCCCCGAGCATGATGCTGCCACCCATATTTGACAGTGGGGATGGTGTGTTCAGAGTGATGTGCAGTGTTAGTTTTCTGCCACACATAGCGTTTTGCATTTTGGCCAAAAAGTTCAATTTTGGTCTCATCTGACCAGAGCACCTTCTTCCACATGGTTGCTGTGTCCCCCACATGGCTTGTGGCAAACTGCAAACGGGACTTCTTATGCTTTCTGTTAACAATGCCTTTCTTCTTGCAAC
Source organism: Hyperolius riggenbachi (assembly GCF_040937935.1). NCBI lineage: Eukaryota > Metazoa > Chordata > Amphibia > Anura > Hyperoliidae > Hyperolius > Hyperolius riggenbachi. The sequence goes on along the minus strand of NC_090652.1, from coordinate 53,693,715 downwards.
TCCTACATGAAGGCCAACTTTATACAGTGCATGACTAATAGTTGTCCTATGGACAGAGTCTCCCACCTGAGCTGTATATCGCTGCAGCTCGTCCAGAGTCACCATGGGCCTCTTGACTGCATTTCTGATCAGCGCTCTCCTTGTTCGGCCTGTGAGTTTAGGTGGATGGCCTTGTCTTGGTAAGTTTACAGTTGTGCCATGCTCCTTCCATTTCTGAATGATCGCTTGAACAGTGCTCCTTGGGATGTTCAAGGCTTTGGAAATCTTGTTGTAGCCTAAGCCTGCTTTAAATTTCTCAATAACTTGATCCCTGACCTGTCTTGGACCTGTCTTGTGTGTTCTTTGGACTTCACAGTGTTGTTGCTCCCAATATTCTCTTAGACAACCTCTGAGGCCCTTACAGAGCAGCTGTATTTGTACTGACATTAGATTAAACACAGGTGCACTCTAGTCATTAGCACTCATCAGGCAATGTCTATAGGCAACTGACTGCACACAGATCAAAGGGGGCTGATTAATTATGCACACACCACTTTGCAGTTATTTATTTGTAAAAAATTTTTGGAATCATGTATGATTTTCGTTCCCCTTCTCATGTGTACACCACTTTGTGTTGGTCTTTCATGTGGAATTCCAATAAAATTGATTCATGCTTGTGGTAGTAATATGACAAAATGTGGAAAACTTCAAGGGGGCTGAATACTTTTGCAACCCACTGTGTGTATATATATATATATATATAAAATCGTATGTATGTATGTATGTATGTATGTACTGTATGTATGTATGTATGTATTTGTGTATGTATGTGCCGCGATCACGCGAAAACGCCTTGACTGATTTGAACGAAACTTGGTATACAGATACCTTACTACCTGGGATGATATGTTCTGTGGGTCTCGGGTCCCACAAACAGCCAATCAGATTCCACCCATTCAAGTCAATGGAAAAAATGGAAAAGGTTGCAATTCTCACAGTAATCAAGCTAGAGTCCCCACACATGGCACAGTTGGTCACTTGGTAACCGAGGTTACAAATCTAGGAAAAGTGGGCGGAGCATAAAACAGCCAATGAAATTTCAGACATTCATTTTAAATGGAAAAATGTAAACTGCAGCCATTCTTACACTGTTAATCGCAGGATTTTCAAACTTGGCAAACTTGGTCACTGGGTGAATGAGATTAATATGCAGGAAAGTGGGTGGAGCCTACAACATCCAATCAAAAGTCACCTATTGATTTTCAAGGGTAATATTAAAACTGCAGCCATTCTTACACTGTTAATGGCAGAGGCTTCAAACTTGCTACAGTCGGTCATTGGGTGACTGGGGTCCAAATTCACTAAAGGGGCGGGGCCACAAACAGCCAATCAGACTTTCTTGGTGGATAAACTGCTTCCATTCACACATTTTTGATGCCAGGAATCTGAAAGCTCACAAACTTGGTCATTGAGTGACCGTGGGTCAAGGTTACAAAAAGTGGGCGGAGCCAAAAATAAAGTTCACTAGGACAATATAAACTGCAGCCATTCTTACACTGTTACTGGCAGGGTTCTCAAACTTTGCACAGTTGGTCACTGGGTGAATGGGATGAATATTCAAGAGAGTGGGTGGAGCCTACAACAGCCAATTAAAATTCACCTGTTGATTTTCAAAAGGAATATTTATATTTCTGCCATTCTTACACTGTTAATAGCAGATGCTTCAAACCTGGTACTGTTAGTCACTGGGTGACTGGGGTTCAAATTCAGAAAGGGGGCGGAGCCACAAACAGCCAATCAGATTTGTTTAATTTCAATGGGAATATACAAATTATTTATACCAAAAGCCCAAAGCTCATAAATTTGGTCATTGAGTGACTGTATGTTAAGGTTAGAAAAAGTGGGCAGAGCCAACAACTACATTTTATTCCAGGGGAAAATATAAACTGCAGCCATTCTTACACTGTTAATGGCAGGGTTCCCAAACTTGACACAGTGGGCCCCTGGGTGACTTAATATTCAGAAATGTGGGTGGCGCCAACAACAGCCAATCAAATTTCACCTATTGATTTTCAAGGGGAATATTTACAATGCTACCATTCTTACACTGTTAATGGCAGAGGCCTCTTACCTGATAGGTGACTGGGGTCCAAATTCACTAAAGGGGCGGAGCCACAAACAGCTAATCAGATTTGTTAGATTGATTACAGCCATTCTGTTATTGGCAGGGTTCTCAAATGTGACACAGTTGGTCAATGGATGACTGGGATTAATATTCAGGAAAGTGGGTGGAACCTACAACAGCCAATCAAAATTTACCTATTGGTTTTTAAGGGAAATATTGAAACAGCTGCCACTCTTACACTAATAATGGCAGAAGCCTCAAACCAGCTACAGTTGATCATGAAGTGACTGGGGTTCATATCCACTAAAGGGGTGGAGCCACAAACAGCCAATCAGATTACTTTACTGGATAAACTGCTACATTTCACACAGTTTTGATGGCAGAAGCCCAAAATCTTAAAACTTGGTCACTGGGTGACTGGGATTAATATTCAGAAAAGTGGGTGGAGCCTAAAAAGAAAATCAAAATTCACCTGTTGATTTTCAAGGGGATAATTTAAATTGCTGCTATTCTTGTACTGTTAATGGCACAAGCCTCAAACCTGGTACAGTTGGTCATTGGGTCACTGGGGTTCAAATTCAGAAAAGGGGTGGAGCTACAAACAGCCATCAGATTTGTTTCATCTCACTGGTAAATTACAAATTATTGATGCCAAGGACCCCAGAGCTCACAGACTTGGTCATTCAGTGACTGTGTGTCAAGGTTACAAAAAGTGGGTGGAGCCAAAAACAAATTTCACTAGGAAAATATAAACTGCAGCCATTCTTACACTGTTAATGGCAAGGGTTCTCAAACTTTACCCAGATGGTCACTGGGTGACTGAGATTAATATTATGGGAAGTGGGTGGAGCCTATAATAGCCAATCAAAATTCACCTGTTGATTTTCAAGGGGAATATTTAAATTGCTTCCATTTTTGCTCTGTTAATAACAGATACCTCAAACCTGCTACAGTTGGTCATTGGGTGACTGGGGATCAAATGCCGGAGAGGGGCAGAGCCACAAACAGCCAATCTGATTTGTTTAATTTCTATAGGAATATACAAATTATTTATGACAATGACCCCAAAGCTCACAAACTTGGTCATTGAGTATTTGTGTGCTAGGGTTAGAAAAAGTGGCCAGAGCTAACACCAGCCAAATACATACCCGGGCAATGCCGATTCATCAGCTATTATTCATAAAAGTGGATGGAGCCTACAAAAGCCAATCAAAATTCATCTATTGATTTTCAAGGGAAATATTTAATTACTGCCATGTTTGCACTGTTAATTGCACAAGCCCCAAACTGGGTACAGTTATTTATTGGGTGACTGGGGTTTAAATTCTGAAAAGGGGTGGAGACACAAACAGCCCATCAGATTTGTTTTATTTCAATGCAAATTATTGATGCCAAAGACTGCAAAGCTCACAAATGTGGTCATTGAGTAATTAAGTAATTGTCTGTTACTGTTACAAAAAGTGGGCATAGCCAACACCAGCCAAATACATACCCTGGCAATGCTGGGTCATCAGTGGGTGGAGACATATACACATTTCACTAGGAAAATGTAAACTGCTGCCATTCTTACACTGTTAACGGTAGGGTTCTCAAACTTTGCACAGTTGGTCACTGGGTGACTGGGATTAATATTCATAAAAGAGGGTGGAGCCTACAAAAGCCAATCCAAATTAATTTATTGCTTTTCAAGGGGAATATTTAATTGCTGCCATTCTTGCACTGTTAAGGACACAAGCTTAAAACATGGTACAGTTGTTCATTGGGTGACTGGGGTTCAAAATCAGAAAAGAGGGTGGAGCCACAGCCAATCAGATTTGTTTCATTTCAATGAAAATTATTGATGCCAAACAATGCAAAGCTCACAAACTAGGTCATTGAGTCATTGTGTGTTAGGATTAGAAAAGTGGGCGGAGCCAACAGAAGCCAAATACATTCTCGGGCAACGCCGTGCAATCAGCTAGTATATATATATATATATAATATATATATATATATATATATATATATATATATATATATATTCATCTACATAGGTTTTTGTGCACACACCTGCTTCTCATTGACATGTAACGTTGGCAGGAGCGCACACGCATTTAGAACATAAGAAGTGCTTTTTGAACATGATGACTTCTTTCTCTTCTTTTTCTTCTTCTTCTCTTTGGCATGTAATGTAGGTAAGAGGGCACCCAGTTATTGAACATGACAACCTCTTCTTCCTTTTTTTCTTCTTCTCTTTGGCATGTAACATTGACATGAGCACACCCGTTTCTTGAACACACCAACCTCTTATTCTTTTTTTTTCTTCTCTTTGGAATGTAAAATTGGCATGAGTGCCCCCATTTCTTTAAAGGGACTCCGAGGAGTGCCCAAATGTAAAAGAATACACTTACCTGGGGCTTCTTCCAGCTCAGCGAGATCCTGCGGCGTCCTAATGGCTTGTCTCCTTCAGCCTCCGCCGTTTTCGGCGTCACCCGGCGACACTCGGGCCTGGTGTCGGCTGGCTCTTCCTGATTAATGACGCAATGCGTCATCACTCCGGCCACTCTGTGTCGTCATGGCGGCCGGCGTGACAGGTCTGCGCATGCGCGGGTGTTCCGCGCATGCGCAGACCTGTCACGCTGGCCACCATGATGATGTGGAGCGGCCAGCGTGATGACGCATTGCTTCATTAATCAGGAAGAGCCGGCCGACACCAGGCCGGGGTGTCGCCAGGTGACGCCGAAAACGGGGGGCCGGCGGAGGCTGAAGGAGACAAGCCAGGAGGAAACCACGGGACCTCACCACCTACCCTGAACTGGAAGAAGCCCCAGGTAAGTGTATTCTTTTACATTTGGGCACTCCTCGGACTCCCTTTAACGTGGCAACATCTTTTTCTTCTTCTCTTTGGCATGTGATATTGGTATGAGCAAGCACACCTGTTTCTTGAACATGATGACCTCTTCTTTTTCTCCTCTTTGGCATGTAATGTTGGTGTGAGGGAACCCGTTTCTTGAAAATAACAACCTTTTCTTCTTCTCCTTCTTTTCTTTCTTTTCTTTGGCATGTATCATTTGGCATGAGCACACCCATTTCAAAACCACGCCAACTAGTCATTTGTTTGTATTCTTCTCTTTGGCAAGTAATGGCATTAGCAGCAGCAGGAATTGGTGGCAGTAATCTAGGTTGTGGAACCTGGCAGTGGTACCACAGCAATAGTTAAAGAAAATTATGTAAGCACCAGCAGCAGGAGTTGTTGTTAGCAGAGTAGGCTGTGGAATCTGTTGGTGGGACCACAGCAATATTTAAGCAAAAGTATAATTGCAGCAGGAGGATGATTAGGTGGCAGTAGAGTAAGCAGTGGAACCTGGCATTGGGACCACAGTACAAATTAACTCAAAGTTTAAATGTAGCAGCAGGAGGAATAAGTGGCAGCAGAGTAGGCTGCGGAATCTGATGGTGGGACCACAGCTATAAAAACATAAAATTATGACAACAGGAGGTTCCAGGCAGCCATTGTGAAGTCCCAGTTGGGTGCTCGCCACAACCCAGACAACACAGTTTTCAACCTGGACACCCCATTATTAATTAAATAAAATTATGGCAGCAGCAGGAGGAATAAGCAGCAGCAGAGTAGGCTGTGGAACCTGGCAGTGGGTCCACAGCAATAATTAAACAAAAATATAACAGCACAGGAGGAGAATTTGGTGGTGGCAGAGTAGGCTGTGGAACCTGGCAGTGAGACCACAGCAATAAATAATTAACAAAAACATAGCAGCAGGAGTAGAAATTGGTGGTAGCAGAGTAGGCTGCAAAACCTGACAGTGGAACCACAGTATTAACAACACAGAATTATGACAGCAGGCGGTTCCAGGCAGCAGTTTGTGAAGCCGAAGTTAAGCCCCCACCACGAACAATACAATTTAACACACCCAGACACCCCCATCATTAATTAAATAAAATAATGACAACAGCTGGAGGAATAGGTGGCAGTAGAGTATGCTTTGGAACCTGGTGGTGGTACCACAGCAATAATTGAACAAAATTATAAAGGCAACAGGAGGGGGAATTGGTAGCAGCAGAGTAGGCTGTGAAACCTGGCGGTGAGACCACAGCAATAATAAAAATATGACAGCAGCATCAGATTCCAGGCAGTGGTCATGAAGCCGCAGTTGGGGCCTTGGCACCCACAACTCGTACAACAGTTTTCAACCATCATGACAGCAGGTTCTATACAGTCCATTGTCCATTATTGAGTTGGTTAAATGACATGTAAATTAGCACATCAGCCGCTGTGTTGTTCAGTGTGTACATGACGTTTGAACGACTTGTTGTTTGCACTTCAAGTTGTCCAAACGACCAGTTCAAATGACAATCAGGTGTAAAGTTGGACGTGTGCATGCACCTTTACAGCAAAGCAATCAAAAGGTACAATGAGTGCCAATAAGCTCAAGTGGAACAATGGAATCCCACTTGCAAGGTATACACAGCACTGGATCAGCCTCTCACAGCACTAAGCAACACATCAAAGGAGTTAATCCAAAATGGCACCCATCGTATACAGGGAGGGGTGGGCCCAGGCTCAGGTCATTCCTGTTGGTTGACAGGGACATGCAAGGAACACTGTGATTGGTCCGCAATTACGTTTCCGTAGTTACTTGAAGCACTCAAAATTATGAGTTGTAATCAAAATGATGAATGCAAGTTCGAGTACACTCATAATCAGTACCTGTAATTCGATTACGAATGTACAATTATGATGCCAGTTTTGGACTTGTAATTACTGAAATCCATAATTACGGAGTCCTTAAGAGCTCTACTAGTTACAAGCTGACAATCAGTTACATTACATAGCAGCTGGATGATGCTTGATCCTCAGCAGATCAGTGATCAGTTCAGTTCAGATCAGTTCAGCTGTCTAGATTCAAGTAGCCAAAACAATGATTCAAATGAAAACACAATTTTAAAAGCATCATTAATTTTCTTGTATATCGGTTCTATTGTATAAGACCCGGTTCACATCTGCATTTTTTTGCAGATCCGGACGTACGGATCCGGCCATCTGGATCCTGGAAAACGGTCCGTTTTTACAGTCAGTGTGCTGTAAAACGTCCATTTTCCATAGGTTCCTATTGTGCTGCAAAACCTTCCATTTCCATTCCGCTGAGTGAAACTGGCCAGGAAATTGGGTCCTGCAGCATTTTTTTGTCCGTTCGGCGGAACAGACAATGGAAACGTATGGCCGGATCCGCCGGCAAAAGCTAATGTAAACTGGGCCTAACTTACATTTGTTCTTTATCTCCTTGGTCAGACCTCAGTTAATTCCAGAATATGTCCTGTGGAGTGCAAAAACAAGTTTCAATATTTATAAATAACTGCTTTATTTTCCAAAGGGTTCATTTAAAAAAAAAAAACATCTGAAGTGAGAGGGACATGGGGCTGCCATATTTATTTTATTTTAAGCAATGCAAATTGCTTGGCTGCCTTGCTGGTCCTCCATCTCAGCATGCAGAGCAGATGTTTAACTTCATGTATTGCATGCTTGTTTAAAGAAAATCTAAAGTTTAATTTTAAAAAATGAGTTGAACTTACCTGGGGCTTCTTGCAGCCTCCTGGAGTTCTCCTGTGCCCACAACGCCAGTCCAAGGCCTTCCAGCCTGCAGTGGTGACAGCTTAACTGGCTGGCAACGTGTCTCCCCACCTCACTGAGCAGAGAGATCCTGGTCGTGGGAGCATGATCAGGGTGTGCACAGCTCGAGCCGTGCATGTGCATCAGCCACTGACTGGTTTGCAGGGGTGGCAACTGCAGGCCAGAGGGACTTGGACCGGCGTTGTGGGCACAGGACGACTCAAGGGGGTTGGAAGAAGAAAGTAAGTTCAACTCAGTTTTTATTCAGACTTAAGTATCCCTTTAAAGTGTGTGATTCAGGCACTAATGGTGCATTAAAGAAAACACAGAGGCAAAAAACAAATAAACATACTACCTGAACCAGGTCTTCTCACTGAGTGCAACATTCCGCTCCTTGTGGTCCCAGGTCACTCCGGTTATTCCCCACATTGCAGGAAAGTTCTCTTCTTTTTAAAAATGGCCACGACCCTAAAAACACAGTGCTGCAGAATCTCAGCTCTCACAGAGAGCTGAGAGCTGTGAAACAGCGGGCTGGGGAAGGCGAGGAGAGAGGCAAGGGCAACGTGTGAAAAAAAGAATAGAAAGGGTAGAGAAAGGCAGGTAATGGGTGTTACTAACGTCAGATTGGGCATTTTGCAGGAGTGCCTTTCCTGCAAAGGATGTCCCTTCTCCTATTTGGATGCAACAAGATGCTTGTCGGCTACTTAAGGGCGGCACAGCAGAGGGAAGGGGGAGCAGAGAGCAATGCAGAGAGGACACAGAGGCATGACACTGAGCAAGGAACATGCCTTTGTGTCTATTTGTAGAATAGCATTTGCCTCATGTACACTTTAAAGATCAGCAGGACAGCCAGACAACTGGTGGTGTTAAAAAGGAAATAAATATGGCAGCCTCCATGTTCCTCTCACAGTGACTTCAGGTTTTCTTTCTGTATGTGCAGGGCTACAATAAACCATTTAGTAGAAGCCAGATTTTGTACATTCTACATTGAAATCCACGTGACAGAGTCTGTCTGTATCCTATCATTCAAGCAACAAACAGTGATCAAGTTATTAAACACCTAACAAGAATATAGCAAGTTTAGGTTATAGTGATGATTATAATCTGCTTATGACGATTACGCAAAATTTCATGGGAGATTTCTGCAATTAAGACCACACATAATTACAAATTGAAAATGTAATTGATTTTGTGTAATCCATTTGTAAATGTGCATAATTACATGCCAACTTTAGCGGTACATTTAAAAAAAAAAAAAACCTTGTAGTTTTTTTTGTTTTTTTTTTAGAAAATACATTTTAACCCTTTAGCAGCCACGTATAGTAAAACTATACATGCACTGAAGGGCCAATTTTTTTCTGCTGCCGGGAAGTATGCGTTCCCCAGCCTGGCAGCCATGCAGAGCTGCACAGGGAGCTTCCGTATTTACTTGTTCCAGGTGGCTGGATCTGCTTCTCTTCTCCTTCACCTGCAGGGCTGCAATGCCGACATCCTCTTCTGAGTTTCGATCACATGATATGACATGTGATCATAACCCAGAGGACGATGTCATCGGTGCAGTGCTGGCCGGTGGTGGAAGAGGGGTGATGGAAGAGTCCCTTCTACTACCGAGCAGCACTGCAACACTGACATTGCCCTCTGGGTTACGATCACATGTGATATGTGATCAGAACTCAGAAGAGGATGTCTGCATTGCAGAAGCTCCCTGCACAACTCATAATGATATATGCCATTAGAAGATGCGCTGACACGCATTATCTAACTACATATAATGCATGCAGGGCTAGTTAAACATGCAAAGAAAAACGTTTTTTTTTTTTTTTAGGTAAAAAAATGTCATTTTGCACAACATTTACTCTTTGCATTTTTATATTCGATCAAAAACTACAAGCTGTTTAAAAAACATGTTTTGACTTGTTGTGAAAGGTGGGTGTTAATAGGATGACTGGGGGAGCTGTGATAGTTACCTCTCAAGAAAAAAAAAATCACAGTCCTCAACAGATACCGTAATTGATACAAACTTGCCAGTACATGCATCATTCAAAAATGAGAGGTTGACCTAGGAATTAAATAACATGCGTTTTAGAATGCTTACCTTCGTAATACATTTGTTTTTTTGAGCGCGAAGGAAGGGAGGGGAACGTTTGTGTGACTGAAACATATCATTAAATAAATAATTAAAAAAAGATCAGATCACAGAAAAATGTAGAATATTTCAGTTGATAAACTATTTAATAATTGTGTTCAGTAAACATCATTATCAAATCCTAACTCTACTGAAAGAACCTTATTCTTAAAAAAGAAATGCAACTTTTTAGAATGCTCACCTTTTTTTCTCTGGTGTACTGGATGGGAATGGTGCTGCTGATGTGGCTTGGATGGGCCTGTCATGGCATCTGTCTTTGAAATGTTCTTTTCTATGGAGAAAAAAAAAAGAAAATCTATATATATAATAGAGTAAGTGCCTCAACCTTCAAGCAAGAAGAAGAAGTAGCGCGCCGCCCAGCCCCCAGGGCCGGTCCAAGCAAGAAGGGGCTGGTCCAAGCAAGAAGAAGAAGTAGTGCCATATCAAACCAAGGGTGAAAAGGGATAATTTGCATATTTAGTAGCATTGCATTGTGGGTAACCACAAATGTTCACTTATAGCTGAATTATTGCAGATTTGGTTCTGTTTTAAGAAGGCAAATTACACCAAGCTGTGCTTTTTTTTAGTAGGAGGGCTTTTTGGTCCCTTTTATCCCCTATACATTCTTAGTAGTTTGGGTCACCCCGAGCAGCTTGGTTACTCTGTTGTATTGATCCAAGCCCTATCTCATACAGCTATATCAATCCCTGCTATGTACTGATGAGGACCAAAAGTCTGAAATAGGCTGTTACATATGGGTTTGATGTGACTGTGTAAAATTTAAAGTTATAGACTTGCTGTACACCGCAGAGATGGGAAGTTCAGATCTTTTTAATAATCCGGATGATTTGAATCGGGTCGTTGAACAGATCCAGATTTTTTAATTGAGTTTTCGAATCATTGTACTAGTGAAGCAGATGGGGTGGAATGACTAGCAGGATGGGACTTTCCCTGCACTGTGCTGGACTTCCAGGAGGGGTCCCTCGGCGTTCATCTGCTATCCAGCTTTGAGGCACTTTCTCTGGGCACGGTCTGGACTTGAAGTCCCTGCTCCGGGCCTGTGCTGGGCAGGGGCTCTCCTGCTCTAACTGGCCACTCCAGGAATGGAGAGGCCAGCTCATACCCCCCCTGGCTCTGGTGCTTACCTAGAGGAGGATGGGGGGTCCTCCTCGGATGGATCCATCGCGGACAACGCGGTCACTTGGCTCAGGGCATGGAAAGCCTGTGAGGAGACATTAAAACAAACAAAATGGAGCTTCGCTAAGGCAAGGCACAGGTATGGTCTGAGCTGGAAGCCGGAGTTCCTGCGGTCTGATGAGGAGCATTCTGGGCTCAGGCTGGCTATCCGGACCCAGAAAGCGAAGATGGCGGAGCTGTGAAAAATTGGGGGGCCCTTTGCGGAGCAGCTGGGGCACGCCAGGAGGTTCAAAAAGATTCTAAGACCTGAGACAGACATCGACAGTGATACTGAAACTGAAGATGAGTGTGTCATAGTGGTGGATAGGTGTACCCCTCGTGAGGCGCCCCCGTGGGTGAAAACAGAGGAGTCCCAATCCCTGATCCCACCTGGCCAAGGTGAAGCAACCGGAGGTGCGGAGGAGGTGAGGAGTGACATGGAAGAACAAGATGGTGAGAGCATGCAAGTACCCAGCCCTGTGGTGGATGCCCGGGAGGGTGCTGGGGGTGCCCGTGCTGCTGCTCCTGCTGCCGAGGGTCTGGGTGGCACATGTGCTACTGGGGCCTTGGGTGAGGTGGGGAGTGGTGGTGTGGGTGCCTCTAGTGCCCAAACAGTGGTGGCTGTCCCCCCCTCTAAGTTACCTGGAGGTGGTGGTGTGGCTGGGGCTGTAGCGCCCCCCCCCCCCCCCCGGGTGTCCGCACGGATTCCCCCCCTGGTGGAACCTCAGGGCCTGCATTGGGGTCACAATCGGTGGCTCCTGTGGGGTCTGGGGTGAAGCTGGGGGAGGATGAGTGCGCCCAGGGCTCGGCAGAAAGCTTACCTGTTGTTGGGGATGCTGGCCTAGATGGCGCCAGGAGCCGGAGTGGTGTGGTGAAGACGCCGCGGTCACTTCCGGTACACCAGCCAGAAGTGACGAAAGCGGCTGAGGAGACGCATGCGCGGCCCCCAGCCAGGTGTACCTTCCAATGACGCCAATGCGGCCTGTGTTATGCTTGGAGGCGGAATTCCTGGAAGGGAGGCGGAATTAAGGGCTGAGGTGCAGGCGCAGTCACCAGACGGAGTTCCGGAGGCTATCAGCATGGAGGAAGGCGGGAATCCGCGAGCGGAGGCGGAAATGGAAAGCAGGGAGGCGGATTCCCATGCAGATGAGGAGGAGGGGCTGCCAGCGGACTCAAAAGACATAGAGGACAGTGAGGCAACTGTCCTGGGACTTTCAGAGCTTGCTAAGGAGGATGTTTTCACAGAAGAAGACGAGCAACTGGCCAAGCAGCTGGGACCAGAGGCAGGTCTCTCTAGGGAAGACCTTTTTGAAGCAACCTCTCTTGATGATAACAGGTCAGTGGTTCCTGGACCTTTTAGCCCTGCAACAAGCTTAAAGGAGGATGCTGACTTTGAGTTACTGGCCCAGGATCTCCTTGGGGAACCTGGTGGAGCGAACTGGGGCCCTCTTGTGGATCATGATGGAACTGAGGAACGTGATTCCTCAGATGGTGAGAAACCAGATTGTTCCTTATCGTCTAAGAGGGCAAAAAAAGGCAGGAATCGGTACAGTAAAGCTGTGAGACTGGAATTAGAGTTTGGGGGTAGGAGAAGAGAGTGCAGTAACTCTGCTTCTCCCTCTGAGGTCGAAGAGACAGACCTTTCCTCTGTGGAGGATGGAGGTAGGGATGGTGGGGTGAAGAGTAAGGGAGGTAAGGGTAGCAAGAAGCCTCCTGTCTTCCACCAGGAATCAGAAGGTGGAGATATTTATGTGGAAACTGGGAAAGTTCGCAGAAATATTGTATCCAAAAATCTTGCAAATATGTTTGATAGGAATCTTTTTTCAGATTTTTATTCTGATGACAGTGACAGTGAGAAAGGGAAAAAGAAAGGGAAGAAGAAGAAGAAAACAAAACAACTAGAGCCCCCTCCAGTGGCTGTCGAGAACTTGCTTACAGAGTTCAAGACAGCGAATGTCACTTACAGACTGGAAAGGGACAGGCTGGTTGTCATAGATGATCACTCTAACGAGGCGATCATCCTGAAGGTGGAACCGGGGGGAGATTATGGGGGCTTATATCTGGTAGGCATGGGTGACCCCAATTGTGGTCGACAGATTGAGTTTCGGGCAGAAGGCAAGAAGTTTATAATTGAAAATGATGTTGTTAAGAGGTTTTCTTTCGATGGCAAGATTGAGTGGAGCGAGACTATATTCGGGCTTGGGCCGAATGCCCCCAGATATAAGCCCCCTCCTCCCCCCGTTTCCACCGGGGAAATTGCTCAAGGTGCTGATGGTGCTGCTGAAGGTGGTGTTGATGCTGGCTTGATGGCTGGGGGTGGCATTGCTGAGCCGGGGCTGCCGGAGCTTGAGAGTGTGACTAGAGTGGGCTTTCCAGCCCTGGGTCCTGCTGCGAACCCGGGGGCACTCGCTCCTTTGGCTGCTACGGTTCAGGGTGCCACTTCAGCTAAACCGCTGTCTTATTCTAGGGTTGCAAGAGGTCCTGCTCCAGGGAGGAGAGTCTTGGCTCCCCTGGAGACAGAATCGGAGGCCTACACGCCAGGCCGAAGGAATGTTGTGAGTCTAAAGTGGGAGCACACAACGGCGATTCCTTCCAAGAAGGTATTCGTTCAGTATTTACTCGGCCTGGGGGTTAGGCCCACGGATCTTTTTGCGATTCTGGCTCCAGGGGACCCCCCACAGTACTTTGATGTGTCCTTCCTCTTCCAGCATGGTATGGAGATTTTTTTAGAGGAGAGGCTGAAGGAGTCAGTTGGGGGAGAATGGCATGGCTTTAAAGTCATTCCTCTCTCGAGGCAGTCGCTGGAGAGGAAGGCACACATCATTGTGCAAAATGAAAGTATTTCGGTGCGGGACCTGATGACCTGGGTCCAGCATTACGCAGACATCATGTCCCCGCCCCACAAGGTCCTGGACGAGCTCGGGATTTGGTGGGGGGAGTATGAGGTGGCGATCAAGCTCCATGTTAAGGAGGGGATCGTCACCCATATTCCCCATTCCGCCCTTATAGGGCGGGACAAAGTAATCACCTTTTACCCGGGCCAACCCAGGACCTGCAATAGATGTGGCAAGCGAGGACATCTTGCCAGTGGTTGCCCAGATCCGAGGTGCGGTCGGTGCCAGGAGTTCGGGCACTCTACCTCCTCCTGTAAGCGTATAAAGTGCAATTTTTGTTTTGAATTCGGCCACCCCTACACAGAGTGCCCGATCTCCTGGACCACGATGCCCTTGGATCTGAAGAGGGCCATGTTGGCCCGTATGGAGGAGAGTCAGGAGGTGCTATAGCCAGCTCTTGACCAGACAGTGTACCCTCCAAAAATCGTTTGCCTGAAGAAGCGGGACTGTTACCCGTGAAACGCGTTGCACTTTTGGAGTTATTATTAAATGTTACTTTAAACTGCAAGTAACTTGCCCGTTGTCCGGCCATTTCTTCCAGAAGGGAGGTGAGTCCACCCACTTCGCCCTTTTTAACGATTTTAATAAATTTTACTCTACCTGGCGCCTCTGTTATCCTGCTACAAAATAATTTAGATCCGAGGTGCGGTCGGTGCCAGGAGTTCGGGCACTCTACCTCCTCCTGTAAGCGTATAAAGTGCAATTTTTGTTTTGAATTCGGCCACCCCTACACAGAGTGCCCGATCTCCTGGACCACGATGCCCTTGGATCTGAAGAGGGCCATGTTGGCCCGTATGGAGGAGAGTCAGGATGTCTCAGAGTAAGCCCCAAGTGTTCCTGTCCAGCCCGTTCCAGTCCCTGATGTTTCAATGTCTGTTGTCAACCCGTCCTCTGTAGCCCCTTCCTCTGTTTCTCCTCCAGCCAGCATGGCCCTTGTAAAGCAGACTGGGCCCAGGTCATCGGCTTTCGTCCAGGATGCTGCTCATGGTGGGGGAGACTCTCCTCCTAAGGAGCAGCGGCCTAGACCGGAGAGGAATAGGAGGGGTGGGGGTCTCAGACCTCTCCCCCCTGTTCCCACAACAAATCCTCCCATCCCTTTGCCTAGGAGGAGAAATCTTCCTACACCCGTTCCCTCTGCCACCGTCCCTTCCACTTCCCCTCCTGCCCTCCCGGCCCCTCCTGTGGCTCCTTCCCCTCCTGGACCCCCTGCTCCTGTTGTGGTCCCTTCCCCTCCTGGCCCCCCTGCTCCTGTTGTGGTCCCCTCCCCTCCTGGCCCCCCTGCTTCTGTTGTGCCCCCTCCCCCTCCTGCCCTTCCGGCCCCTCCTGTGGCCCCTTCCCCTCCTGGCCCCCCTGCTCCTGTTGTGGTCCCTTCCCCTCCTGGCCCCCCTGCTCCTGTTGTGGTCCCTTCCCCTCCTGGCCCCCCTGCTTCTGTTGTGCCCCCTCCCCCTCCTGCCCTCCTGGCCCCTCCAGTGGCCTCTTCCGCTCCCCCTGACTTCCCTTCCCCTTCTCCCTCTGGCAGTGAAGCTGCCCCTTTCTTTGCTGGCCCGGTTGCTACGGCTTTCTCCTTTACGGCTCCCACTCCAACTGGAGCTGCTCTTGCCCCATGGAAGCGGGAGCATTTATCTATTGAGGAGAGGCAATACTTAGAGCAGCGGTTCAAGATTAAAAAGAAAAAAGGTGGTGGGCCCAAGGCTCTTTCCAAAACCGGCCCCCGAGGAAAAAAGGGAAGCCAAAAGGCTGGCAATCTCCCAGAGGCGGGAGAAAGACAAAAAGGAGTTGAGCCTATCAAATAGGTTTGAAGTCTTGGCTACCTCTCCCCTTGCGTCAGAGGAGGATGAGACGGTAACTGAGAGTTCTGGTGCTGTTGAGGAGATTTTGTAGTTTGTGTTTATGGGATTTTCTTTTTGTTGATGTTGTCTCTTTTCCTTTTGTTTTTTGTCTTTGTTTAAGGAAGTATAAAGGGAAATCTTAATCATTCTGATGGCAGTTCCCCCACCACTCATGTTAGCAACGATCAACGTTGCTAGCATTAAAATGACCAGAGCTCAAAAATTGGCTTTTTCGATTTTGGCTGCCCTCGAGGCTGATGTTTTCTTCCTGCAGGAGACCAGGCTCACCTCTATGACTGACCTCTGGTTGGCTGAGAGGGACTGGGTGTCTGGTCCGAGTTTTTGGTCTCTTGCGGGAGAGCCTGGTAGTGGTGTGGCGGTCCTCTTTAGGGCCGACATGGTAACTTGCCGGCGAATTATTGAGGTGGAGATGGGTAGGTGTCGGGTCTTGGACGTCTGCGTGAGGGGGCAGGATCTCAGGCTAATTAACATCTATGCCGACCCCAAGTCTAAGGGGGAGAGAAAGCGCCTCTTTACGCAGGTCAGGCCATTCCTTTTTTCAGCCTATCCTGTGATCCTGGGTGGTGATTTTAACACCATCACTAGGGCCATGGACAGGGCAAGAGCCCAGGTCCGGATAGGTGTTGACAGTAGGTTTTTAGCCAGATTAGTTGTTGAGGCTGATCTGGTGGACGTGCACGTTCGCCATTCACCGGATCTCACAGGGTTCACCTTTTACAGAGGTAGTAGTAGGTCTAGGATAGATAGGTTTTTTGTTTCGGAGAGCCTCATCACTTCAACTCCCAAGTTGTTGGCGGTGGAGTTCTCTGATCACCTTATTCTGTCGGTGGGCTTGAATGCTTCGGATGCTCCTCCCAGGGGTAGGGGTATTTGGAGGATGAATTCGTCCCTGCTGCTGGAAGATGAGGTGAGACAATCCTTTGAGGAGTTTTTTCATGCACAGGTCTCTATCCTGGACTGCTTTGACAATAGGTCTGAGTGGTGGGAAGAGGTCAAAAAACGTGTTGCCAGATTTTTCAAGGGTCTAGCGATCCGTAGGAGTGTTGGTAGAAATCTCGCTTACCGGCATCTAAGGGAGAGGTTGACTGTTCTCGTCTCTGAGGGCGGAGATCCGGGGGAGATCTCTGAGGTCAAACTTCGCCTTAACCACCTGGGCGGTATGGACGAGCTCAGCTCGTCCATCACCGCCGGAGGCTGCCGCTCAGGCCCTGCTGGGCCGATTTGCTCCAAATAAAGAGCAGCACATGCAGCCGGCACTTTGCCAGCCGCGTGTGCTGCCCGATCGCCGCCGCTCTGCGGCGATTCGCCGCGAGCAGCGGCGAAAGAGGGTCCCCCCAGCCGCCTGAGCCCTGCGCAGCCGGAACAAAAAGTTCCGGCCAGCGCTAAGGGCTGGATCGGAGGCGTCTGACGTCAGGACGTCGGCTGACGTCCATGACGTCACTTCGCTCGTCGCTATGGCGACGGTGTAAGCAAAACAAGGAAGGCCGCTCATTGCGGCCTTCCTTGTTTATTCTGGGCGCCGGAGGCGATCGGAAGAATGCCTCCGGAGCGCCCTCTAGTGGGCTTTCATGCAGCCAACTTTCAGTTGGCTGCATGAAATAGTTTTTTTTTAATTTAAAAAAAACCCTCCCGCAGCCTCCCTGGCGATCTTATCAGAACGCCAGGGTGGTTAAGCAACAGCAATATGACCGGCTGGCTTCTTTGACTCTGGAAAGGGATCACGGTAAATACCACTCACCTGATCCTTACCAGAGTTTCAAACAAAGCTCGGCACTGAAGACGGTCCATGGTCTCAGGGATAGTTTGGGGTCTCTGGCAAAGTCCAGGTTGGAGATCTTGGCCATCGCTAGAGAGTTTTATGCTGACTTGCTTGGGGAGAAGCCACTTGACCAGACGAGGATGGAAGACTTCTTGGCTTCCGTACCAGGTCTGGGTAATGTTGATGTTTCTGCCATAGATTTGACAACGGAGATCACTGCAGAGGAAGTAGCGAGAGCCATTGGTGGCCTTGCGCCTAAAAAGACCCCGGGCCCGGATGGACTGACGGCTGAGTTCTACAAGGCCTTCACGTCCATCTTAGCCCCTCAATTGGCTGGAGTGTTTAATGATTGCCTTGCTGGGGGCCAGTTACCGCCCTCCATGAGGCAATCTGCAGTGATCCTGCTGTCAAAGGGGCGTGACCCTGAGATGATTGAGAATTGGCATCCCATCAGCCTTCTCAATGTCGACAGGAAGATCCTGGCGAAAATCTTGTTCTGGCGCTTGTCCCAGGTAACAGATGTGCTTTCCCGCCATCAGCACTGCTCTGTTGTGGGTAGGAGCACGCTCTCAGCATTGTTAGCTGTCCGGGAGATCCTGGAACGGTGCAGGGCTGAAGGCTGGGGAAAGTTCTTGCTGACGTTGGACCAGTCCAAAGCCTTTGATCGAGTCAACCACAAGTACCTGTGGCGGCTACTTACTGTGTATGGTTTGCAGGGGAGGTTTGTACATTGGCTGCAGGTTTTATACAAGGAGGCTGAGAGTTTTATGCTTATCAACGGATGGGTCGGCCAGCCTTTTGAGGTGAGCTCGGGGGTGCGCCAGGGTTGTCCGCTGAGTTCTCTGCTGTACGTGTTCGCCATCGACCCCTTCGTGAGAAGGCTAGAGGGCAGCACGCTCGGTGGGGTTCCGGTGGGCATCCCTGGTGGCTCATCGCTGAAGGTGGTGGCGTATGCTGATGACGTTACTGTGGTGATCTCGAAGGCGGAGGAGGCGTTGGTGGTGGCCGAAGAGATCACTGGGTACTCATTGGCATCTGGTTCAAAGATCAATCCGGATAAGTGCGAAACTTCTCTGGATGGGTAAAGTTGAAGAGTCCTTCAGTCTTCCCGGATCCTTTCCCGTGCCTCAAGAGGAAATTAAGATCCTTGGCATCAGATTCGGCCCAGGCGATTACGGCCTGCGAAATTGGGAATGCAAACTAAATGATGTCAGCACAAAAGTAGCTCGCTGGAAAGGTTGGAGTTTGACCTTCAGGGAAAGGATTTACTTGATCAAGACCTATCTGGTGCCAATGATGTTGTATGTCAGCTATGTTGCTATCTTGCCAGCATCTCTGTACACCAGGGTCAATGGCCTGTTTTTCCTGATGTTGTGGGGAAACAGGCTAAACCATGTGCGCAGAAGCATTACCTACAAAAGTAGGCGGGAGGGTGGCCTAGGTATGGTCAACCCGATTGTTTTCTTCTCCTTAATTTTTATTAAGTACAATCTTGGTAGTGTGTTGATGGAGAACCCGCCTAGTTGGGTAGGTATCTTCCAGACCTGGTGCGAGCCTTTCCTTAGAGAATGGAAGAGCGGTGGCCCGGTGAAAAATCTGAGAGCACGTCATGGCTATCTTCCGGCCTATGTCTTACCTTGTATGAAGAAACTGCTGCAGTGGGGATTGACGGTGGAGGACATCAGATCGGTCGACAGGAAGGTCCTGTTGGCTAGGTTGGTGGACTCCTACTTTCCTGACTCACTGGCCTTGAGGGATTGGCCAGGCACAATTTTGGAGGAGGGCTTGCGTTTGCTGAATTCGCCGCGGGTTCCGAACAAATTGTGGGACATCGCCTGGCTTACCTTCCAGGGCAAGCTTTACGTTGGGGGGAACATGAAATGTCGGGATGTGGTAGAGCGTGTCTGTCCTCGACAGGGGTGCACTGTTGAGGAGGACATGGACCATTTCCTGATGTCGTGCCCCTTCAACGTAGAGGTATACAAACAGGTGGGGAGGGCTCTGAATATCCCATTCTTGACGCATCTTAGTTATGCCGAGTGGGCCTATGGAGCTTTCAATCATCGCCTGGGTTATGATTTGTGCACATTATATATAGTCAGTCTAGTGGTTAGGAGACACTTGTGGTTGGCACGTTGTGACTTAGCTATTAGGAAAAAAGACTTTCCCGTCCAGGTGGTGGTGAACAGCATTCTGGGTGAGGTGGGGACTATTCGGTACTTGGAGGGGAAGAAGTTGGGGAGAGGGGCTTGGATTCTGGCGTGGCAGAACATCAAGCCTCCTTGAACTAGCGGACTCCTCTCCTGGGTGTGAGCTTTGTCTATCTCCTTTTTCTCTCACCGTAGATTTTGTCTTTTTTGCATTATTTTTTTGAAGTCTGGCTGCAGGCACAAAGGGGAGTATCCCTTTGTGCTTCCTTCTTACTTGTTGGTGAGGTTTTGTTTTGTCTCTGGGTTCTATTTTTTTTTTCTTTTTTCTTGTCTAGTCTTGTGTTTTGTCTTCAGTCTTGTGTTTAGGTACTATATCCTCGGGCGTAAAAGTCCCGCAGCCCCTTATGGGTGTGAATGGGGTGTGTATGGTGTGATATGGGTGTTGTTGTTTCACTTTTGGGGTGGTGTATGTTATGTGTTTTTCCTTTCTTTCCTTTCCTATTTGTCTCGTTGTTTGATTGTTGTGTTGTAGGTGTTGACTTATGTCTTTGGGTGGTGGTTGGTGTTATGTGTGTTTATTTTTCCTTTTGTCTGGTTGTCTAGTCCAGTGTTTCTCAACATTTTATTGGTATGTACCCCTTTTAAAACCCTGTACTCACCGAGTACCCCCTAGCATAGTAAACATCATCACAAGTACCCCTTACAAAATATATATTTAATCATAGTACATGATAATTGGTTCTAAACAATTTCCAAGCATTTACTATTGCTTTTAATTAGCTAAAATACTAACTTGGTGTTGTTTAAAAAAGATTTATCTTTTTCTAAAACTGTAAATTTGATATTCATGGTTAAGTATATCAAGCCCGAGTACCCCCTGGGACCATCAGAAGTACCCCCTGGGGTACGCGTACCACACGTTGAGAACCTAGGGTCTAGTCGGTATGGATGTGTGCGAGTGAAGTCTTCTCATCAGCTTACTGGTTGTACTCTATGCTGTGTGTATGGAATAGATAGTTCCCAAGATTTCTCGTGCCTGTGGCTGCATTTTTTCGTTTCCTTCTTTTATATGCTATTTGCATATGTAGATTGTATTTTGTATGTAGGGCATTTATTGCCACAGTAAGTATTGGAACGAATGTTGTTCCTTGGTGATTTGTTTTCTTGGCATTGCATACTTTTAATTTTATTTATTATGTTGTATGCTGTATGAGTTTTGTCAGATATGTTGGCATACTTTTACTTTATTTATTTTACTGTATGCTACTCTGAGTTTTTTCATTTAATAAAAAAATTTCCCTGCACTGTACATTCAGTTCAATGCTGGCTGCTATTATAGCAAACCAGTATAGCAAGCTATGTGTCAACTTCTTTGATATATTTTACTTTTAGTTCTGTTTAAAGACATGATATGTAGACTTGTGCAGAATGATAAGATAACCTTTCCCCAGCTAAAGAGAGAGGTTTAGCAAGCAAGGGGCCTTATCCCCCCCCCCCCCCCCAGAGTTAAAGGACTTCCGAGGCCAAAATAACGAAAATGACACTTTACCTTTTTATCTGCAGAATCCACGGAGGACGCCCTCCTTATCCTCCGCTCCGTACCACTGTCAATCTAGACCTTTTAGTTAAATCTAGACCTTTTAGTTCCCCCAGGGCTTTTCCCGACCCCACCGCACGGCCCGCATCCATTCCACCCCTAAAATGGCCGCTGCCTTCATCCGCGGCTGCGCAGTACGGTTTGCCGCGAGTGTGACTGTGCAGCCTTTAGCCCGCCTCCAGCCGCGTAGTGGTTCCTGGCATCCTCCTGAAGTGTACGCCAGGCACGGCTGGAGGCGGGCTAAAGGCTGCGCAGTCGCACTCACGGCAAAGCGTACCGCGCAGCCGCGGATCAAGGTGGCAGCCATCTTAGGGGTGGAATGGATGCGACCCGTTTGGTGGGGTCGGGACAAGCCCTGGGGGAACTAAAAGGTCTAGATTGACGGCGGTATGGAGCAGTGGATTCTGCAGATAAAAAGGTAAAGTGTCATTTTCGTCATTTTGGCCTCGGAAGTCCTTTAAGTCGACATTTTATGGCCTGCCCATGTGATTCTCCCTGAGCATGCTGGGTATTCTGTAAATCAGAGCTTTATTTATTTTTAGGAGCGATCCGCCAGTGAAACCGCTTGGCTAATGTATTTCAATGGGATGGTGCACACCAGCGGTTTTTAGCAAACCACAAACGTGGGTCCTGCAGCACGTTTGCGGTTTGCAGAAGCATTTCTGCCTCAAAGTAAAGTATAGGAAAAACGCAAACCACTCTGGAAAACGATACATCAGAACGGTTTGCCAGGCATTTTTGTTACAGAAGCTGTTCAGTAACAGCTTTTAGGGCCCATTCACACCTGAGCGGGAATTGCACGATTCCCACTCATGGCAAACCGCTAGCGGTTTAGTAAAAACCGCTACACATTGTTGCAAATGGCAGTGTTCTCACTGCCACGTTTGCAGTTAGCGATAACCGCAAACACGTTTCATGCAGCAGTTTGCCGGCGATTTGCGTTTAGCGATTGTGATTAGCGTGCAAAGCACGCTAATCGCAATTGCTCCAAAACCGCCGCAGTGTCCACTGATTTTTCCGCGTTAATCATGGGAAAATCACTCCCGCACGGTTTGCGATTATAGGTGTGAACGGGCCTGTAACAATATGTGTAATCTGCTACCCAAAAATGCTCCTAAAACTGCTAGGCATGTTTAGAAAACGTCTCTAAACATGCCTAGAATTGCTGTGAAAATCTGTTCCAAAAAACGCTAGCATTTTGCAGATCTGCTAGCATTTTTGGTGTGCACTGGGCCTGATAGTGGGTGTGTGAGTAGTAGTACACATTGCCAGCAATGATATTTGGTGTGTGAGTAGTAGTACACATTGCCAGCAGTGATATTTGGTGTGTGAGTAGTAGTACACATTGCCAGCAGTGATATTTGGCATGTGAGACAAGGAGTTAACTTTGTAACCAAGAGCTGCTGCCTGTGGTGCCTGTAACCTGATCCCTCAGTGAGCTTAGCTGGGAGGAGTTGCCTCTCTCACTCCATCCCTAACTCTTCTCTGCGCTTCTTGTTTATTCCACTGTGATCCGAATCGTTCACTGTGATGATCCCGATGATTCAACTCACAAAGAGGATTCGGATCCGAATCGTTCATGATCCGGACAACACTGATACACCAGCGGTTCTAGATGCTTGCTTGACTTACCAAGGGTGAAAAGGGATAATTTGCATATTTATTAGCAGTGCATTGTGGGTAACCACAAATGTTCACTTATAGCTGAATTATTGCAGATTTCCTTCTGTTATAAGAAGGCAAATTACACCAAGCTTTGTTTTTTTTAGTAGGAAGTCTTTTTGGTCCTTTTTATCCCCCTATACATTCCAAGAGGTTTGAGTCACCCTGAGCTGCTTGGTTACTCTGTTGTACTGGTCCAAGCCCTATCTCATACAGCCATATCAATCTCTGGCAAGTGCTGATGAGGACCAAAAGTCTGAAACAGGCTGTCTATATGTGTGTTTGATATGACTGTAAGACCAAGGGTGAAAAGGGATAATTTGCATATTTAGTACCATAGCAGTATGTTGTGGGTAACTACAAATGTTCACTTATAGCTGAGTATTGCAGATTTCCTTCTGTTTTAAGAAGGCAAATTACTCCAATACAGTGACCGGCTTTGCAGGAAGTGATGACAGTGGAATGCACGCTGGAATGGGGAAGAGGGGAGTCATCCCCACCCACTGCCTCTTACTAATAGTGGCGGCTGCTGCTGAGCTTAAGCATGAGGGGGAGTGCACATGGGGGATCCAGGTGAGGGAGGGGGGTCCTGCTGAGCTTAAGCTGGAGGGGGAGCGCACATGGGGGACCCAGGTGAGGGAGGGGGGTCCTGCTGAGCTTAAGCTGCAGGGGGAGCGCACATGGGGGACCCAGGTGAGGGAGGGGGGGTCCTGCTGAGCTTAAGCTGCAGGGGGAGCGCACATGGGGGACCCAGGTGAGGGAGGGGGGTCCTGCTGAGCTTAAGCTTCAGGGAGAATGCACATGGGGGACCCAGGTGAGGGGGGGTCCGACCCCCCTCCCCACCGCTGTGCCTAATACCCCCTTCCTGCCCTCTACCCCCTTATGCGGTGTATGCTACGCTGCGGGTCGGCTAGTGTAATATAATTCCCCTGTTAAAGGAAAACCCAATATAACTCCACAATGTGATAATTAATAGGTTTGGTCAAAAAAAAAAAGTAATTATCATGCAGAGTTCTGAAGGGCTTACAGCACATGCACTTAATGTTCCTTTCGGAACCTACAGGATTTCGGAATGCACTGAGTGGTGATGTCAAATCCCCCTGGGTACTGAAGCAGATAAATGTTTTAGTACAATTTAGATTTAGTATTGATTTCGATTCACTATGAGTGTCTGCGTGTGTGCGTGCGTGCGTGCGTGGGGGGGAGGGCTCTTAAAGTGAACCTGAACTGGGCATTAGGAGGCTGGTTTTAGAACTTTTCAGCATTCCTCAACTGAAAAAGTACCACAATGTTTACTATTAAACTTATTCTGAGTATTTTCTTCCTTGCTGTGGCTTGAAATGCATTTATTTCTCAAGTGTAAAATTATAACCTAAGGCAAAATTGAGGTGACTTACAGAAACCAATGTTCTTTTATTATTATTAATTGTATTTATAAAGCACCAACATATTACGCAGCACTGCACAATGGATAAATGGGTTAACATACAAGGTAGGACATACGAGGAACTCACAACAAAACAAGATTATGCAAATGATTTGATAACAGTACAGTGTCAGAAGTCAAAAACAGACTGTTCTAGTCCACAAGAGGGGGTTATAAACCGTAAGATTGCATAATCAAGCTGGAAACACTAGGGAGGATGGCCCTGCCAGAGGCTTACAATCTAAAGGGTGGTGGTGGAGACAATAGGTGCATCTGCTAAGAGGGTGTCCAACAGAAAGTATTATGATGCTGGTATAGGGGGTATGCGAGCATGAAAAGGTGAGTCTTGAGGGCTTGTTTGAAGGTATTAAAGGTGGGGCGAGTCTGATGGCTGATGGGAGCGAGTTCCAGAGAGTGGGGGCAGCCCTGGTGAAGTCCTGCAATTGTGCATGGGAGTGAGATATGCGTGGCGCGACTAGGCGCAGGTCATTGCAGGATGGGAGGGGCCAAGCTGGTATGTGCCTGGGTGGGGACAAGATCAGAGATGTAGGTCGGGCAGGTTTTGTGCACTGATTTGTAGGCCAAGCACAGGATTTTGCAATTGATCCTAACATCAACAGGGCTGCCAGGCAACTAGTATTGCTTAAAAGTAAATACTTATGGCGGTCTCCATATCCCTCTCACTTCAGGTTCCCTTTATTCTGCTGTTGTGGAAAGGTTTCTTTGCTTGAGCACTGGGAAATAGTGATGGATGGACATGTTCATGGCGAACATTCACTATGAAGGTTAGAGCAAACTTTATGCAATGTTCATGTTTATCCTATACTTTATCATGGAGCCATATTTTAACCCTTCATTCTTAAGTCAGGTGGGACAGAACAACTAATGAATTATTTTTATCACACAGGTCACCCCCCTCCATAAAATAAACAAACCTGGCAGCCATTTTACAGTCTGCCTGGAGTCAGTGTAGGGAGAGCTATGCTGTGCTGATTGAAGGACAGATATATAGAAGTGTTATCCAGTATTGTGTAGCTGCTTCAATAAGTGTTCTGCTCCTTGCAGTTCACTATTTTTTCTTGCTGTTTTTACTGATTGTGAAGGACTAAATTGTAATTTGGGCTACCTGTCAGGTTAATTTTTATGTACACAATTACAAATAAAATTGATTGAGCTTTTATAGATCCACTAAATGGTCAAAAGTGTGTTTCTTAGTTTCTACACTTTATAGTCTAGGTGATCTTGATGTTGTGTTCAATATTTTTTTTTGTCGTTTGTTTTTGTGTTATACTGTTATACTGAAGCCTAATTACAACCTTTTTTTCATACAACACTTTTATTGACAACTAGCTGATTGCCCGGCGTTGCTCGGGTATGTATTTGGCTGGTGTTGGCTCCGCATACTTTTCGTAACCCTAAGGGCTCTTTCACACCAGAGCCCTTTTTCAGCATTTTAATGCAAAGTCTATACTTTGCGTTAACCAAGGTAAAAGGAAAGTCCATAGACTTTCATTTTACACACCCAACACTGCGTTTCAATGCGTTGCGGTAAGATGCACCCGGGCGCATTTTATCATCGGGAATCGGCATTTCCCCTTCAGGTTAATTAACTACTACCACCGCTACTCATCGTTGCACCACAGATTCCCGACGACACGCCGCAATGCGTGCAGGAGCCGTTCTCCTGCACGCTTTTAATGTGTAACCGGCCTAACACACAATTACGCAATGACCAAGTTTGTGAGCTTTGCGGTCTTTGGTATCAATAATTTGCATTGAAATTTAAAAAATCTGATTGGCTGTTTTTAGCTCCACCCCCTTTTCTGAATTTGAACCCCAGTCACCCAATAACCAACTGTACCAGGTTTGAGGCCTGTGCCATTAAGGCCTCTTGCACACTGCATGCATTTCCGATTCAGATTCCGCTTTTTAATCGGTTTTTACATCCGATTCCGATTCAGATTTTTAATCTTTACTGCATGCTTTGTTTTTTGATCTGTTTTTCTGTTGAATGTATTCAGGGAAAATCGGAATTGAAAATCGGAAATGGAAACGGAATCGGAATCGGAATCAGAATCGTAAAACGGATTTGCAGTGTGCAGGGAGCCTAACAGTGCAAGAATGGCAGCAATTACATATTCCCCTTGAAAAGCAATAGGTGAAGCTTGATTCACTTTTGTAGGCTCCACCCACTTTTCTGAATATTAATCCCAGTCACCCAGTGACCAACTGTGCAAAGTTTAAGAACCCTGCCATTAACAGTGTAAGAATGGCTGCAGTTTACATTTTCCCAGTGAAATTTGTATTTGTCTCCACCCACTGATGACCCAGCATTGCCCGGGTATGTATTTCACTGGTGTTGGCTCCGCCCACTTTCTAACCCTAATGCACAAACACTCAATGACCAAGTTTGTGAGCTTTGGGGTCCTTGGCATCAATAATTTGTATATTCCAATAGAAATTAAACAAATCAGATTGGCTGTTTGCGGCTTCACCCTCTCTCCAGCATTTGAACCCCAGTCACTCAATGACCAACTGTAGCAGGTTTGAGGCCTCTGCTATTAACAGTGTAAAAATGGCAGCAATTTAAATATTCCACTTGAAAATCTACAGGTGAATTTTGATTGGCTATTTTAGGCTCCACCCACTTCCCTGAATATTAGTCTGGGCAAAGTTTGGGAATAAACAGCCATAAACCGTGTAAGAATGGCTGCAGTTTACATTTTCCCAGTGAAATTTGTTTTAGGCTCTGCCCACTGTTTGAAACCTGGCCACGCAGTCACTCAATGACCAAGTTTGTGGGTATCGGTTGAAAAGGGCGCCTGAGCTGCCTGTATGAAAAGGGCGCCGCCATAGACATCAATGTTATTTCTGGAAATATGGGCTACAAGGTGTAGAAAAGGGCGCTCGAGTTTTGATATAGGCTACAAGCGGGCTCCCCTTTGTAGCCCATATTTTTTCGGCTACAAGGTTTGCGGCTACAGTAGGGCGCCCCTTTGTAGCCCATATTTTTTTCGGCTACAAGGTTTTCGGCTACAGTAGGGTGCACCTTTGTAGCCCATATTATTGCCTTTTTTTGTAGCCGAAGTTTTTATATGGGCTACACCAGGCACCTTTTTTTTTTGTAGCCAAAGTTTTTATATGGGCTACACCAGGCGCCTTTTTTTGTAGCCGAAGTTTTTATATGGGCTACACCAGGCGCCTTTTTTTTTTAGCCGAAGTTTTTATATGGGCTACACCAGGCGCCTTTTTTATAGCCGAAGTTGGTATATATGGGCTACAAGCGCTGGAAGCCGAATTATTTCATTCCCCCACTATCCATGGCGGCCTGGAGGGGGAATAGTAATTAACACATCCCGGAGTTTTTTTTCTAGCCGAAGTTTTTATATGGGCTACAAGTGCTGGAAGCCGAATTATTTCATTCCTCCACTATCCATGGTGGCCTGGAGGGGGAATAGTAATTAACACATCCCGGAGTTTTTTTGTAGCCGAAGTTTTTATATGGGCTACACCAGGCGCCTTTTTTTATAGCCGAAGTTTTTATATGGGCTACACCAGGCGCCTTTTTTGTAGCCGAAGTTTTTATATGGACTACACCAGGCGCCTTTTTTTGTAGCCGAGGTTTTTATATGGGCTACACCAGGCGCCTTTTTTTGTAGCCGAGGTTTTTATATGGGCTACACCAGGCTCCTTTTTTGTAGCCAAAGTTGGTATATATGGGCTCCACCAGGTGCCCTTTTTTACAGGCGCCCTTTTCATATAAACCCAGTTTGTGAGCTTTCGGGTCCTTGGCATCAATAATTTGTATTTTTCCATGAAATGAAACAAATCTGATTCACTGTTTGTGGCTCTGTCTCCTTTTCTGAATTTGAACCCCAGTGACCCAATTACCAACTGTACCAGGTTTGAGGCTTGTGCCATTAACAGTGCAAGAATGGCAGCAATTTTAATATTCTCCTTGAAAAGCGACATGTGATTTTTTATTGGCATTTTTAGGCTGCACCCATTTTTCTGAATATTAATCCCTGTCACCCAGTAACCAGCTGTGCAAAGTTTGAGAACCCTGCCATTAACAGTGAAGAAAGGCTGCAGTTTACAATTTCCCAGAAAAATCTGTTTTTGACTCCACCCAGTTTTTGTAACCTTGACACACAGTCACTCAATGACCAAGTTTGTGAGCTTTTGGGTTCCTGGCATCAAAATTGTGTGACTGGAAGCAGTTTATCCAGCAAAGAAATCTGGCTGTTTGTGGCTCCACCCCTTTACTGAATTTGAACCCCAGACACTAAAAGATAGACTGTAGCAGGTTTGAGGCCTCGGCCATTAACAGTGTAAGAATTACTGCAGTTTCAATATTCCCCTTGAAAATCAATAGGTGAATTTTGATTGGCTCTTGTAGGCTCCACCTACTTTTCCGAATATTAATCCTAGTCACCCAGTGACCAACTGTGCAAAGTTTGAGAACCCTGCCAATAACAGTGTAAGAATAGCAGTAGTTTACATTTTCCTATGAAAAAAGTTAGTTGTTTTTGGCTCCGCCCACTATTTGCAATCTTGATATAGTCACTCAATGACCAATTTTATGAGCTTTGGGATCCTTGGCATCAATAAGTTGCATTTTACCATTGAAATTAAACAAATCTGATTGGCTGTTTTTGGCCCGCTCCCTTCAGAATTTAAACCCCAGTCTTCCTGTGACTGACTGTAGCAGATTTTAGGCTCCTGCCATTAAGAGTGTAAGAATGGCAGCAATGTAAATATTCCCCTTGAAAATCAAAAGGTGAATTTTGATTGGCTGCTGTAGGCTCCACCCACTTTCCTGAATATTAGTCCCAGTCATCCAGTGACCAACTGTGTCACCTACCCACTCAGTCTGAGAACCCTGCCAATAACAGGATGGCTGAAACAAATCTGATTGGCTGTTTGTTGCTCCATCCCAGTCACCCAATGACTGACTGTATCAAGTTTGAGGCCTCTGCCATTAACAATGTAAGAATGGTAGCAATGTGAATATTCCCCTTGAAAATCAATGGGTAAATTTTGATTAGCTGTTGTAGGCTCCACCCACATTTCTGAATATTCATCCCAGTCACCCAGTGGCCAATTGTGTAAAGTTTGGGAACCCTGCCATGTTAAAAATGTAGTTGTTGGTACCGCCCACTTTTTCTAACCTTGACATACAGTCACTCAATTATCAAGTTTATCAGCTTTGGGGCCCTTGTTATGAATACTTTGTATTTTCCCATTGAAAAAGAAATAAATCTGGTTATTTGTGGCTCCGCCCCCTTTAAGAATTTGAACCCCAGTCACCCAGTGACCAATTGTACCAGGTTTAAGGCATCTGCTATTAACAGTATAAGAATGGTAGCAGCTTAAATGTTCCTTTTGAAAATCAAAAGGTGCATTTTTATTGGCTGTTGTAGGCTCCACCCACCTTCCAAAATCTTAATCTCATTCACCCAGTGACCAACTGTGCAAAGTTTGAGAACCCTGCCATTAACGGTGTAAGAATGGCTGCAGTTTATATTTGACCAGTGAAA
The DNA here is from genome assembly GCF_040937935.1 of Hyperolius riggenbachi. Classification (NCBI taxonomy): domain Eukaryota; kingdom Metazoa; phylum Chordata; class Amphibia; order Anura; family Hyperoliidae; genus Hyperolius; species Hyperolius riggenbachi. The sequence goes on along the minus strand of NC_090652.1, from coordinate 53,663,827 downwards.
TTTGTTTTTGGCTCCACCCACAGTTTGTAACCTTGACACACACAGTCACTCACTGACCAAGTTTGTGAGCTTTCAGGTTCCTGGCATCAAAAATGTGTGAATGGAAGCAGTTTATCCACCAAGGAAATCTGATTGGCTGTTCGTGGCCCCGCCCCTTTAGTGAATTTGAACCCCAGTCACCCAATAACTGACTGTAGCAAGTTTGAAGCCTCTGCCATTAACAGTGTAAGAATGGCAGCAGTTTAAATATTCCCCTTGAAAATCATTAGGTGAATTTTGATTGGCTGTTGTAGGTTCCACCCACTCTCTTGAATCTTAATTTCATTCACCCAGTGACCAACTGTGCAAAGTTTGAGAGCCCTGCGATTAACAGTGTAAGAATGGCTGCAGTTTACATTTTCCCATTTAAAATGAATGGCTGAAATTTGATTGGCTGTTTTATGCTCCGCCCACTTTTCCTGGATTTGTAACCTCAGTCACCAAGTGACCAATTGTGCCAAGTGTGGGGACTCTGGCTTGATTACTGTGAGAATGGCAGCCTTTTACATTTTTTCCATTGACTTGAATGGGTGAAATCTGATTTGCTGTTTGTAGCTCCACCCACATGTGCAGGGGGGCGCGAGACCCCCAGAACGTATCATCCCAGGTAGTAAGGGATTTGCATACCAAGTTTCGTTCAAATCGGTCAAGCCGTTTTCGAGTGATCGCGGCACATACATACACACACACACACACACACACACACATACATACATCCGATTTTATATATATAGATTACATTAAGTATTTATGGTGTTGGCTTTCCTATGTTTTTAAGACACCTGCAACTTTGTTTGCCCATTGAGGATGAGGATTGACCGCAAGTCTCAATTTGATTAACCACTTTACATTCTTGGGTTTTTACCCTGTAAGATTCCTGACAATTTTGGCATTTGAGCTGTAGAGCTATTGATATACCTCATAATAATTGTTTTAATACTAATGCACCGTGATACATTCATTTTTTTTTTTTAATAATCTAGGCTTTTGGAATTGGAAATCAGAAATTCATGGAATCAGTAATCGGCTTTGGGGGAAATTGGAATTTTTGCGGGATTGGAAATTGGCATTTCCAACCGTCCCTAGAAGGGACTCTCATGGGGCCACACACATCACTGTTTATAAGATTAAGTGGTGTATGTTAGCTTGCCTTAGGAAGAGTTGCCCTAGTCGTTTTGGATTTAATACAACACTTACATTTCAAAGTTTTTGAACAGGTTGACAACAATAGGTCTTTTGTCAGATTTCATCTATTTAGTCCCTGTATGCTGCCAGGGTGTCTATGACCTAGGCATCTGAGCCACACAAGAAGGTGTGCACAGATTTGCTGTTTAAACTGTATCTTTCATGCAGCATTTTCAACGCATCCCACATGCCTCTAGCTGTGTCCTGATAACTTGAATGAGCTGATCATCTTCCACTAACAGGCTTATGGTTGCCCTGACTTGTCCGTTTTTCTTATCCTATTCCTGATGGTTTTCATCTGGTCTATCTGTGATAATTACAGCACACAGATCATCTCTAGATAGCAGCATTTCCATTTTAAACTTTAATTAATAGTTTGCATTTTTCAATTTGGTCAGGGTCACTGCTACTCTAGGTTCTGGGCTGCTAGTCATATCTGCTTCTTCTTTTTGCTATCTGTAGTTCACAGTACTTTTGAGAGATTCCCTGTAGCTGTTTGCTGAGCTTCACTGGATCACTGTTGGGTGTTCGTCTGAGCTGTCCGGAGTTTTGCGATCTGTGTCTCCGGGTCTTGGCATCTGGTAACTGAGCCCATAACCTGATGGAGCAGAGTGTGCTATACATGCAGATAGGCACTCAGTATAACAAGTTAGAACTCTTTACTAAAGAAAACATGCAGAGAAAAATCATACACAAACATCAGGAAATGCAGCTTAAAGGATACCAGAGCTCAAAAACTTTGTAAAAATGAGGGGAGCAGGCATAAACTACTACCTGTCCTTATGCCCACCGCTCCCCCAGTTCTCCTCTCTTCCCTCTGTAGCTCACCCAAAAGCCCGCTGAAATCCTCATCCTGTCGGCCATGTTGGGACTTACTGTGCAGTCACTGGTCGGGCTGCGCATGTCCTACAGTGCACACCCGTGGTAGAAGTGCACTGCCCATGATGCAGTGATGTCATACGCATGTGCAGTGCGCTCCCGGCCATGGGTGCATGCTGTAGGTCTACTGCCATAAATCCCTCACAGGAAACAGCTGCTGTAACATCTCACTGTTTACTAGAGGAGTTACAAACTAATGATCAGCCTTTAACACAAGATTTAATGAAGAATATGTTACTTTTGCTGAAACAATCTCTGGCTGCTGACATTTCTTCATTTGTCACGCTCTGTTAATGCATCTATTACTGACATGGAGGATAGAATATCAACTACTGAAGATAGGGTTAATGCACTCTCTCTTGAGCATAATAAGATAGCGGACACACTAGAACATAATGCTGAAGAATTTGACCAGATGAAGCGTACAATTATCGATTTGGAAGACAGAAACCGGCGTCAGAACCTTAAAGTTAGAGGGATACCAGAATTGATGTCTAGTGATCAATTAAAGCCATACCTGATTAAAATGTTCAAGATTGTGAGTCCTGAAACACCTGAGAAAGAAATCATAATTGATAGAGCACACAGGGTTCCAAAACCCAAGCATTTACCTGATAATATTCCAAGAGATGTAGTACTCAGATTAGCGTTCTACCACGTCAAAGATAATATACTCCAAGCCATGTTCAAGTCCTGCGCACTACCGGAGCAGTACAAGCATATACAAATATATCCTGATTTGTCACAAGCTACATTGAAATTCAGAAGAGAGATGCGAGTCATCACATCCACTTTAAACAATCATCAGATTAAATACAAATGGGGGTTTCCCCTTAAACTGTTAAAGTGAACCTCCAGACTAAAAATTTACTCAGCAGCACTGGAAAGGCCTGGTGTTTCTTTAACTGTTTCACAGCATCAGAACTTTTTTTCTCTTATACAAGCCACATTTTTAGCTGCACAGAAAAAAACTGCCCGGGCATTTTTCCCCTAATGCTGTGCAAAGCATGATGGGATTTCTGATGTTGTTGTTCTCGTTCTGCTGCAAAAATTTTTTTTTACATTTTGAATTTGACATTTGAAGCCTAGTGTGTGCAGCTGGGAGGGGTGATCAGGACACAGGACAGTTGGAACTGTGTCTCCTGCTTCCTGTCACCTCCTTTTAACCAAAAAGATGGCTGCCCCCATGATAAAGATGGCAGCCCCCATGAATCACAAACATGTGCCTGTAAAACGGGGTGGGTAAGAGCAGTGGCGTAGCTACAAACCTCTGGGCCCCGATGCGGAATCTGGATGTGGGCCCCCCCCCCCCCCCACGGCAACAACAGCCCCCCTCCCCCGGCAACACCCGACGCACACACATATCCGAATCCCTATAGCCAGCTATAGGTCCCCCCAGTATAGGTAGCCAGGCATAGGTACGCCAGTATAGTTGCCCCCAGTATAGGTTAGCCAGGTAGGTGCCTCCAGCATAGGTAGCCAGTATAGTTGCCCCCAGTATAGGTTAGATAGGCAGGCGCCGCCAGTACAGGTTAGCTAGGTGGGTGCCTCTAATATAGGTAGCCAGAATAGTTGCTCCCAGCATAGGTTAGATAGGTAGGTGCCCCCAGTATAGGTTAGTTAGGTAGGTGCCTCCAATATAGGTAGCCAGTATAGTTGCCACCTGTATAGGCTAGCTAGGTGCCCCGAATACAGGTTAGACAATTAAGTGCCCCCAGGTTAAATAGGTAGGTGCCCCCCAGTATAGGTTAGATTAGGTAGCTGCCCCCCAGTATAGGTTAGATGAGGTAGGTGCCCCCCAGGATAGGTTAGGTAGCTGGCCCCCCAGGATAGGTTAGGTAGGTAGCTGGCCCCCCAGGATAGGTTAGGTAGGTAGCTGGCCCCCAGGATAGGTTAGAGTAGGTAGCTGCCCCCCCCCGGATAGGTTAGAGTAGGTAGCTGCCCCCCAGGATAGGTTAGGTAGGTAGCTGGCCCCCCAGGATAGGTTAGGTAGGTAGCTGGCCCCCCAGGATAGGTTAGGTAGGTAGCTGCCCCCCCAGGATAGGTTAGGTAGGTAGCTGGCCCCCCAGGATAGGTTAGGTAGGTAGCTGGCCCCCCAGGATAGGTTAGGTAGGTAGCTGGCCCCCCAGGATAGGTTAGGTAGGTAGCTGGCCCCCCAGGATAGGTTAGGTAGGTAGCTGGCCCCCCAGGATAGGTTAGGTAGGTAGCTGGCCCCCCAGGATAGGTTAGGTAGGTAGCTGGCCCCCCAGGATAGGTTAGGTAGGTAGCTGGCCCCCCAGGATAGGTTAGGTAGGTAGCTGGCCCCCCAGGATAGGTTAGGTAGGTAGCTGGCCCCCCAGGATAGGTTAGGTAGGTAGCTGGCCCCCCAGGATAGGTTAGGTAGGTAGGTAGGTCGCTAGCTGCCCTCTCCCTCCCTTCCTCCTCAGATGCAGAGTGCGCAGCGCACGGAAGCGCTGTAGGCGGAACTCACCTCCGTCCCTGTGCCGCTGGTCTCCTCCCGCTCTGTATAGATGTTGTTACACACTGCTTCCTGTTTAGCCGGAAGCAGTGTGTAACAGCAGATCTATGCAGAGCGGGAGGAGACCAGCGGCGCTTGGAACGCAGGCAGGTGAGTTCTGCCTACAGCGCTTCCGTGCGCTGCGCACTCTGCATCTGAGGGGGAGGGGGGGGCCCGGGGAGAGGTCGGACTGCCCTCCCCACGGCTGCAGCTCCCCCCTCCCAATAACGCACGCAGGGATCCCATCTCCGAGTCCAAACGGACATGGGCCCCCCGGGCCCCTCCCCCGCCTCTTCAGGAGCCGGGCCCGGTCGCCGAGGCGACCGTTGCGACCACAGGCCCTACGCCCCTGGGTAAGAGATTATATTACCTATCTATTCTAATTAACATAACTAATGTAACTTAATGACAGTATGTTTGTTTAGGCTGAAGTTCCCTTTTAATCTCCAAAGCAGGATCAACGCATGTCATAAGTGATGTTAAAGAAGGGCTCTGCCTTTTTAAAAGCTGGAAAATTAAACTAGACACCTCCGCAACTATTATGACAAGCAAGACACCTTTTCAAGGAAGTGTTAATCCCTTTGACTGGCGTACTAAAAAGTAAAGTTTCACATGGTGGTTAGGTGACATCTTTTGGTATCTGTGACTTTGGTTGCCATTTGCATGTGCTATATATGGAGAGATCATATTATTAGGTCCTCCTTGGCCCTCTACTTAATAGCCACTCTAAACATCAAAGTGGTTATATGTTTTTTTACATACTTGTTACAGTTTTTGTTTTGTTTAGTTTATTTAGGTTCTGCCCGAATTCTTTTTATTAGATACAATAGCATATCTTTTCTAGATCATAAGCCAACAGTCAACATGGTTGTCAGAAATAACAACATTATTTTCCTCTCTTTTATAACTTCCAAGCATTACATCAACCTAACATGGAGCTGAAGTTTAGTTCTATAAATGTTAGTGGTTTAAATTCACCGTTCAAACGGTTTGCTTTAAATAAAGATTTATTGCTTTTAAAACCAGATATCTTGCTAGCACAAGAAACACATTTAACTTATAGTACACAAAGTTATTGCAAGCTAAAAGAATATTGTGAGAAATCGCGGAAGAGCCGCCGCCATGAGCCAGCGGCGGGCGGCTCTTTCCGCACACAGGGGCCACTCGCACGGAGAGGCAGCCGCCTCCTCTCAGCATGAGGCGGCTGTCTCCGTGCAGCATGTTGCGGAGCGCGGCGAAACCGCCGCGTTGGAAGCGGCGGTTAGCGCGCAGGTCCCCGCTGCGGAGACACCGCAGAGCGGGGCTGCTGTGGCTGGGACTCGTAGTCCCTCAAGGTTCAGAGTGACGCGCGCGCGCACTCAGACAAGATTTATGACACCCAGAAGGCAGTCAGCTGACCAGGCAGGTCAGCTGACTCTAGCTCCACTCCCCATTGGTCCAGCAATCAGGGAGGTGCTGGGGGACACCTATGGGTATAAATACTGCTGGCTGGTCACTTATTCCTTGTCTGGCGTTGCGATCACATATGTGGGAGCACCCAGATCCGTAGTCAGATCCATAAGTGTGCCGGGACCAGCTGGAGCTGTAATCCTACACTTAGCTAGATTTTTGATAGCTAAAGTACTAGTTTGATTGTGATTATCTGTTATGACCCTTTGCCTGCCTGACTGTCCTCCTGAACTCTGATCTTGTACCTCGATATTTCTGATACTCTGTTGCCGAACCCCGGCTCGTACCTAGACTCCGCTTCTGCCTCCTGATTCTGTACCCCGATTATATCTGATACCCCGTTGCCGAACCCTGCCTGTACTTTGACTCTGCCTTTGCCTACTGTATCTGTACCTTATCTGTCCGTGTGTTACGACCTGGCTTGTCCGACCTCGAGAACCGACCTCACGATTGGAGGCGGTTCCCCGTCCTGTTAGTGACACTTCCTCCAGAGTGTTACTCTCGGACTATCCTTCCTACTGTCAGCCTAACTCCTCCCGTCTTGGAGAGTTCAGGCCTGCGGAAGGAATCCGCGCAGTAATCCCGACTGCGCTGAGGCTTTGGCCTCAAAGTGTTACCGTTACACCAAAACACTACACTCTACTCAGGTGAACAGAGGTTAGTTTGTATATCGGATTATCGGTGAGACTGCAGATCACTTATAATCTGGTATACGTCTGTATTCCCTGTGATACTGCAGATCACCGGTAATCAGACCCTCTCTGTGCTTCACCGATCGTTACAGAACGCCAGACCAAAAAATGCAAATGGACGCGCACACTGCCCGTCTGGGCGCACTTGCCACTTTGGTGGAAAACATCAACCAAGTGCTGGGTAGCCACAAGACTATGATTGATGTCCTGTCAGGCTCTGTGCAAACCCTCCAGACGTCAGTTGATTCAGTGCGATCCTCTCCTAGTACTGACATACGTATGCCTGTACCTGATAAGTTTTCCGGCCACAAGTCTGACTTCCGGAATTTCAGGAGTAGAGTGTTGTCGTATTTTGAGTTGAGACCCCGATCCTCGGGGACTGAGACCCAACGGGTCATCTTTATTAAAACGTTGCTGACTGGGGACTCCCAGTCTTGGGCATACAACCTGCCCCCTACCGATACTGCTCTGACCTCGGTAGAGGAATTCTTTAAGGCCATGGCCATAATTTACGACGACCCTGACCTTGCTGCGTCCTCGGAGCGGAAGCTCAAACTTTTGCGGCAAGGCAGAGGGTCGGTCGAGGATTATGCGGCAGAGTTCCGTAGGTGGTCAGTCACCTCTAGATTTGACAATTTTGCCTTGATGGATTACTTCTTGTCTGGGTTGTCGGAGGAGGTCTCCGACCTAATGTTAACCGTTCCCGAGCCCAAGACAGTTGATGAGGCCATATCATCAGCCATTCGAGTAGATCGCAGGCTACGCCATCAGAGGCAGGCCAGGGGCAGTCACCGTGTCAGGGTGACTTTGTACGCGGCACCGGCTGCTGCATCCTCAGTAACAGCATCTCCACCTGTCTCACCCTCTCCGGCCTTGCCTCCACCAGAGCCAATGCAAATTGGTCGATCAAAATTGACCCAGGTGGAGCGAAGGCGGAGAATGACGGAACAACTGTGTCTATACTGTGCAGAGGCAGGGCATAGGGTGCGAAACTGCCCTAACAAGTCGGGAAACGGGTCTGCCTAGGAGTAGTGGGGGGTGACACCCTAGGCACACAAACCTCACCCCTTAAAGAAAGAAAATTACTTCTCCCTTGTACTGTCACATGGGATGATAAGTCTGTAGCCACTGAAGCTTTCATTGACTCCGGCTCAGCGGCTAATTTTATGAACTTTGAGTTTGCTCAGGAGTTGGGTCTACCACTCACTCCCGTGAGACCCCCCATTCAGGTCACGGCAGTAGACGACTCCCCTTTGCAGCGGAATCATGCCCTGTCACAGACTCCGCTTGTGCAGCTCACCATAGGGGTATTGCACGGGGAGCAGTTACAATTTTTTGTTTTACACATGTCAACCTCCACTATTATCCTAGGCATGCCATGGTTGCAGGTTCATTCTCCGCAGATAGACTGGGCCACAGGGCAGTTGACAGCATGGTCACCTCATTGTTTCCAGCAGTGTTTGGGGAGGCTGACATTGGGTCAAACTAAGGTGCAGGTGGAAGGTGTACCGGAACAGTACTCAGATTATGCCGATGTGTTTTGTCCCAAGGCTGCGGATAAATTGCCCCCGCATCGCCCGTTTGATTGTCCCATTGACCTTCGTTCTGGTTGTATGCCTCCTCGAGGCCATCTGTATAATTTATCTGGCCCCGAAAAACTAGCCATGCAGGAGTATATCCGTGAGAACTTGGCCAAAGGCTTCATTCGGCCGTCCCGGTCACCCGCTGGGGCAGGCTTCTTTTTTGTTAAGAAAAAAGACGGGGGTTTACGGCCTTGCATCGATTATCGTGGCCTCAACAAAATCACAGTGAAGAATCGCTACCCGTTACCACTTATAGACGATTTGTTCACACAGGTCACTGAGGCTAGGATATTTTCAAAACTGGATTTACAGGGGGCATACAATCTGGTGCGTATAAGAAAGGGCGACGAATGGAAGACGGCCTTCAATACCCCTGATGGACATTACGAGTACAGGGTGATGCCCTTCGGGTTATGTAATGCCCCGGCCGTCTTCCAGGAACTCATCAATGAGGTTTTTCGGGAGGTATTAGGAAAGTTCGTTTTAGTCTATTTAGACGACATCCTCATTTTTTCTAACAACCTCTCGGAACACAGAACCCATGTCAGGATTGTATTAGACAAACTGAGGCAGAATTTGTTATACGCCAAACTCGAGAAATGTATTTTTGAGGTCACGTCGGTTGCCTTTCTGGGGTATATAATCTCCACCTCAGGTCTGTCTATGGACCCTGCCAAGGTCTCTGCGGTCCTGGAGTGGCCGCAGCCGGTGGGGTTAAAATCGTTACAACGGTTCTTGGGGTTTGCGAACTATTATAGAAGGTTTATAAAGGGGTACTCCACAGTAGTCGCCCCTCTCACTAGCCTTACTAAAAAAGGGGCAGACACCACTCATTGGCCTCCCGAGGCCTTACAGGCTTTTTCTAAGTTAAAGGGGTTGTTCTGCTCAGCACCCATACTCAGACACGTGGACACTTCTTTCCCATTTATTGTTGAGGTAGACGCCTCAGAGGTCGGGGTGGGGGCTGTGCTGTCCCAGCGTTCTGGTCTCCAGGGTAGATTACACCCGTGTGCCTATTTTTCCCGAAGGTTCTCTCCGGCAGAGAGAAACTACGATATAGGCAACAGGGAGCTCCTAGCCATCAAATTGGCCTTCGAAGAGTGGCGTCATTGGCTAGAGGGAGCTGAGCACACTATCACGGTTTATACCGACCACAAAAACCTGGAATACATCGAGGGGGCTAAAAGATTAAGCCCAAGGCAGGCTCGATGGTCGCTATTTTTCTCGAGATTTACATTTTTGATCACGTATATGCCAGGTAGTAAGAATACCAAGGCAGACGCACTCTCTAGGTGTTTTGAGCCAGAGACTGCACAGCCCTCTGTTCCCGAGACCATTGTCCCACGAAGAGTGGTGTTAGCCGCCACCGAGACTTGGGAGGACTGGAAAGAGACTTTGAGTCCTTTTCAGCAGGATATCCCGGAAGGGAAACCAGACGGGGTGTTGTTTGTTCCGTTACCATTCCGTCTCCAGGTCTTGGAGATGGTCCACTCTCATAAGAATGCGGGACATCCTGGAGCCTCTAGAACGCAAGATCTCGTGGCTAGATGTGCATGGTGGCCTTCGCTAGCCGCTGACTGCAAAGAGTTTGTCAGGGAATGTGCGGTGTGCGCGAAAAGCAAGCCCTCCCGGCTGGCATCTGTAGGTACTTTGCAGCCTTTGCCCACCCCGAGTGAACCATGGACCCACTTGTCCATGGATTTCGTGGGAGAGCTTCCGAGATCTGAAGGCATGTCAGTTATCTGGGTGGTGGTCGACCGTTTTAGTAAGATGGCCCACTTCGTGCCTTTGAAAGGACTCCCCTCGGCCCAGGAACTGGCCGATTTATTTATCACCCATGTCTTCAGACTGCATGGCATTCCAGAAAACATAGTATCCGACCGGGGAGTCCAGTTTGTTTCGAAATTTTGGAGGGCATTCTGTCACCAAATGGGCATGAAATTGTCATTTTCCTTGGGGTACCACCCACAGACAAATGGCCAGACGGAGAGGGTCAACCAATCGTTAGAGCAATTTTTGAGATGTTACGTTGCTGAGGCACAGAGTGATTGGGTTAAATATTTACCTTATGCAGAATTTGCCCACAATAACTTAAAGAGTTCTTCCTCAGGTTTTTGTCCATTTCAGATTGTGACAGGTAAACTGCCTAAATTCTCTCCATTGCCAGTTGCGTCCACTCCGTTCCCAGCCTTGGAGGCGTGGCAAAGGTCATTTAAGGACATGTGGTGGACCATCAAGAATAATCTTGTAAAAGCATTCCAGAGTCAGAAAGGTCAGGCTGACAAGAGACGCTCGTTAGAGTGGAAATTCCAGCCAGGAGATTTGGTTTGGGTGTCAACCCGTCACCTGACCCTGAAACAACCCTCTGACAAACTTGGTCCCAGGTTCGTGGGTCCATTCCCAGTTACTAGGAAGATCAACGATGTCACATATACCATTGATCTGCCCACCAGCATGCGTGGAGTGAGGTCCTTCCACGTATCACTTCTCAAACCCGCAGTCCAGGTGGGTCCCACTCCTCCTCCTCCTGTCTTAGTCGATGCCCAACCCGAGTATGAGGTGGAGAAGATCATAGATTCACGTACTGTACAAAACTCGGTGCAGTATCTCGTACATTGGAAGGGGTACGGCATTGAGGAAAGGCAATGGGTACCTGGGAACCGCATGCATGCGGACGAGTTAGTGAGAGAATTTCATGCTGTACATCCAGAAAAACCTGGAAGGAGCTGTCCAGAGTCCACTCCTCGGGGGGGGGGGGGGTACTGTGAGAAATCGCGGAAGAGCCGCCGCCATGAGCCAGCGGCGGGCGGCTCTTTCCGCACACAGGGGCCACTCGCACGGAGAGGCAGCCGCCTCCTCGCATCATGAGGCGGCTGTCTCCGTGCAGCATGTTGGGGAGCGCGGCGAAACCGCCGCGTTGGAATCGGCGGTTAGCGCGCAGGTCCCCGCTGCGGAGACACCGCAGAGCGGGGCTGCTGTGGCTGGGACTCGTAGTCCCTCAAGGTTCAGAGTGACGCGCGCGCGCGCACTCAGACAAGATTTATGACACCCAGAAGGCAGTCAGCTGACCAGGCAGGTCAGCTGACTCTAGCTCCACTCCCCATTGGTCCAGCAATCAGGGAGGTGCTGGGGGACACCTATGGGTATAAATACTGCTGGCTGGTCTCTTATTCCTTGTCTGGCGTTGCGATCACATATGTGGGAGCACCCAGATCCGTAGTCAGATCCATAAGTGTGCCGGGACCAGCTGGAGCTGTAATCCTACACTTAGCTAGATTTTTGATAGCTAAAGTACTAGTTTGATTGTGATTATCTGTTATGACCTATTGCCTGCTCGACCATCCTCCTGAACTCTGATCTTGTACCTCGATATTTCTGATACTCTGTTGCCGAACCCCGGCTCGTACCTAGACTCCGCTTCTGCCTCCTGATTCTGTACCCCGATTATATCTGATACCCCGTTGCCGAACCCTGCCTGTACTTTGACTCTGCCTTTGCCTACTGTATCTGTACCTTATCTGTCCGTGTGTTACGACCTGGCTTGTCCGACCTCGAGAACCGACCTCACGATTGGAGGCGGTTCCCCGTCCTGTTAGTGACACTTCCTCCAGAGTGTTACTCTCGGACTATCCTTCCTACTGTCAGCCTAACTCCTCCCGTCTTGGAGAGTTCAGGCCTGCGGAAGGAATCCGCGCAGTAATCCCGACTGCGCTGAGGCTTTGGCCTCAAAGTGTTACCGTTACACCAAAACACTACACTCTACTCAGGTGAACAGAGGTTAGTTTGTATATCGGATTATCGGTGAGACTGCAGATCACTTATAATCTGGTATACGTCTGTATTCCCTGTGATACTGCAGATCACCGGTAATCAGACCCTCTCTGTGCTTCACCGATCGTTACAAATATCCAACTATTATTTTTAACAATTTTCATAAGAAGAAAAGAGGACTGTTATTGGCTTTTCATCAACGACTTTCTGTAGATATTAAGGAGATCATTAAAGATTCTCAAAGTAGATATATCATTATTGTATGAACCCATAACAATTGTAAACGTATATGCTCCTAATACGAGACAATTAACATTTATTAAGTCAGTCATTCATAAAGCCAAACTTAAAGCACAAGGTTCACTTATTATTGCAGGGGACTTCAATATTTGTATTGACCCAAAACTAGATTCTACATATCCCAATAGAATAAAGGTCCCTTCATTAAATAAAACCCTCCATATAGAGAACCTCTTTGATCCCTGGAGGGCTCTCCATGCTAATGAAAAAGATTATTCATATTATTCCCATGTTCATAAATCCTGGTCCCGTATAGATTTTTTCTTAGTAGATAGAATATCGCTACAGTCTGTAAAGGATGTACAAATTCATCCGATCACATGGTCTGATCATGCCCCTATTACACTTTCCCTACGATCCAACAAACATCAACCTTCAACAGGATCTTGGAAGATTAATAGCTCACTATTTGCCACACAAGATAGTCGACAATATATAAGTGACCAACTTAGAGAATTTTTTTCTATTAATGAAAGTGAACAGATGGATACTTCTACAGTATGGGCTGCTCATAAAGCTTTTCTGAGAGGTATATTGATTAGGCTGGGAGCCACTAGGAAGAGAAATAAATTAGAAAAAGTTAATAACATCCTAACTCAAATAAAATCTTTGGAAAGTTAAAAGACCAATTTAATAGTGTATTGCATGAGGATCTCTTTAAAGGGAACCTTAACTGTGAGTGATATGGATGTTTCCTGTTAAACAATATCAGTTGCCTGGCAGTCCAGCTGATCTCTGTGACTGCAATAGTGGCTGAATCACACCCTGAAACAAGCATGCAGCTAATCCAGTCTGACTTCAGTCAGAGCACCTGATCTGCATGCTTGTTCAGGGGCTGTGGCTAAAAGTATTAGAGACACAGGATCAGCAGGCGATTCAGGCAACTGGTATTATTTTAAAAGGAAAAATCCATATCCTTCTCAGTTTAGGTTCCCTTTAACCACTTGAGGACCACAGTCTTTTCGCCCCTTAAGGACCAGAGCCTTTTTTTCCATTTAGACCACTGCAGCTTTAACAGTTTATTGCTCGGTCATACAACCTACCACCTAAATGAATTTTCCCTCCTTTTTTTGTCACTAATACAGCTTTCTTTTGGTGCTATTTGATTGCTGCTGTGAGTTTTACTTTTTATTATATTCATCAAAAAAGACATGAATTTTGTCAAAAAAATGACTTTTTTAACTTTCTGTGCTGACATTTTTCAAATAAAGTAAAATTTCCTATACATTTGAGCACGAAAGTTATTCTGCTACATGTCTTTGATAAAAAAAAAAACATTCAGTGTATATTTATTGGATTGGGTAAAAGTTATAGCGTTTACAAACTATGGCGCCAAAAGTGAATTTTCCCATTTTGAAGCATCTCTGCCTTTTCTAACCACCTGTCATGTTTCATGAGGTGCTAAAATTCCAGGATAGTATAAATACCCCCCAAATGACCCCATTTTGGAAAGAAGACATCCCAAAGTATTCAGTGAGAGGCATGCTGAGTTCATAGAAGATTTTATTTTTTGTCACAAGTTAGCGGAAAATGACACTTTGTGACAAAAAAAAAAAAAGTTTCCATTTCTTCTAACTTGCGACATAAAAAAATGAAATCTGCCACGGACTCACTATGCTCTTCTCTGAATACCTTGAAGTGTCTACTTTCCAAAATGGGGTCATTTGTGGGGTGTGTTCACTGTCCTGGCATTTTGGGGGGTGCCTAATTGTAAGCACCCCTGTAAAGCCTAAAGATGCTCATTGGACTTTGGGCCCCTTAGCGCAGTTAGGCTGCAAAAAAATGCCACACATGTGGTATTGCCGTACTCAGGAGAAGTAGTATAATGTGTTTTGGGGTTTATTTTTACACATATCCATGCTGGGTGGGAGAAATATCTCCGTAAATGACAATTTTTTATTTTTTTTACACACAATTGTCTATTTACAGAGATATTTTTCCCACTCAGCATGGGTATGTGTAAAAATACACCCCAAAACACATTATACTACTTCCCCTGAGTACGGCGATACCACATGTGTGGCACTTTTTTGCACCCTAACTGCGCTAAGGGGCCCAAAGTCCAATGAGTACCTTTAGGATTTCACAGGTCATTTTGCGACATTTGGTTTCAAGACTACTCCTTACTGTTTAGGGCCCCTACAATGCCAGGGCAGTATAGGAACCCCACAAATGACCCCATTTTAGAAAGAAGACACCCCAAGGTATTCCGTTAGGAGTATGGTGAGTTCATAGAAGATTTTTTTTTTTTTTGTCACAAGTTAGCGGAAATTGATTTTAATTGTGTTTTTTCACAAAGTGTCATTTTCCGCTATCTTGTGACAAAAAATAAAATCTTCTATGAACTCACCATACTCCTAACGGAATACCTTTGGGTGTCTTCTTTCTAGAATGGGGTCATTTGTGGGGTTCCTACACTGTCTGGCTACATATCCGTAAGCAGTGGCTGGATGGTCTAATGGTTAAGGGCTCTGCCTCTGACACAGGACACCAGAGTTCAAATCTCAGCTCTGTCTGTTCAGTAAGCCAGCACCTATTCAGTAGGAGACCTTAGGCAAGTCTTCCTAGCACTGCTACGGCCTATAGAGCGTGCCCTAGTGGCTGCAGCACTGGTTCTTTGAGTCCACCAGGAGAAAAGTGTGATATAAATGTTATTTGTCTTGTCTAATTTTTCTCTAATTTTTCTCTTGACAACTGTTGAACCTTTCTACTTTTTCTCTTGTATTGAGCATAAATGGTAAATTTTAGGCCAGCTTCAGTTACTACTGGTGTTGTGGTACAGTAGTTAGCGTGCTTGCCCACCACACAGTGAGACCCAGGTTCAAATCCCAGCCAATGTGAGTTGGCTTTTATGCTACAAATCCTTAAAGGGAACCTAAATGGAGAAGGATATGGATTTTTCCTTTTAAAATAATACCAGTTGCCTGAATTGCCTGCTGATCCTGTGTCTCTAATACTTTTAGCCACAGCCCCTGAACAAGCATGCAAATCAGGTGCTCTGACTGAAGTCAGACTGGATTAGCTGCATGCTTGTTTCAGGGTGTGATTCAGCCACTATTGCAGTCACAAAGATCAGCTGGACTGCCAGGCAACTGGTATTGTTTACAGGAAACATCCATATCACTCACAGTTAAGGTTCCCTTTAAGCAACCTAATGCTTCTATTGCATTGAGCATAAATGGTAAATTTTAGGCCAGCTTCAGTTAGTACTGGTGTGGTGGTACAGTGGTTAGGGTGACTTGCCCACCACACAGTGAGATCTGGTTTCGATTCCCAGCCATGGTATGATGTAAACTGGTTTTTGAAATAGCATAATTCCCTGGCAGATGAGACCCTCCTCCCTCCGGTAGGAGAGAGGAGGAGGAAGAGGAGGAAAGGAGGGGGGGAGGAGGAGACCCACAAGAGCCTAATTAAAATCTCTGTAGCAGCTGTCCCATAACTAATTAGTGTAGGCAGACAACTGAGTCAAATGGTATAAGGACCTTGCTTGGAGGAGGAGGAGGGAGGGCAGGTCCTCCAGCAGTGATGTGTATTTCACTCAATCAGGTGTGCCTCCAGGTATTAGAGCTCTTGAAACATGTTTATATCATTTTTCCAGCTGGTAGAATTTTTTAAAATTTTCAAAGTTCGCCTCCCCATTGAAGTCTATTGCGGTTCGCAAACTTTTTCGCGAACCGAACCTTTCGCGAATGTTCGCGAACCTAAAATCTGAGGTTCGCGACATCTCTACTCATTGGACTTTGGGCCCCTTAGCGCAGTTAGGGTGCAAAAAAGTGTCACACATGTGGTATCGCCGTACTCAGGAGAAGTAGTACAATGTGTTTTGTGGTGTATTTTTACATATAACCATGCTGGGTGGTAGAAATATCTCTGTAAATGACACATTTTTGATTTTTTTTAAACACAATTGTCCATTTACAGAGAGATTACTCCCACCCAGCATGGGTATGTGTAAAAATACAACACAAAACACATTATACTACTTCTCCTGTCATACACCTAACAGAATACCTTGGGGTGTTCTTTTTCTAAAATGGGGTCACTTGTGGGGTTCCTATACTGCCCTGGCATTTTACGGGCGCAAAACCGTGAGTAGTCTGGAAACCAAATTTCTCAAAATGACTGTTCAGGGGTATAAGCATCTGCAAATTTTGATGACAGGTGGTCTACGAGGGGGCAAATTTTGTGGAACCGGTCATAAGCAGGGTGGCCTCTTAGATGACAGGTTGTATTGGGCCTGATCTGATGGATAGGAGTGCTAGGTGGGTGACAGGAGGTGATTGATGGGTGTCTCAGGGGGTGGTTAGAGGGGAAAATAGATGCAATCAATGCACTGGGGAGGTGATCTTATGTTGGATCTGCGGGCGATCTATTGGTGCGGGTGGGATTGGAAGGGGGTCTGAGGGGGATCTGAGGGTTTGGCCGAGTGATCAGGAGCCCACACGGGGCAAATTAGGGCCTGATCTGATGGGTAGGTGTGCTAGGGGGTGACAGGAGGTGATTGATGGGTGTCTTAAGGTGTGATTAGAGGGGGGAATAGATGCAAGCAATGCACTGGCGAGGTGATCAGGGCTGGGGTCTGAGGGCGTTCTGAGGGTGTGGGCGGGTGATTGAGTGCCCTAGGGGCAGATAGGCGTCTAATCTGATAGGTAGCAGTGACAGGGGGTGATTGATGGGTAATTAGTGGGTGTTTAGGGTAGAGAACAGATGTAAACACTGCACTTGGGAGGTGATCTGACTTTGGATCTGCGGGCGATCTATTGGTGTGGGTGGGTGATCAGATTGCCAGCAAGGGGCAGGTTAGGGGCTGATTAATGGGTGGCAGTGACAGGGGGTGATTGATGGGTGGCAGTGACAGGGGGTGATTGATGGGTGATTGATAGGTGATTGACAGGTGATTGACAGGTGATCAGTGGGTTATTCCAGGGAAGAACAGATGTAAATAATACACTGGCGAATTGATAAGGGGGGTCTGAGGGCAATCTGAGCATGTGGGTGGGTGATTGGGTGCCCACAAGGGGCAGATTAGGGTCTAATCTGATGGGTAACAGTGACAGGTGGTGATAGGGGGTGATTGATGGGTAATTAGTGGGTGTTTAGAGTAGAGAACAGATGTAAACACTGCACTTGGGAGGTGATCTGATGTCGGATCTGTGGGCGATCTATTGGTGTGGGTGGGTGATCAGATTGCCCGCAAGGGGCAGGTTAGGGGCTGATTGATGGGTGGCAGTGACAGGGGGTGATTGATGGGTGATTGACAGGTGATTGACAGGTGATCAGTGAGTTATTACAGGGGGGATAGAGGCATACAGTACACAGGGGGGGTCTGGGGGGGGGGGGTCTGGGGAGAATTTGAGGGGTGGAGGGTTGATCAGGAGGGAGCAGGGGGCAGTTTAGGGTTAAAAAAATAGCGTTGACAGAAAGTGACAGGGAGTGATTGATGGGTGAATAGGGGGGTGATTGGGTGCAAACAGTGGTCTGGGGGGTGGGCAGGGGGGGGGGTCTGAGGGGTGCTGTGGGTGATCAGGGGGCAGGGGGGGGAATCAGTGTGCTTGGGTGCAGACTAGGGTAGCTGCAGCCTGCCCTGGTGGTCCCTCGGACACTGGGACCACCAGGGCAGGAGGCAGCCTGTATAATAGGCTTTGTATACATTACAAAGCCTATTATACATTGTTTCAGCGGCGATCCGGGTGCTAGTAACCCGCCGGCACTTGAGAACGGCCGGCGGGTTACAGCGCTAGGGGGGCGGAGCCAGTCGCCGGCGGCTGATCGCGGCACGAATGACGCGATCGCTGCATAACCACGCCTGCCGCCGCCGCCTCCGCTGATGGGCGTATTGCGGTCGTTTAGGCCCAGTCTTTGCCGCCACCCATTGGCTGGGGGCAGTCGGCAAGTGGTTAAACTCAGACAGGAATTGAGGATTTTACTATAAGATGATTATCAATATATGCTATCAAAGGTTAAACTCTCCCAATATTCACAGAGTAATAAAGCTAATAAAAAATTAGCGAATATATTGAAACATAGACAAGCTAGAGCTAGAATTAAGAGTATAATCCATCCTCATACAAACGAAAGATTATATAATCCAAAGTTCATAGTGGATGCTTTTAGTGATTATTATAGTGATTTATATAATCTGAAATTGGATCAAAGTATTCCTCAACCCACCGAAAATATTATTTCTAGTTTTCTGAGCTCTTTAAAATTACCAACTATTTCTATAGATCATTTGAACACCTTAAAGTGACTCCGAGCTCAACTAAAAAATAAAAGTTGTACTCACCAGGGGCTTTCTCCAGCCCAGTGCTGGTCGGGAGATCCCACGCCGGCGTCCTGGCTCCTCTTCTTCACCCCGCTCCGGAATGGCTGACAGGCCGCAGCCCGGGCGACACTCTCCCGAGTGTCGGCTGCTCCTTCCGCATATGACGCGGATTACGTCACACGCCGGCCGCCTCGCGTCATCACGGCGGCCGGCGTGAAAGTACTGAGCATGCGCGCTTTAATCGCGCATGCGCAGTACTTTCACGCCGGCCGCCGTGATGACGCGAGGCGGCCGGCGTGTGACGTAATCCGCGTCATATGCGGAAGGAGCAGCCCGACACTCGGGAGAGTGTCACCCGGGCTGCGGCCTGTCAGCCATTCCGGAGCGGGGTGAAGAAGAGGAGCCAGGACGCCGGCGTGGGACCTCCCGACCAGCACTGGGCTGGAGAAAGCCCCTGGTGAGTACAACTTTTATTTTTTAGATGAGCTCGGAGTCCCTTTAAACTCTGACATTTCGATTTCTGAGGTAATTGCTGCCATAAAAAGTATGAAACCTAATAAGGCTCCTGGCCCAGATGGGTTTACAAACAATTATTTTCAGACTTTTCAGGTCCTTCTGGCTCACAGACTATGTAATTTGTTTAATTCATTAATTCAGAAAGGTGCATTGCCTAAAGAATACCTCTTAGCTAGAATTTCTATTATACCCAAACAAGATAAAGATGATAGTCTTACTTTTAGCTATAGGCCTATATCTCTTCTAAATGGATATACCAAATTATATTCAAAAATTATTGCTACGTGACTTCTAAAGATTCTACCTACTGTAATTGGTCTTGATCAAGTGGGCTTTATAAGGGGTCAGCAATCCAGTGATAGAACAAGACGGTTCATAAACCTATTACGTTATCCAGATTTAAATAAGGTGCCTTCTCTGTATCTTTCACTAGATGTAGAGAAGGCATTTGATAGGGTTCATTGGGGATTTCGTTCAGCAACACTTAAAAAATTTGGGATAGTGGGAAATATTCATCAAGGGATAATGGCATTATACACATGTCCTACGGCTGTAGTGTCATCTAATGGATTCATATCTAAAGAATTTCTTATAACTAATGAGACACGACAGGGATGCCCTCTTTCCCCATTGATATTTACTCTAATAATGGAGACTTTAGCAACTGCCATTAGAGATAACCCCGAAATACAGGGCATCCAAATAGCTGAATATCATCATAAAATTGGGTTATTTGCAGATGATACCATCCTTGCTATTACTAGTCCCAAAATATCTTTACCAATTCTGGTTGAGGTTCTTGGGAGCTTCTCTAAGGCTTCATATTATAAAATTAATCATTCTAAATCATTAATCTTGGGTGTACATATTTCTAAACAAATTATTAAAGAATTACAAAGTAAATATCCTTTTCCGTGGGTTTCAAACTCAATAAAATATCTTGGCATTACACTCTCCAAAAAAGTTAATGATCTCTATAAATTAAATTATTCCCCTCTTCTACAAAAAATTAAAAAAGAACTTAAAAACATTTCATTAAATAGCCTTTCTTGGGCTGGCAGGCTAGCAGCTTACAAAATGCAAACCCTTCCTAAGATAACTTATATACTTTGTACAGTTCATATTCCGATTAAACCGAAATTCTTTAAGGAAATAAATAAGATCATAACTGAGTATATATGGAATTGCAAACGACATAGAACAAAGCTTACAGTACTAATGATTCCTAAACTGTTAGGGGGGATGGGTGTTCCTTGCAGTAGGGCTATGTACTATGCATGCCACATAGAAATATCAAACGCTTGGTGGCATCAACGTACTGATCTTCCATTGTGGGTGCAAATAGAACAATCCCTCGTTAAAGGTGATCTAAAGAGTTATCTTTTAGCTAATATGATGCAGAAAACTATCAAAATTCCTTCTTTTCCCACAATTCAATCCACTATTTCAGCTTGGAGATACCTGATTAAATCCATCAAAAGTGAAGAAGTCATGATACCTTCTATCCCTTTAACAACCTTTTCTTATTTAATTAACACTATTAATCTAAATAGATGGATTAAATCTGGCATAACTAGTATTAATTTATTAGTCCAAAATGGTAATTTTTTATTGTTTTCAGAGATTGTTAAGAAGTATTCTTTACCAATCACTGAATTCTATACATTTCTTCAATTAAAGCACTGCTGGTCTAAGGTAAAACACAAATTACCCCTGCTTCCTAAAAGATTATTACAATATATTTGTGCTACTCTTCCCTTAAAAAAAGGCATCTCACTTTGTTATGAGGAACTCATTAAGGGGAATGAACATCAACTCCAATGTTACACTAACCAGTGGTCAATAGAAATGTAAACTAAAATAACAATCCTTCATATTAAGCAAGCCTCTTTACATATTTCTCGTTTTTCTAAGTGTATAACACATTGGGAAACATTTCACAAAATTTTATTAAGATGGTATGTAACTCCTTTAATTATATCCAAATTTGCACCAAATAATTTGCCTAATTGTTGGAGGAATTGTGGGAAGATAGGTACTCTTTATCATATTTTGTGGCAATGTCCCTTTATTAGTACTTTATGGCAAGAAATAGTACATTTTATTTTTGAAAACATTTGGGAAGATTTTCAACTAACTCCTCAGTTGGCTCTGTTACATATAGGCATAGATGAAATTCCACTGAATTACAGGCTTGAAATTTCTCAGGTGATCTGTGCCACCAGACATCAAATAGTTTGTGAGTGGAAATCAAGTGAATCCCCATCCCTTTCCCAAGTTATTTCCTTATATAATTTAAATATATCCATGGAGAATAGATTAAGAAGTAACGCATAATAAATCATTTTCATATATGTCATAATTTTAAGAGAGTCATCTATGCTAATCCATAATATAATGCTTCTTATTATAATAAATTTAATAGCTTTATTCTGACCCGCTAGTAAATAAGATTGAGGGACTAGAACCTACTTTGATTGTTTTTACTTTTATGTTAATACTGTTGTATTTTCATATTGTGTTAGTTTACCTTAACATGTTATTTCTATTGTGCATAGTTCACAGGAGTTTGAATGTTAAAATTTGCGTATGTTATTTATAAATTTAGCAGATGTCAATGTTGCTCAATTTATTGTTGTATAATTATTTTCTGCTAATAAAAATTTTAAAGTTTAAAAAAAAAAAGGACGCGCGGAGCCCGGACAGCAACTGCAAAGTAAGTCCCGGCCCGGCCGACCGTAAGAGGATCCCGGGGGCTTTTAGGTGTGCTACAGAGGGCATAGAGGATAACTGGGGGAGCAGTAGGCATAAGGACAGGTGTAGGTATATGCCTGCTCCCCCCCCTGCATTTGTGGGGCATGGGCAAGAGCATTGGCAGATCAATGGCCCGTAGCTTTGCACTGCATTGAACAGTCCAACTCTGCAGTTTGATCAATTTTCAATAGATTCCCTGCTACATTCTATTGAAAATTGATGTGGTGTTTTTTCTGAATCAATTCTTTTCAAAAAGGAATTGATTGTTTTGAAACATTAGGCTTGATTCACAAAAGAGTGCTAACTGTTAGCCGTTTTCGCACGAATTTTCGCATTGTGCACGATCGCGAATTTTCACGCGAAATGATAACGTTTTCGTGCGCAAGCGCAAATTTTCACGCAAAATCGATATCGTTTTCAAGTGAAAAATTACGTTTGCGCGCGAAAACGTTATCGTTTCACATGAAAATTCACGATCGCACGCATGGTGAAAATTTGCACGGAAACGGCCGTGCTAACAGTTAGCACTCTGTGAATCAAGCCCCTTGAGTGGAAATTCATAAGTGTATGGTCAACTTAACTTAGAACAGGGAGGAACACAAAATGAATAGAGGAAATCCCAATACCAGAGAGATAACACATCATTTTACAAA
The DNA here is from genome assembly GCF_040937935.1 of Hyperolius riggenbachi. Taxonomy (NCBI): domain Eukaryota; kingdom Metazoa; phylum Chordata; class Amphibia; order Anura; family Hyperoliidae; genus Hyperolius; species Hyperolius riggenbachi. The sequence goes on along the minus strand of NC_090652.1, from coordinate 53,641,244 downwards.
CAATGACATCTTGTGGTTGCTTTACTATACTGCAGTTTAGGTAATCCTGTTTCCTGTTGCTATTTCCAACATGCAAATATGTGTACACGCATGTAGGTGAGTTGCGTAGAAAGGGGCATGTGCATGCAGGTGCGAGAGTGCACAAGCGTGCCTCAGCATCTTTTAATGCATGACATCATTTTCATGTCCTGGAAAGTACAGGAAGGCCAGTTAGGGTGCGCAATTCATGTCCTAAAATGTTTAAAGTCTATTACTAAAATTATAAAGTGTGTCCTACCCCCGTAGTTAATGTTTAACCCTTGCCTAACTAATTAACCACTTGTTTCACCTATACATGGCCTTAAAATTCATGAACACCTGTAATCTGTAATTGCTGCAGTGCATAGTGATCAGATGTGATCACTGAGGCATTGGTTTAGTGTGACCCAATGCTGTGTAAATACATCACTATGCTGCTGCCTAATAATGTCTGTACAGCATTGGGGTCCCCAAACTATGTGCCATAGTGATTAAAACCAGTCGCTTCAGACGAACAGACGCGCAATAATGGTATGCTATATGCTCAACTAGTGATGAAATAAGGCAAGTGTGGTATCATTTGGAATGAGCTAAATAATGTATTTTGAGATGTTTTACAACTGTGGCATCTGTCATATGATCATTAAGAAGGGTGAAACATTGAACAACATGTAATCAGAGTAAGTGGAGAAGTGAGAGGAGAGCGAGCGAGGTAAAGAGATCATCATTGGGGAAAAGCAGCTTGTTGTGCTGTTTGAGGAGTCTGACAGTGAGTGAGGAGGGGGAGGCAGGAGAGCAGCAGTGTTTCATTTGCACAGCAGAAGGGAGGAAGTGGCACTGCTGTCCTGACTAAGGAGGAATAGAAGATGGCGGACTGGCTGAGGGTGAGCAGTTTGTTTGTCACAGACTTGTAGCCAGCCAGTTTGCCAGTGTGTTAGTGTGTTGAGCTGCAGCAGCACGTCTCAAGTTGCTGCATATGGAAATCGGGAAGGGGGGGGGGGGCAGCATCCTGACAAGTTTGCCTCATGCAAAAAGTCTAAAACCAGCCCTGATCAGATCAGTGCCTGTGTGGCATGGCCCTTATTCGTTGGATCGATTCATAATTAAAGACAATCTTATTTCAATCTGAATGATCTTAAAAAAATAAAATCATTTGTTAATGATCACACTATTAAAAAAGACCTTGGCCAATATGCAATTAACTTTTTCGCCTTAGTTTTTTCCTAGGTTATATTTTCACATATTATCAATAAAATGCCTTTTAAGCTATTTCAAGCCACCAACAAACAAGAAAGTACTTAGAATAATTTTGTCAGTGATTTTTTTTTTTTTACCTACTGTGGGGGATTTTTTCAATTGTGTTGAAAAGTTATTACGGTAAATTGTCTCCTAGGAGAAATATTAGATGAAACAGTGAATAGCAAATGGACCCTTTAGTGTAAAGAAAACTATTACATAATACATTTTTGTAATAAGATGAATTTCAAAAAGTATTGTATCTGTAATTTAAACAAAGAGAAAATGAATATCCCCGTTAAGCGGTATCTGCAGGGAAAGGCGGAAGAAGGATATTGCTGTTCAGGTGTCCCCTGGACCCGGACCACATGACAGTTTTCATGTATTTCATGATTTGTGGTTCTGGCTCTGTATAAAAATAATTGATGATAAATAAAATACTCACTTTGGTTTAATGACTTTCCCTGGGGTTGTGCTGAATCAGAGCGGGTTCCGTCCCGGGAGGAGGCACGAGATATTTGCTTTGGTTGATCTCCTGCAATGGCATCATCTCATAAAGATGAAAAAGCAGATAACATTGTGTTCCAATAGTAACTAATGGGCCCGAGTGTCGGGCTCCTTCTTCCCGAAAGATGACGTCAGTCGTCACCACGCCGGCTGCCTCGCGTCATCACAACGGCCGGTGTGACAGTACGGTGCATGCGCAATTACTGATGACGCGAGGCGGCTGGCGTGGTGACGACTGACGTCAGCTTTCAGAAGAAGGAGCCCGACACTCAGGCCCAGTGTCGCCGGGAGCAGCCGGGAGGCGGGAGCCATTTCTGAGCTAAGGCCTGGGAGAAGAGCTAGAAGGACGCCGAGGGACCTCCTGACCTACGGTGAGCTGTAGAAAGCCCCAGGTAAGTTCTGATTTTGATTATATTTACAGCTCGGAGTCCCTTTAAGACTGCTGGTGGCCACACACCATACAATTTTTTGTTTTAACATCTTTTCAATTCAAGAATGCAATACATTTTTCTGACTGTAACATTTCATAAATCTGACCAATGTACCACACACATATGTTCAATTTTTCCCCAATTAAAAAAAAAAAAATGGTTGAAAGTTTAGAAAAAAATGCTTGGGTCTGTATATCAAATAATTGACAATCTACCACACACTCTTCAATTTTTATAAAAAATTATAATAAAATCCAACACTCCTGATCTTCTATTGTCGATTAAAAACTGCAAGTTCAACCAGATTTCTCGAACAAATGGAAAAAAGAAAAAAAAAACTTTCAATATTTCAGGACAACCAATTGTTTCGTAAAATTGGATCATTTTATTGTATGGTGTGTGGCTACCTTTACACTTAAGGCATGATGCCAGTTACTACACTGCACAATTTCAAGTTCAGATGCTACCAGCATAGTCTGTTTCCTTTGATATCTTCCACTGGTGTAATGCTGCTAACTTCACTTACATTTATAGACTCTGATGGATTATGGGACATTCAATATAAGGAGTATTTTATAATTTCCTGCAGCTACTGACAAAGCTACTGACAAAAGGGGTTGGCCGCAATTTATTCCCAATAATAGAATATCTTGCAAGGAAAGTGTAATGATCCGCTCGGCTGGCTGCACAGGCAGACAGCTGCTTGACCATTCCTTGTGTCTGAGGGATGCAGGTCTCTGGATAAGAGACCTGGCTTTGTCTTGCAAGTTCCAGACCTGCTCTGTTGCTGAGGGATTTGCATACATTGGTTATGCAAATCATCTAGCTGCTGGCAGTATAAAGGTTGGGATCACCCACAATCCTTTGCTGGTCATTCCTTCAGGGTTTGTTGAAACACTCCTAGAGTGTCAGCCATGCTATTTCTTGTTAAAGTTATCTTAGAGTAATTCATGGAACTGTACTAGGCAGTTTCCTAGTGCAGTTAAATTGCATATCTGTTTTGTCTGTCTGTTGCGATTGTCCTGTCCCAGCAGTGGTCGACAGGAAATCGTTCTGTTTGTTTGGGTGCTAACCGGGGCAGCGGTTGCTACCGGTAGCCCCTTCTGATCCGTCTTGCTTGGATTGCACTAGTCTTGCGCTAGCGCTGTGGATCCCTCTGTTCTGTTTTCCTGGATCGCATTAGCCTCTAGCGGTAGTGCTGTGGATCCTTCTGATCTGTCTTGCCTGGATCGCACTAGCCTTGCGCTAGTGCTGTGGATCCTTCTGTTCTGTTTTCCTGGATCGCACTAGCCTCTAGCGGTAGTGCTGTGGATCCTTCTGATCTGTCTTGCCTGGATCGCACTAGCCTTGCGCTAGTGCTGTGGATCCTTCTGTTCTGTTTTCTTGGAGTATAGCGGGAGCAGCGGTTGCTATCAGCTATCTCATCTGCCTGTCTTGCTTGGATCGCACTAGCCCCTAGCGGTAGCTGCTGTGGATCCTTCCTAGCTTATTCCTGTTTTCCGTTTGTTTGTCTTGTCTGATACGAACGCTTGCTGTAGGCTTGGTGAGGTAACCGTTAAGCAAGCGCACGCGTTCTCTGTTTCGTGTTTGTCTGTCGGTGGTTAGTTAGGGTGGCATGCTTGTCTCTGTTGTGCTTAACACGCAGAGACCGCGCTGTAAACGCGTTCGCTGTTGCGAATGAGTGCGGTGTTCGCGTTTAGTTAGTTATTTTCCTTATCTTCTCATTGTATGATTTGCTGTGCCTTTGCTACTCTCGTCCCCTGTCTTGCTTAAAGGGACACTTAATTCAAACAAAAAATGAGTTTTACTCACCTATGGCTTCCAATAGCCCCCTGCAGCTGTCCGGTGCCCTCGCCGTCTCCCTCCGATCCTCCTGGCCCCGCCAGCAGCCACTTCCTGTTTCATTGACAGGAGCTGACAGGCTGGGGATGCGAGTGATTCTTCGCGTTCCCAGACACATTAGCACCCTCTATGCTGCTATATGGTATATGATATATGCTATATTTTTTGACTTAAGTGTCCCTTTAAGCTTTGTGTCCCCTCTGGCAATCGCCTCTCTCGCGATTGCGTTCCTACTTTGTTTCTGCTGATGTGTGTTCACCGTCGCTGGGTCGCGACTAGTTTGGTGAACACACATTCATACTGTACCTGTGCTCTTTCTCTTTAAGGGCTGTTCAGCCCCGCATTGTCTTGATCCGTACAATCCCCATCTGGCATCTGTGGCCGTGCAGCGGTTGTACTCGTCTGCACTCCACAGCACCATCTGCCGGTGGGAATTGCCCTCTACTGGTGCTTGCACCAAAAGCTGGGTTCCCCCCTTCATACGCTTGTGGAGGATTTCCGCCGTGTCGGCGCTCGCCTTGTGCGCTGATCACGGAGATTATTCCGCAATCGTTACAGAAAGGTAATCCTTTTAAAGTGATTACTGGGAGGAAGGACGCACCCCAGGATGTGATTTGTAAATGTAAGCCAGCTAAATAAAATATAAATAAAAGAGATGGCCCGAACAGTTCACTGGCAAGCAGTATTCTGCGAACATCGGCTGTTTGCATTCGCGGCGAACAGTGAACATTTGGCATGATCGATTTGCCCCTATACATCATCATTCAGCTAAACTTTGACCCCTCACAGTCAGCAGACACATGGCAGCCAATCAGCTAGCACCCCTTTCTGGACCCTACCCCCTTATCAAAAAGCATTTGCAGTGACCATATTGGATTAATTATCTGCTGGCTGCTGACTGTTAGTGAGAGCAGGGTCAGACTTGCTGCAGATAAGTAGAGAAAACATTAGCTAGACCTGTGTTCTTGTTCCTCACTTGCTGTGAAAGCACTTCAAACAGCCCTATTGAGGGCTAGCACATCGGTCCTGTGGTTTTTTTTTTGTGTGACACTCCACAGCCCACTGACACCCAGAGCTGGGCATAATGTGACTTCTGCACTTTAGGGATTAAAACCTGACTTTGTGTCAACTCAGTAATTTCGAGACTTTTGGCATGGATCCCCCTCCGGCATGCCACACTCCAGGTTTTAGATCCCTTTAAATAACTTTTTCATCACTTTTGTGGCCAGAAACAGTCTTTGTAGGTTTTAAAATTTGACTGGCAAGTGAAGTCTATGGCGGTTCGCCAGATTCACCTGTTCGCGAACATTTTTGGATGTTCCTGTTCGCGAATAGAAAATTCTATGTTTGCAGCATCTCTAAAAGAAGGAGGTAGCCTAAATAAATTAATAACATTTTTGATAGAACCCAGACACTTGAATGATAATGCGTTTCGCGGATCGCAGTCCACTTCCTTAGATCTAATAACAAAAAGTGTCTTAAAATTTGTGTTTTGCAAGCAGGGAACACCTCTATGACATTGTATGGCATTACCAGTAGAGATGGCCCAAACGGTTTGCTGGCAAACGGTTCCAGGCGAACTTTGGGTGGTTCGCGTTCGCATGCGAACGAGAACTTTCCCGGAAGTTCGGTTCGCCCCCATAGTGCACCATTAGGGTCAACTTTGACCCTCTATATCACAGTCAGCAGGCCCGTTGTAGCCAATCAGGCTACACTATCTCCTGCAGCCACCCCACCCCTTATATAAGGCAGCCAGCGCCTGCCATTATAGTCGTTCGTGTCCCTGTAGTAATTAATGAAGGGAAAGCTGCTGGCAATCTCTCATAGGGAAAGATTAGTTAGGCTCTTGTAAGCTTGTTAGCATGCTCCTGGCTGATTGTTATTCCTAAAATAGCACCCCACAACAGCTCTTTTGAGAGCTAATCTTGTTCTTGTGTTTGTTTTTTTTTACCTTCCACCTCCACCTTCTCCTCCTCCTCCTCCTCCTCCTCCTCCTCCTCTCTTGTCTTGTCTTCCAGGGATTTGTAGGATGTCAAAAGCAACCTCACATACATTGGCCAGAAATCGAACGCAGGTCAACTGATTTGAAGGCAGCTATGCTCACCACTATACCACCAACACTACATTCTGAAGCCAGCCTAGCATGTACCATTGTGATATACCCAAGAGAAAAATGAGCTTGCTTAGGGATTTGTAGGTGGTCAGGAATCAAAACCAGGTCAACTGCTTTGAAGGCAGGTATGCTCACCACTATACCACCAACACTACATGCTGAAGCCAGCCTAGCATGTACCATTGTGATATACCCAAGAGAAAAATGAACTTGCTTAGGGATTTCTAGGATGTCAGAAGCAACCTCACATACATTGGCCAGGAATTGAACCCAGGTCAACTGCTTTGAAGGCAGCTATGCTCACCACTATACCACCAACACTACATGCTGAAGCCAGCCTAGCATGTACCATTGTGATATACCCAAGAGAAAAATGAGCTTGCTTAGGGTTTTGTAGGATGTCAAAAGCAACCTCACATACATTGGCCAGGAAGCCAGCCTAGAATGTACCATTGTGATATTCCTAAGAGAAAAATGAGCTTGCTTAGGGATTTGTAGGATGTCAAAAGCAACCGCTGAACCACTCTGCTTAAGCTCATTTTTCTCTTGGATATATCACAATGGTACATGCTAGGCTGGCTTCTGCATGTAGTGTTGGTGGTATAGTGGTGAGCATAGCTGCCTTCAAAGCAGTTGACCTGGGTTTGATTCCCGGCCAATGTCTGTAAGCTGGCTTTTGACATCCTACACATCCCTGGAAGACAAGACAAGAGAGGAGGAGGACGAGGAGGACGACGAGGAGGAGGGGGGTGGAAGTTTAGGCCTGCAATTTAGCATTGAATGTGATTTCTGCCCTTAAAACACTGCTTTGCGTCAAAACCAAATTTATTTCCAGGACTTTTGACGTCTATCCCACTCAACCATGTCTCCCTTCAGGTGTTAGACCCCTTGAAACATCTTTTCCGTCACTTTTCTGGCCAGCATAAGTTTTTCTGGTTTTCCAAGTTCGCCTCCCCATTGAAGTCTATTGTGGTTCACGAAAGTTTGCACAAACCGAACTTTTGCGGAAGTTTGCGAACCGAAAATTGGAGGTTCGGGCCATCTCTGATTACCAGTAATATCTAACACCAACCCCCTCAGCTTGGGGTGTTAACAGTGTATGTTGGTTACTTGGAATCCTTACACCCCTTTTTGTTTACCTGGAGAGCGACCTACATTGTCGAAGACTAAAGAACCCGAGTGAGGATAGACTTTCCTCACCAGCTGTTATATTGTGGTTGCCAGTCTTGCAACCTATTCTTGTGAGTATTCTGCACATAGCATTGTTGTGTGTCCCATACCCTCAACATGCTACACTATCAGGGGATCTGGTGTCCCTGTCTCTTTCTTTGTCTCCTTTGGCAGGTTCTCAGACTTTATTGATACCACCCCCTCTAAAATCTTTTAAAGCAAGCATGAAGTTAAAAAAAAAAAATCTTCTGAGATAATGAATTGTATGTGTGGTACAGCTAAAGCTAGCCATACATATAGCAATGATGGGCAGATTTGACAAAGAGACAAATCTCTCTCTAATCAAATCTGATTAGTGAGTGATCTGTTGGCTGCCTATCAGGGATGGTCGTAGTCAGCCAACTTCGGTACGCTGGAACTATGATTCGTTTTATGAAATTACGCTTCACCAAACTACGGCTTCGAAATCAAATATTCGCTTTGTATGCATTTCGTAGACTACGCGTTAAAATATGCATATATGCGTAGTGTGAAACGTAGTGTATGCGGAAAATTTTACGTATTAATTCCTCTGTTAAATGCTTAAACCGGGAACTCTTCTATGCGTACTTTCCCCTTTCCAATGCTTAAATTTGTAAGCATACAATTGCACGCGGAAAATTAGCCACGAGTAATGCATTCGTAGTTCACTACGCCATACACATGTTAACTACACAAAGTGGGCGTAAGCTATGCGTAGCGGTACTTCGCTATGCGTAAATTCGTAAGCGTAGTTTTGAAACTTCACCTACAAACTACGATGCGTAGATGTGAACTATGATGCGTGAATTCGCACTGGCGTAGTTTCTGCTCATCCCTGGTAGCAAATACAAAAGAGTCTCATACTGTTTTAAAGTACAGGACGAGTAAAAAACTTCACTTGTTATCTTGTTATTAATGCAAAAGAGCTTCTCTGAGCTTTTCCACCCATTGGGTCGAATACAGTCCTGTTTTATGAAGCACTTAAACAACAAAGAAACAGTGAGAGACAGCTTGAGATAAAGTTTTACTGCAGAGAAGTTCAAAGGTTCATTATTTCTGCATTGTTTTATAGTTTAAAAGGCAGAGTGGAGATGGTGATGGGGAGGGTGCATAGGGAAGGGTTAGATGGCCTGAACATTTTAATAACATGCTGTCAAATATTGTTGTATGATGGACTTACATTCTATGCTCCAGGGAGTTTTATCTGTTTTTCAAAATCTTGAAATAAAATATGTTTTAAAAAATGACAGAGTGTGCTTTTAAAACTGCAATGGTGACAGTATTGTCAGAGAAGAGCCATTAGAAAATGCAATCGCAATCGGTTATCTGCACCGATTGTTGTTACCAACCCAAATCAAAATGTTATGTTTAGGGATAGCAGACTGCCGAGCCTGGGGTCTCTGCCCTTTCATAGCTGCTGGCAGAGCTTCTTTTCATGAGATTAATTTGCTCTCTGATAAACCAGGGTTTGCATTCAATTACCTGGTTCAAAGAAACTTATCTCTCAGCAAAGTGTGACTCAGTACAATTTGGCTTAAATTACTTTAGAACGCAGGAAGCCCACAGCAGGGAGCCTATAGAGAATGGTCTCCGGTAGACACGACGGAGCCGTGCAACCACCCTTATAAATACATGGAGTATATGATTTTAGCTTGTTTAAAGAATACCGTTTATATGCGAGGTATGAAAATTATATCATTCTGCTAGTCCGGGTCTAGTGAATATTTTAATATTAAATTGGTGGCACGGACATCCCCAGAACCCTAGGTATTCAGTTACTTTGTGCCAGAACATGTAAAACCAACAGAGTTTGATGTCATATATGAGCTGTCATATTCTGAGGAATATGAATCTGTGGTTGTTATGTGTGTGCAGGAAGCATGAGCTGAAATATGAAAAATGTCATATTTGGTGGACACAAATGTCCCACTCAGAAGGATAACCGCACCCTGTCCAGCCCCTGGGCTGAACCTGAGACCCCACCCAAAAATGTGGGTCATTCAAAAGAACTCGACAGGGACTCCTCCCCAGTCCCCCCGGTGTAACATCACCTGCTCAGGCCAGCCAGGGGACCATGTGGTTGGCGGCCATTTTCCGGAACAGAAACAAAGAAAATTAACTTGCTTCTTCAAAAAACTGACATTTTCACCTGAACTTAAAGAGACTCCGTAACAAAAATTGCATCCTGTTTTTTATCATCCTACAAGTTCCAAAAGCTATTCTAATGTGTTCTGGCTTACTGCAGCACGTTCTACTATCACCATCTCTGTAATAAATCAACTTATCTCTCTCTTGTCAGACTTGTCAGCCTGTGTCTGGAAGGCTGCCAAGTTCTTCAGTGTTGTGGTTCTGTGATGCATCTCCCCCCTCCAGGCCCCTCTCTGCACACTGCCTGTGTATTATTTAGATTAGGGCAGCTTCTCTCTTCTCTCTTATCTTTTACAAGCTGGATAAATCCTCCTCTGAGCTGGCTGGGCTTTCACATACTGAGGAATTACATACAGGCAGAGCTGTCTGCACTCGGCAGGAAGAAACAGCCTGACACTTCAGTGGAAGATAGCTGCAGGGGGAAAGAAACACACAAATGATCTCTTGAGATTTAAAAGGAAGGGTGTATACAGCCTGCTTGTGTATGAATGTATTTTCTATGTGTGGACATACTGTACATCAACCTACTTCCTGTTTTGGTGGCCATTTTGTTTGTTTATAAACAAAATTTTTAAAACTGTTTTTAACCACTTTTAATGCGGCGAGGAGCGGCGAAATTGTGACAGAGGGTAATAGGAGATGTCCCCTAACGCACTGGTATGTTTACTTTTGTGCGATTTTAACAATACAGATTCTCTTTAAGTATTCTTTTACCTCTTCCCTTTTTATTTTTATACTGCGCCACTATTGTCTCTATAATTGTTGATTTTAATGATTTTCTGTATATATTAATTATATATATTGCATTTACTAATATAAGACTTCTAAAAGTAGCCTGCGCAGTAGAGACCCGATGACGTCGGCTACCACGACACCACGTGACCTGCGCCCTTGAAGCGCACATGAAGCCGACCTGGCGAGGTTGGCTTCTTCAGCTCAGGACACCGGCAGTGAGAGGAGCTGCGGCGAGGGCACAGGACGGCTGCCAGGGGCTGGAGGAAGCCCCAGGTAAGTGGATTTTGATTTTTAATTTACCTTGGACCTCTGCTTTAAGCATTTATCTGCAGGTCTTAGAGTCAGCCAGAAAGGGCTTCTCTGTCCCACTTAAACAAGATGGTGGCAGCCTAGTATTTTGGTTTTATAGTTTTGCACGCCTCCTTTTGGTCTGTCTGCTGCCAAAATTCCAACGGTTTCAGCGCATTGATTGTGTCCAAGAGATTGGGTGATCTGTGTGCTGAAACCGATTGGAAGGCATTGTGTGGTCTGGCCACTAGGGGGCGTGTGACAAGTATGATGCAATGTTATAAAGAAAAGCTGTATAACTGAAAATACAAATATGAGACTCTTTTCTACTAATGTTCTAAAACTCATCCATACTACACTTACAATTCATTATATCATAAGGATTTTTATTTTTTTTTATTTGTTTTTTTTTTTTGTTTTCTTTTGCTTCAGGTTTCTTTAAAGTGTCAACCCAAAAGAAATAATATTACCAATTCTTACACTAATCTCCCACCATATATTTGCCTAACACTACCCCCCCCCCCCCACCACCACCACCACACACACACACACACACACACACACACACACACACACACACACACACACACACACACACACACACACACACACACACACACACACACACACACACACACACACACACACACACACACACACACACACACACCTATGCATAATGCTAACCTCTTCTCTACCTACACATATTAATAACTACTCCCTACCAGGTCTAACACTAACCTACCACTGGCCTACAACTAACACTCCACTAATTACACCTAACACTAACCTCCCTCCTACCTATGCCTAACACTACCCTTACCCAATCTATGCCTAACACTAACCCCCTACCTAACACAAATCTTCCCCCATTTACACCTAACACTAAAAGCTAACCTACTCTCATCCTATGCACCCTCTACCCATGCCTAACAATAACACTGCCACTACCCAACACAGCAAAAATGACCAATGCTGTAGTTTCCACCACTACCTGGAGTTCAGCTGATATCCGGTTCTACCCGCACTAACTACCAGTGCCAGAACTCTATTGCAGCAGGGGTGCTCCCACTGCTAACCAGAGTTCTCTCATACTTCCAGCACTCAAATAACTGACTATAGCTAGAAATCCTAAAAATAAACATTGATGCCTATAGTGGCACCAATTTTTGACATGAAAATTGCGCCCAAATAAGCTGTTCTGCCTTATCTTGCCTTATGTCAGTTTTTATTTGTCTTATAATTTGTGTTTCTACCTGAGTATAAAAATACTTCATTATTAAAATACTCACTTTTATTGAAAGACTTTCCCTGTGGGTGTGCTGGATCAGAGTTGGTTCTGTCCTGGTAGAAGTCACAGGGCGTTGACATTGTTTGAACTTCTCCTGAAACAGTATCAGATCATATAGATGAAAACACAGAAAACGTTGGAATATAACAAAAGGAGATTGTTGTTCAGGTGTCCCTGGACTTGGAATCACATGATGGCTTTAATGTATACCATGATTTGGGGATCTTCCTCTATATAAAAATAATTGATTAATAAAATACTCACTTGGGTGGAAAGGCTTTCCCTGGGAGTGTGCTAGGTCAGAGTTGGTTCTGTCCTGATAGAAGGCAGGGGATGTTGGCTTTGGTTGATGGTCTCCTGAAACAGCATCATATCATATAAATGAAACAGCAGATGATGCTGTGATCCAATAGTGACAAAGACTTCCCTCAAGACATAAAATGTCCATTAATGTACAAACATTTTTATTTTGTATATTTATTCTTTTCCATGTAATTCAAGTTCAGAAATAGCGAATTAGGAGAACAGTGACAACTGCTTGGCCATGCTCATCTACCTATTCTGGGTGAAGAGATGAAGACAATCTGACCTGCCCTGCCTTGGGAGGCGGGGGGGGGGGGGAGCACTCAAATGACTGGGTGTAGGTGCATGCAGGGTTTAACCCAGGTACCAACGGGACTTAAGCAAACAAAATCCAAAGTTATCCAACACAAATTTTACCAATTTGCTTTATTTTCAAAATGCAAAAGAAGTCACATTAAAAATGCTGTAAACTAACAACAGCCAGCTGTTTCGAGCCTCCTTGGCTCTTGTTCATGCCACACAGCTGTGGTGTGAACAAGAACGGGGGGGCTATTTCCAACTACTTTTGCACTTTGAAAATAAAGCAGTTTGGTAAAGGAGCAGTGGTGGATTACTTTGAATTTAATTTTCCCCAATAAAATATTCATAAAATAAAACAATTCCTGGAAAAAAATACTACCCAAAAGAAAGCCTAGATTGTCCTGAAAAAAACAAACAAAAAACAAAACACTATTTTTTTTTGTATTACTTTAGTGGCATAAGTAATAAAAAGCTATTGCTGTATTAATAGTGACACAGCCGAAAAGTCAAACTTGTTAGAAATCTTAACCACAGCCGCAGTGTTAAACCCCCCTAAAGACCAGGCCATTTTTCCCTAAATTGGCCACTGCAGCTTTAAGGCCTCACTGCAGGGCAGTACATGTCCGCACATAAGTGATTTCCCCCCCGCCCTTTTCTGCCCACCAACACAGCTCTCTGTTGGCGACTGGCGAGCAATGATTGCTCCTCCAATGTTTATTTTCTTTATATAAACATTTATATGATTATTTTTTTAAATAAATCTTAGCTTTCTGTCTATATTTTTTTTCAAGCCCGCTCTCCCTCCCCTCGCCAGCCAATCAGCGTGATTAGCTATCATAGGCTTTAGTGTCACACGGCTGTCCCCAGTACAGCACTGCTTAGATTGCAGTGCTGTACAGGGTTATTAGATGGCGGTTTCGCTGTCTAACAGTCTCCTAGTGGCGATTACCGTTGTAAGACTGATAGTGGAGCAGAGATCCGTCATTCAAGCGGGGATGCGCGTGCAGCGGCGCGCACAATCACCTGCAAACTCTGCCCCCAGGATTGCATGCCGATCGGAGTTAGGCGGTCCTGGAGCTGCCGCCACGTCCATGCCAACTGGCGTGGAGCAGTATTTAAATGGTTAAGGGGTGCCAACTGGCACGGAGCAATCTTTAAATGGTTAAGGGGTGAAAACCCAGGAATGCAAAGTGGTTATAAACTGTTCAATAGGTGTGATCAATTTTTTTCACTGATACATCCACAGATGTTTTCAGAATTGGAAATAGTTTGGATGCTTCAAGAGCTGAACCACCAGCGTTGCATCTTTCTCAAATGCTTTTCTGCTAGAAAGCAGAAAAGCATTTGGCAACCTTTGATGGTGCTTCCTGTTGCTTAGCAAATGCACTGTGTTTAGTCCCCCTGCAGGGACACACAGAAGAGCCATATTAAAGCAATCCTGAGAAAACGAGACAACTGGAAACAACGGGATCAAGCATGGTGTTTGCATGAGCAATGGTAGACAATGGTACCAAGCATGTCCATTCATGTGAGTGGACAGCGACTGAGCAACATGCACTACAGCCATCATTTAACACCAGATCAGTGCCTGTGTGACACAGCCCTTATTCTGTGGATAAATTATTAAAGACAATATTTTATTTCAGTCTGAATGATCTTAAAAAAATACAATCATTTGTTAAAAATCACACCATTAATGGAGATCTTGACCAATATGCAGTGAACTTTATTTTTAGTTTTCTCCTGGGTAATATTTTCACTTATTATAAATAAAATGCTGTTTAAGCCATACTAGGCCACCAGCAAACAAGGAGGTACCGAGAATAATTTTTTTCAGTGCTTTTTCATCTACTTTTATTATTTTTTTTTTTAAATTGCAGAGTGTTGAAAACGTATTAAATTTTCTCATAGGAGAAAATTTAGATTAAAAACTGAATAGCATATGGCCCTTTTAGAGAAAATAAAAGCTATTACATAATACATTTTTTTAATAAGATGAATTTCAAAAAGTATTGCATCTTTAATTTAAATGAAGAGAAACCCTTATGCGGTATCTGCAGAGAAAGATGGAAGGAGAGGATTGGAGTTCAGATGTCCCCTGGACCCGTGATCATATGACAATTAATATGTATCCCATGATTTGTGGTTCTGCCTCTGTATAAAAATTCTTAATTATCAAAATACTCACTTTGGTTTAATGACTTTCCCTGGGGTTGTGTTGAATCAGAGCGAGTTCTGTCCTGGGAGGAGGCACGAGATATTTGCTTTGGTTGATCTCCTGCAATGGCATCATCTCATAAAGATGAAAAAGCAGATAACATTGTGTTCCAATAGTAACTGATGGTGGCCACCAATGATCCAATCTTTTTCATTCAATCTTACCATTTTTATAAAATAGAAGGGAACACTGTCCTAAAGTATCCATTCGGTATATTCATTCAATTAACCCTCATATTGCATAGATTTGGTAACATTGAATGAAAAAAATTGGGCCAGTAGTGGTCACCATTTGACTTCCATTCAAGGCATGCCCCCAGTTACTACATTGCACAATTTCAAGTTGAGAAACAGTGCGCTAAGAGAACAGTGACAACTGGACTGTCTGGACTGCACAGATGCTACCAGCAAAGTCTGTTTCCTTTGAACTCTTCCACTAGTGTAATTGTAACGATTGTGGGATATCTCCGTGTTCAGCGCACAAGGCATGCGCTGACACGGCGGAGATCCTCCACAAGCGTATGAAGGGGGGAACCCAACTTTGGTGAAAGCACCAGTAGAGGGCAATTCCCACCGGCAGATGGCGCTGTGGAGTGCAGACGAGTACAACCGCTGCACGGCCACAGATGCCAGATGGGGATTGTACAGATTAAGACAATGCGGGGCTGAACAGCCCTTAAAGAGAAAGAGCACAGGAACAGGATGAATGTGTGTTCACCAATCTAGTCGCGACCCTGCGATGGTGAACACACATCAGCAGAAACAAAAAGTAGGAACGCGATCGCGAGAAGGGCGATCGCCAGAAGTGACACAAGACAGATCAGAACAGAACACGAGAGGAGCAAAGGCACAGAAAATGACAATGAGAAGTAACGAAAATAACAAACGCTAACTAAACGCGAACACCGCACTCATTCGCAACAGCGAACGCGTTTACAGCGCAGTCTCCGCGTGTTAAGCACAACAGAGACAAGCACGCCTAACTAACCACCGACAGACAAACACGAAACAGAGAACGCGAGCGCTTGCTTAACGGTTACCTCACCGAGCCTACAGCAAGCATTCGTATCAGAAAAGACAGACAAACGGAAAACAGGAATAAGCTAGGAAGGATCCACAGCCGCTACCGCTAGGGGCTAGTGCAATCCAAGCAAAACAGGCAGATGAGATAGCTGGTAGCAACCGCTGCTCCAGCTAAACTCCAAGAAAACAGAACAGAAGGATCCACAGCACTAGCGCAAGGCTAGTGCGATCCAGGCAAGACAGATCAGAAGGATCCACAGCACTACCGCTAGAGGCTAGTGTGATCCAGGCAAGACAGATCAGAAGGATCCACAGCACTACTGCTAGAGGCTAGTGCAATCCAGGAAAACAGAACAGAAGGATCCACAGCACTAGCGCAAGGCTAGTGCGATCCAGGCAAGACAGATCAGAAGGATCCACAGCACTACCGCTAGAGGCTAGTGCGATCCAGGAAAACAGAACAGAAGGGGCTACCGGTAGCAACTGCTGCCCCAGTTAGCACCCAGACAAACAGAACGATTTCCTGTCGACCACCGCTGGGACAGGACAATCGCAACAGACAGACAAAACAGATATGCAATCTAACTGCACTAGGAAACTGCCTAGTACAGTTCCACGAATTACTCTAAGATAACTTTAACAAGAAATAGCATGGCTGACACTCTAGGAGTGTTTCAACAAACCCTGAAGGAATTACCAGCAAAGGACTCTGGGAAACATAGCTTTTTATAGTGCCAGTCATCACAGGAGGCAGGTAGGGGATTTGCATAATGAATGTATGCAAATTCCTCAACAGCAGAATAGACCAGAAACTTGCAAAGGAAAGACAGGTCTCTCTTCCAGAGACCTGTAACCTTCAGACTAGAGGAATGGTCAAACAGCTGTCTGCCTGTGCAGCCAGCTGAGCGGATCATCACAGTAATGCTGCTAATTTCTCCTACATTTACAGACTCTGATGGATTATGGGACATTCAAAATAAGGAGCATTTTATAATTCCCTGCATCCAGAGTTGCTCGATAGCCCTGATCACGAATACGAGTGATTTCGAGCATGACTCCACCCACTTCCGAATTGACTCGTGATCGCGATCACGAGTAGAAAGGGATACCTGACTCAAGTGCAGTTTCAAGTCGAATAACCGCATGTAATCATGAATCACGAGTCGGTATTCGTGATTAAAAATCCACCGACTTGCACCCACAAATTAGCGGTTAATAGCAAAGCCCCGTTACGTGCTAGAAACAGCAAATTTGCAGGATATGTTAAGAAGAAAAATGGGATCGGTCGGGGAGTAGTTTCAAAATGACCTTATAGTTTTTGAGAAAATCAGTTTTAAAGTTTCAAAGGGAAAAAAGTATAAATTTAAATGCGGTAAATGACAGTTAATGTAGCAAACGCTAGTGTAAATGTACATAGATCAAAAGAAAGAGCAATGAATTTCCTGAAGGGGTTTCCAGGGGGTCCGTACGCAGTGCATACAGGCCCCCTGGAAACCTCTCCAGAGGAGCAACGCTTTAGCCAGGGATCGTTATACAGCCGCAATATGGCTGTATAAAGATCCCTGGCATCTTTTCCTATTTTTTAAATCTTTTTTTATGTTCAGAGGGTGGGAATTAAAAAAAAAATTATGTGGGGTCTCCCCTTTGGAGCATCTTTGACCCTTTGTCTCCCATGCAGGCTTGAATAGCCAGAATGCGGATCCCTGGCCGAATAGGGCTTCACACCCTGAGCTATACCAGCCCGCATGGTCCATGGTGGGCGGGGGGGCTCCGGGGGAGAGTGGCGGCCAAGCCTTCTCTTCCTCCCTGAGCCCTTGTCCAATCCATGTACAAAGGGCTCTACCCCACCTCCGGTGCCCCAGAAGGAGGTGGGGGCGACTACTCTATGGGTGGGGGTTCATGGTGGCATCTGGGAGTCCCTTTTAAGAAGGGGACCGCAGATGCCTGCCCCCCTCCCAGGAGAAATGAGTATAGAGGTACAAGGTAAAGGTCCCACGCCAATATCCAGGAGGATCCCCATTGGTCGGCTAAGGAACCAATGGAGAGCCTTGGAGGGAAATTTAAAGATGCTTTGCTCTCAGCTATACTAAGTATAGCTGAAAGTGCATCCTATGTGGACGCTTTGCCGCCAGCTCCTGCTGTCCTCTCTACCTCACCCATGCTGGCACCCAGTGCACCTATGGGTTCCCACGCCAAACGCCTTGGAAAAGATCTCACGCCAATATCCCCTATCTTGCAACCTTCTGATAGATGTTGATTGAAGATCTCCGCCGGCAGCTCTGCTAGATTAGGTATAGCAGAGCTTCATCTCTGTCCTTCACAGCTCCTGGCTCTGTTCTCCTCCCCAACCACATACCGCACCTATAGCGCCAACCTATGCTGTCACCCTGAAGCACCCATAGCACCCTGATGTGCTATGGGTGCTCCAGGGTGAAAGCATAGGTGGGCTCTATAGGTGCGGTGGGTGGGCAGGGAGGAAAGCAGAGTCGGGAGCCATGGAGGGCAGAGACGCAGCTTTTGCTATACTTAGTATAGCAGAGCTAAAGCAACTTTGATTTTGGCTCCAAGGCTCCCCATTGGTCTATTAGCAGACCAATGGGAAGCCTTGGAACCAAATTCTAACCTAAAAACAAACCTACTCTCATCCTATGCCTAATGCTAATGCTAATCTACCCCCAGTGGTGTGCAGATACATCAATTCACGGATTCAACTTATTCGTCCGTGGTTGAAAAAAAAAATTAATTAATTTCTGGATTTGAAAATGATTCACAAATTTGACCCACATTTTTTCCGTGAATGAGGCAATCATGGACAATCATGGCCGTGATCCAGATTTTCTTTTAACGTTAATAGCAATGCCCCCATACATGCTACAATCCCCAAAATTGCATAGATAATAAAGGTGATAGGGGGCTACAATTTAAAAAAAAATCAAAAAGAACTTTTAGTTTTTGAGAAAATGGATTTTAATTTTAAATCAACACTTTAAATGCGGCTAATGAGGCGCTTAATTTGAATCCTTGTGCAGATTGTTTGATACTCCTCCCTATATTGCCTGATGAAGCGGGGTTGAACCTGCGAAACGCGTTGTATTTCTTTTTGGAGTTCCTAATAAATGTGTTTGACTGTCTGAATCGTAGTCGTTGTCTTGTCTGCTTGAGAGAGGTAAGACCACCACTTCCTCCTTCAATTTTGCATTTAAGTTGGTTTTTAAGCTCATTTAATCTAATCTTATACTTTTGGTGCCTCTGTTCATTGTATACAATTTTGACTCCACCCTTGGTGGAGGGTTGCTACCCTTTCTTCCTGTCTACAGAGAGCGACTTCTTAATCCTGAGTGGGGTCAGGACAATCTCCCCACCTGCCTTTACAGTGGTTGCCTGCTGGTGACCCTGACTTGTGAGTATTTAGCAATACAAACTTATTGCCACCTTGTCCAGTACGAATTACACTATTGGGGTTCTTGGTGTTCCCTGTTTTTATATTAATTAGTAATAATTGGTTTTAAACAGGGAAATACCCTTTAAGCAATCGCAGAGGTAATGGTGAGTCCCAATGGCACCTGGCGGTAGTGGTACCACTGGAGGAGGATGAGTGTCCGACGCCACAAAAACATCTAGAGAGGTTTTTGTAATTTTTTTTTCCTCCTTGCAGCGATAGCAATGCCATGGCAGCAGAGTTGTCCATGGACCCAGGTGGTGGGAACGCAGACTTTAGTAGTGAAATAGAACCTCAGCAACAGCAGGGGGAGGACTAAAGCGGTCAGTGCGGCAGCACAGAACGACCAAGGCACCTCACTGGTGGTACCACAGCATGATAATGCTGCCCCCAAAAATTACATGCATCTGTGGACCCTGGCGGTGAAACTCAGCGGCAGCAGGAGGAGGACTAAATCGGGCAGTGCGGCAACACAGAACGCCCATGATAATGCTGGCCAAGAAATTACATGCATTTGTGAACCCTGGCAGTGAGAATGCAGACTTTAGTAGTGAAATGCTGCAGCAGGAGGATCAGCGTGTGTCAGCAGCAGCAGCAGCCTAGGAGGCCATGGGACAGGACGGGTATCACCACAACAAAAAATGAAATGAACCAGGAGTACTAGCTTCTAACTTGCGCTGGAAAGGCAGGCATTGTAAGAAAAATAGCAGCAGCCACTTCATTTCCCCGTGTCCGACAGCAGGGGCCAGGAACTCACCTTCCACCCAAACCTGGTTAATTTTCAGGAAGGTGAGTTTGTCCACAGAAGCGTGGGACAGCCGAGAGCTTCTCAGTGACCATGCCACCGGCCACACTGAAGCATCTCTCGGAGAGGACACTGAAAGGGGGGCAGGACAGGACTTCCAGGGCATCCTGGGCAAGCTCCCTCCAGATGTCCAGTCTGTTGACCCAGTACTTCATGGGGTCCATGGGGCTGTCGGTGTCAAGCCCGCTGAATGACCCCATGTAGTCAGACACCATGCTGGTCAGTTGCTGCTGCTGGATGGAGGAGGATACTGTGTCTGCTGGCTCCTCTGCTCTGGGCAGCTGCACTGCATATAGGCACTTGCTTAGGCTTAGCAGGTCTCCAGGGCGCAGGCTGCTGGTGCTGGTGCTGTCACAGGCACCTTTTGCTGGGTTGGCAGAACAGCAACAGTGGGGGTGGAAGGCTGGGGAAATGCTTCCAAGAGTCTGCGCACAAGGGCCTCCTGCAATTTCCTTGTGCGTTGCTTGGTGGTGGATGGCGACATAAACTTTCTCAGCTTCCCCTTCAGACGCGGGTCCAGCATCAAGGTGATCCAGATGTCCTCCCTTTCATGCATCTGGATCACCCGGGGGTCCCTGCGAAGGCAGCACAACATGTGTGCAGCCATGGGGAACAGGCAAGCATTGGCAACCACCTCTTTGTCATAATCCGATAGGACATGCCTGTGCTCTTCCTGCACCGTGTCCTCCTCCTGAAGCCGCCATCCACATACAATGGCAGCGGTGCTCTGCTCCTCCTTCTCCTCAGCATTCAGGTTAGGGACCTCCAACTCCTCCTCCTCCTCCACTATCTGTAAGTCCTCCTTTGAACTGGAACTGGACCGCCTCTGCAATCCTGGCCAGGGATGAGGTACCCATCTTGGACAGGTTGCATCCAGGGCTCAAAAGTTTTCTGTATGAGTTACACACAGGTTTTGTTCTGGCTTGACACCTCCAAAAAAATCCATATTGGGGTTGTAAAGAACCTGGTGCCCAGCCTCTATGGCGTGGTGGTGGTGATGCTGCCACTGGTGGTGGTGCCGGCTGAAGCAGCGGCCTGTCTTCCATGGCCACTGCTGGTCCTGCCCCTGCCTGACATATGGCGATGCAATTGCCTAGGTGACTCATCCTCCTCCAAGCTTTCTTCCGGGGACTCAGGCACATACGGACGGTCCAGATAATCATCATCATCCCTTTCATCAGAAAAATCTCTTCTTCTGACCCCCCACCTCCTTTTCCACACCAACATTCCCAGACGCAGACCCTTCCTCATCCTCAAAAAAGACTTGTGATGCTGGCCCGAGCACAACCTCCTCCACATCAGGCCCCATTATGTCCTTAACTTCATCCATCAACACGTTTCCAGATGCCGAACTGAGGGGCAGAACGCTCTCATCTGGGGAGGGCTGATGACCACTGGCTGCTGGAGTGGATGTCACATCAAGCGTGGGGCGTTGGCTGCTACTGGGAGTGCTTCTCACAGAGGAGGTCTGGGAAGAGCTAATGGGCCACTCCTCTATCATCATGTCCATTAATGCCTGTAAGTTACTCTCCTTAATGACCACCACACGGGGACCCAAAGGTCTGAAAATGGGTGTCCCAGCACAATGTCACTGACTAAACTTAGTGACTGAACAACAGTACAGTGGCAGTGACTGCAAGTACTAACTGAAGTTGATCACTGGCTAATAAGCTGAATATAAGTCATACAGTAAAATAATAAAGAGCACAACAAGTAGTGGACAGCGGTCTGCCTTGACTATGCACACAGCAAACAATCCGGCTGCACGCTACTAGCACAGTACAAGGTCACTGACTAAACTTAGTGACAGACCAGTGGCAGTGACTGCAAGTACTAACTGAAGTTGATCACTGGCTAATGAGCTGAATACAAGTGATACAGTAAAATAATAAAGAACACAAAAAGTAGTGGACAGCGGTCTGCCTGCACTATGCACACAGCAAACTAACCGGCTGCATGCTAGTAGCACAGTACAATGTCACTGACTAAATTTAGTGACTAAACAACAGTGGCAGTGACCAGTGGTGCTCATCCGGATTTCGGATATCCAAACTACCCAGATAATCCGAACTTTTTCAGCTCTCCGACTTCGGATTCGGATTCCGGATTTCATCGCAAATTCGAATAGCGCTATCCGGGTAACGCAGATATTTATACGCAATCCGGATATCTGGTCGGATATCCAGCGGATATATCCGAATCTGAATACTGTAAACATGGAGATGACATCATTGAGCCAATCAGAGGGCTCCCAGCAGAAGCCCTAGCAACCAATCACAGAGGGGAACCCTGGCCAGCCCTCCTGACCTCATTAAGCCAATCAGAGGGCTCCCAGCCTAAGTCCTAGCACCCAATAACAGAACGGAACCCTGGCCATCCCCCCCATATATAAGAACGGGTGCCATGATGAGAAATCTCGTCCTTGCTTGTGTGGCTACTCACTGAGAGACATGCTCCAGTGCTGCTGCCTGGCCTAGCAAGTGCTGTATCTGCCATCCCTGCCGACACTGAGACCTGTTCAGGCAGCCAGACCTCAGTGGCCTCCTCTGCTCCCTAAACCACTTGCTGTGCAAGGAAAAACCACCGCCAGACCCTGTTGGGCGAGTCTTTCCCTGTTGTTGTCAAGAGGGGGACGGGGGGACATGAAGTGGCTGGGAATCACTATGTCTGCCTTATCACCCTTTACCACCACCACAACCTCCTGGCTCCTCCTGATTGTTAACTATTACTAACTAAGCCACCTGGTTCACAATTTTTTTACAGCCATGGTACCAACGCTACGTGGCATGTACATGTGCCACGTACATGTGCCACGTGCCACATCCGGAATGCTCCTCCTGGCACACGTTACATCTGCTGCTGCATTGCCCTGCTCCTGCTGCCTGTGCTGCTTCCACCACCAGGGTGCCACAGGCCACTGCTGCTGTGCTGATACCACCTATATTGAACCTAAAACACAATTGCTGCGTAATTTTTTTGGAGGTGTCTGGGCTGAAAACTGTCATGTCCCAGTTCTGCAGTTGGACTTTGGACACAATTTGGGCTGCAATGTGGAACCTAGTCCTGGTGTTAATTTACAGCCATTTTTTTTTTTGCATTTTAAGTCCACACATAATCAATTAGTGTTTCCCTTTTTTAAAAAAAAACATGATGTTACATGCCTCATTTACCCTAAAAAACTTTTGAAAGCAATTTAAAGGCCACTTCCGGTTTTCTATCCGGATATCCGAATCCACCCGGATAATGCGTTCGGATATCTGCGTGTACGCGGATACCACAAAGTTTGGATTCGGATATCCAATTCAGATCCGGATATCTGGGTATCCGGATCCGGATCAATTCGGATTTTAAAAAGGGGTATCCGAGCACCCCTGGCAGTGACTGCAACTAACTGAAGTTAATCATTGGCTAATGAGCTGAATACAAGTGATACAGTAAAATAATAAAGAGCACAAAAAGTAGTGGACAGCGGTCTGCCTGCACTATGCGCACAGCAAACTAACCGGCTGTATGCTAGTAGCACAATACAAGGTCACTGACTAATCCTAGTGACTGAACAACAGTGGCAGTGACTGCAAGTACTAACTGAAGTTGATCACTGGCTAAAGAGCTGAAAAAAAAATAGTGGACAGCGGTCTGCCTTCACTACGCACAGCAAAATAAGCGGCTGCATGGTACTAGCACAGTACAATGTCACTGACTAAACTAAGTGATGGACCAGTGGCAGTGACTGCAAGTACTAATTGAAGTTGATCACTGGCTAATGAGCTGAATGCAAGTGATTCAGTAAAATTATAAAGAGCACAAAAATTAGTGGACAGCGCTCTGCCTGCACTATGCACACACACAGCAAAATAAGCAGCTGCACGCTACTAGCACAGTACAATGTCACTGATTAAACTTAGTGATGGACCAGTGGCAGTGACTGCAGCTAACTGAAGTTGATCACTGGCTGGCTGGTTTAGCTAGCTAAAAAGTATACAGTAATAGAGCAGAACAATCAGTGTGAACCTGCCTACCTGCACTAAGCATAGCAAATCAGTACACTGTCACTGACTACACTGACTACAGCTAACGGAAGTTAATCACTCACTTGCTAGCTAAATACAAGGATATACAATCACTAATAGAGCAGTAGAATCAGTGAATCTGCCTGCACTAAGCACAGCAATCAGTACCCTTTCTCACTGACTACACTGACTACAACTGACTTAAGTAATCACTCACTGACTAGCTAGCTGAATACAAGTATCAAATACAGTATAAAAGCAATGTTAAGAGTAAAAACGCTATGTTTTTCACAAAAAAACATGCCTGCTGAAGCAACACATGGCCTGGAGATGATGCTCTCAGTGCCACAGTCTAGCAAGGACAGAGCTTTTCACTATGGCCGCCGCTTTATATACAGGAGTGGAGGGCAGAGCCACCCCTCCTATGATTGGTTGCTAGAACCTGGCTGGGGGCCTCTGATTGGCCAAAGGATGTCATTTCCGCCCCTTTTCCGATAATCATGACCTACATGGCTTTACCCACCGCAATCATGACCATGAATGCGTTGCAAGTATTTTTAATCACGGCATGCCATGGGCAATTTCCGTGGTCCAAAATCTTTTCACAGCATCAAATACCGAAGCCGAATAGTGAAAAAAATCTTGTGAACCACGGCTATGCCGTGATCAAGGAAATTATCTGCCCACCACTGCCCTCTACCCATGCCTAACAATAACACTGCCACTATCCAGCACTGTAGATTCCAACGCTACCTGGAGTTCAGCTGGTCTCTGGTTTTACTGACACTAACCATCCACTGCACTATAACTCTTCTGGTGCAATCACTCCAGCTATCCTTTGCAGCAGTGGTGCTACCACTGCTAACCAGAGTTCTCTAGTACCTCCAGCACCCAAATAACCAACTATAGCCAGAAGTCCTAGAAATAAACATTGATGCCTATGGTGGCACCCAATTTTGAAATGCAAATTGTGCCCAAATAAGATGTTCTGCTGACATAAATCAGCTGCAACATCCTACCAGTGCTGCTCATCCAATATTCGGGTATCCGAACTACCCAGATAATCCAAACTTTTTCCACTATCCGATCTTTGAATCAGATTCCGGATACCTGTCTAAATCCGATTGCATCGGATTTCTATGTAAAATCCGGAATCTGGCCGGTTCATAAGGTTGGATATCCGAATAGAGCTTTCAATGGCAAAATTCCCTTTGGAGGCATTCAGTTCGAGAGAGAGAGAGAGAGAGAGAGAGAGAGAGAGAGAGAGAGAGAGAGAGAGAGAGAGAGAGAGAGAGAGAGAGAGAGAGAGAGAGAGAGAGAGATTTGGAAGCATTTTAAGCTATTTAACGCCCACTTCCGGTTTTCTATCCGGATATCCAAATCTGACCGGATAACCCGGATATTGGGTTCAGATATCCCATTCTACTCGGATACCAAAAAGTTCGAATTCAGATATCTGATTCGGATCTGGATATCTGGGTATCTGGATCCGAATTCAATTCAGATTTGAGAAGGGGTATCCGAGCAGCACTGCATCCTACTGCTTTATATTGCCTTATGTCAGTTTTTATGTATCTTACAACTTGTGGTTCTACCTGAGAATAAAAATACCTCATTATTAAAATACTCACTAAGATTGAAAGACTTTCCCTGGGAGTGTGCTGGATCAGAGCTGGTTCTGTCCTGGTAGAAGTCACAGGGTGTTGACATTGGTTGAACTTCTCCTGAAACAGTATCATATCATATAGGTGAAAAAGCAGATAGCGTTGTAATCTAACGAAAGTATACACAAACAAATGAGCACTATCATCATTGTGCATCTCTATGCACCACTGTTGTGCCCCGTAGCAATCTAAAGCTAATTACACCATTCAAAAAGAGATAGCCATCTTGGGCAAAGTATAATTGATCAATAATATCTGCTGGATCGATTCTATTATGAAAAAACTTTTATTCTTTATTTCAACAAGCTGGATACATTAAAAACAATTAAAAAACAATGTAGAAACTCCCAGAGGCTGCCATTTATAATGGAAATTAACCCCCACTGATGATGATTAATAATAATAATTATATCGTTTAATACTGTAATAATCAAGTCCCCACAGGCGCCACACGTGGCCAGAACAACCAATCAAAGTGCTGAAAGTGTTAATAATGAAAAAAGTGACAATGCCTAACACTAATAATTACATGTATAAAGTGCAAAGTGCCTGTGTGCATATCCACGCCCCCACCAAAAAATGCGGGCGTGCGCATACACACATATGTGCCGTACAATAATGAACAATGCCACAGAATTCCAGTCCACATATAACTACCAATAAATACTACTCAACTGTGTCACATAAAAATGGGGTATGTGCGCACATGCCCACCCCCGCCCAAAAACAAAGCTGGGTGCGCGCATGTGCCCAGAACCCCAAGTGCAAACAACCAAAAATCAATTGAATCTGTACATAATCAAACAAAATTCATAAGAACATACATAGTTCAAAAATTAGTGCATAGAAAACACATAGGTGCAAACCAATTGCTGACAGTGCAATGAGGACTGATTGTCCTATCAATTTCCAGCATACAAAACACAAGTGTGTTATCAAAGATTAGGAGCGCCTGCTTACCGGACACAGTTGAGTAGTATTTATTGGTAGTTATATGTGGACTGGAATTCTGTGGCATTGTTCATTATTGTACGGCACATATGTGTGTATGCGCACGCCCGCATTTTTTGGTGGGGGCGTGGATATGCACACAGGCACTTTGCACTTTATACATGTAATTATTAGTGTTAGGCATTGTCACTTTTTTCATTATTAGCACTTTCAGCACTTTGATTGGTTGTTCTGGCCACGTGTGGCGCCTGTGGGGACTTGATTATTACAGTATTAAACGATATAATTATTATTATTAATCATCATCAGTGGGGGTTAATTTCCATTATAAATGGCAGCCTCTGGGAGTTTCTACATTGTTTTTTAATTGTTTTTAATGTATCCAGCTTGTTGTAATAAAGAATAAAAGTTTTTTCATAATAGAATCGATCCAGCAGATATTATTGATAAATTATACTTTGCCCAAGATGGCTATCTCTTTTTGAATGGTGTAATCTAACGAAAGGGGATTGTTGTTCATGTTCAGGTGTCCCCTGGACTTGGAATGACATGACAGCTTTAATGTATCCCACAATTTGGGTTTTTGCCTCTATATAAAATAATTGATAAAATACTCACTTGGGTGGAAAGGCTTTCCCTGGGAGTGTGCTAGGTCAGAGTTGGTTCTGTCCTGATAGAAGACAGGGGATGTTGGCTTTGGTTTATCTTTTCCTGAAACAGCATCATATCATATAAATGAAACAGCAGATGATGCTGTGATCCAATAGTGACAGAGATTTCACTCAAGGCATGAAATGTCCAGCAAGCACAAAAACATTTTTTCCTTCGTATATTTATTCTTTTCTACCATTTAATATACTGAGTATATAAAACGGTTACTACAGCAAACAATTTGAAGTTCAGACATGGCGAGTTAAGAGAACAGCGACAACTGCCTGGCTGTACTCATCTGCCTATTCTGCATGAAGAGATCAAGAGAATCTGATCTGCCCACTAAATAGCATGTCAAACTGCACAAAGACAAAGAGCCATGTGTGCACGTACTGTGTGTGTGTACAGGGCAGCCATCAGGGGGGGGGGGGACAACTGACATTGCAATGAGGGGCCCAGGGCTTCTGGGGGCCCTGGGCCCCACCCCAAAGCGCTGGAAGGGCCGCATGTGCTGGCTGCGGGCCTGTGGCTCACTAACCAGCACACTGCGTTCCAGCACTGAGAGAAGAGTGACATCAGCGCTTGAACATGGGGAGCAGATGAGTGAGCCCGCTACAGTGGACTTTCTATACTGGGGCACCACCTATATCTGGCTACAGGCTACCTATACTGGGCCACCACCTATACCTGGCTACCTATACTGGGGCTGGAACCACCTATACCTTGCTACCTATACTGAGGGCACCGCCTGTACCTGGCTACCTATACTGGGGTACCACCTATACTTGGCTACTTATACTTGGGCGCCTATAGCTTGCTACCTATACTGGTGCACCACCCATAACATGCTACCTATACTGGGGGCAACTATACCAGGCTACCTATACTGGGGCACTACCTATAGTTGAATACCTATACTGGGGCACCTGTATCTTGCTGGCCTATACTGGGGCACCAGCTATTCCAGGCCACCTATACTGGGGGCATCTACACCAGGCTACCTATAGTGGGGCACCACCTATAGCTGGCTGCTTATAATAGGGGAACCTATACCTACCTAGCTACCTATACTGGGGGCACTTATGCCTGGATACCTATACTGGAGGCACCTATATGTGGCTAGGGCAGGGGGATGAGCTGAGACAGAATGGGACAAGAGGCAACATAGGGCGATAAAAGAGGCACAGGGGGAACAGAGGCAGACACAAGAGGCACAGGGAGAAAAGAGAGGATAAGGGAACATGAGGTCACACAGAGGGACACAAAAGAGGCACAAACTGAGGTGAGACAGAGGGGGACAAAAGAGGCACAGGAAGAAGAAAAGAGAATGGATAAAGGTTAAGAACGGACCTACAAGTCCCTCTCTCATTTGTTAACCAGAGACTACCTGTATTTTGCTAGTATTTAGCTCCACCCACAACATGCCATTGCCACGCCCACTTTTTGCTGCCTTACGCTGTGCATGCCGCTTTCTTCAGTGTTAGAGCCATGCGCATTTTTCGCCGCAGCGCACTTCCCGCACGGACACGGGGGTGGGGTGACTAGTGGGCGGGCACAGCAACCAATGGGTGCGCCCAGGTAGGGAGGGGCCCAGGCTTGATGATGTGTGAGGGGCCCGACATTTCTGATGGCAGCCCTGTGTGTGTATGCGTGTGTATGTAGTGTGTGTATGAATGTGTCTTTGTAGTGTGTGCACTGTGTCTGTACCGGCTGCTTGTGAATGTGCTGTGTTTGTGTGTATACTGCATAAGTGTTCTTGTGTATATTTTTATTTTTTAACATCAGGAATTTGCTGTGTTTTCCCAGTTGTTGCCATACTCCTGGTAATGATGATCACTAGTGGTTAGCAATGCAGCCTTTTCAAATTGTCACAAACATGCAGGGATGTTCTACAAATATTTTCATTGCTATTCTTAAAAATTAATAAAACAAAATGAAATAGAGACCACTGCCCTCCATTCCAAGTCTACTGAAACCTTTCATTTACCATGCAGGTTAAGGTGATGCCCCATCTCTCAATGTTATGAACTGGACAGCAGAGTCTGTTGACCCCACAATTAATGGTAGGTATGGGCTCTTCAGGTGTGTAGAGTCTAAGTGGCTATTAGTTTACATCAGAGCACCCCACAAGGAATGATGGACACTACACCTTAGCAGGTAATAGGTTACTTTGGTGATAATCCCTGGGATTTCCCCACCCGTCTGTAGCCAGAAAGAACAGCATAGGCAAATGCAGGGGGGGGGGGGGGGGGCTACAGCTGCCCAGAATCCCCCCTCAGACTGGGGCAGGTGCAGTGTCTGGGGACAGGCACAAGTTGAGACACCAGAATATCAGCAGGCATCCTGCAGCTCAGCTCACAGCACCTCTCCCTTTCTTTCCCTGCTACAGCTGACTTTGGATATAGCAGCAGCGTGTGTACAGAGCATAGAGCAGCAGTGTGTGTACAGAGCATGGAGCAGCAGTGTGTGTACAGAGCATAGAGCAGAAGTGTGTGTATACAGAGCATGGAGCAGCTCTGGGGAACTTAACAGAGTACAGAGCCAGGTATAAGCACAGCCCTGTGCCCCTGCTGTGTGAATGCTTCACTTCCCCCTTCATTACTAATGTCGGCTATCCTCATTATCTGCATCTAAACTGCTCCTGATCAATCCAGTTGGTGGTCGGTCGGTCGGATGGGAAATTGCACTATGCGTACCCAGCATGATGTCCTACCATATCATTGTACTGTATTGTGTGTGGCCTAGGGAGACCTTTCAGGAACCCCCCCCCCCCCCCTTGAAAATCCTGGGTGATGCTTTGATGTGAAGGCATAGTCAGGTGAAAAAAGGTCAGGGGCAATAAATGGAGGGGAGGAGGTGCCCTTTTTACTGGTATTGGCCAGCAATACATAGTATAAAAAAACCTTACCCCTAAAGAGGACAAAGCTTGCGTAAGGTAATAGTATTTATTAGAAATCAGACACTAGTCGGATAACATGTTTTTATGGAGCACAGTTCACTTCATCAGATCAATGACAACACTGTCTTAAAAAATGGGTGTAGGAGCAAGGAACACTCCATGAAATGTGTTATCCCACTTGTGTCTGATTTCTAATAAATAGTACAATATTACATTACGCAGGCTTTATCCTAAGGTATGTATACTATTTATTACTGGTGGCCAATATCATTGTCATTATTTTTGAAGTGTCTCCTCCCCTCCAGTTATAGCTGCCACATTACACTGGAGTCCCATGTGTGGGGAAGCGGGGTTGTTTTTTAGTCTAAATTCTTTTGAACTTTGTTGACTACTACCTCTTTTCTGGATCACAACCCAGCCTACCTGTGATCTGTAACCCCAAGTGAGGAGGGGACTTCCTCACATGCTTTTATACCGTGGTTGCTGGTCTTGCAACTCTTTTGTGAGTATCATTCAATTGCTACATTTATTACTGACGTATCATTTCCAACATACCACACCATAAGAGGCTCCCGTTGTCTCTTTGTTTTTTTCCTGTCCCCTCTGGGAGGTCAAAAGATCACCAAGGAGTACAACAGTACCAAAGTCACTGTCAGGTGAATGACAAATGTAGGTGGATCAAAAGCCAAGGTCAATGGTAGGGGGAGATAAGGTATAAACAAGGTCACAAGCCAGGGTCAAATCAAGGCTTAAATAAATATAGGCAGAGACACTAGGGTATTAAGTCAAGCTAATCAAAGCTGACAGAACAATCAGCACTGAGTGCTGAGTGAAGTTTTGTATGGTGTAACCATTGGTGTCAGCAAAACAGATTTTCTGATTATTGATGATCTGCAGTATCACCAATAATACAGATGCTATACCTGATTATGTGGTGATCTGCAGAATCACCAATAATACTAGTATAGCCAGACACAGGACAACCATGTGAGATAGTGTTTGGTGCAACAGTAATGAGAAGAGGAGATCTCCCGAGGAGCGGGAGATTTAGACAGTACTGCAGCCAAGGATCCCCTGAGGAGCTGGGGATTCAGACTGTACTGCAACCAGTTGACACCTGAGGAGCAGGGACCACTGACTGTGCTGCAAAGGATGATCACCTGAGGAGCAGGTGATTAAGACTATACTGCAGCCAGTGGACACCTGAGAAGCAGGGACCACTGACTGTGCTGCAAAGGATGATCACCTGAGGAGCAGGTGATTAAGACTATACTGCAGCCAGTGGACACCTGTGGAGCAGGGACCACTGACTGTGCTGCAAAGGATGATCACCTGAGGAACAGATGATTAAGACTATACTGCAGCCAGTGGACACCTGAGGAGCAGGGACCACTGACTGTGCTGCAAAGGATGATCACCTGAGGAACAGGTGATTAAGACTATACTGCAGCCAGTGGACACCTGAGGAGCAGGGACCACTGACTGAGCTGCAAAGGATGATCACCTGAGGAGCAGGTGATTAAGACTATACTGCAGCCAGTGGACACCTGAGGAGCAGGTGTTACAGACAGTGCTGCAAAGGCTGATCACCTGAGGAGCAGGTGATTAAGACTATACTGCAGTTAGCGGACACTTGAGGAGCAAGTGTTACAGACAGTGCTGCAGATGAGCTTCACTTAAGGAGTAGGTGAAAGCTACTACAGATTCCTCACCAATGGCGACGCCCACTGGTGAGGACAGGAAGGTCAGACAAGCAGAGTAGGCAACGTACGGACAGACAAAGTACAAAGACAGGAGGCTGATTCAGTGTAAGGTTCAGGCAGAGTCGGCAACAGTAATCAGATAGGCAGAGGTACAGAATCAGCAAGCAGGAGAGTGGTCAAGGAAGCAGAAGGTCATAACAGATAATACAATGCAATTAGTACTTTAAGCTATCAACAGAATCTGGCTAAAGTGTGGATCCCCAGCTCCTGCTGGTTCTAGCACACTTTGGGATCTGACTAGGGTCTGAGCGCTAACACGTTAGCATTTGCAACAGCAGACAAAGAGCAACTGACAGGCAGGAACTATATATACTCAGAGCGATCCACAGCGCCGCCCCAGTCACTCAGCCAATCCGGAGCACTACTGGAGTCAGCTGACCGGCTGATCAGCTGACTCCCCTTCTACTTGCATAAAGGTCCTGTCGCCTGGCACGCATGCGTAACCCTCAATCTATGTGCAATAGAAGGATCAGGCAAAGCAGCAGCATGTAACTGTGCGGCAGGGGCCGCCGGCTTATACGCGGAGATAGCCGCCATGCCGCTTGCCTCTGCGGCGGTATCTCCACCATCTATTACATATGGGCATTGGGGAAGGACAGAGTGGGTTGGTGGGAAACTTTGGGCGCTGGCACAACAGATGTGCATAGGGCATAATACTGTAAAAACACGCAAAGCCATGCATGAGCAGGCCAATGGCATGGAGGATGGTAGGTTTGACACCCAGCCAACACAGTCCTGGAACTTTAAAATAGGAAAGGTACCTTGCTCAAAAGGAATCTTTTCCTTCTTGGACAACATGTTTGACTGAGTATTATGAATACCCCCACTGTGTGTCAGGAAAGGAGGTTGGGCAACACAGTGAGGGAGCCTATACTGTTATTGGTGTTATCCTATGAGGAGAATGACCAAATGGCCATGCCCATTCAGGTAAATAGATACCTTACATATTTATATCAGGCATTAAAGAGATTTTTTTTCTTTAACATAAGAAAAAGAGTGTGTTATGAGGAGAATAAGAAGAGACAAGCAAAAGAGAAAATAAATCCTCTTACCCTGTCAGTATTTTGCAGGAAAAGTGCCTCATGCAGCATGGGTGGAGGGAATGCTGTAGTGTGTAGAAGCTATGAGTGCTGGGCTATTGAGCTTTTAATATCAGCTTATGCAAATTAGATAAGAGATGTTACTACCCACAAGGAAGTGCATAAAAAAGGCTGATTTTTAATTAGGCCTACACTGAGTGGGAGGGGTTTCACTTTTTCAGCTGTATTTCCATTGACAGCAGGAGCTTTTTTCCCCTCTGAGAACTGGGTTTTCCCTGATAAACTTGCAACAGCTTCACATTTACACCTTTCAGTTCCTCTTTACTAAGAACTCATTAAACCACAAGGGTGTTGCATTTTAATATTTCTGAATGTTACGACAAGGAGTGTTGAGGTCTTTTCCTGGATATTTGAAGTACCCGAAGTCTGGACTGCACAGATGTTACTAGCAAAGTCTGTTTTCTTTGAGCTCTTTCACTCAACTGATGTAATGCTGACTCCATCATTTATAGTCTTTGATGGATGATGTAGGACATTAAAAATAAAAACAAGGAGCTTTCATAATTTCCTGCAGCCACTAACACGGTTCAGAAGCATCCCCCTGTGACATATGGCCAATTCTACAAATACTGTAAACGTGGGGTTGATGGAAAAAAAATAACCAATATGACAAGTCACTTCAATCAAGAAGTCTTCTATTAAGGTGAAACTATAATGGATCAAGATGTGAGTTCTAAACCTCGAAAAAAGAAAAGAATAGAAAATAAAAAAAACTTTTAGGAACATTGAAACATTAAGATGAAAATAAAATATTAGTACACCAATAAGATTTGTTGAGTTTACAGTAAATGGGTATAATGTCTGCTAAAATATCCTTTTTTTCCCTCCCAGTACATTTCAATGGAGCCAGGAATGCCCCCTGGAGTACACATTCCCATAGAAGTCTACAGTTACTGAACATTGCAGCCTTTCCCTGGTACATACATAGGATGTGATGAATGATTATGTTTATGTCCAGATTGTGATTGCAGCCATGAGGCCAATAATTTATTATTTGCAATCCCTTGGCTGACAGATGAGACCTCCTCTCTTCCTCCATCTTCACACCCTTCCCTTAGTTCGCCTACGCTTTCTCTATGTTGACTATTTTCTGCTAGCAGTCCCTCCACTTATTGCTCTCTTATTCTTTAACTCTTCCTCTACCTCACAATACACACTACAAAGCTCAATAAGAAAAGTAAAAAACATAAGAGATCCAGCAAATATTGAGCAAATTTTTCTAAATAGTTGTTCACGTTTTCTGAAACAAAAAAAGGGAACAATTGCAGCGATTTGTGTAGTCCACAAAAATACATCGGAGGCAGTGTTCCAAGCCTAAAAAAATGAAAAAATGTGTACTGTCACTTCAAATTTCCAAGCTTTCACCAAGTGAGACAGGGGGGAGTCTTTTAGGCCCCATTTACACTTTTAGGGCTGGTGCACACCAGAGCGGTTCTGAAGCGTTTTTTAATCCACTTGCAGGGGGAAAACCGCTTGGCTAATGAAAGTGAATGGGATGGTGCACACCAGAGAGGCTCGTTTTTTCCAGAAACGCAAACTCCCGGGCTGCAGCATTTTTTGGATTCCTGAGGCGTTTCTGCCTTCAATGTTAAGTATAGGAAAAACGCAAAACGCTCTGAAAAGCGCTAGATCAGAGCAGGCGTTTTTGTTACGGTAGCTGTTCAGTAACAGCTTTACTGTAACAATATCTGATATCTGCTACACAAAAACGCTCCAAAAAACGCTAGGCATGTTTAGAAAACCTCTCTAAACATCCCTAGAATCGCTCTTAAATCTGCTTCACAAACCTCTAGCGTTTTGAGGATCTGCTAGCGGTTTTGGTGTGCACTGGGCCTTAGATACACTTAAATGAACCTCATTGGCATGCATGGAAAAATGCAATCTGAAAATTTGCATATAGAAAGGCACAACAATCACAAAACCACAAAGGATAAAACAAAGGTCAGAAAAGTCACAATATGCAGATTCATGCATGTGAAAAAATGCAAAAAAAAAAAAAAATCACATGTGGAATTTGCATGGATAAGTGTAAAGGCAGCCTTATGGCTAGAACACACTAATGCAATCCCATCCACTTTTATCCACTTTCAGCAAAAAGTATTGATGATTGCTGAAAAGCAGACAGAAGAAATCTTGTGTGCAGGTCTTTACACTTTAAATCATAGCGAAATGAATGCAGCCAAATGTACTGCAATCAAACATTGCACAAGTTTTATATCCATTTTCTCCTTTAAATTTTAAAATAGATTTTCTCAAAACAATGTAAAGTACTTTTTAAAAATTGTATGGGGGCTGTATAATGGAATGCAAAAATGGGCTCCTTGGACTTCATTGCAAATGTGAAAAATATGACAAATTTTGGCTGTAATTTTGGAAAATTTTCACTAAGCAAAATTAGCCTAATTTACTGCAAAATCAAGTTCAGGAATTTTACCTGCTCATCCTTACATGTTAGAAGTTAAAAATGCGTAACTGGAGGCACAATGGAGAAATACATTTAACAGTAATACCGTATTTTTCGGACTATAAGACGCTCCGGACCATAAGACGCACCTAGGTTTAGAGGACAAAAACCAGGGGAAAAAAAATATACTGAACCTGGTGCGTCCATGGTGCAGTGCATCTTCAGTATCTTCTCCCCCCCCCCCCAATTATGTCCCTGTGTCCTTATATGTGCCCCCTGTGTCCTCATATGTGCCCCCTGTGTCCTCATATGTGTCCCTCTTTGTCTTCTGTCCTCCTCTGTCTTGAGTACTGTGTGTCCCCTTGTCCTCTGTGTTTCCTATCCTGAGTGTCCCCTGGCCTGATTTTTGTGTGCAGTGATGTGGAAATATGGTACTTATGGCAAACACTGAAATGGTGCCTGTCCCCACCCCCACCAGTCAGAGATTCCTTCCTCTGTAAAACAGCACTTATCCCCCCCAGCACATGACACCCATCCCTCTACAGCAAATGACTCCCCTGCCCAGACTGTCCCTCATCCCCTCACCACATGACACTCTGCCAACCAGCAGCACACCCCTCCCCAGTTCCCCCCAGCAAGTTGTCATCCTTGGGAGAAGCATGTAGCACCCATGGCCCCCGGGGTAATGTGCAGCTCCGGAGTGAGGGACAGTTTGTACCTGAGCAGAGGGAGAAGCCATCCCGATCCCACAGCTGTAGCGATTACAGCCCGGACCATCAAAGCCCGCACCGAGAGAGGGGAGAGAGTGGCAGAGCATCCCAGCTGACCTCGGCGGAGGTAGAAGTAATCCGGATCTGACTGCTGCAGCGATCGCAGCCCGCACCATTACTGCCCGGACTGAGAAAGGGGAGAGAGTGGCAGAGCATCCCAGCTGACCTCGGCGGAGGTAGAAGTAATCCGGATCTGACTGCTGCAGCGATCGCAGCCCGCACCATTACTGCCCGGACTGAGAAAGGGGAGAGAGTGGCAGAGCATCCCAGCTTACCTCGGCGGAGGTAGAAGTCATCCGGATCCGACTGCTTCAGCGATCGCAGCCCGCACCATTACAGCCCGCACCGTGAAAGGGTAGAGGGCGGCAGAGCATCCCAGCTGACCTGCAGACCGGCGGCTTACAGCATAACGAGGACACAGTGGGGAAATGAGTAGCGGTAATCGTCCATAGGAAAGCCGCTAGCTGGTCCGTGCACGCAGCTGAAGCCTATCTCTCGTCACTTCCGCATTAGTGACATAGCGGAAGTGACGAGAGATAGGCTTCAGCAGCGTGCACGGACCAGCCAGCGGCTTTCCTATGGACGGTTACCGCTACTCATTTCGCCGCTGTGGCCCCGTTATGCTGTAAGCCGCCGGTCTGCAGGTCAGCTGGGATGCTCTGCCGCCCTCTCTCATCGGTGCGGGCTGTGATCGGCGCGGCTACGATCGCTTCTCTCTCCACCCAGGTACAACCTGTCCCTAACTCCTTAGCATCATATTACCCCGGGGGCCCCTAGAGACACATGGAAATAGCAGGGGACACAGGACAGCACACGGGGCATGACGTAGCGGATGGGGGACTCAGAACAGGGGACAGAAACTTGGCCAAAATTGCTGTATCCGGACCATAAGACGCAGTGACTTTTTCCACCCATTTTGGGGGGAGAAAAAGTGCGTCTTATGGTCCGAAAAATACGGTAATTTACCTGAGTGATATTGAAAATGTTTCATATTTCTTAGTTTTCTGATAAGGTGTACATTGTCAGCTTTCTCTTTGTATGTGAAGAGTAGAAGATCACTGGCCAGCTGTTCAATGCTGGGCTGATTCTTTAGGATCCTATCCTTCTCCCAATCACTGCTGTCCTCTAGATCATCAATCACCACAATCACCTTGTCCTGCCCTGCAGACACAGATAAGAATAAAAGTCATTTTCCTTTTATTTCTTCACATGCATGCTTAAAAAGTCTTGAATGTCCTCCTACAATCTTGCTTTGTGTTCATGGGCAAAAGGCACAACAGCAATATTAGCTGTTTTGACCAGTGCTGCTTGGATACTCCTTTTACCTAGATATCCGATGCGCTTCGGATATACGAGTTCCAAATTTTCCGATCCGAATTGGATAATCCGGTATCTGGCCGGATTCGATAATCCGCATAGAAAACCGGAAGTGGCCTTTAAATTGCTTCTAAAACAAATGAGGCATGTAGCATCATTATTTTTTAAAGGGGAACACTAATTGATGCTGTGGGGACTTAAAATACCCCTCTGATTGGCTTGATGAGGTCAGGTGGGACTGGGCAGGGTTCCCTTCTGTGATTGGTTGCTAGGGCTTCTGCTGGGAGCCCTCTGATTGGCTCAATGATGTCATCTCCTTAGTTACAGTATTAGGATCCGGATATCTGCCAAATATCCACGGATATCCGGGTATCCGACCAAATATCCGCGGGTTGCTATCTGGATTTTGGCCCAGATATCCAGAATCCGAATCCGGTCGGATAGCTGAAAAAAGTTTGGATATCCGGGTTACCCGGATATCTAGAATCCTGATGAACAGCACTGGTTTTGACACCTGAGCATGGTAAGGGAATGGGGAGAAAGATGGGCAAACAGCATATAAGTTGAATAGTGGTGCAGAATGATGTGCAACTACACTTAACGGCGCAAAACTTCTTTTGACCTCCCTATGCTGCCTGTACCTCTCTCCATTATTTGCTGAAAACGTGATGTATGCCTTTTAATACTTTTTGAATAAAAGTGATATTTTAAAGGGATGTGCATGGCCGCTCTTAGCTAACAGTTGGATCTACTACCTTACTATTGGCAAGTTGCACTCCCTCAGTGGATTAGCCTTACCTGTGCACAGTACTTCTTTCTTTTGTACTATATAAGTTGAATAGTGGTGCAGAATGATTTTCCGCTATGCTGCTGTGTTAAACTTCTGCTTGAGGACAGTCATTCATAGTACATTTTACAATGCTGGTTTGCTGAACATCAAAAGACAACCTGGTGCTGTTGACTAAATCCCAAAAAATAGACATCACCCTAATAGTCTTAGGCTTGGTTCATATATGACATAGTGTTTTTTTGTTCTGGCACTTTCCGCAGGTGCATTTGTGTTTTTATATTGTGTTTTTGGTGTGTTTTTCATGCATATTGCGTGCATTTTTACTCATTTGCAGTTGGCTAATTGAAAATGCATATGCGTTTTGTATGCGTTTTTACTTTAAAATATATGCATATCATTAGGAAGATAACAGGAAGCAGAAAAAGGTCTTTAGTTTATAATTAAAAACGCAGCAGAAAATGCATAAAAAACGCAACACATATGCATTCCCATAGACTTTCATTGTGTTAGTTTTGGCAGCCAGCGTGCATATTATACAACAACACTGCAATCATTTGCAGAATGCTTACTGTAAATATGCATGGAAAACGCATACATATTTTTTACATGCATTTTTTCCTGCAGCTCACAGAGTTCCATTTTACGCTCCGCCAGCATTTCTGCCATGTGTGCACCTGGCCTGAAAAGTGTGTGTGTCCATGTGAGTGCACGGTCCTGCTGTTCTGACTCTGTTTCTAATTGTGCTGACACATTAACCTTATCTTATCTGACAAAACCCACTAATTTAATATGCCAAGTATAGTCAGCTTTGGTGAAGACATTTGTCAAATATTTTGTGTATACAGTATAAATAATGTTTCAGCTTTCCATCTTTGTTGTGTGCTGTCTTACCCAGCATGTTTTTCAGAGTGTCCAGCTCTTCATCATATAGGGAGTTGGTGACATCAGTGACATTGATAGTCCCTCTGGTCTTAGTGTGATAGAGGATGCCGAGAGTGCACTGAGACACATCATTTATGAACTGTTGGCCTCCTTTGTTGGAGATGTAACACCCTCTGACATCCTGGATGTGGTCTCTGAAATGTTCTGATGAGAGCAGCCTCTGCAGCCAGGAGTAATCTGATCTGTCTGATCTGGAGAAGATCCCAACCACATGTTTGTTGCTTCCTTTCTTCTGCCACAAAGAAAGACAAAACAAACAATAAGATGGGGGGGGGGGGGGTGGAGTGAGCTGGCATGTTTATGAATAAGAAAAAAAAATAAATAAAGCATCCCAATTACTAAATGGGTTTAAGTGTTTACATTTCCTTCAGGAAAATAATACCATCCTCAACAACAGTTGTGCGTTCTGCAAACATTTAAAGTATACAGTATCTGTAAACAATAGAATAAGAACTGTGACATTTTTCACACATGGGGCTTCGGATCAGTAAATGTGTTTTTCTGTGCGATTGTCCGTACAGTGCTCAGACCCCACAATCACAGGAAAAAAGTTCAATTGATAACAGTTCCACTGTCTGCAGCAATACACTCCACTGTCTGATTATAATATACACTCTCACCAGCGTTTAGTGGCTGATTTTATCACAGATCAACAGTATTCACTTTATGAAATAGATGTTCCCTAGGGATGACAGGAAAGAGCTAATTCCGTTCCGCCGGAATTCCGGAATTCCACCAGCACTAAATTCCATCGCCATTACATTTCCGCGGAATTTTGCGGATTTAATTTCAGCAGAAAAATTAAAGTAATTGCAAATGAAACCTTGTTTATGCTAAATGGTAGCCCATGGGACCTAGTGGCTGTTCCCCCGGTCATTTTTAAAAAAATTTAATTTTTTTTTTTGCGGCAGGAGGTGTTGCTTACGCCATGGAACCTAGCGGTTGTCCCATGGCGGTCATTTTGGCGCCGCAGGAGGTGTCACTTAAGCCATGGGACCTAGCGGTGGTCCCATGATGGTCATTTTGGTGCCGCAAGTGGTGTCACTTAAGCTATGGGACCTAGCGGTGGTTCCATGGCGGTGGTTTTGCACCGCAGGAGGTGTAGCGTAAGCTATTGGACCTGGCGGTGATTCCAGGGTGATGGTTTTGGTGATGCAGGAGGTGTCGCGTAAGCTTTGGGACCTGGCGGGTGGTCCCAAGGCGGTGGTTTTGGCACCGCAGGAGGTGTCGCGTAAGCTTTGGGACCTGGCGGGTGGTTCCATGGCGGTGGTTTTGGCGCCGCAGAGGTGTTGTGTAGGCTATGGGTGTGGTGATATATTGGGGTGCTGATGATGTTAGGAATACAGGAACATATTCTTTCATTTTTCTGCCTGTGTTCCGTGTAGGTCTGCTAGAAGGGAGCTGTTGCCTTGAGTTGCTTGGGGCAAGGAAATGGGTGATTGTCTTGGCCATATGAAGTACTTTGAGTTTCTGTATGCAGTTCCTCTGAGAGTGGTTCCCTGCTAATGGGATTATCTGCCTGGCTTTTTGAACTCAGGAGACAGCCCATTGTCTCAATACACAAAGCAAGACTACCAGAGACTGGAGACTAACACAGGAATGTTTGAAATGTACTTGACAGCCTACTGGAAATGGGTGAAGGGGTGAAGTCCTTTTGATACCATTTTCTACCTGTGGAAATTGAATTATTGGTGGAGGTGCAAACTATACCCTGTAAATTACATCTATTGGAAGGGGGTTGGAAAACTCTGCAGACTTTAAGGGCTGAGACAGGAAAGCTTTGATGCTAGGAAAGAATGGGAGGAAGCCTTAATCAAGTTTTCACCTGGAGTTGGAAAGCCTTACTTCACAATCTTTTGATGTATAGACTTTTACCTGGAAATGGAATTATGTCTGAGATTTAATTAAAAACTAGTTCCTCCCCTCCCCAAGGAAGTTGCAGCCTCCAGGCGTATCTCACAGTATAAAAAGCAGAGCCAGATGCCTAGAAAGAATCTTCTCTTGGAGGTAGCGCTTTAGCTAGGGATGATCGCGACTCCTGGTCGAAACGGCGTCCTCCCGTCAGACAACGTTCTAACCTAAGCTGGTAACGTTCTTTTTTCCCCCGTTTATTTTTACGCGAATATCCGTGTGTGTATTTTTGTAACTTTTATCTTTGTAACTTTTTTACTCATAGCCTAGAAGAGATTGAAGTGTGTATAAGTCCATGCCTAATTGTATGCTTGAGCAACACTACCATATGAAATTGTAATTGCATTGTGTGTGGGGCGTTTGTCATACGTTGGCCTAAAGCGCGCAGCTGACCCAACGTACGAAAACGCCAGTGCGAGTAGCGACAGCAGAGTGGCTAACAGTATCGTTCGGAACGACTGTTAGTGGGTTTGCTTCACTACAGTGTAAGATTGCAACTGTGTGTATGTGTGTGTGGGTGCGTGGCGTTCCCGTATTCGGCCTAAGCGATCTGGTCAAACCCGCAGTCGGGAACCGTATACGCAGGCGTGCCGCGGGCCGGTTCCTGTCATAATTGGCTGGCAGTGGTGGGATCGTTTAGTACATTAGTACGCAGTTTAGCTCGCTATTCTGAGTACTAAAGGCTGGAAGCTTGCTAGAAGCAACTAGCCTACAGAAGTCTACTCAGTGCAGAATCTATATATGTTTTTTTTTTGTTCAAGGATACACACTTGGTATTTTGCTTTCCCTTCCCCCCTTTTTTCTTTTTATTTTGCAATACGATGGCTCAGAAAGCATCCAGCTATGCAAGGCAAAACAAAGAGATGCTACTCAACTTGTGTGAGCACAGAGGCATCGAGACGGTGAGCGGCGAGACGAAGGAGCAGTTGGTTCGTGCCCTCGAGGAGTATGATGAGGCAGAGCAAGCCCGTGCTTCAACGTCAGCGGATGCAGCTCACGACACGCCAGAGGAGGAATCGCTTCCGCCACAGGATGCGAGTGGAGATGATGTCCTGGATGATCCACCGAACACGGAGATGACATCTCTGGAAGCCGACTTACAGCTACTAGGTTCGGCTGAGCCCGAACTGCGCCTAAAGCTGATTATGGAACATCGGCAAGCAGAGAGGGAAATACGACAAGCCCATAGGGAACAAGTTGCACAGCGAAGCCAGCTGGAGCTGGCTAAACTTCAGCAGCAGAACCGATCTGCTGGACCTTCTCCACAGACCACAGTCAAGTCAGCACCATCAAGATTAGTCAAGCTCTTTTATTGATAAAAGGTAGCATAACAAGCATAACAGCGACAGCAGCGCTGTTTCGGTCAGAGACCTTTCTCAAGCTGTATCAAGCAGTGTTATACTTAATTGTACCCACAATGTGTTTAAATAAATTTATTTAAACACATTGTGGGTACAATTAAGTATAACACTGCTTGATACAGCTTGAGAAAGGTCTCTGACCGAAACAGCGCTGCTGTCGCTGTTATGCTTGTTATGCTACCTTTTATCAATAAAAGAGCTTGAATAATCTTGATGGTGCTGACTTGACTGTGGAGAAGACGTTGAGGTGTCGAAGTGTGCAGAGGCACTACAAGTCACAGCACATCTACTTCCCACCGTGGGTGCTTGCTACACACTGATCTACTACCAATCTGCTGGACCCGCAGAACGCGAAGGTGAGCGAGTCCACATAATCCCCCTGGATAAGTTCCCCGCTATGGACAAGGACTCTGACATAGACACTTTCCTACAGGGGTTTGAAAGGACTTGTCGGCAGTATGGGGTGCCCCGTGAGTAGAGTTGGGCCGAACCTCCGATTTTAGGTTCGCGAACCGGGTTCGCGAACTTTCGCGGAACGTTCGGTTCGCGTTAAAGTTCGCGAACCGCAATAGACTTCAATGGGGATGCGAACTTTGAAAAAAAAAAATTTATGCTGGCCACAAAAGTGATGGAAAAGATGTTTCAAGGGGTCTAACACCTGGAGGGGGGCATGGCGGAGTGGGATAGATGCCAAAAGTCCCCGGGAAAAATCTGGATTTGACGCAAAGCAGCGTAATAAGGGCAGAAATCACATTGAATGCTAAATGACAGGCCTAAAGTGCTTTAAAACATCTTGCATGTGTATACATCAATCAGGTAGTGTAATTAAGGTACTGCTTCACACTGACACACCAAACTGTTCACTGAACAGAACAGGTATGCAGTGGCGGGTTCACAGAACAGGTATGCAGTGGCAGGTTCACTGAACAGGTATGCAGTGGCAGGATCACTGAACAGGTATGCACT
This sequence comes from Hyperolius riggenbachi, assembly GCF_040937935.1. NCBI lineage: Eukaryota > Metazoa > Chordata > Amphibia > Anura > Hyperoliidae > Hyperolius > Hyperolius riggenbachi. Next base: position 53,597,858 of record NC_090652.1, on the reverse strand, counting down.
GGCAGGATCACTGAACAGGTATGCAGTGGCAGGATCAATGAACAGGTATGCACTGGCAGGATCACTGAACAGGTATGCAGTGGCAGGATCACTGAACAGGTATGCAGTGGCAGGATCAATGAACAGGTATGCAGTGGCAGGATCAATGAACAGGTATGCAGTGGCAGGATCACTGAACAGGTATGCAGTGGCAGGATCACTGAACAGGTATGCAGTGGCAGGATCAATGAACAGGTATGCAGTGGCAGGATCACTGAACAGGTATGCACTGGCAGGATCACTGAACAGGTATGCAGTGGCAGGATCAATGAACAGGTATGCACTGGCAGGATCACTGAACAGGTATGCAGTGGCAGGATCAATGAACAGGTATGCACTGGCAGGATCACTGAACAGGTATGCAGTGGCAGGATCAATGAACAGGTATGCAGTGGCAGGATCAATGAACAGGTATGCACTGGCAGGATCACTGAACAGGTATGCAGTGGCTGGATCAATGAACAGGTATGCACTGGCAGGATCACTGAACAGGTATGCAGTGGCAGGATCAATGAACAGGTATGCACTGGCAGGATAACTGAACAGGTATGCAGTGGCAGGATCACAGTACAGGTATGCAGTGGGCTGAGGGCTCACTGAACAGAACAGGTATGCAGCCAGGAAGAAGTTAAGCCTAACTAATCTTTCCCTATGAGAGACTGCAGCAGCTCGCCCTACTCTCACTAATGCAGGCACACGAGTGGCCATAACGGCCGCCGCTGCCTGCCTTATATAAGGGGGGGTGGGGCTCCAGGGGCTAGTGTAGCCTAATTGGCTACACTGGGCCTGCTGACTGTGATGTAGAGGGTCAAAGTTGACCCTCAGGTGCATTATGGGGCGAACCGAACTTCTTCCGCAAAACGTTCGCGTGCGGCACCCGCACGCGAACCACCTAAGTTCGCGCGAACCACGTTCGCCGGCGAACCGTTCGGCCCAACTCTACCCGTGAGCAGTGGGCAAGATACCTCACACCAGGGCTGAAAGGCAAGGCCCTGAAGGCCTTTGAGAGTCTCCCCCAGGAGGATGAAACAGACTTTGAGGCGATTAAGAAAGCCATCATTGTGCGATACCACCTCACGCCAGAGGTGTATCGAAAACGTTTCAGGACAGTGCAGCGAGGTCCTAATGACAATTACCTGGATCATGCGTGCAACCTGCGCACTGCCTTCCAGCAGTGGGTAAAAGGACTGGCTGTTGAAACCTTTGATGCCCTGCAGGAACTGATAATAAAAGACCAGTTCCTCCACACTTGTCCTGTTGAGGTCCGGCAGTTTGTACGGGACCGAGAGCCGAAGACCGTGGATGAGGCCGCAAAAGTTGCTGATGCCTACACGTCCAATCGAGCATCTGACTTTCGGAGGACTACGGCGCCCAGCTGGAAGGGAGAAAAGACTACGAGACCTTCTCCTCTGAGCACCCAGCGAAGCCAAGTCCCGTAGCCGCCTGGAGGTAGAACCGCCACCGTTGACACTCGGAGATGTTTTGCCTGTAACAAACCTGGTCACATCAGTGCTACGTGCCCAGAAAAGAAGAAGGAAGCCCCAAACTCTGGCGGGGCCTGGAATGCATTGTGTGCCACCAGGAATGCAGGTAGCTATGCAGAGAATCTGCAACCTGTCACGGTTGGGGATACAGTTACCACCGGTCTGAGAGACACTGGAGCAGAGGTGACTCGAGTGCACCCCCAGCTTGTGAACCCCGAGGAGTACATTCCTGGCAAGACTATGGCTGTCAAAGGAGTTGGGGGTGTCACCCCCGCCATACCCACCTCCTTGGTCCACCTGGATTGGGGGGCCGGCAGCGGAATGAAAGAAGTGGGGGTAATGGATGCCATCCCCACAAACGTTTTGTTGGGTACTGACCTGGGACGGTTAGTGGCCCGGTATGAGCCTACTCCAAGCCCCGTGCAGGTAGAACACATCATGGCCAGCCCTTACCACCCCCAGACAAATGGGTTATGTGAGCGATTCAATGGTACTCTGAAACAGATGCTAAGGGTGTTTGTTGAATCGCAAGCTAGAGACTGGGAGCGATACCTGCCCCACTTACTGTTTGCTTATCGTGAGGTGCCCCAGGCATCCACCGGGTTCTCGCCCTTTGAGCTCTTATATGGGAGGAGGGTACGTGGACCCCTCAATCTCATTTGAGAGGTCTGGGAGGGGCAGGATATGGGTCTCGGGGTCTCCATAGTGGAGTACGTTCTAAAGTTCCGGGAAAAGATGGACACCCTGGTGGAGTTAGTGCGAGAGAATCTTACTCAAGCCCAGGCCACCCAGAAGCAGTGGTATGACCACGGGGCTAGGAAGAGAGTTTATGAGGTAGGTCGCAAGGTATGGGTCCTAAACCCGATGCGACAGAATAAGCTGCAGGCCGCTTGGGATGGGCCCTATACCATACATAGGAAGATTAGTGATGTGACCTATGTGGTCACGCTGGATGACCGAGGTAAGCAGCTGAAAACGTACCATGTCAATATGTTAAAGGAACATCATGATAGAACCGCTGGCGCTCTCCCTGTCTGCAGTTTGCTACCGGACGGTGAAGCAGAGGCCCTGGTTGACATCCTGGCCTCCACCCAGGAAACCGACTCTGTTACCGAGGTGCAGATCAATCCGGAGTTGACAGCAGAGCAGCAGGCTGGGCTATCTGATGTGCTGACCCTTTACCGTGGTACCTTTACAGCCCGCCCTGGTCTGACCAGCCTGGCTGTACACCATGTTGACACCGGAAATAACAAGCCGGTTAGACAGTCAGCATATAGAGTCTCCCCTGAGGTTCAGGCCCACATCAGCAAGGAGATTGAGGTAATGCTGTCACTAGGGGTGATCCAACTGTCGCACAGCGCATGGGCATCACCTGTAGTGCTAGTACCCAAACGGGACCAGAGCACTCGGTTCTGTGTAGATTATCGAAAACTAAATTTGATAACTGCGTCAGAGGCTTAACCAATGCCGAGGGTCGATGAATTGTTAGATAAGCTAGCTGGCGCGCAATATCTAACAATCGTGGATTTGAGTCGGGGATACTGGCAGGTCCCTCTAACAGCCGAGGCACGGGAGAGGTCTGCCTTTATCACCCCCTCAGGTCTGTTTGAATTTAATGTAATGCCTTTCGGAATGAAAAACGCCCCGGCCACCTTCCAAAGGGTTGTAAATGGTCTCCTGGAAGGTTTGGAACACTGCGCTGTCGCCTACCTAGATGTCATCGCCATGTTTAGCGCCAACTTGAACGACCACTTAGCGCAGCTGACACAGGTTTTGGGGCCCATCACTGCAGCAGGACTAACAGTCAAGCCTAGCAAGTGTCAGATAGGCATGAAACAGGTACAGTACCTGGGACATGTGGTGGGGGGGGGGGGCTTCGTCCAGATACTGGGAAGGTAGATGCCATTGTGTCCTGGCCCACCCCCCACACGAAGAAGCAGATTCAGTCCAGACTGCTGGGTACTATAGAAAGTTTGTCCCCAACTACAGTGCCCTCGCCAAGCCATTGACAGATCTCACCAAAAAGAAGCTGCCCAAGCAGATTCTCTGGACGCCAAAATGCGAACAGTCATTCACAGCTCTGAAGAGGGCCCTAGCCAGCCCTCCCGTGTTGCAAGCACCAGACTTCAGCCGACGGTTTGTAGTCCAGACGGACGCCTCAGCCTTTGGCCTAGGTGCTGTGTTAAGCCAGGTAAACCAAACTGGGGAAGAACATCCGATTCTGTATTTAAGTCGGAAGCTGCTACCCCTGGGAGGTAGCTTACGCCACCATAGAGAAGGAGTGCTTGGCAATTGTATGGGCCCTACAAAAGCTGCAGCACTATATCTACGGTCGCGTATTCACAGTCGTAACCGACCAAAACCCTCTTAGTTGGTTACATCAGGTTTCTGGTGACAATGGCAAATTGCTGAGATGGAGCTTAGTTCTCCAACAATATACCGTGGTGTGAAAAACTATTTGCCCCCTTCCTGATTTCATATTCTTTTGCATGTTTGTCACACTTAAATGTTTCTGCTCATCAAAAACCGTTAACTATTAGTCAAAGATAACATACATTTAACACAAAATGCAGTTTTAAATGATGGTTTTTATTATTTAGTGAGAAAAAAAAACTCAAAACCTACATGGCCCTGTGTGAAAAAGAAATTGCCCCCTGAACCTAATAACTGGTTGGGCCACCCTTAGCAGCAATAACTGCAATCAAGCGTTTGCGATAACTTGCAACGAGTATTTTACAGCGCTCTGGAGGAATTTTGGCCCACTCATCTTTGCAGAATTGTTGTAATTCAGCTTTATTTGAGGGTTTTCTAGCATGAACCACCTTTTTAGGGTCATGCCACAACATCTCAATAGGATTCAGGTCAGGACTTTGACTAGGCCACTCCAAAGTCTCCATTTTGTTTTTCTTCAGCCATTCAGAGGTGGATTTGCTGGTGTGTTTTGGGTCATTGTCCTGCTGCAGCACCCAAGATCGCTTCAGCTTGAGTTGATGAACAGATGGCCAGACATTCTCCTTCAGGATATTTAGGTAGACAGTAGAATTCATGGTTCCATCTATCACAGCAAGCCTTCCAGGTCCTGAAGCAGCAAAACAACCCCAGCCCATCACACTACCACCACCATATTTTACTGTTGGTATGATGTTCTTTTGCTGAAATGCTGTGTTACTTCTATGCCAGATGTAACGGGACACGCACCTTCCAAAAAGTTCAACTTTTGTCTCGTCGGTCCACAAGGTATTTTTCCCAAAGTCTTGGCAATCATTGAGATGTTTTTTAGCAAAATTGAGACAAGTCTTAATGTTCTTTTTGCTTAAAATTGGTTTGCGCCTTGGATATCTGCCATGCAGGCCGTTTTTGCCCAGTCTCTCTCTTATGGTGGAGTCATGAACACTGACCTTAATTGAGGCAAGTGAAGCCTGCAGTTCTTTAGATGTTGTCCTGGGGTCTTTTGTGGCCTCTCGGATGAGTTTTCTCTGCGCTCTTGGGGTAATTTTGGTCGGCCGGCCACTCCTGGGAAGGTTCATCACTGTTCCATGTTTTTGCCATTTGTGGATAATGGCTCGCTGTGGTTCGCTGGAGTCCCAAAGCTTTAGAAATGGCTTGATAACCTTTACCAGACTGATAGAGCTCAATTACTTTTGTTCTCATTTGTTCCTGAATTTCTTTGGATCTTGGTATGATGTCTAGCTTTTGAGGTGCTTTTGGTCTACTTCTCTGTGTCAGATAGCTCCTATTTAAGTGATTTCTTGATTGAAACAGGTGTGGCACTAATCAGGCCTGGGGGTGACTACAGAAATTGAACTCAGGTGTGATAAACCACAGTTAAGTTATTTTTTAACAAGGGGGGCAATCACTTTTTCACACAGGGCCATGTAGATTTGGAGTTTTTTTTCTCACTAAATAATAAAAATCATCATTTAAAATTGCATTTTGTGTTCCATTATGTTATCTTTGACTAATAGTTAACGGTTTTTGATGAGCATAAACATTTAAGTGTGACAAACATGCAAAAGAATAAGAAATCAGGAAGGGGCAAATAGTTTTTCACACCACTGTAGCTTCACTATTCAACACAGGAAAGGGAGCAATCATGGGAATGCTGATGGGCTGTCCCGTCAAGCAGAACCAACAATGTAGGCGCTGGCAGGATAATCTGGGAAGATCATCTGCCTTGCCCCATTCTAAAGAGGGGAGGTGTGGTGATATATTGGGGTGCTGATGATGTTAGGAATACAGGAACATATTCTTTCATTTTTCTGCCTGTGTTCCGTGTAGGTCTTCTAAAAGGGAGCTGTTGCCTTGAGTTGCTTGGGGCAAGGAAATGGGTGATTGTCTTGGCCATTTAAAGTACTTTGAGTTTCTGTATGCAGTTCCTCTGAGAGTGGTTCCCTGCTAATGGGATTATCTGCCTGGCTTTTTGAACTCAGGAGATGGCCCATTGTCTCAATACACAAAGCAAGACTACCAGAGACTGGAGACTAACACAGGAATGTTTGAAATGTACTTGACAGCCTACTGGAAATGGGTGAAGGGGTGATGTCCTTTTGATACCATTTTCTACCTGTGGAAATTGAATTATTGGTGGAGGTGCATTTATACCATGTAAATTACATCTATTGGAAGGGGGTTGGAAAACTCTGCAGACTTTAAGGGCTGAGACAGGAAAGCTTTGATGCTAGGAAAGAATGGGAGGAAGCCTTAATCAAGTTTTCACCTGGAGTTGGAAAGCCTTACTTCACAATCGTTTGATGTATAGACTTTTACCTGGAAATGGAATTATGTCTGAGATTTAATTAAAAACTAGTTCCTCCCCTCCCCAAGGAAGTTGCAGCCTCCAGGCGTATCTCACAGTATAAAAAGCAGAGCCAGATGCCTAGAAAGAATCTTCTCTTGGAGGTAGCGCTTTAGCTAGGGATGATCGCGACTCCTGGTCGAAACGGCGTCCTTCCGTCAAACAACGTTCTAACCTAAGCTGGTAACGGTCTTTTTCCCCCGTTTATTTTTACGCAAATATCCGTGTGTGTATTTTTGTAACTTTTATCTTTGTAACTTTTTTACTTTGTTTTTGTACATCTTTTGCATATATCAAGTTCTGCATTGTTCCATTTTTTTTTTATGGAATATTAAATCGTTATTTAATAAGCTTGACTTCTGCTGTGCTAAACTAACACTCATAGCCTAGAAGAGATTGAAGTGTGTATAAATCCATGCCTAATTGTATGCTTGAGCAACACTACCATATGAAATTGTAATTGCATTGTGTGTGGGGCGTTAAAGCGCGCAGCTGACCCAACGTACAAAAACGCCAGTGCGAGTAGCGACAGCACAGTGGCTAACAGTATCGTTCGGAACGACTGTTAGTGGTTTTGCTTCACTACAGTGTAAGATTGCAACTGTGTGTGTGTGTGCGTGCGTGGCGTTCCCGTATTCGGCCTAAGCGCAAAGCTGACCCGAATACGAAAACGCGGATTGCGCGCTGAGGACTCGACAGCAGAGTGGAAGTGTCTAGCGAACCGCTAGTGGTGGCGGTGAGAAGTGTTCTGGGGGGGGGGGTCACAGCATTGTTTGTAGCTTAAATAAGGCTGCTCCCCGCTTGATCTGGTCAAACCCGCAGTCGGGAACCGTATATGCAGGCGTGCCGCGGGCCGGTTCCTGACAATGGGACCTATACAAAATGGTTGGAATAGGTGAGATAGCTAGGAAGCTGGTTGCTAACATAGGATTGAGGGCCCGTTTCCACTAGAGCTAATCTGCATGCGTTTCCTGCATGCAGATTCCCATAGACAATACAAGTGGATGGGCCTGTTTCCACTTGTCAGGATTTCTGAGCGCTTTTCTGTGCAGAAAAAATCTGCACGGCAGAGCCCTCAGTATTTGCATACCGCATACCGCTATGCGATTCGCATACAATGTATTTAATAGGAAATTTGCATGCTTTTTTTGTATGTGAATTTTCATTCAAATTCGCATACAATTTTGCATAGAAACAATGGAAAAGCATTCAGGCACTGCCATGGTTAAATTTGCATATATAGTCATCCATGCAAATCATATGCAAATTCGCATGAAAATTCTCATACAACCGCATGCAAAATTTGCATCCGCATGAGAAGTGGAAATTGTTTTTTGTTAAGACTTTGCTGATCTTAGTTTTCAGAACGGGGTCCTTGCATAGTAATCCCCAATACCTTCTGATGACATTCTCTACCTCCTTGTGTTGTGTGTTATAATCCAGACATATTGCAAATTCATATTGACCACTTTCTTGCATTTTCTGATTATCCCTAATAAGAAGATCTCTGTCTTTCTGCTTAACTCTTTCTATTTCCTGTCTAAGGGGGACACCGCAAGACTTGGAGCCGCTTCTGGAAGTAATTTGCATACAGCGCAGCTCATAGCGTCTCAGTCTACCGCCGGCCAACGAGCTCCTGATGGGTCATAGTGACGAAACCGATAGGGCGTGGCCTAAGGCGGCAGACAAGGAGACGCTGGTAAAGCGGCGGTGAGGATGTCCTATGGGAGTTTTATATGCACATCTGATTTTATAATATGTGAGTGCAATTTTAAGTTGTTTTATTTCAATAAATGCGGAATTACGCTATGGAAGCCGACTGTCAGTTTGTGTAGGTATCCATCAGCCTGCTGATAGAAGTCTATCAGTCTTACCTAAGCGGCAAGCGCTGTTTGCTGGTCCCTGAATGGTCAGTATATTAATCTGGTGAGCCTGCATTGTTTCTATTTTACTTGGTGAAGAGCATGGTGAAGGAATTGTGAAACACCTGGTGGTGTGGAGGCACAGTTGGTTTTTGCAAGCTGGCTGCATGATATGCACAGTGTCAGGTGCAGGGGTGCACACACGTTTGCACATGTATAAGAAATAAGAAATATAAGATCTATACAGGTTTACTCTATGTTGCATTACTATTTTCTACCCTGAGGAACAAGTGGAAGCTAGACGGGTGTTCAGCAGAGTATTAAGACTCTTTCTAAGCCTGATATGCTGATCTGTGGTGGAATCAGCCACTCTATCTGGTGAGCCTGTATTTTATCTATTCAAAGCACTGAGCACACAGCTGGTGACTGGTATTGGAGATGTAACTTTTAAAAACTTGATTACGCTATGTTTGGTTGTTTGTGCTTTCCCCAAGTGCCAACAAAGGACAAAGGAAGACGACAAGAGGGAACATCTATCTCATAAAGTGAATACTGTTGATCTATGATAAAATCAGCCACTAAACGCTGGTGAGAGTGTATATTATAATCAGACAGTGGAGTGTATTGCTGCAGGCAGTGGAACTGTTATTAATTGAACTTTTTTTCCTGTGACTGTGGGGTCTGAGCGCTGTACAGACAATCGCACATATTTCTAGGGGAGAAGATACCCCATTCTGTATAAGGATCCCCTAACAGTTCTGTAAATAACATACATACAGTGGAGGAGCGCCTATACCCTTTCAATATCTAAATATGTTTTTTCTGTCAGGTGATGAAAGCGACACTTAAAGGGATCAACAACCGCTTCCATTCACATGAATGGAAGCAGTTGTTTCTAAAGATGGTACTGGTGTTTCCCATTATTCCCGTATATAGTGCAGTGGATCTATCATCTTGTCTTTTGCTGGATGCTACCTGCAGTGTCCAGGATTGGCTATGTTTGACGGTTCTTCATCCCCTTGCTGGAATCAAAAGCGTATATTATGAACAAATGACTGGAACCACCGCAGAAGGCTGCCAAATGCTTTTCTGCTCTGCAGCGTAAAAAGGATTTAACATTAGCTAAATAAGCCACGGCTGCTGTTGCTTTCTGACAACCATGTGAAACAGGCATCTTTTAAATACAATAGAAGGGGGCACTCATACACCATGGGCTTGATTCACAAAATGGTGCTAACTGTTAGCACGCTGTGAAAAGTGCTTCACACGAAACTTTGTGTGATAATGGTTATCACGCGCACAAATTTGCGTTTGAGCGTTAATGCAAATTTTTTGCACACTAACAATCCGTTTTCACGTGAAAAATTTGCACGAAACACGTTTTCCATGCGAAAACATGTGTTTTAACACGAAAAGCAGTGCTAACAGCCGTGCTAACAGTTAGCACCGTTTTGTGAATCAAGCCCCATATGTCCACTGTTCAAACACTAAAATAATCAAATCAGTCCATGCTATGCAATCTGTGATTCTTAATGTGCATACACATGCCAGATTTTTACAAACGTCTGGTCGTTTGGACGTCAAAGCGGGTAATTCATCTGATAAGTAGAGTTGGGCCAAACGGTTCGCCGGCGAACGTGGTTTGCGCGAACTTAGGTGGTTCGCGTGCGGGTGCCGCACGCGAACATTTTGCGGAAGTTCGGTTCGCCCCATAATGCACCTGAGGGTCAACTTTGACCCTCTACATCACAGTCAGCAGGCCCAGTGTAGCCAATTAGGCTACACTAGCCCCTGGAGCCCCACCCCCCCCCCCTTATATAAGGCAGGCAGCGGCGGCCATTACGGCCACTCGTGTGCCTGCATTAGAGAGAGTAGGGCGAGCTGCTGTCTGTCTCTATAATAATAATAATCCAAACATTTTCTCCTGTCGGACTCAAAGCGCTCAAGAGCTGCAGCCACAGGGACACGCTCAAGAGGCCACCCTGCAGTGTTAGGGAGTCTTGCCTTGAACTCCTTACTGAATAGGTACTTGACCTAGCCAGGATTCGAACCCTGGTCTCCCATGTCAAAGGCAGAGGCCTTAACCAGTACACTATCCAGCCACTGTGAAAGATTAGTTAGGTTTTGCTTTTCCTGGCTGCATACCTGTTCTGTTCAGTGAGCCCTCAGCCCACTGCATACCTGTACTGTGATCCTGCCACTGCATACCTGTTCTGTGATCCTGCCACTGCATACCTGTTCAGTGATCCTGCCACTGCATACCTGTTCAGTGATCCTGCCAGTGCATACCTGTTCAGTGATCCTGCCACTGCATACCTGTTCAGTGATCCTGCCACTGCATACCTGTTCAGTGATCTTGCCAGTGCATACCTGTTCAGTGATCCTGCCACTGCATACCTGTTCAGTGATCCTGCCACTGCATACCTGTTCAGTGATCCTGCCACTGCATACCTGTTCTGTGATCCTGCCACTGCATACCTGTTCTGTTCAGTGAGCCCACTGCATACCTGTTCAGTGATCCTGCCACTGCATACCTGTTCAGTGATCCTGCCACTGCATACCTGTTCAGTGATCCTGCCACTGCATACCTGTTCAGTGATCCTGCCACTGCATACCTGTTCAGTGATCCTGCCACTGCATACCTGTTCTGTGAACCCGCCACTGTATACCTGTTCTGTTCAGTGGACCCGCCACTGTATACCTGTTCAGTGAACCTGCCACTGCATACCTGTTCTGTGAACCCGCCACTGTATACCTGTTCTGTTCAGTGGACCCGCCACTGTATACCTGTTCTGTGAACCCGCCACTGTATACCTGTTCTGTTCAGTGGACCCGCCACTGTATACCTGTTTAGTGAACACGCCACTGCATACCTGTTGTGTTCAGTGAACCTGCCACTGCATACCTGTTCTGTGAACCCGCCACTGTATACCTGTTCTGTTCAGTGGACCCGCCACTGTATACCTGTTCTGTGAACCCGCCACTGTGTACCTGTTCTGTTCAGTGGACCCGCCACTGTATACCTGTTTAGTGAACACGCCACTGCATACCTGTTGTGTTCAGTGAACCTGCCACTGCATACCTGTTCTGTGAACCCGCCACTGTATACCTGTTCTGTTCAGTGGACCCGCCACTGTATACCTGTTTAGTGAACACGCCACTGCATACCTGTTGTGTTCAGTGAACCTGCCACTGCATACCTGTTCTGTGAACCCGCCACTGTATACCTGTTCTGTTCAGTGGACCCACCACTGTATACCTGTTCTGTGAACCCGCCACTGTATACCTGTTCTGTTCAGTGGACCCGCCACTGTATACCTGTTTAGTGAACACGCCACTGCATACCTGTTGTGTTCAGTGAACCTGCCACTGCATACCTGTTCTGTGAACCCGCCACTGTATACCTGTTCTGTTCAGTGGACCCGCCACTGTATACCTGTTCTGTGAACCCGCCACTGTATACCTGTTCTGTTCAGTGGACCCGCCACTGTATACCTGTTTAGTGATCACGCCACTGCATACCTGTTGTGTTCAGTGAACCTGCCACTGCATACCTGTTCTGTGAACCCGCCACTGTATACCTGTTCTGTTCAGTGGACCCGCCACTGTATACCTGTTCTGTGAACCCGCCACTGTATACCTGTTCTGTTCAGTGGACCCGCCACTGTATACCTGTTCAGTGAACCCGCCACTGCATACCTGTTCAGTGAACCCGCCACTGCATACCTGTTGTGTTCAGTGATTGAACCCGCCACTGTATACCTGTACTGTTCAGTGAACCCACCGCATCAGTGCGCATACCTGTGCAGTTAAGTGAACCCACCTACCTACGTGAGTGCACGCAGTGTGATATACCACTCCGTGCATACCCGATATGGACAAAACAGGTAGAGGAAGAGGTAGTGCCAGAGGCAGAGGAAGGCCACCCGGCAGGTCTGCGCGAGGTCGTGTAAATGTAATTTCGTGTGGACCTGGCCCACAGTACAGTGCTCGGAAGAAGGCACGTCCCATCACCTACCAAGATTGTCAGGACGTGGTTGAGTATTTAGCGACACAGAACAACTCATCTTGCTCAGCCACCAGTGCTACTACTAGCACCACTTCCGCTGCATTTGACACTTCGCAAGAATTATTTAGTGGTGGTGAAATCACTGATGCACAGCCATTGTTGTTACAGCCAGATGAATTTTCACCAGCTCATATGTCTGCGTTACGCGGCAACACTATGGATGTAACGTGTAAGGAGGATTAAGGACCTACACGTTTGGATTTTTCTGAGGCAAGCGAAGCTGGGCAGGATGATTACGATGATGACGATGATAGGGATCCTCTGTATGTTCCCAATAGAAGAGATGAAGAGGGGGACAGTTCAGAGGGGGAGTAAGAGAGTAGTAGGAGGAGAGAAGTTGCTGAAAGAAGCTGGGGCAGCTCTTCATCAGAAACAGCTGGTAGCAGTGTCCGGCACCATGTATCGCCACCTATGTACAGCCAGCCAACTTGCCCTTCAGCATCAGCTGCTGAGGTCCCACATCCCAGGGTGGCTCAGCGGTGTGGAAATTTTTTTATGTGTGTGCCTCAGATCGGACCAAAGCCATCTGTTCGCTCTGCCAACAAAAATTGAGCCGTGGAAAGGTCAACACTCACGTAGGGACAAGTGCCTTACGAAGGCACCTGCAGAAAAGGCACAAACAGCAATGGGATGGCCACCTGAGCAAAAGCAGCAGCAGCACACAAAAGAAAAGTCACCCTCCTTCTCCTCTTCCTCCTTCAGGTGCATCATCTGCTTATGCCGCTTTCTCCCTTGCACCTTCACAGGCACCCTCCTCCACTCCGCCTCTGCCCTTGAGCGGTTCCTGCTCCTCTGCCCACAGCAGCAGTCAGGTGTCCGTGAAGGAAATGTTTAAGCGGAAGAAGCCACTTTTGGCCAGTCACCCCCTTGCCTGGCGTCTGACAGCTGGCGTGGCGGAACTGTTAGCTCGCCAGCTGTTACCATACCGGTTGGTGGACTCTGAGGCCTTCCGTAAATTTGTGGCCATCGGAACACCGCAGTGGAAGATGCCAGGCCGCACTTATTTTTCGAGAAAGGCCATACCCCAACTGCACCGTGAAGTTGAGAGGCAAGTGGTGTCATCTCTTGCGAAGAGCGTTGGGTCAAGGGTACACCTGACCACGGATGCCTGGTCTGCCAAGCACGGGCAGGGCCGCTACATTACGTACACAGCCCATTGGGTGAACCTGGTGGTGAACGATGGCAAGCAGGGCGCAGCGGAGCAAATTGTGACACCTCCACGGCTTGCAGGCAGGCCTCCTGCCACCTCCTCTCCTCCTGCTACATGCTCTTCGCTGTCCTCCTCCTCCTTGGCTGAGTGGCAGTTCTCCTCTCCAGCTACACAGCCCCAGCTCCGCAGGGCCTATGCTGCATGCCAGGTACGACGGTGTCACGCCATCTTAGACATGGCTTGTCTCAAAGTGGAGAGTCACACTGGAGCAGCTCTCCTGGCTGCTCTTAAGAAACAGGTGGATGAGTGGCTGACCCCGCACCACCTGGAGATAGGCAACGTGGTGTGCGACAACGACAGCAATCTGCTTGCCGCTTTGCATATGGGGAAGCTGACACACATACCCTGCATGGCACATGTCATGAATCTAGTTGTTCAAAGATTTGTGTCAAAGTACCCTGGCTTAGCGGATGTCCTGAAGCAGGCCAGGAAGTTATGTGGGCATTTGAGGCGGTCTTACACAGCCATGGCACGATTTGCAGAAATTCAGCGGAAAAACAACATGCCGGTGAGACGCCTCATTTGCGATAGCCCGACTCGCTGGAATTCGACCCTGCTCATGTTCTCCCGCCTGCTAGAACAGAAGAAAGCCGTCACCCAGTACCTCTACAACTGGAGTAGAACGAAACAGTCTGGGAAGATGGGGATGTTCTGGCCCGACAACTGGACACTGATGAAAAATGCATGCAGGCTCATGCGGCCGTTTGAGGAGGTGACCAACCTGGTGAGCCGCAGTGAGGGCACCATCAGCGACTTAATTCCCTATGCTTACTTCTTGGAGCGTGCTGTGCGTAGAGTGGCGGATGAAGCTGCGAATGAGCGTGACCAGGAACCGTTACGGCAGGAACAGGCATGGGACCAATTTTCATCAGACCCAGCTGTTTCCTCAACACCTGCGGCAGCACAGAGGGGGGAGGAAGAGGAAGAAGAGAGGTCGTGTGCAGAAGACGAGTCAGACTCAGAGGATGATGAGCAAGGTGTTTCTTTGGGGGAGGAGGAGGAGGGGACAGCGGCAGGAGAACAACCGCAGCAGGCGTCGCAGGGGGCTTGTGCTGCTCAACCTTCCCGTGGTATTGTTCGCGGCTGGGGGGAGGAGGTTGACTTACGTGACGTCACTGAGGAAGAGCAAGAGGAGATGGAGGGTACTGGATCCGACTTTGTGCAGATGTCGTCTTTTATGCTGTCCTGCCTGTTGAGGGACTCTTGTATAAAAAACCTCAAGGGGAATGAGCTGTACTGGGTGGCCACACTACTAGACCCTCGGTACAGGCACAAAGTGGCGGACCTGTTACCAACTCACCTGAAGGTGGAAAGGATGCAGCACATGCAGAACCAGCTGTCAACTATGCTTTACAATGCCTTTAAGGGTGATGTGACAGCACAACGCCAGCAAGGTACCACTGCCACTAATCCTCCTCCCGTGTCCACGCTGTCAAAGACAGGACGCTCCAGCGATCTCATGGTGATGTCGGACATGCGGACGTTCTTTAGTCCAACGCCTCGTCGTAGCCCTTCCGGATCCACCCTCCACCAACACCTGGAACGGCAGGTAGCCGACTACCTGGCTTTAAGTGTGGATGTAGACACTGCTGTGAACAGCGATGAGGAACCCTTGAACTACTGGGTGCGCAGGCTTGACCTGTGGCCAGAGCTGTCCCAATTTGCCATCCAACTTCTCTCCTGCCCTGCCGCAAGCGTCCTGTCAGAAAGGACCTTCAGCGCAGCTGGAGGCATTGTCACAGAGAAGAGAAGTCGCCTAAGTCACAAAAGTGTTAAGTACCTCACCTTTATCAAAATGAATGAGGCATGGATCCCGGAGGGCTGCTGCCCGCCCCAAGACTAAGTCAGTCCCCGCACACACAGCATCTCTGCCTGCACGCCGTGTGACTGGCTGCCTGGCCTGCCCCAAGAAGACTAAGTCGCTCCCAGTCCCTCCACACAGCATGTCTGCCTGCAGGCCGCTTCACTACCTTCTCCGCCACCACCAACAGGGTCCGGGACTCCAGGCGGATTGCTGAATTTTTTAGGCCGCTGCTAGCAGCGGCCGCTGCAATAATTTTTCGGGTGCGTGTACATGACTGCCTAATTTTTCTGGCTGCACTGCGGGCAGCTGCAACAACAAAAGAAAAGGCATGTACATGCGCCCATTCCCCTTCGTGATCATTACCTTGCCGTGGTGAAGGGGCTTGCGTATCACAATGAAGCAATGACCGGCGCCTAGATGAGTGTCTCGGGGGGCACACAAAAGATAATAAGGTCGTTGCTTCATTGTGGTCAGACCAAATTTGATCAGCTGGACAGTCACTGTTCTGTCATTCAGCTACATCAGCCAGGCCGACCATATGGGCTGTAAAGCCACCAAAACCTGCACTCTCGCCATGGTGCGCACCAGTCCAGCACGGCCGTCACTACACAAACAGCTGTTTGCGGTGCGTTACACGGTGAGTTTGGTGTGTCAGTGTGAAGCAGTTCCTTAATTACACTACCTGATTGATGTATACACATGCAAGATGTTTTAAAGCACTTTAGGCCTGTCATTTAGCATTCAATGTGATTTCTGCCCTTAAAACGCTGCTTTGCGTCAAATCCAGATTTTTCCCGGGGACTTTTGGCATCTATCCCACTCCGCCATGCCCCCCTCCAGGTGTTAGACCCCTTGAAACATCTTTTCCATCACTTTTGTGGCCAGCATAATTTTTTTTCTCCAAAGTTCGCCTCCCCATTGAAGTCTATTGCGGTTCGCGAACTTTAACGCGAACCGAACGTTCCGCGAAAGTTCGCGAACCCAGTTCGCGAACCTAAAATCGGAGGTTCGGCCCAACTCTACTGATAAGACTGGATTTGAACGATCCGCTTGGTGGATAGTTCAAATCCAGTCTTATCAGGTGAACAACCGACTGTACACATGCCCGATTTGACGTCCAAACGACCAGACGTTCAAACCTCCAAACGACCGGTCGTTTGCAAAAATCTGGCGTGTGTATGCACCTTTAAGAGCAGTGGGGGGCAGCCTGTAATTGTTCCAAGGTGCAGACAGACCCAAAGGTGCAGATTCCACCACGAGACAAATCTCTCTCTTAAGGTGCATACACACGTCGGATTTTTGCAAACGACCAGTCGTTTGGACGTTTGAATGACCAGTCGTTTTGACGTCAAATTGGGCGTGTGTACAGTCGGTCATTCACCTGATAAGATTGCATTTTAAAGATCCGCCAATCAGGTCAATGACCGAATGTACACACGCCCGATTTGACGTCCAATCGACCGGTCGTTTGCAAAAATCTGACGTGTGTATGCACCTGTCTGTCAGCTGCCCATACACCACAGGCCATTTCCCGATCAATTTCAGCATGAAATCTCTTGGGGATCGGCTGAGTCTGCCATGTCGGTCGCATGGGCTGCTGTAAAGATCGGTTTAACACAGAGAGGATCTGATTACCGGTGATCTGCAGTATCACTGGGAATACAGATATATACCAGATTATTGATGATCTGCAGTATCACCGATAATCAGATATATAAGCTAACCTCTGGACACCTGAGTAGAGTAGAAGTGTTTGGGTGCAACCGTAATACTTAGAGGACTAGGCCTCAGAGCAGTAAGGAGTACTGCACAAATTCCTTCCAAAGACCTGCACTCTCCCGAGGGGAGGAGACAGGCAGAGGGTAGGAAGGACAAACCGAGAGCGACACTCAGGAGGGAGTGTCACTACCAGGACTGGGAACCGCCTCTAACAGTAAGGTCGGTTCTCGAGGTCGGACAAACCAGGTCGTAATCACACAGACAGATACAGTACAGATTCAGAAGACAGATGCGGAGTCTAATAAACAAGCAGGGTTCGGCAACAGGGTATCAGAAATATCGAGGTACAGAATCAGGAGGCCGATGCGGAGTCTTAGGGCGAGCCGGGGTTCGGCAACAGAGTATCAGATAGCGAGGTACAGGATCAGAGTTCAGAAGAATAGTCAGGCAAGCAAAAGGTCATAACAGATAATCACAATCAAACTAGTACTTTAAACTATCAACAGAATCTAGCTAAGTGTAGGATTACAGCCCCAGCTGGTCCCGGCACACTTTAGGATCTGACTCAGATCTGAGTGCTACCACATAGTGATCGCAACGCCAGACAACCAGCAACTGAACAGCCAGCAGTATATATACTAAAACACTCTTCAGCCCCTCCCTAAGTGCTGGACCAATGAAATGAAGCAGGGTTGTCAGCTGACCGGCTTGGTCAGCTGACTCTTTTCTGACTGCCATATAAGTTCTGCCGTTCTGCGCGCACGCGCGTCATTCTGAACTTTGGTGGACTATCAGTCCCAGCCACACCAGTACTGTCTTGTAATGTGCTCGCTGACCTGTGCGCAGGGTTGGTCGCACCGCCATCAGCACCGGCGGCGGCCTCCCCGCGCTGGGTCAGACTGTTCGCAACAGGCCCATGCGCGCTAACCGCCGCGTCAGACGCGGCGGTTTTTGCGCGTTCCGCCATGCCATGCGCGGAAAGAGCCGCCTCCCGCTGGCTTTCAGCGGCGGCTCTTCCGCGTTTCTTCACAGCTGCCTCACCTCTTTGCCCTAGTGTGTAAAATGTGCATGTATGTGTGGGGTTATACATTACCAGTCCTGTGTCATGGTTCCCATCCATCTTCCGAATCCACCCATCATTAGCCCTGTATACGCTGCCGGCATGGTGCATGTGTGACATCATACGTGAGCTGGGGTGCTTAGTGCGGGCAGCATGTATATGGGGCTAATGGAACAGCGGTGGATTCGGAAGACTGAGGGGCACCGCGATACAGGACAGGTAATGTATAAATGCACACATACATCCACATTAACACACTGTGAGAACAGAGGCGGGGGTTTCAACACGTTTGGCAATTGTCTTCTATCGCTCGGCGATATTGCCACACACCTGATTGAACAAGTCGGTCCTACATCTTGCAGTATGCCCAACTGATTCTCACAACTAATTTTGGCTTGAAATTGGTTGCATTGTCGCTCAGGCATGCACTTGGCAGCACCGATTTTCATCCTATGCGCTTATAATAATCAAATCAAATGTTTGATCGGCAGCCAAGTTGCCTGATGTATGGCCACCTTAACCTCTTCAGCCAATCTGGACGAGTATACTTGTCCAGATACAGTGGGTTGCAAAAGTATTCGGCCCCCTTGAAGTTTTCCACATTTTGTCACATTACTGCCACAAACATTATTATTATTATTATTATTTTAGTATTTATATAGCACCGACATATTACGCAGCGCTGTACAGTGTATATATATATCTTGTAACTAACTGTCCCTCAAAGGAGCTCACAATCTAATCCCTACCATTGCCATATATCTATATTATGTAGTGTAAGTACTGTAGTCTAGGGCCAATTTTAGGGGGAGCCAGTGGCGTAGCATTGGGGATAGCAGCCATAGCATTGCTACGGGGCCCCACGGCAGCGCTATGTCACAGGGGGCCCGCAGCTGCCTGAGAGGACTTTTTTTTTGTTTTTGCTTTTTTTTTTTTTTTGCCGGCTGTCCGGTCGGGCGGGGCCCCCCTCCCTCCCTCACCTTGGCGCCCCCCCCCCCTCCCTCACCTTGGCGCCCCCCCCCACCCCCCCACCCTCATGCCTCACCTGGGGTCCCCCCTCCTTTAATCAGCGTCGAGAGTGCGGCATATACAGAAAGCTCCAGCGGGGGTAATCAGCCGCTAGAGGTTCAGCTGCCACCGGGCTACGCTGTCTCCTCTGTATTGCTGCTCGCACCACTTCCTGGTTTATTGCGAGCAGCAATACAGAGAAGACACCGTAGCCCGGGAAGCAGCTGAGCCTCTAGCGGCTGATTACCCCACTGGCGCCGGAGCTTCCTGTATATGCCGCTCTCTCGCCGCTAATGGAAGGAGGGGGG
Source organism: Hyperolius riggenbachi (assembly GCF_040937935.1). Lineage (NCBI taxonomy): Eukaryota > Metazoa > Chordata > Amphibia > Anura > Hyperoliidae > Hyperolius > Hyperolius riggenbachi. Next base: position 53,578,500 of record NC_090652.1, on the reverse strand, counting down.
ACCCCAGGTGAGGCTGGGGGGATAGAAGTTGGGCTCCTATCCCACTTACTACACGGCTACCTCCCCTCCCACCCGGCTACCTAACTGGCCACCCTCCCACCCGGCTACCTAACTGGCCACCCTCCCACCCGGCTACCTAACTGCCCACTACCTAACTGGCCACCCTCCCACCAGGCTACCTAACTGCCCACCCTCCCACCCGGCTACCTAACTGCCCACCCTCCCACCCGGCTACCTAACTGCCCACTCTCCCACCCGGCTACCTAACCTAACTGCCCACTCTCCCACCCGGCTACCTAACTGCCCACCCTCCCACCCGGCTACCTAACTGGCCACCCTCCCACCCGGCTACCTAACTGCCCACTACCTAACTGGCCACCCTCCCACCAGGCTACCTAACTGCCCACTACCTAATTGCCCACCCTCCCACCCGTTTACCTAACTGCCCACCCGGCTACCTAACTGCCCACCCTCCCACCCGGCTACCTAACTGCCCACTACCCTCCCACCCAGCTACCTAACTGACCACCCTCCCACCCGGCTACCTAACTGCCCACTACCTAACTGCCCACCCTCCCACCCGGCTACCTAACTGCTCACTACCTAACTGGCCACCCTCCCACCCGGCTACCTAACTGCCCACTCTCCCACCCGGCTACCTAACTGCCCACTACCTAACTGGCCACCCTACCACCCGGCTACCTAATTGGCCACCCTCCCACCCGTTTACCTAATTGCTCGCCCTCCCACCCGTCTACCTAACTGCCCACTCTCCCACTCGGCTACCTAGCTGCCCACTACCTAACTGCCCACCCTCCCACCTGGCTACCTAACTGCCCACCCAGCTACCTACCTGCCCACCCTGCCACCCAGCTACCTAACTCCCCACCCGGCTACCTAACTGCCCACCCTTCTACCTAACTTGCCACCCGGCTACCTAACTGCCCACCCATCTACCTATCTGCCTACCCTCCCACCCAGCTACCTAACTGCCTACCCAGTGCAGTGCCGCCTGCACCGCAAATAGTGTACCAGCCTGCCCAACCACCCTCCCTCCAGGGTAATTAATGTTAGCACACTATAGACCTAACTACATATACTGTATTTTGTGGGGAAATTTGGCGACAATCTGATTGCATTTTGTGGGGAAATTTGGCAACAATCTGATTTCTATTTGTGGGGAAATCTGCCAACAATCTGGTTGCATTTTGTGGGGAAATCTGCCGCCAATCTGGTTGCATTTTGTTGGGAAATCAGCCGACAATCTGGTTGCATATTGTGTGGAAATCTGCCGACTATCTGGTTGCATATTGTAGGGAAATCTGCTGACAATCTGGTTGCATTTTGTGGGGAAATCTGCCAATGATCTGGTTGCATCTTGTGGGGAAATCTGCCGACAATCTGGTTGCATATTGTGTGGAATTCTGCCGACAATCTGGTTGCATATTGTGTGGAAATCTGCCGACAATCTGGTTGCATATTGTGTGGAAATCTGCCGACAATCTGGTTGCATATTGTGTGGAAATCTGCCGACAATCTGGTTGCATATTGTGTGGAAATCTGCCGACAATCTGGTTGCATATTGTGTGGAAATCTGCCGACAATCTGGTTGCATTTTGTTGGGAAATCTGCCGACAATCTGGTTGCATTTTGTTGGGAAATCTGCCGACAATCTGGTTGCATATTGTAGGGAAATCTGCCGACAATCTGGTTGCATTTTGTGGGGAAATCAGATTTCCCCACAAAATGTTTGGGTGGGAGGTCCGAGGTCCATGGGGTTGGAAGGTCGGTGGGGGGATGGGGGGCCCATAATTTTTTTTATGGGGCCCAGTCATTTCTAGCTACACCCCTGGGGGGAGCCAATTAAGCTGTATTACCAGATGGTTGTGTGTGTTTTATCTCTGCATGTTTTAATCCAGTAAAGAGTTCTAACTTGTTATACTGGCTGCATATCTGCATGTACAGCGCACTCTGCTCCATCAGGTTATAGGTCCAGTCACCGGATGCCCAGACCAGGACACACAGATCGCAAAATGCCTGACAGCCCAGAAGAACACCCAACAGTGATCTAATGAATGGATGGTGTAATGGTTAAGGGCTCTGCCTCTGACACAGGAGACCAGGGTTCGAATCCCGGCTCTGCCTGTTCAGTAAGCCAGCACCTATTCAGTAGGAGACCTTTGGCAAGTCTCCCTAATACTGCTACTGCCTATAGAGCGCGTCCTAGTGGCTGCTGCTCTGGCGCTTTGAGTCCGCCAGGAGAAAAGCGCGATATAAATGTTATTTGTCTTGTCTTGTCTAATGAAGCTCCCAAAGGTACTTTGATCTACAATAACAAGCAAATAGCAGAAGCAGACATGGCTAGCAGCCCAGAACTTAGACTAGCAGTGGCTATATTGAATAACAGGAACTACCAGTTATGAAAGTTTTGAAGTGAAAATGCTGCTATCTAGAGATAATCTGTGGGATTTAATTATCACAGATAGACCAGATAAAAATCATCAGGAATGGGATAAGAAAAACAGACTGGCCAGGGCAACCATAACTTCTCTAGTGGGATATGATCAGTGTATCCACATAAGGAATCAGGAAACAGCTGGCGACAGGTGGGATGCATGGAAAAAGCTGCATGAAAGATTCAGTTCAAACCACAACTATTCCTATTAAGAAAACTGTATCAAATGAGAATTAGCAAAGAGACAGACATGCAGGAGCATATCAATTCAATGCTAGAAGTAGTGGCACAACTCAGAGCAATCAGGGAGGATGTAAAAGACAGCCACGTGGCAGCCATATTGCTGTGTAGCTTGCCAGAATCATACAATGCACTGATTAATGCTCTGGACACAAGACCAAAGAAGAACTGAAACTAGAATTTGTTAAAATCAGACTCATAGACAAATACAGACACAGAAAAGAACAGAAAACTGCAGAAAGTAATTTTGAAACTGCACTCAGCCTCAAAGCTACAGACACAAAAGCACATGGAGAAAAGAGAATAAAGCATGTTTCTAATGCAAGAAAGTTGGACACTTTAAAGGGACACATTTCTTTTTTTCTATTTTTATACTGCAGTCCTCTTCAGCAATATCTTGCATTGTGTTCTGCCACCTGTCTAAGGCAAAACGAGCAATCCTGTCCCCAGAAATGTCCTATTTACCTTCCATGACCCAGTAGGTTGCAGAAAATGTTACCCAAAAGAGGTAGAGCTGTTTACCTTAGCTCTGCCTCTTCAATTGTCAATGGCCGCCTATCTCCACCCCCTTTTAATTATGCTGCCTCTCATGCACACTCCCAAGGCTGTAAGACTAGCCACATTGATACTCAGTCTCGCAGCAGCAGAGTGCACAGTGACAATGCACATGGGCGGACACCCTAGTGTGCCCTTAAAGGGAACTGAGCACATTCTCTTTCACTGGAATCTCTCCTGGCATAGAAGCTGCCATGTTCCCCCCACATTCCTTATTTACAGAAGTCAGAGATGCTATCTTGACACATTGACACACACAATGGCTTTGAAGAAACAGTCCTAATTACTCACCTCCTATGCTGATGAAAAGGCATTGTTTACCTCTTGGTAATTAGCTCAATAAAACAATTAGGTTCCTGAAGTCTCTGCGGTTGGGGTGGTCGGGCAGGCCTGCTGAAACAGGCTACTAAAACTACTTTGAATGTAAAATACAAGGTAAAATCAAAGTTTATTTTAATAATGAAACAGATTGTCGGCATGCATTTTTCATGTGCTATAGAAATGTGCTGAGTGATAAAAAAGGTGCTCGGTTCACTTTAAGCTCCATAAACATATTGGCAAAGGAGTAGGATGACGTGCTATGATGTGTGTGGGCCGTGCAGAAGGAATGGCAGTGACCTGGATGCTATTCAGGGGCCATCTTTATACATAAAGTATAGAGATGGTTCGAACCTCAGATTTTGAGTCCGCGGACATAAACGTCCATAAAAGTTTGCGAACAGGCGAACCACCATACACTTCAATAAGCAGGTGAATTTTAAAACCTACAGGGACTATTTCTGGCCACAACAAGTGATGGAAAACTTGTTTCAAGGGGTCTAACACCTGGAGGGGGGCATGCCGGAGTGGGATACGTGCCAAAAGTCCCTGTGAAAATTACATAGGTGATGCAGAGTAGGAATATAATCCCTAAAGGGAAGAAATCACATTGCATTCCTAAATTGGAGGCATAAAGTTCTTTAAAACATCTTGCCTGTGTATACATGGATCAGGTAGTGTAAGTAGTGTACTGCTTCACACTGACACACCAAACTTACTGTTTAACACACTGCCGCAAACAGCCACAAAGGGTTGTCATTAGTTGACACTCTCAGTACATAAAATGTCAGTCCTCTCGGTGGCAATATTTGTGTAGTTACGGCCGTCCAGAAGTACTACAAGGTAAATCATGCGGTGTTCCCGTTCAGTGACAGGCTTTGTTGTGTGGGGCCAACAAATTTATTCTGTTCCGCTACTACTTCTGTGTAGTCTTTCATCAGCTTCCACATCAGGATAGTATGGATGGATGGAAGCTGTACCGTGGCGTCTCTCTCTACTAGTGCCACAAGGTCAATCATACACTGTTCCCGTTCAGACAGTGACAGGCTTTATGGCCAGCATAAATTAATTCTGACCCGCTGCTACTTAGTAGTATTTCAGCTTCTACATCAGGATGTTATGGATGGATGGAAGCTGTACCATGGCATCTTTCTCCACTAGTTCCTCAAGTCCATCATGTGCTTTTCCTGTTCAGACAGTGACAGGCTTTGTGGCCAGCATAAATTTATTCTGACCCGCTTCTACTTGGGAGCATTTCAGCTTCTACATAGGGATAGTATGATTGGATGGAAGCTGCACCTTGTGGCATCTCTCTCCACACTAGTTCCACAAGGTAAATCATGCACTGCCAGAGAAGATTGTGGTGTACCGAGATCAGGGGGTGTCAGATGGACAGCTCAGCACAGTTCAGAATTATGAGATCCCTCAGTTACAGACCTGCTTTGGTACTTTTGAAATTGATTTCCCTCGCATAATTGTCATCGTAGTACGGAAACGGATCAGCACCAATCTGTGCTGCTCCGCGTCCAAAGCATTTGTCACAGGGCAGAAATTACATTGCATTCCTAAACTGGAGGCATAAAATGCTTTAAAACATCTTGCATGTGTATACATGGATCAGGTAGTGTAAGTAGTGTACTCAGAGCCGGATTAAGGCTAAATGGGGCCCTAAGCAAAGTAACTGATTTGGGCCCCCCCATCATGTCGTAATAGAATCAGAAGATGCAGCTGCACAGCAATATGCCGCACACACCGGGCAGCCGAGCTACTGGTTGCTATGGGCAAAAGCACGCTTTCCTCTGTGGGGGCACAATGCAGGGAATAGCAGCGGCAAAATGCAGAGTGAGAGATGAATGGCTGGGACATTTGCACTCAGGGGCTGGGGCACCCCTGTGAAGAGGGCGCCAGATATCACAGCAGCAGCACTTTCCCCCTGCATCTCCAGCCTGGCAATAGCAGAAAGCTCTGGACACCGCCAAACCGGAAGCCGTTCCCCAGACAGAATTACATAACCACTCCCACCACCGAACAACCAATTTCCTCCCAAACTAGACAGCCACCATGCAGCCTCCATCCCAGTGAATACGATAGTCCAGCAGAGAAGGCAGCCGTAGTGAGGGAGAATGACAGCACCAGATGAATCACATTCACCTATTGCGATCCAAGCAATAGAGGTCCCGTCATCCGGAGCCCATCTGTCTCCTCTAGAGTGCTGCCGCTCTGTTACTACTACTATTACTACTTCCTACTTCCTGTCTGATCTGAGAATCAGGAAGTTCAGAGCGAGCGGCTGCACTGTAGAAGAGACAGATGGGTTTCAGATGACGGGATCTCTATCGCTTGGATCATGGATAGGTGAGTGAGCGTTTGCCATCTGCTGCTATCATTCTTGCTGCAGCTGTGGTTCTCTGTGGGAAGGGAGGGTAGAGTGGGCAGCGGCAGAGCGCACAGTAGCAGGAGGGGGACCTAGGAGGAGAGCCTGGCTCTGAAGACAATCAGCAGCGCACGGCATCATTTGACAAGACAAGACAAATAACATTTATATTGCGCTTTTCTCCTGGTGGACTCAAAGCGCCAGAGCTGCAGCCACTAGGACGCACCCTATAGGCAGTAGCAGTGTTAGAGAGACTTGCCTACGGTCTCTATGGTCTAACACACAGGCAGAGCTGAGATTCGAACCCTGGTCTCCTGTGTCAGCGGCAGAGCCCTTAAAGGGACTCCAAGCAGTGCCTGTGGATATGCCTTTAAGCATACCCACAACTAATTCATTACATCCTCACACCTACCAGCATGATGTTTGTAATTATATCCCCCTGGGTTCCTTATATTTCATTGCATTGTGCTGAATCTAGCTGCCAACTTTGGAGAAAAGTCGTCCTGTGGCCGTGATTTCGATCACGAAAATATCGAAAACTAAAAGGCATAGAGCAGCCGTTTATATATCATTGGAAAGAGGAGAAAAAGAGCTTTAAAATGATATGCATCTTTCCATAGTTACTGCACTGCTCAGAGTCCCTTTAACCATTATACCATCCAGCCACCGCTGATTTTGGAGAAAAGTCGTCCTGTGGCCGCAATTTCGATCGCGAAAATATCAAAAACTAAAAGGCATAGAGCAGCCGTTTATATATCATTGGAAAGAGGAAAAAGAGAGCTTTAAAATGATATGCATCTTTCCATAGTTACTGCACTGCTCAGAGTCCCTTTAACCATTATACCATCCAGCCACCGCTGACTTTAGAGAAAAGTCGTCCTGTGGCCGCAATTTCGATCGCGAAAATATAGAAAACTAAAAGGCATAGAGCAGCCGTTTATATATCATTGGAAAGAGGAGAAAGAGAGCTTTAAAATGATATGCATCTTTCCATAGTTACTGCACTGCTCAGAGTCCCTTTAACCATTATACCATCCAGCCACCGCTGACTTTGGAGAAAAGTCGTCCTGTGGCCGCAATTTCGATCGCGAAAATATCGAAAACTAAAAGGCATAGAGCAGCTGTTTATATATCATTGGAAAGAGGAGAAAGAGAGCTTTAAAATGATATGAATCTTTCCATAGTTACTGCACTGCTCAGAGTCCCTTTAACCATTATACCATCCAGCCACCGCTGACTTTGGAGAAAAGTCGTCCTGTGGCCGCGATTTCGATTGCGAAAATATCGAAAACTAAAAGGCATAGAGCAGCCGTTTATATATCATTGGAAAGAGGAGAAAGAGAGCTTTAAAATGATATGCATCTTTCCATAGTTACTGCACTGCTCAGAGTCCCTTTAACCATTATACCATCCAGCCACCGCTGAGAGGATGGCAAGGGCTGGTTTATGTGCTGATGGGGCCCCTTTGACTCTGAATGGGGCCCCAAGCGACTGCTTTTGTTGCCTGGTCGGTAATCCGGCCCTGAGTGTACTGCTTCACACTGACAGACCAAACTCACTGTTTAACGCACAGCTGCAAACAGTTGTTTGTGTAGTGATGGCTGTGCTGGTGCGCACATTGGCGAGAGTGCAAGCAATGGTGGTTTTCCAGCTCATATGGTCGTGCTGAGGTACCTCAATGACAGAACAGTGACTGTCCAGTTGATCAAATTTGGTCTGTCCACAATGAAGCAACAACCTTATTATCTTGGGTGTGCCCCCAACAAAGAGAGCTATGGTATAGTAAGTTAAATCACAAATGCAGTGGAAAGGTATGCACTGGTGTAATACAGTGTGCTGTCACACAGATACAGTAGAAATATACTGGTATAATAAAGTGTGCCAGCAGACAGTGGTGGGACTACAAAAGCCAGCTAGGAACTATCTGTGGGCTGTATCTATGCAGTGTTACCCACAAAGAGTGCTATGCTTTAGTAAGTTAAATCACAAATACAGTGAAAAGATATGCACTGGTAATACAGTGTGCTGGGCCTGGCACAGTAGTACAGTAAGGGCCAGCTGCAACAGACAGGGCTGTAACTATGCAGCATCAGTGTCACACACACATAAAATCAGAACAATATTAGAGATGAGCTGAAATTTTCGAAATTTCGCATTACTAAAATTACGCATGCGAAATTTGCGATTACGATGCGAAATTACAGTAGCGTAATTGCCATTAAAATCGTAATTGAAAATACCGTAAGTGTAATTTTCAACGCGTAATTTCGCGTTCGTTCATGCCGTAATTTCGCATTAAACGCTACCGTAATTTCGCGTTAAACCGTAACGCTCCGTATAATATAAAAAAGCCGCCAACTTTAAGGGTTAATAGCAAAGCCCCCTTAAATGCTAAGAGCCTCAAATTTGGAGAATATATTAAGGAGATCAGGAGGAATAAGAGGAAATTTTTTTTTTCAAAAAGACCTTATAGTTTTTGAGAAAATCGATGTTAAAGTTTCAAAGGAAAAATGTAAACATTTAAAAACCCGCCGACTTTAACGGTTAATAGCAAAGCCTGCTTAAAGTTTAGGAACACCAAATTCCCAGGGTATATTAAGGGGATCAGTGGGAATAAGAGGAAAATTTTTTTTTTCAAAAAGACCTTATAGTTTTTGAGAAAATCGATTTTTAAGTTTCAAGGGCGAAAATGTCTTTTAAATGCAGAAAATGTCAGGTTTTTTTGCACAGGTAACAATAGTGTATTATTTTCATAGATTCCCCCAAGTGGGAAGAGTTTTACTTACTTCGTTCTGAGTGTGGGAAATATTAAAAAAAAACGACGTGGGGTCCCCCGTCCCAGACCTCTTTAACCCCTTGTCCCCCATGCAGGCTGGGATAGCCAGAATGCGGAGCACCGGCCGCGTGGGGCTCCGCACCCTGACTATACCAGCCCGCATGGTCCATGGATTTGGGGGTCTCGGAAGGGGAGGGGCAGCCAAGCTTTCCCCTCCCCCTCCGAGCCCTTGTCCAATCCAAGGACAAGGGGCTCTTCTCCACCTCCGATGGGCGGTGGAGGTGGAGGCCGCGATTTCCTGGGGGGGAGGTTCATGGTGGAATCTGGGAGTCCCCTTTAAAAAGGCGTTTTCCGACAATTCGCAACACAGACCCATCGCTCTCGCCGGTCACGCCATTCTCACATCACTGCACGCCCCTCTCTCTGCCGTCTCTATGAAGGCAGAGCGCTGTCAGTCGGTCATGAGCCGCTTTCATTGGCTGCTGACCCTGTACATCAATGTAACCCAAAGGGATTAGTTTACAGTGATGACGAGGTCAGGAGCCAATTAAAGCTGCTCCTGACAGGCTAACAGAGCTGCAAGTGGGTTGCTGCTGGGCAGAGTAGCGCATTCAGCGGGAGTGGTGGGAGCGTGCAGAGGCGATGTTTGAAATCTACATCCTTTCAGAGCTGTGCAGTCACAAGTAGGACGTAGATTTCAACCGTGCTGGTCCGGAAGCGATTAAAATCATTTTTATCCAAAACAATGAGGTTTTTCCTGGATGGATGATCTGCCTCCCTCTCAGCCAGGCGCTCCACATGGGCCATCCTGCCGCGGCTTCAGCTCCACCACTGGCACGGCTGAGTAAACTTTCCCCTCTGCCGTCGCTGACACTGAAACAGATGAGCTGTCTCCCTCTCTCCTGGTCACACCACGTGGGCCATTCTGCAGTGGCTTCAGCTCCACCACCGCAGTTACCGCTAATAAGACCCACTGCTGATGGGAGATTCAGACCCATCTCCCTGAGGGCAGCTCCCCTATCTTTCTGGACCAGCTCACTTCAGCCTTGCAACTGCCGGTAAATGTACTGTAGTGTAGTTTGGGGCACAGTATAGCTTAGTGTAGTTTGTAGGGAGAGTGTAGCTTAGTGTACAGTAGTTAGTGGGGACAATGGGGTTGATTCACTAAGCTGCAGCTTAATGACAGTAGCGAGTGTTATAATCCCCTGTGCACATTACGCAGCCATAAAATTACGCTGTGCTCAGATAGTGTAAAGGGCGCATCGTTACACTTAATGAGCACTCCACTGGACCTGAGATTTCTGCACTTTTATTGGCCCCGTAGGCTGCCTGTCACTTTACAGTCAAGCAATTGGACCAACAGGAATATTGTACTTTGAAGCTACTGGACCTGCAGTGCTCCGGGTGGGTTCAGTGGAGTGCTCGTTAAAGGGGCACTATGGCGAAAAATTGTAAAAATTAAAATATGTGCAAACATAGACAAATAAGAAGTACATTTCTTCCAGAGTAAAATGAGCCATAAATTACTTTTCTCCTATGTTGCTGTCACTTACAGTAGGTAGTAGAAATCTGATATTACCGACAGATTTTGGGCTAGTCCATCTCTCTTTAGGGGATTCTCAGCATGGCCTTTATTCTTTATAAAGACATTCCCTGAAAAATCTTTATACAAAGATACTGGCCAGTCTCCCTGCTCACTGCACACTATGTTGGCAGTTGGACGGAGCAACTGCCATTCACTAAGTGCTTTTAAAAATAAAGAAAACCCTGAGAACCCCCCTATGAGAAGATGGGCTAGCCCAAAATCTGTCAGTAATTTCAGATTTCTACTACTTACTGTAAGTGACAGCAACATAGGTGAGAAGTAATTTATGGCTCATTTTACTCTGGAGGAAATGTACTTCTTATTTGTATGTGTTAGCACATATTTTCAATTTTACAATTTTTCGCCATAGTGCCCCTTTAAGTGTAACTCTTTAAACTCTCTGAGCCCAGCGTAATTTAACTATGCATGCTATGGATGCAGTTTACACAAGTTGAATATCAGTATTATTTATTTATTTATTTATTTATTGTATTTATAAAGCGCCAACATATTACGCAGCGCTGAACATTAATTTAGGTTACAGACAATATTTAGGGGTGAGATACAACAATATGACAATACAGGATACAAGAAAACCAGATCACACACCATAGTATGAGTACCAGGTAATGCTTAGTCAGTCACTGGATGGAGCATGGAGATTAGGCAAGTTAGGTTCACTCAGATGCATAGCATGGGTTCACAGTAATGGAGGTGCATGATCAGGTAGGACACAAAAGGAGGAGGACCCTGCCCAAAGGCTTACAATCTAGAGGGAGAGGTAAGGACACAAATGGTAGGGGACCAGAGTTCAGCTGTAGGTTTAGAGCACTTGTGGGGGGTAGTAGGCCAGAGTGAAAAGGTGAGTTTTGAGGGCTTTCTTGAAGATGTTGAAGGAGGGGGCTGCCCTAATGGGTGGAGGTAGGGAGTTCCATAGTGTTGGAGCAGCTCTTGAGAAGTCCTGGAGGCGTGCATGGACCAATCAAGCAATTGGACCAATCAAAGTGCAGGAATATTGTACTTTGAAGCTACTGGACCTGCAGTGCTCCGGGTGGGTTCAGTGGAGTGCTCGTTAAGTGTAACTCTTTAAACTCTCTGAGCCCAGCGTAATTTAACTATGCATGCTATGGATGCAGTTTACACAAGTTGAATATCAGTATTATTTATTTATTTATTGTATTTATAAAGCGCCAACATATTACGCAGCGCTGAACATTAATTTAGGTTACAGACAATATTTAGGGGTGAGATACAACAATATGACAATACAGGATACAAGAAAACCAGATCACACACCATAGTATAAGTACCAGGTAATGCTTAGTCAGTCACTGGATGGAGCATGGAGATTAGGCAAGTTAGGTTCACTCAGATGCATAGCATGGGTTCACAGTAATGGAGGTGCATGATCAGGTAGGACACAAAAGGAGGAGGACCCTGCCCAAAGGCTTACAATCTAGAGGGAGAGGTAAGGACACAAATGGTAGGGGACCAGAGTTCAGCTGTAGGTTTAGAGCACTTGTAAGGGGTAGTAGGCCAGAGTGAAAAGGTGAGTTTTGAGGGCTTTCTTGAAGATGTTGAAGGAGGGGGCTGCCCTAATGGGTGGAGGTAGGGAGTTCCATAGTGTTGGAGCAGCTCTTGAGAAGTCCTAGAGGCGTGCATGGGACTGGGTGATGTGGGGGCGGTTAGGCGAAGTTCATTGGAAGAGCAGAGTGAGTGGCTAGGTGTGTACCTCTGAGTAAGATCGGAAATGTAGGTTGGACAGGTTTTGTGGACAGATTTGTAGGTCAGACAGTATCTTGAATCTGATTCTGGACTGGATAGGAAGCCAGTGGAGGGATTCTAGGAGGGGATCTGCCGTGGTGGAGTATATTATAAAAAAAAATGTAAGGGGCCCAACATTAATTTTTCCTGAGGGCCCCATTTTGCCTAAAACCATCTTTGCATAGACATGAATAGTATTTACCACATAGCAAGGTGGTGAAGTTGCTTTTGTAGATGTAGACATGCCCTAGCTGTTTTACCGTGACCACATAAACAGTGCAGTTATTTATTTAAAATGCAAAGTGCCATTTTTCCTTTTCAAACTAATTAAAAAATAAGCTATAAATACACATTCAAATAGTAAATAATGCACATCAAAGTAATATTAAAAATGAACGTTTGGGGATTAGACCAGTACACAGTGTGAAATGTCCTACCTCTGGAGAAATTGTAGGCTGGAGTTCTGTGGAGGACAAAAAATAATATTAATGTCAATCTACAATATTCTTAGATGTAGTTGCCTTTACAATGGAAAGGAAGAACTATGTTATTACAAATTATATGGGGCATTTATAGAATGTTTACCTTGGTCAGAAGTTGTTGGCCACGGGTGTGTTGGTCTGCTCTTGGGTATCTTGTGTAAGGCTGGCATTGCTGTAGATGTCCCTGAAATACGATCATACACAGTGGAGGTAAAGATCAGATAGCAAAAGAATGAGAACACTTACATTGATGAATGAGAGAGAACAATAATAATACCCAACAATTCTATAATTGTTTTGTATTGTAAACCCTGTTTCTAATATTAAAGTATAATGTAACAGGAGCCATATTGGGTTGACTCACAAAAAATATCCCTTTGTGTTATCTCACCTAGAGCCTGACTACTGATTACCTTTTCTTCCAGGATATGTTTTCCCAATTTATCTTGAAACCACATTGGCCTCGATTCACTAAAGGGTGGTAAGTGTTAGCACGCTAGTGAAAAGGCACTTAGGATGTGAAAACGGGCACTTTGCGCACTAATGTGTGCGCAAACATTTGCGCGCACAAAGTTTAGCGGTGCGTGCAAAACGTCGCATGTGGTGCGCCCAAAACGTTGCATATGGTCCCCCCGAAACATCGCACTAGTGCACCCAAAACGTTGCACAGGTGCGACATAGTTTTGGGCGCACCACATGCAACGTTTTGCGTGAACCGGTGCGACGTTTGCGCGCGAACACTAACAGCTTTAGACATGCAAACTACTTAGCACCCTAGTTTGCTCGTCCAAAGCCTTAAGACGTGCTGAGTTAGCACCGGTTAGTGAATGGAGGCCATTGTCTGTGAGAAAGTACTAAAAATGAGTTAAAAAGAGTACAGTACTAACATATTTGTAACCACTTCACATCTACGCCTGTTTTTTCCTTAACTACCAAAGCAGTTTTTACATTTTAGCAATACCTTATTTAATCAGCAATAACATTTTTACAACTTATGACACCGTAGTGACATATACATTGTTTTGTTTGGGACAAACTAGACTTACTTTGGGTGCTTTTTTCCTCAGTAATAATTATTTTTTTTCCTATACGTTTTAAAGGGAAAAAAATAGGTATTTCTCTGTTTTCATTAATACAGTTTCAAAATAAACAACACCATTGTAGAAAAAAAACTCCATATATTATGAATCTATTTATTATGTTGCTGGCGTATGACAAAGATTTTATTCTGAAGTAAAGGTATTTTTTTTTGCCTGTGTATTTTTTTCTCCTTAAAGAGACACTGAAGCGAAAAAAAAATGATGATATTATGATTTGCATGTGTAGTACAGCTAAGAAAAAAAACATTAAGATCAGATACATCAGTCTAAAGGTGGCCATACACTGGCCCGATTCCCGGCCGTTTCGACAGCAGATTCGATCCTGGGATCGAATCTGCTGCCAATCGTTCGCGGTAAACACCGCCGACGATCCGGTTTCCTCCCGAAATCGGATCGGTCCGTCGATCGCGCCGTGCGGGAAATTACCCTCGATCGCCCACGGGTAAAGTGCGCGTCGCTAGCGGCGGCCGATCCGATGAAAAATACATTATCTGATGCGGGCTCCCGGGCGTCTTCTCCGCATCTTCTCAGCGCTGCACCCGCTCCATCCCGGCGCTTCCTGGGTCACTGCAGTGACCCAGGAAGTTCAAATAGAGGGCGCTCTATTTGAACTTCCTGGTCACGGAGTGACACAGGAAGCGCCGGGATGGAGCGGGTGCAGCTCTGAGAAGATGCGGAGAAGACGCCCGGGAGCCCGCATCAGGTAATGTATGCGCGGGGGGGGGGACAGGCGGCAGCGGCGGCTCCACAGATTGTGAACGGTTTCAGGCTGAAACCGATTCACAATCTGTTTGCAGTAAAGGCAGCCATACGATCCCTATCTGATCAGATTCGATCAGATAGGGATCTGTCAGCTGGTCGATCTGATGGCACATCGACCAGTGTATGGCTGCCTTAATTGTTTCCAGTACAGGAAGAGTTGAGAAACTCCAGTTGTTATCTCTATGCAAAAAAGCTATTAAGCTCTCCGACTAACTTAGTCGTGGAGAGGGCTGTTATCTGACTTTTATTATCTCAACTGTAATTTAACTGTTTACTTTTTCTCTGCTAGAGGAGATGTCATTACTTCACGGACTGCTCTGAAAGACTCATTTTGAATGCTGAGTGTTGTGTAATCTGCACATATTATAGAGTGATGCAATGTTAGAAAAAACACTATATACCTGAAAATAAAAATATGAGAATATTTTCTTTGCTGCTAATCTTCTAGTAATTATTCATAGTACACAACCAATTCATTATATCATATATTTTTTTTCGCTTCAGTGTCTCTTTAACTGGGTCCTGACATTTTTTACACTTTAGCTGTGTCATTTTGATACAGCAGTAACGTTTTAATTATCTATGCCATCTTAGTGATACATATTTTGTTTTTTAAGTACTATCTAGGCTTTCTTTGGATAATATTGTTCCCCCAAAACTATTTTGTTTTATATTCCATTTATGGGGAAAAATTAGGTGTAAATGCAAAAAACAAAACTTTTTTCAATTTTCACCGTCCTAATTTTCACATAACGCATCCCACAGTTATAAGACATTTACAAATAAATGATTTGGCCCTTCCTGATTAAAATGAGACCCCATATGCCACATTTTACTTCTAGCTGAGCATATTGCGGACCGTTATTTCCAGTCTATGCGTCTGTGGCGATCAAATGCGTTCCCTAGGGCGACAGTTAAGGGGGCCAGAGTGTTGTACAAATGCATCACTAGGCAATGGCAGACCGTTACATGTGTAGAGCTTTGGGGCTGAAACTTTCGCCCTAGTGATTCCATCCAATCACTACTGGCGGCAGTCATTAAACTGACTGATCCTGGCTTTTAATCACCAGTTTTAGGCAGTGTTTACAATCAAAAAATGGCCGCTAACCAGGAAGTGATAGATTATATATATAATCATGATACAGTATACTAACAGTTTTTATTACTTTCTCAGCATGTGACGGGCAGGTCCCTCCCCCCTTACAAACTGCATCACAGACAAGCTGAAACCGAGAGCAGAGACGCTGTCTGTGACGAATAAACAAAGCACACAGAGCCTGGAGGGGGTAGCATAGCTTGTATTCATTACAGCAGAGGCAGCCCATTCCTCCATGGGTCGACAAAGCTTGACAAAGAAAAGAAGATTAGATTTATTACAGAGACAGTGCAACTAGAAAAGGCTGCAGTATCCAGACCACATTAAAACACATATAGGAACTTATACGATAGAAGAAGTAAGGCTGAAAATTTTGTTACAGAGTCTCTTTAACCCAGTGCTGGGCCGAAATTACGCATTAGCGTAATTACGCATCGTAATTCACTACAAATGCACCGTAAGCATTACGTGTAAGGTTACGGTATTACACGTAATTAATTACGCGTAGACCGTAGGTTATGTTATTACACGTAACAAATAATGCATAAGACAGTAAACTCCTATTGAAATTACACAGTCTGCCGTAATCGCGTAATATTATGCTCCCGCATAATATAAAAAAGCCGCCGACTTTAAGGGTTAATAGCAAAGCCCCCTTAAGTGCTAAGGGCCTCAAATTTGGAGAATATATTAAGGAGATCAGAAGGAATAAGAGGAAAAAATGTTTTTCAAAAAGACCTTATAGTTTTTGAGAAAATCGATGTTAAAGTTTCAAAGGAAAAATATATACATTTAAAAACCCGCCGACTTTAACGGTTAATAGCAAAGCCTGCTTAAAATTTAGGAACACCAAATTCCCAGGGTATATTAAGGGGATCAGTGGGAATAAGAGGGACATTTTTTTTCAAAAAGACCTTATAGTTTTTGAGAAAATCGATTTTAAGTTTCAAGGGCAAAAATGTCTTTTAAATGCGGAAAATGTCAGTTTTTTTTGCACAGGTAACAATAGTGTATTATTTTCATAGATTCCCCCAAGTGGGAAGAGTTTTACTTACTTCGTTCTGAGTGTGGGAAATATAAAAAAAAAACAACGTGGGGTCCCCCCTCCCAGACCTCTTTAACCCCTTGTCCCCCATGCAGGCTGGGATAGCCAGAATGCGGATCACCGGCCGCGTGGGGCTCCGCACCCTGACTATACCAGCCCGCATGGTCCATGGATTGGGGGGTCTTGGAAGGGGAGGGGCAGCCAAGCTTTCCCCTCCCCCTCCGAGCCCTTGTCCAATCCAAGGACAAGGGGCTCTTCTCCACCTCCGATGGGCGGTGGAGGTGGAGGCCGCGATTTCCTGGGGGGGGTTCATGGTGGCATCAAATCAGAAGGAACCCCATTGGTCTGCTAAGGACCAATGGGGCTCCTTGGAGCCCAAATTCAAAGATGCTTAGAGAGCTCTGAGCTATATAGCTCAGAGCTCTGTCGGGTCCGTGCAGGACGCTAAGTCCCCGCCGGCTCCCGCTGCCCTCGCCGCCTCTCCCACATGTCACCCACATGTCACCCACATGTGGGTGACATGTGGGTGACAGATGTGGGCGTGGTGGACAGCGGGAGCCGGCGGGGACTTAGCGTCCTGCAAGGACGCGTAAGTGTATGCGGCGGCTGAGCGGCGAGTGACGTCGGGTGCGGCGTAGTTACAATGTAACAAAGTTGTTACATTGTAATAACTTTGTTACATTGTAACTGATAGAACATTTCCGAGGCTATTGCGAGGGGTCATTTATTTAAAGGGACAGGTAAGTATTAATGGTTAATTAAGAATATTAAAGGACTTTTTTTGTGGTTATGTTTTTTGTTCAATTAAAATACTTTTTCTAAGTGTTTGTGTGTTTATTTACTTTTAACTCTTAAAGGAAATGGGTAAGAGGTACAAGTACCCCTATACTCATTTCTCCTGGGAGGGGGGGTGGGCATCTGGGGGACCCCTTTTTAAAGGGGACTCCCAGATGCCACCATGAACCCCCCCCCCAGGAAATCGCGGCCTCCACCTCCACCGCCCATCGGAGGTGGAGAAGAGCCCCTTGTCCTTGGATTGGACAAGGGCTCGGAGGGGGAGGGGAAAGCTTGGCTGCCCCTCCCCTTCCGAGACCCCCCAATCCATGGACCATGCGGGCTGGTATAGTCAGGGTGCGAAGCCCCACGCGGCCAGTGCTCCGCATTCTGGCTATCCCAGCCTGCATGGGGGACAAGGGGTTAAAGAGGTCTCGGAGGGGGGACCCCACGTCGTTTTTTTTTTATATTTCCCACACTCAGAACGAAGTAAGTAAAACTCTTCCCACTTGGGGGAATCTATGAAAATAATACACTACTAGCTGACCCGCGGCGTAGCATACGCCGCATAAGAGGGTAGAGGGCAGGAAGGGGGTATTGGGCACAGAGGCGGGGAGGGGGGTTGGACACCCCCTCAGCTGGGTCCCCCATGTGTGCTCTACCACCAGCTTAAGCTCAGCAGGAAACCCCCCCTCACCTGGGTCCCCCATGTGCACTCCCCCTCCAGCTTAAGCTCAGCAGGAACCCCCCCCTCACCTGGGTCCCCCATGTGCACTCCCCCTCCAGCTTAAGCTCAGCAGGAACCCCCCCCCCCCCTCACCTGGGTCCCCCATGTGCACTCCCCCTCCAGCTTAAGCTCAGCAGGACCCCCCCTCACCTGGGTCCCCCATGTGCACTCCCCCTCCAGCTTAAGCTCAGCAGGACCCCCCCCCCTCACCTGGGTCCCCATGTGCGCTCCCCCTCCTGCTTAAGCACAGTAGCAGCCACCACTATTAGTAAGAGGAAGCGGGCGGGGATGACTCACCTCTTCCGTGTTCCATCGTGCATTCCACTGTCGTCACTTCCTGCAATGCCGCACACTGTATTGGTGTATTTTGCCTTTTTAAAACAGAAGGAAATCTGCAATAATTCAGCTATATGGCCTAGTGCACACCAGAGCGGTTCGGCTGCGGTTTGCGATCCGCTTGCGGGTGCGGATCCGCTTGGGTAATGTATTTCAATGGGCTGGTGCACACCAGAGCGGGAGGCGTTTTGCAGAAACGCATACTCCCGGGCTGCTGCAGATTTTGGATTATGGAGGCGTTTCTGCCTCAATGTTAAGTATAGGAAAAACGCAAACCGCTCTGAAAAATGGCACTTCAGAGTGGTTTGCCAGGCGTTTTTTGTTACAGTAGCTGTTCAGTAACAACTTTACTGTAACAATACATGAAATCTACTACACCAAATACGCTTCACAAAATTGCAAAATGGTAGGTGAAACGCTACAGAAAAATAAGAAAAAGCGTTTCAAAATCTGCTAGCATTTTGCAGATCTGCTAGCGGTTTTTGGTGTGCACCAGGCCTAAGTGAACATTTGTGGTTACCCACAATGCACTGCTACTAAATATGCAAATTACTCCTTTTCCCCCTTGGTAAGCCAAGCAAGCATTCAGAGCTGCTGGTGTATAGCAAGCATATAGCTTTACATTTTACACAGTCATAGCAATCCTACATGTAGACAACCTGTTTCAGACTTTTGGTTCTCATCAGTACATGGCAAGGCTTGATATGGCTGTATGAGATAGGGCTTGGACCAGTACAACAGAGTAACCAAGCAGCTCAGGGTGACCCAAACCACTCAGAATGTATAGGGGGATAAAAGGGACCAAAAAGACCTCCTACTAAAAAAAGCAAAGCTTGGTGTAATTTGCCTTCATAAAACAGAATGAAATATGCAATAATTCAGCTATAAGTGAACATTTGTGGTTACCCACAACTAGTGTTGGGCGAACATCTAGATGTTCGGGTTCGGGCCGAACAGGCCGAACATGGCCGCGATGTTCGGGTGTTCGACCCGAACTCCGAACATAATGGAAGTCAATGGGGACCCGAACTTTTGTGGTTTGTAAAGCCTCCTTACATGCTACATACCCCAAATTTACAGGGTATGTGCACCTTGGGAGTGGGTACAAGAGGAAAAAAAAAATTAGCAAAAAGAGCTTATAGTTTTTGAGAAAATCGATTTTAAAGTTTCAAAGGGAAAACTGTCTTTTAAATGCGGGAAATGTCTGTTTTCTTTGCACAGGTAACATGCTTTTTGTCGGCATGCAGTCATAAATGTAATACATATAAGAGGTTCCAGGAAAAGGGACCGGTAATGCTAACCCAGCAGCAGCACACGTGATGGAACAGGAGGAGGGTGGCGCAGGAGGAGAAGGCCACGCTTTGAGACACAACAACCCAGGCCTTGCATGAGGACAAGAAGCGTGCGGATAGCATGCTTTGTACCACCATGCAGTCATAAATGTAATAAAGATAAGTGGTTCAATAAACAGGGACCACACGGCAACGCTAACCCAGCAGCAGCACACGTGATGGAACAGGAGGAGGCGCAGGAGGAGAAGGCCACGCTTTGTGAGACACAACAACCCAGGCCTTGCATGAGGACAAAAAGCGTGCGGATAGCATGCTTTGTACCGCCATGCAGTCATAAATGTAATAAAGATAAGAGGTTCCATAAACAGGGACCGGCAACGCTAACCCAGCAGCAGCAGCAGCCGCAGCACACGTGATGGAACAGGAGGAGGTGCAGGAGGAGAAGGCCATGCTTTGTGAGACACAACAACCCAGGCCTTGCATGAGGACAAAAAGCGTGCGGATAGCATGCTTTGTACCGCCATGTAGTCATAAATGTAATAAAGATAAGAGGTTCCATAAACAGGGACCGGCAACGGTAACCCAGCAGCAGCAGCAGCAGCAGCACACGTGATGGAACAGGAGGAGGCGCAGGAGGAGAAGGCCACGCTTTGTGAGACACAACAACCCAGGCCTTGCATGAGGACAAAAAGCGTGCGGATATAGCAGCAATGCTTTTTGCCGCCATGCAGTCATAAATGTAATACAGATGAGAGGTTCAATAAACAGGGACCGGAAACGCTAAACCATCCCAGATGTTCATCGGTCATGTTACTTGGTTGGGGTCCTGGAGTGTTGCGTAGTCGTTTCCAATCCAGGATTGATTCATTTTAATTTGAGTCAGACGGTCTGCATTTTCTGTGGAGAGGCGGATACGCCGATCTGTGATGATGCCTCCGGCAGCACTGAAACAGCGTTCCGACATAACGCTGGCTGCCGGGCAAGCCGGCACCTCTATTGCGTACATTGCCAGTTCGTGCCAGGTGTCTAGCTTCATGCCCGGTTTCAGGTCCAGCGGTGCCAGCCACAAATCCGTCTGTTCCTTTATTCCCCTCCAAATTTCCTCCCCTGTGTGCTGCTTATCCCCAAGGCAGATCAGCTTCAGCAACGCTTGCTGACGCATGCCAACAGCTGTGCTGCACTGCTTCCACGATCCTACTGCTGCTGGTGCTGGGTTAGCATTTCCGGATGAGGTACAGCTTTGAGATGCGTTGGAGGAGAAGGAGTCAGAGAGGTAGGTGCTGCTGTTGTTATCCAGCTGTTTGCGGCATGGGCAACACCCGCGCCGTAGCAGGTGAGGAATCGCTGCCAGGCTCCACAAGGTTCACCCAGTGCGCGGTAAGGGAGATGTATCGACCCTGGCCGAACGCACTCGTCCAGGTGTCAGTGGTGAGGTGAACCTTGCAGGCAACGGCATTCTTCAAGCTTCGGGTTATTTAGCTGACCACGTGCTCATGCAACTCAGGCACTGCAGAGCGCGCAAAGTGGTAGCGGCTGGGAACCACGTAACGTGGGATGGCCACTGACATCATGCCCTTGAAGCTGTTTGTCTCCACCACTCGATATGGCAGCATTTCGCAGGCCAGAAGCTTGGCTATGCTGGCTGGCTGTTACTGCCACGGCCCGGGGGTCATTTGCTGGCAATTTCCTCTTGCGCTCAAACATCTCAGAGACAGACAACTCAACCGTAGCACTGCACACCGAAGGGCTGTTGGTTGTTGTGTTTGATGAACACTGGGAGACCTCAAGAGCACTAGTCCGGAAAGTGACAGTGTCAGCATCGTCTGATGTTTGTGAATGTTGTGAACCACGCAATGGCTGGGCTACTGCTGCTGCTGAGGCGGGTCTGGTGGTGAGTCTGGTGAACCCAAGGGAGGCAGTGTTGCTGGTGGTACCCTGTCCTGCCGCGTTTGCCCACAGAGTGGGATGTTTGGATAGAATGTGGCGGCTCATGCTGGTGGTGGAGAGGTTGTTAATACTTTTCCCCCTGCTCAGGCGGGTCTTGCACACCTTGCAAATCGCCATGGTAACATCCTCAGTGCAGTCTTCAAAGAAAGCCCAGACTTTAACTGGCTGAGGACTCGGACCTCGTGCGTGATGTGCTGGTGCTGCTTAACCCACTGCTGGACGCTTGAGAGGTCATCCAAGTAATTATCTGGTCCTGTTCTTTTGGATCTGTGAGGGTTGTTGTCCTGGACAACATGGGCGGTATTGAGTGGGTTTTCTTGGGTGCTCCCCTGTGGCCTGTACGTGAACCGTCAGGGGAAACACCTCTTCCCTTGCCCCTCCCTCTTTCACCGGATTTCTTCCTCATTTCACTTATCCTTAAAGTACACGCTGACTGGCAGCAGTACAGTGGCAGTACAGAAATGCTATACAGTGGTGGGTGAGCGGTGTACCACTATTGTCAGCAGCGACACAGAGCACAATGCTATACAGTGGCGGGTGAGCGGTGTACTACTGTTCCCAGCAGACACAGAGTGGAAGTAAACACAATGCTATATAGTGTGGCTGAGCCGTGTACACAGAGTGGCATTAAACACAATGCTATATAGTCTGCTATATAGTCACCCCGAACAGGGTGATGTTCTGCAGAACCCGAACAGTGGCAAACACTGTTCGCCCAACACTACTGGGAGGGAACGCAGATTTTAGTACCTAAACACACGATACAACATGTTTTCCGGGGTCGGACTCTGAGGCACATACAGATGGTCCCGATCATCATCCTCATCATACAACTCTTCTCCTGAGTCTGACCCACCCACCACCTCTGCCACCCCAACATCCCCAGACACAGACCCCTCATCGTCCTCAACATTAACTTGGGATGCTGGCCTGAGCCAGACCTCCTCCTCCACATCAGGCCCCATCATCTCCTCAATGGCAGCCCTCATTAATCGCTCTGGCGACGGACTGATGGACACAACGTTCTCCTCCGGGGAGGGCTACTGCTGACCACTGGCTGCTGGGGTGGATGTTATAGCTTGCGT
The DNA here is from genome assembly GCF_040937935.1 of Hyperolius riggenbachi. Classification (NCBI taxonomy): domain Eukaryota; kingdom Metazoa; phylum Chordata; class Amphibia; order Anura; family Hyperoliidae; genus Hyperolius; species Hyperolius riggenbachi. Next base: position 53,555,787 of record NC_090652.1, on the reverse strand, counting down.
GGGGCGTTGGCTGTTGCTGTTGTTGGGAGTGCTGCTCACAGCGGAGGTCTCTGGGGAACTCATGTTGAGCTCATATAGTGGTTGACGGTGAGTGGAGTATTACTGATCCCAGCAATATACACACTGACTGGCAGAGTACGCAATGCTATATAGTGTGGCTGAGCGGTGTACACAGAGTGGCAGTAAACACAATGCTATATAGTCTGGCTGAGCGAGCGGTGTACTACTGTTCCCAGCAGAATCAGAGTGGCAGTAAACAATGGTATATAGTCTGGCTGAGCGGTGTACACAGAGTGTCAGTAAACAATGGTATATAGTCTGGCTGAGCGAGCGGTGTACTACTGTTCCCAGCAGAATCAGAGTGGCAGTAAACAATGGTATATAGTCTGGCTGAGCGGTGTACACAGAGTGTCAGTAAACAATGGTATATAGTCTGGCTGAGCGGTGTACACAGAGTGTCAGTAAACAATGGTATATAGTCTGGCTGAGCGGTGTACACAGAGTGGCAGTAAACACAATGCTATATAGTCTGGCTGAGCGAGCGGTGTACTACTGTTCCCAGCAGAATCAGAGTGGCAGTAAACAATGGTATATAGTCTGGCTGAGCGGTGTACACAGAGTGTCAGTAAACAATGGTATATAGTCTGGCTGAGCGGTGTACACAGCGTGGCAGTAAACAATGGTATATAGTCTGGCTGAGCGGTGTACACAGAGTGGCAGTAAACACAATGCTATATAGTCTGGCTGAGCGAGCGGTGTACTACTGTTCCCAGCAGAATCAGAGTGGCAGTAAACAATGGTATATAGTCTGGCTGAGCGGTGTACACAGAGTGTCAGTAAACAATGGTATATAGTCTGGCTGAGCAGTGTACACAGAGTGTCAGTAAACAATGGTATATAGTCTGGCTGAGCGGTGTACACAGAGTGGCAGTAAACACAATGCTATATAGTCTGGCTGAGCGAGCGGTGTACTACTGTTCCCAGCAGACACAGAACAGTAAACAGAATGCTATATAGTGTGGCTGAGCGAGCGGTGTACCACTATTCCCAGCAGACACAGAACAGTGAACAGAATGCTATATAGTGTGGCTGAGCGAGCGGTGTACCACTATTCCCAGCAGACACAGAACAGTAAACAGAATGCTATATAGTGTGGCTGAGCGAGCGGTGTACCACTATTCCCAGCAGACACAGAACAGTAAACAGAATGCTATATAGTGTGGCTGAGCGAGCGGTGTACCACTATTCCCAGCAGACACAGAACAGTAAACAGAATGCTATATAGTGTGGCTGAGCGAGCGGTGTACCACTATTCCCAGCAGACACAGAACAGTGAACAGAATGCTATATAGTGTGGCTGAGCGAGCGGTGTACCACTATTCCCAGCAGACACAGAACAGTAAACAGAATGCTATATAGTGTGGCTGAGCGAGCGGTGTACCACTATTCCCAGCAGACACAGAACAGTGAACAGAATGCTATATAATGTGGCTGAGCGAGGTACACAGAGTGGCAGTAAACAGAATGCTATATAGTGTGGCTGAGCAAGCGGTGTACTACTGTTCCCAGCAGCGACACAATGACAGGGGGGACCCTGGCTAGCGTGGCTGGAGCGCGAACTACCCTGCCTGCCTACCCAAAGCTAAACCCACAGACAAATGGCGGAGATATGACGTGGTTCGGGTATTTATTTACCCGAACCACGTGACAGTTCGGCCAATCAGAGCGCGTTCGGGTCCGAACCACGTGACCCGTTCGGCCAATCACAGCGCTAGCCGAACGTTCGGGGAACGTTCGGCCATGCGCTCTTAGTTCGGCCATGTGGCCGAACGGTTTGGCCGAACACCATCAGGTGTTCGGCCGAACTCGAACATCACCCGAACAGGGTGATGTTCTGCAGAACCCGAACAGTGGCGAACACTGTTCGCCCAACACTACCCACAACGCACTGCTACTAATTATGCAAATAATTCCTTTTCACCCTTAATAAGCCAAGCAAGCATCCAGAACCATTGGTGTATAGCAAGCCTATAGCTTTACATTTTACACAGCCATATCAAACCCACATGTGACAGCCTGTTTCAGACGTTTGGTCCTCATCAGTACATAGCAGGGATTGATAAGGCTGTATGAGATAGGGCTTGGACCAGTACAACATAGTAACCAAGCAGCTCAGGGTGACCCAAACTACTAAGGGGGATGTATAGGAGGATAAAAGAGACCAAAAAGCCCTCCTACTAAAACAAAAAGCAAAGCTTGGTGTAATTTTCCTTCTTAAAACAGAAGCAAATCTGCAATAATTCAGCTATAAGTGAACATTTGTGGGTACCCACAATGCACTGCTACTGAATATGCAAATTCTCCCTCTTTGCCCTTGGTTTGATATGGCACTACTTCTTCTTCTTGCTTGGACCAGCCCCTTCTTCTTGCTTGGACCGGCCCTGGGGGCAGGGCGCTACTTCTTCTTCTTGTTTGAAGGTTGAGGCACTTACTCTATTATATATATAGATTGTTACCTGTGCAAAAAAACCTGACATTTTCCGCATTTAAAAGACATTTTTGCCCTTGAAACTTAAAAATCGATTTTCTCAAAAACTATAAGGTCTTTTTGAAAAATTTTTTTCCTCTTATTCCCACTGATCCCCTTAATATACCCTGGGAATTTGGTGTTCCTAAATTTTAAGCAGGCTTTGCTATTAACCGTTAAAGTCGGCGGGTTTTTAAATGTATATATTTTTCCTTTGAAACTTTAACATCGATTTTCTCAAAAACTATAAGGTCTTTTTGAAAAAAAAAATTTCCTCTTATTCCTTCTGATCTCCTTAATATATTCTCCAAATTTGAGGCTCTCAGCAATTAAGGGGGCTTTGCTATTAACCCTTAAAGTCGGCGGCTACCTAACATTGATCCATGCGTCAACTTTTCCGCTTGGGAGCATTGCCTTATGCATTAATTGCTAGTAGGAAATTATGCGTAAGGCAATAACGTAACAACCTGCATTACGGTATTCTTACGCGTAATTGCATAAAGGCCATGCGTAATTACAGACATGAACCGTAGATAAATGTCTACGCCGTAAGCGTAATTCCGTAATACGTAATAGCGTAAAATTACGCGTAATGATCCGTCAGCGTAGATTTTTCCATTACGACCAGCACTGCTTTAACCTGTTTAATTAGCAATAGCTTTATTCCTACATATGACACCGAAATTAATCACTAACCTAATCAATCACTATTTTTGATAGAAATGTTATTTCTACATGGCAAAGTAATTTACTAGCTGGTGTAGTAAAGTAATAAAAATCCAACAGACCCAACAGTCTGATATGCATGCAGCTGGTTCTGTGTAATTGAATCAATGATTGAAATGGGCATGTTAAAAATAATAGCAGTGTGAGGAGTTCAATTAGTGAGGTCATTCATTCTTTGAGAAACAGGTGGCAATTATTTCCCTCATTTAAGGAAAGAAGGCAGCAAATAATGTACATGCTGGTTAGTTATAGTGCAATCTCTGCAATTCTGAGGAAAATGTGTTACAGACATTGTAACAGCGCACCTTGAGTAAAAAGTTGATTGGCGAGAGGGGAAAAATGATAGTCAGCGCAGCTATAATGATCACAAATGCTTTAAAATGGCAAAAAAACACTGAAAAACATGGAAGAAAGCAAAAAAATACCATTCGTATGGATAGAAGAATAGCCAAAATGGCAAGGACTCAGCAGCCAACAATCAGCTCCAGGAAGATCAAAGAAGGTCTAAAATTACCTGTGAGTACCGTTAAAATTAAAAGACACCTATGTGAAGCCAAGCTATGCAAGAAGCCCACACAAAATTCCACTGTTGAAAAAAAAAAAAAACATGTACTGAAGTGGTTACAATTTGCCAAAAAAGCAGATTGACTGGCCTAAAGCAAAATGGGGAAACGTTTTGTGGACTGACGGAAGTATGTTTTTGGGTCTAGTGGGCAGAGACAATTTTTTCAGATGTCACTGCTCCCCCCCCCCCCCCCAAACAGTAAATTCAAACCACAGTACACTGCAATGACAGTGAAGCATGGTGGCGCAAGCATTATGATATGGGGATGTTTCTCATACTATGGTGTTTCCTATTTATTGCATACCAGGGATCATGGATCAGTGTAAATTTATCAGAATATTGAAGAGGCCAAGCTGCTTTATGCTGAAGAGGAAATGCCCTTGAAATGGATGTTTCATCAAGACCATGACCCGAAACACACCAGTAAATGTGCAACATCTTGGTTCGAGACTAACAAGATTAACATTATGGAGTGACAAGCCCAATCTATGGACCTTTTTTCAATAGAACATTTGTGGGGTGACATCAAAAATGCAGTTTCTGAGGTAAAACCAAGAATTATAGAAGAACTGGGGACTGTAGTCCAATCATCCTGGGCTGGAATACCTGTTCACAGGTGCCAGAAGTTGGTTGACTCCATGCAACACAGATGTACAACAGTTCTCAGAAACAGTGGCTATACAACTAAATATCAGTTTGTTGATTCAAAGGAAAGCAGAATCTTATTATTATTACTATTATTATTTAGTATTTATATAGCACCAACATCTTATGCAGTGCTGTACAGAGAATATAGTCTTGTCACTAACTGTCCCTCAGAGGGGATCACAATCTATTCCCTACCATAGTTTTATGTCTATATTGTGTAGTGTATGTATCATTGTCTAGGGCCAATTTTTGGGGAAGCCAATTAACTTATCTGTATGTTTTTTTGAGATGTGGGAGGAAACCCACACAGATACGGGGAGAATATACAAACTCCTTGCAGATGTTGATCTGGCTGGGATTCGAACCGGGGACCCAACACTGCAAGGCGAGAGTGCTAACCACTACGCCACCGTGCTGCCCATGTTTTATGGTGCCCATACATGATACAATAAAAACATTTGATTTTCCTGTTTATTCGATCTAAATGATCGAATCAAATGAAACTGAAAATATTTTTTTTTCGATCAAGAAATTCAAACGATTATCCTGTTTTTTCGAGAAAAATCTGATCGTACATGCTGGAAAAATCTTTATATTCAATCTAACAGAATAATCGAACTAAATTATCTAATCGAAAAAAAAATAAAAACAATTGTACCATGTATGGACACCTTTAGTTTATATAGTGAATGTTTGAGTTTGTAAACAAGAATGCAAAGTGTCATTTATTTTTTGAATAGTCTAATATTCACTTTTCTTTAATTACTTTAGAGGAACAACACAAATTTGATATATTTTTCTTTACGTTTTGATTTGGAAGAGAATGTGTAGTGTTCCCAGTGCATTTGTGCTATAAAAGCTATAACGAGGATTCTGAGCTTTATTCGCTTTTTAAACATTAAACACATTGCTATTATTTTGAACACAACTGTATTTAGTAGTTGGGTAGTAAACTGGTTAAGTACAGTTGGGAAACCTCGCTTGAGAACGTGAGAACATTTTGCTTGCTGATGAGTGAAGAAGTATTTTATAATTGCAAGGTGTGAAAAATATCTCGTAAAAAATCTCAGTTACATTTTATGACTCAAACCCGTTGTAACAAAAAAATGTTTTTAGAATTGTCACCTTTTTCAAGATTCTTTATTCCCTTGATTTTTGGATGGGTACTAGATCTTGGTTTGGGTTCCTCTGTCCTTTCTGAGAAAATACAATCATAAACTATAAAGATAGAAGTTACATAACAGAAGAACATGTAAAAACATTTCACTGTTAAACAAGAACAACCTACAACATTTTAGTCAAAGAATAAATTTGTTAGTAAACATTCCTTCAAAATTTGGCCTAAACCACAATGATGTAAGCTTGTCTTTTCCTCAGAAGCTCAGAAAGTTGTAAGAGATTTGTTTGGCAAATACAATAAATTTATTGCCAATTCAATTTTATGATCTAAAATGTTGAAAGCCACTATTGACCACTTGAAATTATGGTTTCTCCATGCAATAAAATTCCTGTATTTTCAGCATGCAGTGAAGTCACAACGGGCCTCTTCTCACTAATTACAAATTTAGGAACCAATCACTCTGGTATAAAAGGGTACTTCCTATCTCACAGTGTGGGTCAGCTGTTAGTGGAGCTGAAAGGAGCAATGTCTTTTTATAGGGAGAAAAAGTTGCTGTGATAGAGAAAGAGATTAACGGGTCTAGGAGCAGAGCAGTACAGGTAAAGGGGATCACTATGAGAGAGCATTGTTCTTGTTTTTCAGAGCCTTTATTATTTTAACAAACGTAACTGTTAGTGGCTGTTAAAGCGGACCTAAACTCTTACACAGGAGAGATGGAAAACACAGAGAATTCCACCCTGTGTGTGTTTATAGAGAACAACCTGTCTAACTCTCCATTCTCAGCAAGTAATGAGCCAGTGCCATTTGAGCTTTCAACTGTCTGCCAACTCTGTCGAGTTGAAAGCTAATATGTAAACACTGGAGGCTAGTGACAGAACAAACCATTTTCCAACAAACTGTTCCCAGCGATTATCGACCGTCCGCCCATTCACTCTTTGTGGAACAGATTGCAGTTTGATCCACCCCATTCATTTACATGAAACCAAAAATTAACCACTCACCCAAGATTTAGGAGATGCATGGCAGCCAATGAGGTACCTCTAGGGTCCATCACTACTGTTATCTTTCCAACACTTTCCTGTATAAAACCTCACTGGCAGGGCCTTTATTTTGCTGATTTTTGCACATTGCATAAACCTAACTGTCACCTGAGTTAAGTGATATTCAGTTGAAAAAAAGCAGTGTGTCCAGACCTACTGTTACCTTTCCAGTATTGTGCATTATTATATTAATATTGTTTTAGAAAACATGACTGGCAGAGGCAGGCAGCAGTGCAGAGGTGGTAGGGGTCACACTGCTGTGACATCCTGTGGCTGTAGCATATTGCCCACTGTTCAGAAGGAATGTATCTTGAACTCACAAAATGCTGAAGACGTAGTTGACTGGTTTACACAGCACACCCCATCTTCTACCACTTCTATTAGGAACCTTGCCGCACCATCCTCATCCTCCTCTGATATGGGCAACCCACGTACCACTTCCTCCACCACCAAAGACCCTTCAATTGATGTGCCAAATTCTTCTGGCCTCTTCTACACTGGATACAACTAGTGTTGGGCGAACAGTGTTCGCCACTGTTCGGGTTCTGCAGAACATCACCCTGTTCGGGTGATGTTCGAGTTCGGCCGAACACCTGACGGTGCTCGGCCAAACCGTTCGGCCATATGGCCGAACTAAGAGCGCATGGCCGAACGTTCCCCGAACGTTCGGCTAGCGCTGTGATTGGCCGAACGGGTCACGTGGTTCGGACCCGAACGCGCTCTGATTGGCCGAACGGTCACGTGGTTCGGGTAAATAAATACCCGAACCACGTCATATCTCCGCCATTTGTCTGTGGGTTTAGCTTTGGGTAGGCAGGCAGGGTAGTTCGCGCTCCAGCCACGCTAGCCAGGGTCCCCCCTGTCATTGTGTCACTGCTGGGAACAGTAGTACACCGCTTGCTCAGCCACACTATATAGCATTCTGTTTACTGCCACTCTGTGTACCTCGCTCAGCCACACTATATAGCATTCTGTTTACTGCCACTCTGTGTCTGCTGGGAATAGTAGTACACCGCTTGCTCAGCCACACTATATAGCATTCTGTTTACTGCCACTCTGTGTACCTCGCTCAGCCACACTATATAGCATTCTGTTTACTGCCACTCTGTGTCTGCTGGGAATAGTGGTACACCGCTCGCTCAGCCACACTATATAGCATTCTGTTCACTGTTCTGTGTCTGCTTGGAATAGTGGTACACCGCTCGCTCAGCCACACTATATAGCATTCTGTTTACTGTTCTGTGTCTGCTGGGAATAGTGGTACACCGCTCGCTCAGCCACACTATATAGCATTCTGTTTACTGTTCTGTGTCTGCTGGGAATAGTGGTACACCGCTCGCTCAGCCACACTATATAGCATTCTGTGCACTGTTCTGTGTCTGCTGGGAATAGTGGTACACCGCTCGCTCAGCCACACTATATAGCATTCTGTTCACTGTTCTGTGTCTGCTGGGAATAGTGGTACACCGCTCGCTCAGCCACACTATATAGCATTCTGTTTACTGTTCTGTGTCTGCTGGGAATAGTGGTACACCGCTCGCTCATCCACACTATATAGCATTCTGTTCACTGTTCTGTGTCTGCTGGGAATAGTGGTACACCGCCCGCTCAGCCACACTATATAGCATTCTGTTCACTGTTCTGTGTCTGCTGGGAATAGTGGTACACCGCTCGCTCAGCCACACTATATAGCATTCTGTTCACTGTTCTGTGTCTGCTGGGAACAGTAGTACACCGCTCGCTCAGCCAGAGTATATAGCATTGTGTTTACTGCCACTCTGTGTACACCGCTCAGCCAGACTATATACCATTGTTTACTGACACTCTGTGTACACCGCTCAGCCAGACTATATACCATTGTTTACTGACACTCTGTGTACACCGCTCAGCCAGACTATATACCATTGTTTACTGCCACTCTGATTCTGCTGGGAACAGTAGTACACCGCTCGCTCAGCCAGACTATATACCATTGTTTACTGACACTCTGTGTACACCGCTCAGCCAGACTATATACCATTGTTTACTGCCACTCTGATTCTGCTGGGAACAGTAGTACACCGCTCGCTCAGCCAGACTATATAGCATTGTGTTTACTGCCACTCTGTGTACACCGCTCAGCCACACTATATAGCATTGCGTACTCTGCCAGTCAGTGTGTATATTGCTGGGATCAGTAATACTCCACTCACCGTCAACCACTATATGAGCTCAACATGAGTTCCCCAGAGACCTCCGCTGTGAGCAGCACTCCCAACAACAGCAACAGCCAACGCCCCACGCAAGCTATAACATCCACCCCAGCAGCCAGTGGTCAGCAGCAGCCCTCCCCGGAGGAGAACGTTGTGTCCATCAGTCCGTCGCCAGAGCGATTAATGAGGGCTGCCATTGAGGAGATGATGGGGCCTGATGTGGAGGAGGAGGTCTGGCTCAGGCCAGCATCCCAAGTTAATGTTGAGGACGATGAGGGGTCTGTGTCTGGGGATGTTGGGGTGGCAGAGGTGGTGGGTGGGTCAGACTCAGGAGAAGAGTTGTATGATGAGGATGATGATCGGGACCATCTGTATGTGCCTCAGAGTCCGACCCCGGAAAACATGTTGTATCGTGTGTTTAGGTACTAAAATCTGCGTTCCCTCCCAGTAGTGTTGGGCGAACAGTGTTTGCCACTGTTCGGGTTCTGCAGAACATCACCCTGTTCGGGGTGACTATATAGCAGACTATATAGCATTGTGTTTAATGCCACTCTGTGTACACGGCTCAGCCACACTATATAGCATTGTGTTTACTTCCACTCTGTGTCTGCTGGGAACAGTAGTACACCGCTCACCCGCCACTGTATAGCATTGTGCTCTGTGTCACTGCTGACAATAGTGGTACACCGCTCACCCACCACTGTATAGCATTTCTGTACTGCCACTGTACTGCTGCCAGTCAGCGTGTACTTTAAGGATAAGTGAAATGAGGAAGAAATCCGTTGAAAGAGGGAGGGGCAAGGGAAGAGGTGTTTCCCCTGACGGTTCACGTACAGGCCACAGGGGAGCACCCAAGAAAACCCACTCAATACTGCCCATGTTGTCCAGGACAACAACCCTCACAGATCCAAAAGAACAGGACCAGATAATTACTTGGATGACCTCTCAAGCGTCCAGCAGTGGGTTAAGCAGCACCAGCACATCACGCACGAGGTCCGAGTCCTCAGCCAGTTAAAGTCTGGGCTTTCTTTGAAGACTGCACTGAGGATGTTACCATGGCGATTTGCAAGGTGTGCAAGACCCGCCTGAGCAGGGGGAAAAGTATTAACAACCTCTCCACCACCAGCATGAGCCGCCACATTCTATCCAAACATCCCACTCTGTGGGCAAACGCGGCAGGACAGGGTACCACCAGCAACACTGCCTCCCTTGGGTTCACCAGACTCACCACCAGACCCGCCTCAGCAGCAGCAGTAGCCCAGCCATTGCGTGGTTCACAACATTCACAAACATCAGACGATGCTGACACTGTCACTTTCCGGACTAGTGCTCTTGAGGTCTCCCAGTGTTCATCAAACACAACAACCAACAGCCCTTCGGTGTGCAGCGCTACGGTTGAGTTGTCTGTCTCTGAGATGTTTGAGCACAAGAGGAAATTGCCAGCAAATGACCCCCGGGCCGTGGCAGTAACAGCCAGCCAGCATAGCCAAGCTTCTGGCCTGCGAAATGCTGCCATATCGAGTGGTGGAGACAAACAGCTTCAAGGGCATGATGTCAGTGGCCATCCCACGTTACGTTGTTCCCAGCCGCTACCACTTTGCGCGCTCTGCAGTGCCTGAGTTGCATGAGCACGTGGTCAGCTAAATAACCCGAAGCTTGAAGAATGCCGTTGCCTGCAAGGTTCACCTCACCACTGACACCTGGACGAGTTCGTTCGGCCAGGGTCGATACATCTCCCTTACCGCGCACTGGGTGAACCTTGTGGAGCCTGGCAGCGATTCCTCACCTGCTACGGCGCGGGTGTTGCCCACGCCGCAAACAGCTGGATAACAACAGCAGCACCTACCTCTCTGACTCCTTCTCCTCCAACGCATCTCAAAGCTGTACCTCATCCGGAAATGCTAACCCAGCACCAGCAGCAGTAGGATCGTGGAAGCAGTGCAGCACAGCTGTTGGCATGCGTCAGCAAGCGTTGCTGAAGCTGATCTGCCTTGGGGATAAGCAGCACACAGGGGAGGAAATTTGGAGGGGAATAAAGGAACAGACGGATTTGTGGCTGGCACCGCTGGACCTGAAACCGGGCATGAAGCTAGACACCTGGCACGAACTGGCAATGTACGCAATAGAGGTGCTGGCTTGCCCGGCAGCCAGCGTTATGTCGGAACGCTGTTTCAGTGCTGCCGGAGGCATCATCACAGATCGGCGTATCCGCCTCTCCACAGAAAATGCAGACCGTCTGACTCAAATTAAAATGAATCAATCCTGGATTGGAAACGACTACGCAACACTCCTGGACCCCAACCAAGTAACCTGACCGATGAACATCTGGGATGGTTTAGCGTTTCCGGTCCCTGTTTATTGAACCTCTCATCTGTATTACATTTATGACTGCATGGCGGCAAAAAGCATTGCTGCTATATCCGCACGCTTTTTGTCCTCATGCAAGGCCTGGGTTGTTGTGTCTCACAAAGCGTGGCCTTCTCCTCCTGCGCCTCCTCCTGTTCCATCACGTGTGCTGCTGCTGCTGCTGCTGCTGCTGGGTTACCGTTGCCGGTCCCTGTTTATGGAACCTCTTATCTTTATTACATTTATGACTACATGGCGGTACAAAGCATGCTATCCGCACGCTTTTTGTCCTCATGCAAGGCCTGGGTTGTTGTGTCTCACAAAGCGTGGCCTTCTCCTCCTGCGCCTCCTCCTGTTCCATCACGTGTGCTGCTGCTGCTGCTGCTGCTGCTGGGTTACCGTTGCCGCGTGGTCCCTGTTTATTGAACCTCTTATCTTTATTACATTTATGACTACATGGCGGTACAAAGCATGCTATCCGCACGCTTTTTGTCCTCATGCAAGGCCTGGGTTGTTGTGTCTCACAAAGCGTGGCCTTCTCCTCCTGCGCCTCCTCCTGTTCCATCACGTGTGCTGCTGCTGCTGCTGCTGCTGGGTTAGCGTTGCCGCGTGGTCCCTGTTTATTGAACCTCTTATCTTTATTACATTTATGACTACATGGCGGTACAAAGCATGCTATCCGCACGCTTTTTGTCCTCATGCAAGGCCTGGGTTGTTGTGTCTCACAAAGCGTGGCCTTCTCCTCCTGCGCCTCCTCCTGTTCCATCACGTGTGCTGCTGCTGGGTTAGCGTTGCCGCGTGGTCCCTGTTTATTGAACCACTTATCTTTATTACATTTATGACTGCATGGTGGTACAAAGCATGCTATCCGCACGCTTCTTGTCCTCATGCAAGGCCTGGGTTGTTGTGTCTCAAAGCGTGGCCTTCTCCTCCTGCGCCACCCTCCTCCTGTTCCATCACGTGTGCTGCTGCTGGGTTAGCATTACCGGTCCCTTTTCCTGGAACCTCTTATATGTATTACATTTATGACTGCATGCCGACAAAAAGCATGTTACCTGTGCAAAGAAAACAGACATTTCCCGCATTTAAAAGACAGTTTTCCCTTTGAAACTTTAAAATCGATTTTCTCAAAAACTATAAGCTCTTTTTGCTAAATTTTTTTTTCCTCTTGTACCCACTCCCAAGGTGCACATACCCTGTAAATTTGGGGTATGTAGCATGTAAGGAGGCTTTACAAACCACAAAAGTTCGGGTCCCCATTGACTTCCATTATGTTCGGAGTTCGGGTCGAACACCCGAACATCGCGGCCATGTTCGGCCTGTTCGGCCCGAACCCGAACATCTAGATGTTCGCCCAACACTAGATACAACAAAAATTTTCAAAAATGTATATGCCAAATTCATCTGGCCTCTGCTACAGCAGCTGCTACACATTTTTTTTTATGTATATGCCAAATTCTTCTGGCCACAGCAACAGCTGGTACAACAAAAATTAATTTTTCAAAAATGTATATGCAAAATTATTCTGGCCTCTGCTACAGTGGCTGCAACAAAACTATTTTTTTTTAAACATGTAAATGCCTGGGGCTGGAAAACTGCGATCGCTGCACTCCCACAAATGTGCACAGAAGCACGGCGACCATTACCAGTGCTGTTCATCCAGATTCCAGATATCCGGGTAACCCGGATATCCGACCATTTTTCAGCTATCCAACCGGATTCGGATTCCGGATACCTGGGCCAAAATCCGGATAGCTATCTGTGGATATTTTGACACATAACACGGATACCCGTGGATATCCAGATACGAAATACTGTAACTAAGGAGATGACGTCCTGAGGGCTCCCAGCAGAAGCCATAGCAACCAATCACAGAGGGGAACCCTGGCCAGCCCCACCTGACCTCATTGAGCCAATCAGAGGCCTCCCAGCCTAAGCCCTGGCACTCAATCACAGAAAGGAACACTGGCCAGCCCCCTTGCATAATAAGGAGGGCTGCCATGATGAGACATATCGTCCCGGCTTGCTGAAGGCACACTGAGTGACATGCTCTAGTGCTGCTGCAACTGCAAGGGCTGTACACAGTATAAACATAAAGTTGTTCAGTGATTATCCCCTTCACTATCACTACACTATTGTTAAATCATTAATTAGCTTGATTGATGTCATTGTATGACAGTCAGAGTGTGTGCTGTGCTGCAGGGCTGCAGGCAGATGCTATGTGTCTGTGTCTGTGTTTTTAGCCTTAGGGGATAGGAAGTATTACTGTGTCATTGTGTAGTACTGCAGTCAGTGCACTGCTAGTAGTTGTTAGAGTAGTAGTACTACCGTGTTAGCTCTCTACAGAACTGCTGTGTCACGTGGCACTTGGCACGTGTCACATGGCACTTGGCATGTGTCACGTGTCACTTGCCACGTGTCACTTGCCACATGGCACTTGCCAAGTGTCACGTGGCACTTGGCATGTGTCACATGGCACTTGCCACATCGCACTTGGCACGTGTCATGTGGCAAGTGCCACATGACACATGCCACATGACACTTGGCAAGTGCCACCTGACACGTGCCAAGTGCCACGTGACACTTGGCAAGTGCCACGTGACACATGCCAAGTGACACGTGCCAATTGCCATGTGCCATGTCCGGCATGCTCCTGGCACACGTTACACCTAGAGATGTCGTGAACCTCCGATTTTCGGTTCGCGAACCCTGTTCGTGATCTTTCGCGGAAGGTTCAGTTCACGCAAACTTTCGCGAACCGCAATAGACTTCAATGGGGAGACGAATTTAAAAATTTTGAAACATTTCTGCTGACTAGAAAAATGATAGAAAAGATGTTTTAAGGGGTCTAATACCAGGAGGAAGACATGGTTGAGTGAAATACACATCAAAAATCACAGAAAAAAATCTGGATTTAACACAAAGCAGTGCTTTAAGGTCAGAAATCTCATTGAGTGTTCAATTGCAGGCCTACACTGCTTTACAACATCAGGAAGTGTAATCCCTCCTCCCAGAGGGAGGAGGGTCTAGTCTTCCAGGGAATTGTAGTATTTAAAAAGCCAGCTTACATACCTTGGCCGGGAATTGAACCCAGGTCTGAGTGCGTGGTAGGTAGCTCACTTCACCACTATACCACCACCAACACTACATGCTGAAGCTAGCCTAGCATGTACCATTATGATATATCCAAGAGAAAAATGAACTTGCTTAAGGATTTGTAGTATGTCAAGAGCCAGCTTACATACCTTGGCTGGGAATTGAACTCAGGTCTGAGTGCGTGGTAGGTAGCTCACTTCACCACTATACCACCACCAACACTACATGCTGAAGCCAGCCTAGCATGTACCATGATGATATATCTAAGAGAAAAATGAGCTTGCTTAAGGATTTGTGGTATGTCAAAAGCCAACTCACATTAGCCAGGAATAGAACCCAGGCCTACCACTCTGTAGGCTGCTATCCTAACCATTATACCACCAACACAACAATGGCAAGTGAGCTACCTACCACGCACTCAGACCTGGGTTCAACTCCTGGCCAAGGTATGTAAGCTGGCTTTTGACATACTACAAATCCTTAAGCAGGCTCATTTTTCTCTTGGATATATCATAACGGTACATGCTAGGCTGGCTTCAGCATGTAGTGTTGGTGGTGGTATAGTGGTGAAGTGAGCTACCTACCACGCACTCAGACCTGGGTTAAACTCCTGGCCAAGGTATGTAAGCTGGCTTTTGACATACTACAAATCCTTAAGCAAGCTCATTTTTCTCTTGGATATATCATAATGGTACATGCTAGGCTGGCTTCAGCAAGTAGTGTTGGTGGTGGTATAGTGGTGAAGTGAGCTACCTACCACGCACTCAGACGCAGACGAGTGAGTAAAACGACAGGAGAACCTTGCCTTTTATAAGGGGGGTGGGGCTCTAGGAGTGAGTGTAGTTTGATTGGTGACAATTAGTGTTGGGCGAACACCTGGATGTTCGGGAAAGTTCGCCGAACATGGCCGCAATGTTCGGCATGTTCGGGCCGAACCCCGAACTCCCCGAACATCCCGCTTTTGGGGGCCCTATGGGGTCGCAGGCATAAGGGGGGAGCATGCCCCGATAGCGGGGGGGTCGGAAATTCCCCCCACCCCCTCCGCTAGCGCTCCCCTCTCTGCCCGCTTCCCCATTCAAAAGTTAGGAAGTGAAACTGTACCTGTGCGGCCGGTAGTGGGTGACTGGCAGTGGGCGGCACTATGGAGAGACTGAGGAGGAGGAGGAGTCCGGAGAGTGACGCGTTGAGGGAGGCCGGGCAGCGGGCGGATCAGCAGTAGTACCGTACTACTGCTGATCCGCCCACTGCCCGGCCTCCCTCAACGCGTCACTCTCCGGACTCCTCCTCCTCCTCAGTCTCTCCATAGTGCCGCCCACTGCCAGTCACCCACTACCGGCCGCACAGGTACAGTTTCACTTCCTAACTTTTGAATGGGGAAGCGGGCAGAGGGGGGAGCGCTAGCGGAGGGGGTGGGGGGAATTTCCGACCCCCCCCGCGATCGGGGCATGCTCCCCCCTTATGCCTGCGACCCCATAGGGGGCCAGTATTCGGGCGAACAGGGCCCTGTTCGTGCCGAACAGGGGCCCTGTTCGGCCAGGCAATGAGCCGTTCGGGCGAACCCGAACAGTTTGGCCGAACACCACCAGGTGTTCGGCCGAACGCGAACATCACCCGAACAGGGTGATGTTCTGCAGAACCCGAACAGTGGCGAACACTGTTCGCCCAACACTAGTGACAATGTGCCTGCTGACTGTGATGTAGAGGGTCAAAGTTCTGCTCAATGGAGCATTATGGGGGCGAATCGAACTCCCGGGAAAGTTCGCCTTCGCCAGCGAAGGTGAACCACCCGAAGTTCGCCTGGAACCGTTCGCCTGCGAACCGTTCTGGACATCTCTAGTTACACCTGCTGCTTCTGCATTGCCCTGCTCCTGCTGCCTGTGCAGCTCCCACCACCAGGCCAGGGTGCCACAGGCCACTGATACCACCTATATTTAACCCAAAACACAATTGCTGTGTAATTTTTTGGAGGTGTCTTGGCTGAAAGCTGCCATATCCCAGTTTTGCGGTTGGACTTTGGACACAATGTGGGCTGCATGACCACTGTCTGGAACCTAGGCCTGATGTTAATTGACAGCCATTTTTTTGTTTGTTTTTTTTGTGATTTTAAGTCCTGACATCTTCAATTATTGTTCCCCATTAAAAAACAATGATGCTACAAGCCTCATTTACCCTAAAAAAAAGTTTTTAAGCAAATTAAAGGGCACTTCCGGTTTTTCTATCCAGATATCTGAATCTGTCCGGATACCCCAGATACTGAGGTTGGCTATCCGATTCGGATCAGAAAATGTTGAAATCATATATATGACCCGGATCGGATATCGGATTTTGAAAAAGGGTATCCGAGCAGCACTGACCTTCACCACTACACAAATATTGACACCAAGATGACTAACATTTACGGAGGTGTCAACTAGTAAAAACAATTATTCGCTCACCTGACATTATCACTAAAGCTCTTTGCGGTTGTTTGCGGTTTGGTGAACGTGGAATTTCATCTGTCAGTGTGAAGCGGGCCTAACCCTTAGGTCGCAATCACAGTGCCACTGTGAGAAAATGCGGAAAAGCCGCCGCGCGTACTGACAGCAAGGCGGCTGATTCCGAATCCAATGCGGCGGTTTGTTCGCAGTAGCGTGCGTCTGGTGTGGCTGAGTCTGTTGAGTCTCAATAATGTCACTTATGCCATTCATCTCCCTGCCAGCATGCGAGGTTTGAGATCATTCCATGTGTCCTTGCTCAAGCCGGCAGTGCGTGTGGATTCCGCTCCCCCCCCCCTGTGTTGGTAGATGACCAACCTGAGTATGAAGTTGAGAAGATCTTAGACTCACGACTTGTGCAGAACTCCGTGCAGTATTTAGTCCACTGGGGGTATGGCATAGAGGAAAGAACTTGGGTGCCAGACTGTCGTATGCACGCAGAAGAGTTAAAAAGGGAACTCCATAACTTACATCCTGGAAAGCCGGGTAGGAGTTGTCCGGAGTCCACCCCTCGGGGGGGGTTTGTACTGTGAGAAAACGCGGAAAAGCCGCCGCGCGTACTGACAGCAAGGCGGCTGATTCCGCATCCAACGTGGCGGTTTGCACACGGAGGCATGCGTCTGCAGAACGCGGAAAAGCCGCCACATGTTCTGACAGCGAGGCGGCTGGTTCCGCGTCCAGTGCGGCAGTTTGCATGCAGCAGCGTGCGTCTGGTGTGGCTGAGTCTGTTAGTTCACACAGGTTTAGGAATACACGCACGCGCGCTGAGAGGCAGAACTTTTATGACGGCCAAGAGGGGACCAGCTGACCAGGCTGGTCAGCTGACGCTAGAACAAGTTTCTATTGGTCCATCACTTAGGTGTGGCGCCAGAGAGCGCTACACTATATTTAGTTACTGCTGGCTAGTCACAAGTTGTCTGCCGTTGCAAACACTACGTGGAAGCACTCAGACCTTAGTCAGAACCTACAGTGTGTTAGAACCAGGAGGACCTGGGAATTCACACTGAGCCAGAATTCTTGTCTTGCTATTGTATTTATACTTGAGACTAGTTCCAGGGTGTAGAGACCACGGACCTCACACCCAGACTAGGGAACTTGTGTTATCATCTGTTTATACTTCAGACTAGTTCCAGGGTGTAGAGACCACGGACCTCACACCCAGACTAAGGACCTTGTGTTATCATCTGTTATACGTCAGACTAGTTCCAGAGTGTAGAGACCAAGGACCTCATGCCCAAGTCTAGGCATTGTTTAATATCTGTTATGATCTATTGCTTTCCTGACTACTCCTCTGATCTCTGATTCGGTACCTCGCATATCTGATACTCTGTTGCCAAACCCTGCTAGCCTTGGATACCGAATCAGCCTTCTGTCTATGTACCTTATCTGACCGTGTGTTGCCGACCTGGCTTGCCCGACCTCAAGAGCTATCTCTCCTATTAACCTCCCTGGCGGTTTAATTATTTTGCCAGGGAGGCTGCGGGAGGGTTTTTTTTAAATTAAAAAAAAAATATTTCATGCAGCCAACTGAAAGTTGGCTGCATGAAAGCCCACTAGAGGGCGCTCCGGAAGCGTACTTTCGATCGCCTCCGGCAATCGAAAGTAACAAGATAGGCCGCAATGAGCGGCCTATCTTGTTTCGCTTTCCTCGTCGCCATGGCGACGAGCGGAGTGACGTCATGGACGTCAGTCGACGTCCTGACGTCAGAGCCGCCCGATCCAGCCCCTAGCGCCGGCCGGAACTGTTTGTTCCGGCTGCGCTGGGCTCGGGCGGCTGGGGGGACCCTCTTTCGCCGCTGCACGCGGCGGATCGCCGCGGAGCGGTGGCGATCGGGCAGCACACGCGGCTGGCAAAGTGCCGGCTGCGTGTGCTGCTTTTTTCAGAACTCAAATCGGCCCAGCAGGGCCTGAGCGGCGACCTCCGGCGGCATACCCCGAGCTCAGCTCGGGATTACCGCCAAGGAGGTTAAGTCTCCAGATCAGTCAGTGACATTTACCTTTGGTGTCACTCACTCTCTGGACCTTCCCTCTTCCAGCCTGACTCCGCCCCTTGGGGAGTCTCAGGCTACTGGAAGGTTTCCTTATCTCAAGAGCAGTATTGCCCATACTGTCTCTAAACTTCCTGTGCTATACTCAAAGTACTACTGTTACACCAAACACTCACATTACCTAGGTGTCCAGAGGTTAGCAATATATCTGTATTATTGGTGATTCTGCAGATCATCAATAATCAGGTATATATCTGCATTCTTGGTGATACTGCAGATCACCAATAATCAGATTCTCTCTGCGTGCTGACACCGATCGTTACAGCCACGTTGCGGTGCTGCGTTATAAAGTCTTAAAACACAGCTTACCGCACTGCAATTATAATCCTATAGGACATTCACAGTGCGACGTTAAAGTTGCGTTGAAAAATGTTGCATTGTGGTAACTCACTACTTAAAATGCAACGTCCCACTGTGAATACAACCTTACGCTACCTGATCAGCGTGTACACGCTGGACATTTTAACACACTTTATTCCACAAATTTAAAAATGAAATGTGATTTCTGTCCTTATAAGGTTAAAACACAACTCTGAGTAAAATACATAGTTTTAGTGGAAATTTAGCCATGTATTCCACTTTGGCATGCTACTGTCCAGGTGTTAGGACCCTTTAAACAACTTTAAAATAAGTTTTGTGGTCAGAAATAGTCCCTATAAGTGTTAGCGTTCGCCTGCCCATTGAAGCCTATGGCGGTCCGCCGTGTTTGCCAATTTTCAAAGGGACATGGAATTATTACTGGACCGTTCGCAAACCGATTTCTGTGAAGTTCGTCCATCACTACAGGAGGTTAACCCTTTCCGTGCTCCCAACAAACCAGGGAGTACATACACTGCATCATCTCTGTGGAATCTTTGTTAGTTGTAATGAAGAAATGTTTTTCTTTAAATGTTATTATGTTGTTGCTTATCTTTTACAGCAGAGAGGAAGTTCTGAGTTCAGGTTCGCTTAAAAGTTTATTTGAATTTGCATGTGTTTTGCAAAATCACATTTGTCTCATTTTTTGTTGTTTTGCCAAAAAAGAAAGAAGCATAGAATATGACAATAACAACAAAATCAGATGCATATCAAACATTTCAAGCTTAGCATTCTCGCTGGATGAAACAAAATCAGGAAAACTGTCATAACAGGTGTATATAATCAGATAATTTGTACCATCTTAGTAGGGGATAAACACCCCAAATCCCCTTATCCCACAATTAACACCATACTTATGGCCCGGGAGAACTACATAAAATATGCTCACAAGCATCCCACCCTTACTTCCTTGACTGTCCCTATCCAGGTTCTTCAACAAATGAACCCCAACCGAGACACCCAACAGATGGCAACAGAGCCATCTCTAAATGACTTGCTGGAACAAATTCAAATCATTCCCCAGCTTATGCAATATCAATTACCTTACCACAGAATTAACCATCTAGTATCAGAAATTTCTAATGATGCTTAATTACAAATGCCTGTATAAGGGTAGAATCTCCACATAGTACTCTGAATTATTCCCAGACCAAACAAAACCTTTGCTAAAATACATCAAAATATGGTTATATGACCTTGACATAGAAGTTTCACCCACCAAATTCTAACAGCTAATAGATTAATAAATAATACTCCCATTCCTTCTAACACTGGAAAAAAAAAATCAGAAACTTCTTATTTGGAAGTATGTAACTCTCAGAAAAATTGCCTCTTTTTCATCCAACCATTTCTATATCTGTTGGAAATGTAACAAAAATATTGGTGCACTCAAGCATAAGTGGTCAGCACAGTGGAGTAGTGGTTAGCACCCTCGCCCTGCACTGCTGGGTCCCAGGTTAGAAACCCAGCCATGGTGCTATCTGCATGGAGTTTGTTTTGTCTCCCAGTGCCTGCAAGGGTTTCCTCTGGGAACTCCGGTCTCCTCCCACATCCCAAAAACATACAGATAAGTGAATTTGCTTATCCTAAAATTGGCCCTACACTACAATTAATACACTACAGCCAGGGTGCTCAATAGGTCGATCATGATCTACCGGTAGATCGCGGCCATATGGCCGCGTCACATTAAATTTTGCCATATGGCCGCTGACCAATCGGAAGGCAGGGGAGGTCGAGAGGCGACGCCGCTGAAGAGGAGCAGCTGCAACGTCATGGCTGGGGGCGGCGCCAGGCACAATGCATCTACACATGTTCCCTGCCACACCTTCGCCTGTCGGAGCATTCCCTCAGCCGCCACTGCTAATTTGCCCTCCAGTTAGCCACGGCTGAAGAAGGGGAAACCAGGACAAGCCCCAGACAGCGCCGCCGGAGCTGGAGGGAGTTAAAGGGAAGGTCCAAGCAAAAAAAAAAAATGAGTTTCACTTACCTGGGGCTTCTACCAGCCCCATGTAGCCATCCTGTGCCCTCGTAGTCACTCACTGCTGCTCCAGTCCCCCGCTGGCAGCTTTCTGACCTCGGAGGTCAGGGCCGCATTGCATACATTTTTACGCATTCCAGCTAGTGCAGGAACAAAAATGTATGCGTTGCACCACTAACGCGTAAAAATGTATGTGTTAATGTTCCTGCACTAGCGGGAATGTGTAAAAATGTACGCAATTCGGCCCTGACCTCCGAGGTCAGAAAGCTGCCAGCGGGAGACTGGAGCAGCAGTGAGTGACTACGAGGGCACAGGATGGCTGCATGGGGCTGGTAGAAGCCCCAGGTAAGTGAAACTCATTTTTTTTTTTTGCTTGGACCTTCCCTTTAAGTGGCACCCAGGCACCTACACCTAGCTATCTATACTGAAGGCACCTATACCTAACTATACTATACCTGGCTACCTATACTGAAAGCCACTATACCTAGCTATTTATACTCAAGGCACCTATACCTAGATATCTATACTGAAGGCACCTATACCTAACTACCTTTACCTGGCTACCTATACTGAAGGCACATATACCTGGCTACCTATACTGAAATCACCTATACCTGGCTACCTACTGAAGGCACCTATACCTAGCTACCTATACTGAAGGCACCTATATCTAGCTACCTATACTGAAGGCACCTATACCTGGCTACCTATACTGAAGGCACCTATACCTAACTACCTATACCGGGCTACCTATAGTGAAGGCACCTATACCTAACTACCAATACTGAAGGCACCTATACCTAGCTACCTATACTTTAAAAGTTGGTAGATCTCCTGGACTCTGCAGATTTTAAAGTAGCTTGTGAGTCGAAAAGTCTAGGGCACCCCTGCACTACATGATACATAGATATTTGACTATGGTAGGGATTATATTGTGAGTCCCTCTGAGGGACAGTTTAGTGGCAAGACATTATACTCTGTACAATGATGTGGAAGATGTCAGTGCTATATAAAATACTAAATAATAATATGCTTTAGGAATGCCATCTCATAAGACTCTTATGGGAAGCTCTAGAAAACATACTGAAAAAATAATACTTTACAAACTTCTCCCTGACACCAGAAATGACTCATATGCTTGTTGTTGCATGTACAGTGGCCATCGACTCGCTGAGTAGCCTAACTCCAACATGTTTTCTACTCACAAATTTGATTGAAGCCTGTTAGAAAGGAAGAAGTTAACTGGACATATAACAAGGACAGGTTTAGAATGGATGAGTGAGTGGGCAGACAGGAGGAGATTGTGAGGGTAAACTGGTGGACTCGGCTGCCTGTTGGAACTGTTGCATGCTGAGGTAATTTTTTTGGTGAAGTATGATGCAATCTTTATCTGATGAATGTGTGGCTAGAGGAGGAGATGGACACCTTAACTCTTTCTACTTGGAGTTCTTTCCTAAAGGAAGTCGTTTCTGCTCAGAGTTGTTGTTTTTTTAAAGAAATGCGCTCTCTCTCTTACTCTCTCTCTCATTTTAACATGGAACATAACACCATAACATGGTATATCATATTTTAAAGAACGCATTATAACGTTTAATTTGATACCTTATTTGGACAGTTTGGCATCTTCTATTGGCTGGTAGCAGAGGAGAAAGCCAAGTTATGGTAAATTGAAAAACAGTTTCCTGGGTGTAATCCGGGCCTGCGTGAGAAAGTTTCACAATAATAGGTGGTTTTATGCCCGCCACCCGGGGTCTTACTGTCCCTACACCAGCGGTGCCTCTAGCAATTTTGTCACTCCAGTCGAGAAATCCTGTGGCTTCCCCCCCCCCGTGATTGCCCCCCAGCCCCATACCCCCCACCCCCGTGGTGAACACCACCCCCAAAACCCCTGAAAATAATCATAATGCAGCAGCGTTTCACCAGAAAATCAGAAAATACACTTATTGCGGCATGGGTTCACCAGAAAATAGTTGTAATGCAGCAGAGTGTTTCACCATAAAATATCCTTATTGCGGCATGCACTCACACACACACTATACACACACACACACACACACACACACACACACACACACACACACACCACACACACACACTATACACACACACACACACACACACACACCACACACACACACTATACACACACACACACACACACACACACCACACACACACACACACCACACACACACACACACTCACACACACACTATACACACTATACACACACACACACACACACACACACACACACACTATACACACACACACTATATACACACATACACACTATACACACTTACACACACAGTACACACTATATACACACACACTATACACACGCACAGTACACACACACTATACACATGCACGCACACTACACTATACACACACACACATACACCTACCTATGTCCTCCCCTTCACCACCATCTCTACTAATCCCTGCTTTTGCTACCTTATAGTGTGTCTGAGCCCTTATGCAGAGAAATAATGAGGAGAGAAAAGCTGAAAGAGAGGGAAGAAGATATTTGCCTCACCAGGATTGCACTTTTATTTAGCTTTCCTGTATGTCAAGAAGACACAGCCAGCCAGCACTAGGGAAAGAGGGAAACAAAGGTGAATGAAGGAGGCTGGTGCACACCAAAAGTGCTTCTGAGCGCTTTTCAAATCGACAGCGATTTGAAAAGCGCTGGGCTATTGTTACCCTATGACGGTGTTCCCACAGCAGCGTTGGGATTTTTTCAAATTTTTTGGAGCGATTATTTCAAAAATCACTTCACAAAGTCGCATTCGCAAACTGCTAGCGATTGCTATTACGATTTTGTCGTGCACTAGCCCAGAGAGAGGCGGAGTGGAGAAATTGAGAATAGCCTGAGATGGAGCAGAGAGCTTATCTGTATTGCAGTCCTACATTATACAGAGACTACTTACCTGTAATAGGATTCCTGTTCCTGCCGGTCTCTAACACAAGTCAGAAAGCAGCCCTCCTGGAGTCTAGGGACTGTCAACATTTTTCCACTTGTTTAACACCTTATCTGCACATGCAGTCATTTTAACAATGGGGAGAGACCAGACAGATGTTTTCCCACAGACCCTCCAGGCAAGCTCTGCATTGTGCTGTGTATATTTACCAGCTTGCCTGCCCTCTAATTGCACTTTTATCTGCTAGCTCAGTGTTTGACATTGCCTTACAACAACAAACCTGAATAAACCAGGCACTGGACCAGCCCTAAATCACTGAATGAAAGGCGGCCTGGGGGGGAAGTCCATGCCTGGCTGCTACACTCAGTCTCTCTACATCCATGTAGTTACCAGTAGCAGAGAGAGAGAGAGAGAGAGAGAGAGAGAGAGAGAGAGAGAGAGAGAGAGAGGAACTGAGTTAATCAGTGAAGAGTCAGGACTCAGGAGCTGATGCTGTACTCCGATGGATCCCTGACTGAGTGAGCTGGAACTGAGTGAGCAGGGACAAGTGCCTTCTCTCACTGACTCATTCATTGCTGTGGTTCTTTGAATCATTGAGCTGAAGGAACTGAATGAATCAGCTATGAGTGGAGTCAGGCGCTGCTTTTAGCTGCTGTTGTAATCTGACCCCTGGGTGAGCTGAGAGGCATTTCTTCTCTCACTACTCAGTGCAACAGCGCTCTTCCCTCCTCCTGCCGCCCTAGGCAAAAATGTATAGCTGCCTGGTGGCTGAGACGGCTGTGCCCTACACACAATGCAATCATTGGTATTTCGATTGGGCAGATTAGCAATAAAATACTGGCTACTATTTACACCTTCCCCCAGTCCATCCCATAGGAGGCCATTCATTATCTTTATAACTTTGCAGGCAATCTGCATGAAAAATAAAATTTAATCTGCAATTTTTTTTTGTTTCGTTTTTGTTTTGCAGAATGGAATCTGCAAAAACGAGTCAGCAGCTATTTTTTATAAAAAAAAACAAGAAAGAAACAGAAGTGACATTTAAATCTAAATGTCACTTCCTTATTCCGCTGATGGGGGTCATCAGGTATGGGGATGGGGGGCACTGACAGTGTGGGCATGTAGTAACACATTCCCACGAACGGTCGCATGGTGATCGGCGGTTTGCGGCGGTCGCGATGCGCTGCAAACCACCGCTGCAGGGATGTCCCGCATAGCGGGACATACGAGTGCAACGCGAAATTCGCGATGTCCTGCTATGCGGGACATACGAGTGTAAAGGGTTAAAGAGAATCTGTACTCTAAAATTCTTACAATAAAAAGCATACCATTCTATTCATTATGTTCTCCTGGGCCCCTCTGCTGTTTCTGCCACTCCCTGCTGCAATCCTGGCTTGTAATTGCCAGTTTTAGGCAGTGTTTACAAACAAAAGACATGGCTGCTAACCAGCCTGTGATAGGCTGAGAGGAGCTCTATCATGCTGGTGCGTGACGGGATAACGTACAGATAGATACACAATAATAGTACAATGTGTAGTCTAGACCGGTCAGAACTTGTGCACAAGTTTAGTGATATTGAGGTACAAAGTCATAAGCTAAATCGTAGTCAATTCGAGCAGGGCCATACACGTGTATCAGATGTCAGTCGTATTGCAAGGATCAGATAGTAACAGAGTCAGGGACAGGCCGAGTCAGTAATGTAAATCAGATGGCAGCGGTACAGAAGGACTAGACTAGAGCAAGGTCAGGAAACAAGCAAGAGGTCAGTACACAGGTAAATATATGCAATAAGATGTCACTTCAATAATATCAGGAGGATATTACGAATGAATTACAATAATAATAATCAATACGAAAATAACAAACGACTGACTAACTGGAGTACATATATATTGTGCGTCTACACAATATACAGTGGGTTGCAAAAGTATTCTGTCCCCTTGAAGTTTTCCACATTTTGTCACATTACTGCCACAAACATGCATCAATTTTATTGGAATTCCATGTGAAAGACCAATACAAAGTGGTGTACATGTGAGAACTGAAGTAGATCGAAAATCATACATCATTCCAAACATTTTTTACAAATAAATAACTGCAAAGTGGGGTGTGCGTAATTTTTCGGCCCCCTGAGTCAATACTTTGTAGAACCACCTTTTGCTGCAATTACAGCTGCCAGTCTTTTAGGGTATGTCTATACCAGCTTTGCACATCTAGAGACTGAAATCCTTGCCCATTCTTCTTTGCAAAACAGCTCCAGCTCAGTCAGATTAGATGGACAGCGTTTGTGAACAGCAGTTTTCAGATCTTGCCACAGATTCTCGATTGGATTTAGATCTGGACTTTGACTGGGCCATTCTAACACATAGATAGGTTTTGTTTTAAACCATTCCATTGTTGTCCTGGCTTTTGCAGTCTCCAAGAGGTTTTCTTCCAAGTTTGCCCTGTATTTGGCTCCACCCATCTTCCCATCAACTCTGACCAGCTTCCCTGTCCCTGCTGAAGAGATGCACCCCCCGAGCATGTTGCTGCTAGTGTTGGGCGAACACCTGGATGTTCGGGTTCGGGCCGAACAGGCCGAACATGGGCCAGATGTTCGGCATGTTCGGCCCGAACGCCGAACTCAATGGGAGTCAATGGGACCCCCGAACATGCCCATTTTGGGGGCCCTATGGGGTCGCAGGCATAAGGGGGGAGCATGCCCCGGTCGCGGGGGGGGTCGGAAATTCCCCCCACCCCCTCCGCTAGCGCTCCCCCCTCTGCCCGCTTCTCCATACAAAAAGTTTGAAACAAGTTCAATAGTACCTGGCTGGTGGCACTGGCTGGCAGTGGAGTGAGGAGGAGGAGGAGTCCGAGTAGCAGAGTGACGTTGAGGCCGGGCAGCGGGCGGTTCAGCGCTAGTACCCTTGTGGTACTTCCGCCCTTTCTCTGACCTCACGTCCTCTGCGTGATGACGCATACGAGGGTACGCGTGATGCGTACCCTCGTATGCAGAGGACGTGAGGTCAGAGAAAGGGCGGAAGTACCACAAGGGTACTAGCGCTGAACCGCCCGCTGCCCGGCCTCAACGTCACTCTGCTACTCGGACTCCTCCTCACTCCACTGCCAGCCAGTGCCACCAGCCAGGTACTATTGAACTTGTTTCAAACTTTTTGTATGGGGAAGCGGGCAGAGGGGGGAGCGCTAGCGGAGGGGGTGGGGGGAATTTCCGACCCCCCCCCGCGATCGGGGCATGCTCCCCCCTTATGCCTGCGACCCCATAGGGGGCATAGGGGGGCAGTATTCGGCCGAACAGGGCCCTGTTCGGCCGAACAGGGGCCCTGTTCGGCCATGTTCGGCCATGCATTCTGCAGTTCGGGCGAACCCCGAACAGTTTGGCCGAACACCACCAGGTGTTCGGCCGAACTCGAACATCACCCGAACAGGGTGATGTTCTGCAGAACCCGAACAGTGGCGAACACTGTTCGCCCAACACTAGTTGCTGCCACCACCATATTTGACAGTGGGGGTGGTGTGTTCAGAGTGATGTGCAGTGTTCGTTTTCTGCCGCACAAAGCGTTTTGCATTTTGGCCAAAAAGTTCCACTTTGGTCTCATCTGACCAGAGCACCTTCTTCCCCATGGTTGCTGTGTCCCACACATGGCTTGTGGCAAACTGCAAACGGGACTTCTTATGCTTTCTGTTAACAATGCCTTTCTTCTTGCCACTCTTCCATAAAGGCCAACTTCGTACAGTGCATGACTAATAGTTGCCCTATGGACAGAGTCTCCCACGTGAGCTGTAGATCTCTGCAGCTCGTCCAGAGTCACCATGGGCCTCTTGACTGAATTTCTGATCAGCGCTCTCCTTGTTCGGCCTGTGAGTTTAGGTGGATGGCCTTGTCTTGGTAAGTTTACAGTTGTGCCATACTCCTTCCATTTCTGAATGATAGCTTGAACAGTGCTCCTTGGGGTGTTCAAGGCTTTGGAAATCTTTTTGTAGCCTAAGCCTGCTTTAAATTTCTCAATAACTTGATCCCTGACCTGTCTTGTGTGTTCTTTGGACTTCACGGCGTTGTTGCTCCCAATATTCTCTTAGACAACCTCTGAGGCCCTCACAGAGCAGCTGTATTTGTACTGACATTAGATTACACACAGGTGCACTCTATTTAGTCATTAGCACTCATCAGGCAATGTCTATAGGCAACCGACTGCACCCAGATCAAAGGGGGCCGAATAATTATGCACACACAGCTTTGCAGTTATTTATTTGTAAAAATTGTTTGGAATCATGTATGATTTTCGTTCCACTTCTCATGTGTACACCACTTTGTGTTGGTCTTTCATGTGGAATTCCAATAAAATTGATTC
This sequence comes from Hyperolius riggenbachi, assembly GCF_040937935.1. Taxonomy (NCBI): domain Eukaryota; kingdom Metazoa; phylum Chordata; class Amphibia; order Anura; family Hyperoliidae; genus Hyperolius; species Hyperolius riggenbachi. The sequence goes on along the minus strand of NC_090652.1, from coordinate 53,527,394 downwards.
ATGTTTGTGGCAGTAATGTGACAAAATGTGGAAAACTTCAAAGGGGGCGAATACTTTTGCAACCCACTGTATTAATGTAGCTCAGAGTAGCTAGCTAGGCTAAGAACCAGCAAACTGATTAGTATCAAGGCCAACGATAGACTGAGAGCTCTGGCCTTATATACAAAATCCCAATTCCCCAGAACCACTCCCCTAGTGATGTCACCTAGTGACATCACTGATGATGTCAGTTAGACCCTCCTTCTAAACCTATAAAAGACAGCTCTGAGCTGCGCGTGTCCTGCCAGAAACAACACGCTGACCCACATCTATATTGAAACTGGGGATGCCAACTTTCTGACTCACGTCTACAGGGAAGCCGGGGATGCCTTTGATCGAAAAGGAAGAGGAAGCTACCTCCAGCTGCTCCAAACTATCAGAGCAGCCTGCAGTGCAGAGACCACACCAGGTACGTTTGTTACACTACCCCCCCTCGAGTGGTGGACTCCGAACACTCCCCACCTGGCTTACCAGGATGTTGACAATGGAATTCCTGAATTAATTCATTGACATGAACTTGCCGTACAGGCACCCAGCATCTTTCCTCAGGGCCATATCCCTTCCAATCCACCAAATACTGTAAATAACCATGAACTTTTCTTGAGTCCAGAATTCTCTCAATTTCATTTTCGGGTTCACCATCCACCTCAACAGGAGGAGGAGGAGCCGAAGGTGAAATGGTGTTGGCAGCTGGTTTCAAAAGAGAGACATGAAAAGAATTAACTCCCTTGATAGACTGGGGTAGTGTCACCCTATACACCACATCATTAATTTTCTCTTGAATGGGGTATGGACCAATAAACCTGGGACCCAACTTCACAGATGGTTGGCGTAGGGGAATATTACGGGTAGAAACCCACACAAGGTCTCGAAGGAAAATTTAAACTCATGTGAACGTCAGGCATCGGCATAGAATTTCTGGTGAGAAACGGCATTCTGCAAATTCTGCTGAACCTGAGGCCAAATCCGCTGAATGTGTGTGCTCCACTCCTCTAAACACTGGAAACGGAGAAGTAGAAGAAAGTAAACTTGGGATTCTGACCTGTCACTATCAAAAATGGTGATAATTTGTTAAATGCAAACTCTGCAAATGGTAAATACTCTATCCACGACTCTTGATAGTCAGAGACGAAACAGCGGAGATATTGCTCTAAGGACTGGTTAGTTCTCTCTGTCTGTCCATTAGTCTCTGGGTGAAAACCAGAAGAGAAGGACAGTTTAATTCCCAAAAGGTCACAGAATGCACGCCAGAAACGAGAAACAAACTCGACCCCTCTGTCTGATACCACGTTTTCAGGAATGCCATGCAATTGAAACACGTGTATAATGAAGAGTTTGGCTAATTCCTGCGCAGAGGGCAATCCAGAGAGTGGCACAAAATGTGCCATTTTACTGAAATGGTCGACTATGACCCAAATAACTGTTTTTCCTCCAGAGGAGGGCAAATCTACCCCAAAATCCATCGAGAAATGGGACCAAGGTTTCGATGGAATGGGTAGTGGCATAAGATGACCCCGGGGGGCAGCCTGGGATACCTTACTTCTGGCACAGGTAGGACAATCTGCTACAAAAGCCTTACAATCCTTGCTGATAGAAGGCCACCATACATGACGGGACAAAAGATCGACAGTTTTAACCTCTCCCGGGTGTCCGGCCAATTTTGACTCATGGAACACTTGAAGTATTTGAAGTCATAAATGCAATGGAACAAACTCAACACCAGGGGGTTTCTCAGGAGGACTATCCTGTTGAAAGGGTTGTAATGTCTCTTACAAATCTGAAAATTGTTGTGTGTGGGTGGCAGCCAACACACATTGTGTGGGCACAATACTTTTAGGAGGAACGTCCTGAGACGTTTCAGATTCAAAGGTTCTAGATAATGTGTCTGCTTTTACATAATTGGACTCAGGTTTGTATGTGATTACAAAGTTGAAATGAGAAAAGAATAGTGCTCATTGTGCCTGCTTGGGGTTAAGTGTTTTAGCCCCCTCAATATATTCCAGATTCTTGTGGTCTGTATAAACTGTGATGGGATGATTTGCTCCTTCTAACCAGTGCCTCCATTCCTCAAATGCCATTTTAACAGCCAGCAGTTCACGATTACCAATATCGTAATTATGTAACCAGTTTAATTGAATATCCGGCTCGTGTTCCAATTTCATCTTTAATGACCTTTTAATAAAATTGCTCTTGAGTCCAAGGATAAATTGATCCCTTAGCCATACTGGAGATTCGATAGTCATATGGCCTCTTTCATTTTCTTCCTTCTTAAGCAATCCGCTAAGGATTTCTTGCAGTGCATTGGCATACTGTGGGATCTTCTCATTTTCTTTTTGAACTCTATCTAAAAATCTTTTTCTCATCACATGCAGATCCGCTGGATCCCCATAAATCTCTTCCAGAGTTTCGATTATCTGATCCACTGACACTGGAGATTTCAGTTTAGCGTTAATCACTGTGCGTCTTGCATCTCCTTCCAAAGCTATCACAGCTATTTCCATATGCATTTCAATCGGCACTTGATAGGCTTTGATGGCACTCTGAATTCTATCAGTCCAGTCTCTCAACATCATATTATGACCATTAAATTTAGGAAGATATGCTGCCAGCATCCCTATTGGAGTCATTGTTAAGGCTGAAGTAGCCATTGATGGTCGTGTTTCTGCTTGTTGCGCCATTGGAGATTGATTAGAAGTGCTGGAATCTGACTCCATATTTTATTGGCACGTGAAGGTTGATCCTGCCGACTACGCCAAAAATGTAACCAGTTTAATTGATATTATTCTGTTGAGGACTACAAAGAACTATAATGGTTTGTCTGAAAACATTCAGATTTAATTAAATAGAGGAAACAATGTCTTTCTGTTAATCAAATAAAAGTAAAATTTTATTTTTATCAGTAAACAAACTAAGCAATAGAGTTGCCTATTAAAAAAAACATATACCATCTACTATACAGTTAAATGGAGCAGTACAGGAAAATGATAAGACTGCTTCATGTACAGTTGAGGAACCTCGAGCAGAGGAAATGTTAGAAGCATGGTGGATTCCCCCAAAGAGTGCTGAGTGTTCCACCCCAGAGGGTGGGCCTGTCAACTGTGGCTTCGCCTCCTGTTCCGATACTGCTTATGATTCTCCTGAGAGAATTCCAAATTTTGAACAAGAGGAGGTAAACACTGCTTTAACTGAGGAGGATTCAGTAGACATTAATGAGGAAGGGGTGGGAAATTTAGAATGTTTTGAGATAATTTGACGGGAAGTGGTTTAGTTTATACGGGAAGAGTTATTGGAAGAAACTCTCTAGACATCCTGTGGAACAACAGATTTTCCAAAGATTGATAAAAACCTGTCAAGTGCTAAAGGCCGCTGAAGAATGTCAAGGATGCTTGGGGGTGATCAAAACCTCATTTAGATCAAAGATTACTATCCAAGCCAGAACATAAACCATCATGGCATTACCCATCGGAACCCATCGACCTTTGAATGGGCTTACTGTGTTGGTGGAACCTGTCTGAAATGCTGAAGATGTAATGGTGGCTAGATCAGTGGCAGTAGTAAGACACGGTAGAGTACCGGTTCGTTTTATCAATCTCCAGCACAGGTTACCACTAGTCCTGAAACTTATCTTCTTGTGCTGGGCTGTAGAATTTAAAAGCACACATGCAAATATATTTCATTCAGATGTCTTAAGGTCAAGAAAACGAAAACTCTCTCTCTCTCACTAACACTCAGAAGGAAAGTTTATGTACTATATTTGCAGAAACAAAGGTGTACATCCAGGATAACAGGGTTCTCTTTTCTTTAAAGACTTTCTGTTTGAATATCATCAGTAAAGCTAAAGGTAATTTTTCAATTATCTCATTTTGAACTGATAAGAACGTATTTATAACCACTTCTATGCTTCTTTTTCAGCAACAAAGAACCAATAACTGAGGTAAGTATCAGCTTAACTTTTCTAGTTAATCAGTCCAGAACCACTACAAGAGAATACACACATCTGCTAGGTACATATCATTTCAGGCACAGCAGTAGAAAACAAACACCAATCATAGGGCAGAATGCCCTATAGCGGCTCCACATCTCAGTTTTGACAGGAATTTTGTACAGCAACTTTCAGTCTTATCTGGACACTATTCTTTAAATAACACATTTGCTGACTGTAGTTTTGCTTATGTTATTTCATCATCTGACTTTTTCCTATGTGCTTCTTTTCCAGATACTGACTTAAAATGTTCTCTTTCTCTCTTTGTGTGCTCTGATTTCTCCTTTTAAATGTGTATCTGAGATATCTTTTACCACATCACTCACTGGATTACTCAGTCTGTACAAGCTCTGACAGAATGCTCTCTGGTTTCCCCGGCAACAAAGTCACTTATCTTCATAGCCTCTCTCACACATCTTCTTTCTCTCTGTTATGTAGCACTTCTTGCCTCTACTCGGTCCTGTCAGCTCTCCATGTCCCCCAAAGTATATCACAGTCACCTCTGGGCAAAAATCTCTACCTCGGCCTTCCTCTCTGCTGCCCGTGGCTCTCTGACAGGAAAACCAGTCATCACTGGTTTATCTCTAACCACTCCCCCACCTGCACACAGGAGAAATTTCTAGAAAAGCTGTGTGGCTCCCTGTCGGTTGAGAGGGGCGTGTACATCTCACACCTGTATCACAGTCCTCTCTAGAGAGCAGAGTGGCTATATTAACTACTGGCCACTCACTCTATTTCCTAGCAGTCTAACACCAGCACTGCCCTTAGCAGCAGCGCTGGCTTGGCTAATATAAAGGATAAAAAAAAAACTTTTTTCTTTTTGTAGCTGGCTACATTTACGCTCTGCTGAGGTAAATTTCCTAGAAAAGAAGGCACAGGGGTGTAGGCGTTCTGGCCGGCTGGAATACTGAGAAAGAATGGCTCCCACCCCTAGTTCTGAAGCATCAACCTCAGCAATAAAACGTAAAGTAACATCTGGGTGAGTGAGGATGGGAGCAGAACAAAAAGCTGTTTTAAGATCAGAAAAAGCCTTCTGGATCCACATCTTTTTTAGTCAGATCAGTTAGAGGGGCAACCAAGGAAGATAAATTCTTATTAAATATGCAGTAGTAGTTGGCAAAACCAATGAACCGTTGAATAGCTTTAAGTCCCTTTGGAGGAGACCAATCTAGAACAGCTGACAATTTTTTCTCATCCATAGACAAACCGGTATTGGAAATGACATACCCCCGGAAGGGAACACATGTAACTTGAAACAGGCATCTCTCCAGTTTAGCAAATAAAGAATTTTCTCTTAATTTCTGCAGTACAATTCTCACATGACCCCGGTGTTCGGGCAAAGAATTGGAAATGATTAGAATGTTGTCAAGGTAAACGACAACAAATTTTCCCAACATATCTGTAACGATTGGTGTCAACACGCAGAGATAATCTGATTATTAGTGATCTGCAGAATCACCAGTAATACAGATATACACCAGATTATGGATGATCTGCAGTATCACCAATAATCCAGGTATGTCTAACCTCTGGACACCTGAGATATGAGTGTTTGATGTAACAGTAGTACTTTGAGCGAAAACCACCAGCGGAGCTGGAGGTAAGAAGAAGAAGGGATTCCACCCCAGACTGTGGGAGAATCCCTGTAGGCTAAAGGCTCCCTAGGAGAGGGGCCTATGCCTGGTTGCAGGATGCCCTGCTGCTAATATGAACAAACTCGCCTTCACTAGATGTGAGATCCTATCTCTCTACACCCTAGTGGCGGGCTAAGGAAATGCAAGTACACAGTGCTTGCCTGGGGTGTGAGATAAGTATTCACAATACCCTGGAAGTAGTATATCTCATAACATAGATTGATACAGTAACCTAGGCTAGGGTGTGAGGTCCATAGTCACAACACCCTGGAACTAGTCTAAAGCATAACATATCATTGACACAGTGTCCTAGGCTTGGGTGTGAGGTCCGTAGTCACAACACCCTGGAACTAGTCTAAAGCATAACATAGCATAAGACAGTATCCTAGGCTTGGGTGTGAGGTCCATAGTCACAACACCCTGGAACTAGTCTAAAGCATAACATAGCATTGAGACAGTATCCTAGGCTTGGGTGTGAGGTCCGTAGTCACAACACCCTGGAACTAGTCTAAAGCATAACATAGCCTAAAGACAGTAATCTGGCTCAGTGTGAATTCCCAGGTCCTTCCTGGTTCTAACACACTGTAGGATCTGACTAAGGTCTGTGTGCTAACACATTAAGTATCCGCAATGGCAGACAACGTGAGACTGAGGGACAACAGGTTATATAGTGCAGCGCTGATCAGCGCCGCCCAGTCCCTTCCAGCCAATCCGCATCCACCTTGGGATCAGCTGACCAGGGGAGTCAGCTGATCCCTCTCTGCTTCCCATAAAGCTTCTGTATTTCTGCGCGCGCGAGTGTATGCCTCAGCCTATGTGCACAGGACGGCTGTACAACATCAGACACATGTCGCCACACGTAGACCACTGGGCTAGACGCGGCAGTAGCACGCGGCAGCTATTCCGCAATCCTTCACAATATCTTTAAAAATATTGTTTACAAAATCTTGGAAGACGGCAGGTGCGTTACAGAGCACAAACGGCATAACTAAATACTCATAATGGCCGTCTTGAGTATTAAAAGCCGTCTTCCACTCATCCCCTTGTTGTATTCTGATTAAATTGTATGCTCCCCATAAATCAAGCTTGGAGAAGATCCTAGCACCTGACACCTGAGCAAATAAATCATCAATTAATGGCAGAGAATATTGGTTCTTTACCGTAATTTTGTTCAACCCTCTGTAATCTATACATGGCCGAATCCCACCATCTTTTTTTCCACGAAGAAAAAGCTGGTGCCGGCTGGCGATGTGGATGGCCTAATGAACCCCTTTTCCAGATTTTCCCGGATGCTCTTTCATAACTTACTTTTCAGGCCCTGTGAGATTATACAAATGACCTTGACGAGGCATAGTTCCTGGTAAAAGCTCAATGGGACAATCATGGGGTCTGTGAGGTGGTAATTTGTCAGCAGACTGAGTGGAAAATGCATTGGATAAATCTGTGTAGGGTTGTGGAATTAAATTCTGTTTAAGTTCAAGACTGAAAAGAGGAACACCCCTCAAACACTCATCTTGTTAGCGAAGTGACCAGTTTGTGAGTAGTTGTCCTGTGGACCAGTTTATGTGAGGGTTATGTAGTTGCAGCCAAGGTAATCCTAATACAATAGGACTAGACAGCATTTTAAGCATATATAATTGCATTCTTTCATAGTGCAACGCTCCCACTTGGACTGAAATTTCAGGTGTAAAAGTGATAGATGTTTTAGCCTGTAAAGGCGTATCATCAATAGCCGTGACAAATAACTTGCTCTGCAGAGGTATGGCAGGAATTCCCAGATCGGAGGCTAAGGTAGTATCAATAAAATTCCTGCCGCACCAGAATCTATAAAGGCCTCAGACTGAAGCGACTTATCACCCCAGTGTATGGTAACTGGAACCAAAATGTTCTTAGTTTTAAGGGGAAAGACCGACTCGCCTAGATGAAGTTTCCCAACTTCATCTAGGCGCTGGAGTTTTTCCAAAGCCTTCTTTGCAGTGCAAGTGTGAACAGTACATACACAATCCCTCCTGCCTCCTCCTAAGTTTCTCCGCTGGTGACAGTTAGGAGAAACCTAGTTGCATTGGTCCATCATCTGTAGTTGTTTTATCTGACTTAAGGTCCCCTGAGGCAGAATAGACCCTACCCTGATGTTGGTATCTAATCCGCCAGTCAACCTTTATGGCTAGAGAGAATGCCTCCTCTAGATTCTTGGGCTCAGGATGGCTGATCAATGCATCATTAACTGAATCAGCTAAACCGAAAAGGAATTGGTCTAGGAGTGCTGCCCCACCCCATTTGACTGATACAGACCACTTCCTAAATTCAGCCACATAATCCACAACGGTATGTTTACCCTGCCGTAAACCCTGTAATTTGCGTGCAGCTGTGACTGAAACATCAGGATCTTCATATATAATGGCCATGGCCTCAAAGAATTTTTCCACTGAGGATAAAGCTTCATGATCTGCCCCCAACCCATAGGCCCAGGTCTGAGCATCACCCTGCAATAAGGTCTTAACCAATGTAATCTTCTGGGACTCAGTTTCCAAAGAGCTGGCCCTGACCACAAAATAAGACATACATCTATTACGGAAGTTACTGAAATAAGAACATACCCCTGCAAATTTCTCTGGCAACGGCATTTTAGGTTCAATAATGGGTTGTATAGGAACATTGGGCTGCGAGTTATTAGCGTTAACGGAGGCACTTAACTGAGCAAAAGAGTTAGTTAACTGAGGCAGCTGAGTCTGCTGAGTGGCCACTTGCTCAGCGAATTGATTAACAGCTCCCGCTAACGAGGCGATCTGATTTCGCAGCTCGTCCATCTTTTTTGGGCCTTGATAATATCACGCTGGTGCGTGACGGGATAACGTACAGATAGATACACAATAATAGTACAATGTGTAGTCTAGACCGGTCAGAACTTGCACAAGTTTAGTGATATCGAGGTACAAAGTCATAAACTAAATCGTAGTCAATTCGAGCAGGGTCATACACGTGTATCAGATGTCAGTCGTATTGCAAGGATCAGACAGTAACAGAGTCAGGGACAGGCCGAGTCAGTAATGTAAATCAGATGGCAGTGGTACAGAAGGACTAGACTAGAGTGAGGTCAGGAAACAAGCAAGAGGTCAGTACACAGGTAAATATATGCAATAAGGTGTTACTTCAATAATATCAGGAGGATATTACGAATGAATTACAATAATAATAATCAATACAAAAATAACAAACAACTTACTAACTGGAGTACATGTATATTGTGCGTCTACACAATATATTAATGTAGCTCAGAGTAGCTAGCTAGGCCAGGAACCAGCGAACTGATTAGTATCAAGTCAACAATAGACTGAGAACTCTGGCCTTATATAAGAAATCAAAAATTCCCAAGAACCACTCCCCTAGTGATGTCACCTAGTGACATCACTGTTGATGTCAGCTAGACCCTCCTTCTAAGCCTATAAAGAAAGCTCTGAGCTGCGCACGTGCTGCCAGAAACAACACGCTGACCCACATCTGTATGGGAGCCGGGGACGCCAACTTTCTGACTCACTCCTACAGGGAAGCCAGGTATGCCTTTGATCGAAGAGGAAGAGAAAGCGTCCTCCAGCTGCTCCAAACTATCAGAGCAGCCTGCAGAGACCAGACCAGGTACGTTTGTTACAAGCTCAGCTTATGACTCACACAGAACCTGCAGGGGGCGTGGAGAGGGTGTGTATAACTTCTATCCTATCACAAGTGGAGCAGCACATTCCTGCCTGAGTGCCTGAGCCCAACAAAGCTGACAAAGGAAAGAAGCTTAGATTATATTACAGAGATAATACAGCCACTGTGCAACTAGGAAAGGCTGCAGTAAGACAGACCACATTAGAACAGGTATAGGAACTTAAAGGATAAAAGAAATAAGGCTGAACATTTTGTTAAAGAGTCTTTTTAAGGTTCATACACACCTACCAACTATCTGTCCAACTATCTACCAAACTTGTCTGTTAAGTCTCATACAACCTTTGCTGTGAAACAAGTTGAAACAACTGAAAAAAAGTATTTTTCTACTGTTCAAACAGTTGATAAGACTGATAAGTCAATCCAACTGTTGGATTGACTTCTTATCAGTCTTATTAGCTTTTTGAACAATAGCAAAATACTTTTTTTAGTTGTTTCAACTTGTTTCTCAACAAAAGCTGTTTGACAATTGTGCTGCATAAAAGACCGCTGTTGAGCGTGTGAATGGGGCTTGGTAGGTGTGTATGAGCCTTTAGGGGAAAAATTTTTATTGAGAGTTGTTTAGCATTGTGCAAGCCTCACAGCTGTCTTTTTTTCACAGAGGATTAAATGTGTGTGTGTCCGTAAATGTTAATCCGGTTAATTAAATTTATATATTTCTTATTTTCAAATGTTAAGGCTTCTTGCACACCAAGACGTTGCGTTAGATGCCACGTTAAGGTCGCATAACGTGCACCTAACACAACGTATGGTGCTGCAAGAGCCGACGGTAGAGTGAGCCGCGTTAGGCGGCTCGATTCCTATAATGTCTCCCAGAGTGGCGCTGATTGGCCAGCGGGACCACGTGATGCGGAGTGAGACACTCCGCATCACGTGGTCCCGCCGGCCAATCAGCGCCCGCCAGTGCAGTGAATATTAAGTAGCCATGTGCGCGGCTACTGTAGCTGGCTCTCCCCGCCTCCTCTCCACCCCCCACTGCGCATGTGCAAACAGTCTAACGCGGCTATAGCCGCTCCAACGCCGTAGCATGCTGCACTTTGCCGAGAACGTGCAGCGTTACATGTAACGCAACGTGGGCTGTGTGAACAGCCCACTTGTGTTACATTGCTGTGCGTTGGGGGAGCGTTACAGGCGCACTGACGTGCGCCTGTAACGTCTTGGTGTGTAAGCAGCCTTAAGTTAAGGAAAACTACTGATGATAGAGAGAACCAGTGTGGTTTGAATGATAAAACCACATCTTTTGATTCTGAATTATTTTCTTCTCCTGTCATTTTACTCACGCGTCTGCCTACAGTAATTAGTTAAGGGACAACTGCTGACAGACTCTGCTAGGGAAAGCTTAGTTAGGCTCTTGGTATTCGTTGATGGTTTTAAGCTGGAAATTCACTTCAATGAGAGAGAGAGCGAGAGAGAGAGAGAGAGAGAGAGAGAGAGAGAGAGAGAGAGAGAGAGAGAGAGAGAGAGAGCTCATTGGGTTCTATTCCTGGCCAATGTGAGTTGGCTTTTGACATACTACAAATCCTTAAGCAAGCTCATTTTTCTCTTAGATATGTCATAATGGTACATGCTAGTCTGGCTTTAGCATGTAGTGTTGGTGGTGGTATAATGGTTAGGATAGCAGCCTACCAAGCACTCAGACCTGGGTTCAATTCCAGGCCAAGGTATGTAAGCTTGCGTTTGAAATCCTACAATTCCCTGGAAGACAAGACCCTCCTCCCTCTGGGAGGGAGGGAGGGGGGGGGGATACACTGCCTGATGTTGTAAAGCAGTGTAGGCCTGCAATTGAACATTCAATGAGATTTCTGACCTTAAAACACTGCTTTGTGTCAAATGCAGATTTTTTTCTGGGACTTTTGATGTGTATTTCATTCAACCATGTATTCCTCCAGGTATAAGACCCTTTGAAACATCTTTTCTATAATTTTTCTAGCCAGCAGAAATTTTTCTAAATCTTTAAGTTCGCCTCCCCATTGAAGTCTATTGCGGTTCGCAAAAGTTCGCGAGAACCGAACCTTCCGCGAACCGAAAATCGAAGGTTCGCGACATCTCTATTCTTGACTCTCTCCATGAATGGAAACCTTTACAAGCAGTTAAAGTATAAGGAGGTTTATGGTAATATTTATATTCATTATAATTTATTCAATTATATTTTAATTTCAGACAGTGTAGAAATACCTTATTTTTAATTTTTAGATTTATATCTCCCTGGGTAGGAGTTTTTTTTTTTTTTATTATTTGCAGAGTTATGACCTCCATCAAGACTTTATTGCTGTTACTTATTTCCTGCCTTGATGACCAAAAGAGTTCTTATCGATCCTTGAAGACTAATGATGATTGTAATATGCTAATTAAGATTACACAAATTTTATCAGCTAATAGCAACTCCCCTATACATGCTATAGTAACAAAAATTGCTACATATGTTGAGAGGAATAGTGGGAACAAGTCAACAATTATTCAAAAGACCTTGTAGTTTTTGAGAAAAATCAGTTTTAAAAATTCAAAGTAAAAATGTTTTTAAAGAAACTCTGAAGTCTCCAAAAAATGAGGTTTTTACTTTAAAAACCTCATTAACATTATTGCCCCCTTAAAACGCAGCATCCCCGCGTTTTAACACCCTAAATCATCCCAAACTCTCTGGGGTACATTGCGGGCTCCTTCCGCATAGGGCAGAGTGTAATGAACGGCGGAGATGCCACCGCACGGTCAAGCGGCAGGGCGGCTGTCTCCGCGTTCAGGCCGGCGGTTTCGGCGCAGCAACATGTGTATAGTTTGCCTGGGTCTTCTGGTGCACATAGATGGAGAGCTTGCGCGCGCGCGCGCCAGAAGACAGGACCTTTATGCCAGCAGGAGGGGTATCAGCTGATCAGGCCGATCAGCTGATCCCAGCTGGACTTATGATTGGATGAGTGGCTGGGGCGGCGCTGCGGAGCGCCGCAAGTATATATAGTTCTTGTTTGGCAGTTGCTAGTTGTCTGCCGTTGCGAATACTTACGTGTGAGCACTAAGACCTCAGTCAGATCCTACAGTGTGTTAGAACCAGTTGGAACTGGGAATTCACACTTAGCCAGATTCCACTCTTGAAGTTTACTGTGTTATACTTTAGACCAGTTCCAGGGTGTCGAGACCAAGGACCTCACACCTTAGTATAGGATACTGTGTTATTCCTTAGACTAGTTCCCGGGTGTCGAGACCAAGGACCTCAGACCTCAGACTAGGATTGTGTATATTGATATCTGTTATGATCCCTGGCTCTATTTGACCACTCTCTTGCTTTCTGATTCGGTACCTCTGCCCATCTCTCTTCCAGTTGCCAACCTTGCCTGTACCCGGTTATCGAATCAGCCTTCTGTCTCTGTACCTTACCTACTCGTGTGTTGCTGACCTGGCCTGTCTGACCCTTCTGGCTGTCACTCATCCCTTGAGTGATCAGTCTTACTGCACCACTCGTGACACTAACCCTCCAGGTGTCAATTAGCTGCAAGGGCTACCGGCTCCTCCGGAAGTCCTTCTTGCAGTGCAGTCAGGGGGCTCTACCCCATAGGAGTCCACTGGCTGCAGTACAGTCTGATTCCCAATTCATCAGGGAATCCTTGGCTGCAGTACAGTAGGATTCCCAATCTATCAGGAAATCCTTGGCTGCAGTACAATCTGACTCTCCTCCGCTTGAGGAGGTCAGCTTGAGTACAGGCAGTGACCACCTGCACCTCAGGGGTTCACTGGCTGCAGTAGAGTCTGCATCTCCCGCTCCTCGGGAGATAACCTTTCTTACTGTTGCACCAAACACTTCACCACATTAGGGGCCTGATTCACAAAGCGGTGCTAACAGTTAGCACCCTGGTGAAAAGCCCTTTATCACGCCTAAACTCAGTTTAGGCTTGATAAGTTTAGGTGTGATAAGTTTAGGCATGTTAAGTTTAGGTGTGATAAGTTTAGGCATGATAAGTTTAAGCACCAACTGCGTTAGCACCGCAGTGCACAGCTGATCAAAAGTTTTGCGCAAGCAAAGTCTGGTGCACTTCGCATAGAGTTTAATGGCGCTGCTTTGTGTGCGGCACTTTGCACGCTATCTACACTTATCTAAACTTAGCATGCCTAAACTTATCACACCTAAACTTATCACACCTAAACTTATCACACCTAAACTGGCTTTTCACCAGTGTGGTGCAAAGGTTATCATGCCTAAAGTCTTTTAGGTGTGATAACTGAGTTATCACCGCTTTGTGAATCAGGCCCCAGGTGTCCTGTGTCAAGCTATACTGGTATTATTGGTGATTCTGCAGATCACACATAATCGGGTATAGCATCTGTATTATTGGTGATACTGCAGATCACCAATAATCAGAAATACTGTGTGCTGAAACCAATCATTACACAGAGCATTTGGTTGCAGCTCTGCCTCTATGCGCATCAATCAGCGTGGATTGCCGCCGCCTCTCACCTGCCCCTTTCAGTCTTCCTTCACTGAGAGGGGCGGGGGAGAGGCGGAGATACGCGCTGATTGACGCGCATAGAGGCGGCAGCAAAATCCACGACAAAGAAAGTTGAGGATTTAGCTGGGCGAGTTAGGGGTGATGCGGCGATTTAAGAGGGGCAATAATGTTAATGAGGTCTTTAAAGTAAAGACCTCATTTTTTGGAGACTTCAGAGTCTCTTTAAACTCGGTAAATTGATATCTTGCCAAGTTTAAAAACATTTTTTTTCTATGAAGTTTTTTTTTTTTTTTTCTTATTCCCACTATTCCCCTTAAAGAGACTCTGAAGCGAGAATAAATCTCACTTCAGAGCTCAAAGTTAGCAGGGGCACGTGTGCCCCTGCTAAACCGCCGCTATCACGCCGCACAACGGGGGTCCCTTCACCCCCAAATCCCCCCCGCACGACTTGGTCGTACATTTTGTCGCTCCTGGAGGCAGGGCTAACCGCCGCAGCCCTGCCTCCAGTCGCGTCTATCAGCGGCGCATCGCCGCCTCTCCCCCGCCCCTCTCAGTGAAGGAAGACTGAGAGGGGCGGGGGAGAGGCGGAGATACGCGCTGACAGACGCGCGTGGGACAGGGCTGTGGCGGTTAGCCCTGCCCCAACCAGGAAGCGCTCCCCGGCTGTACCGAGGGGATTAGTAGGATCAGGGACCCCCGTTAAGCCGCGGGATAGCGGCGGTTTAGCAGGGGCACACATGCCCCTGCTATTTATGAGGTCTGAAGCGAGATTTATTCTCGCTTCAGACTCTCTTTAACATACATAGCAATTTTAGTGATTATAGCATGTATGGTAAATGAGATTATGCAAAATTATACGTAATTGGGAAATTATGGTTTCAGATTGCAGTTGCAAACAAAATTATTTACGTTTTTTACTGAAAATTTGCATTACAATTTCCCATCATGATTGCGAATTACGATGCAAAATTACGATTATGCGAAATTTGTGCTCATCACTATAAAAGCAGGTCAGATGGGGGACAGAGACATCTATAAATGGTGCTCCCTCTGACCTGACTTAGTGTTAGTTCTATTGCTCAGTTCTAAATTTCCTGTTTTAGGGACAGAATTATTCTGAGTTGTTCAGCGACATGTTGTGACACACATGATAGTAATTACCTGGAGGGTGGAGGAATTCCTTGATGATCCTCATCTTTTTCATAAGTTCAAACTTATCAGCTTTTTCTGCTTCTGAGATGAGGAGCAGCTCTTCGGCTTGTTTTCCAATACTGAACTGACTCCACAGGATCCTTTTCTTCTCCTCATCACTGCTATTCTGAAGATCATCTATCATCACAAGCACATTGGCCTTCCCTGAGTACATAGAGGAAAGTCATTGTTAAAGTAATTCACCTATATTTATATTGCTCTTATCTGCATTGGTGGAAATGGAAGTCAATACCGTGGCCACGCTTTCCTCTCATGCTTTGACCCCTCCTACCCTCCAAAATGGCCCTGAGTGGGCCCCCAGTTATAGTTATGGCCCTGGCTGGAATGTTGAGTCATGTCATTGTCATCAAGTATTCATAGGCATGACTGAAAGGCAAAAGATGGAACATTTAAAATTAATTGGTTGGTTTCCCAGTCTGTTTATTTAGGTATATGTTTTGTTAAGCATACATGCTACCTTAGGCCACTTCACTTTTAGACCTCTGGCCAAGCTGTACTTCCTACCAGATAGCCTAAAACCAGGGCTGGTGCTACCATAGAGGGAAAGGGGGCAATTGCCCTAGGGCCTCAGAGCCTGTAGGGGCCCCTAAGGTGTCTCTCCCCAACTTAACTGTTGTTCCCGAGTGTCCCTGCAGAGTCTTCAGCTGGGCCAAATGGTGTCAGCCCCTGCCTCAGGGTCCTTAGGTGGAAATTTGTCTGCAACAAAGGGTCCTTACTGCCGATTTTTGATTGGGGGGTGTCTATTGGGGGCCCCAGGGTTAATCTTGCCCGGGGGCCCCATTGTTATTAGAACCGGCCTTGCCTAAAACACATTACCTCTAGGTATGAATATTGTATACTACCCCACCTCTTGTCACCCCCCCCCCCCCATTCCTTTACAGTGTAAGCTTGCAAGAGCAGGGCTCTCTCACCCTTTTGTGTTCTGGATTTTGTTACACATTTATTCATGTTAATTCTATAACTGTTATTCTGTACTTTGTACTGTTTCTGTATTTTGTAACAACTCTGTATTTTGTAAATTGGTGTATATCATTGTCTGTATTATTATGTACCCTACGTTTGTTTCTTACTTTGTACAGTGCCATGGAATATGGTGTCACTTTATAAATCAATACTAGTAATAATAGACAGAGTTTGAAGGATTGTTTACCTCGTGGGTGCCTCAGCATAGCTTGCATGTAGAAAAGACAGTATACAAGACTTCTCACAGTAATATAATTGGTCTGACCTGCCTATATATGTCCATTTTAATAGAAGGGAACATTTTAATAATTTTTGTCTTGACAAATGAGAAGTTAGCTCTTCAGCCATACTGTATCTCTTACCAAGCACCCTACAGAGATCATGCAGCTCTTGGTCATAAAGGGAGTCAGTGACATCAGTGATATTGACTCTTCCTCGGTTCTTGGTGTGATAGAGGATTCCAAATGTGCAATTGCACATATGTTTTACTAATTCCTGACAATCTCTGTTGGAGATGTAATATGGTCTGACTTCCTGGATGTAATCTCTGAAATCTTCTGATCTGAGACGGGCAGTCAACCAGGAATAATCTGCTGCATCTTGTCTGGAGAAGATCCCCACAATGTGTTTTTTCTTAGTTTTTTCCTGGAATACAATTAAAAGCCCAACAAAATTGTTTTGTGTGATCTTTTTTTTACATTTCAGCATAATAATTGTTGCATATATTTAAAAACAATGTCCCCACTCACCCATAAAATCTAAATGCATCAGGCGCGTTTTTGACTTCTAGGTTGTAAGCCATAGCCATTCCAACACAGGATATGTAACACATAATAGCTGTAACTATACCCACTTCCCTTTACACCCACAATTTAATAAGTGATTTTTAAAGGGACACTACATATAGCATATACAGTAGTTATAGAATGGGAGGGGAATATACAGTTATATATCCTGTATATTCTAGTGTATAAGACTGCTTTCTAGCCCTTGAAAATCTTCTGCAAAGTCAGGGGTTGTCATTGATGCCGGGTGATACGCCCTATCCTGTTATTGCCTCTCAGATCTCGCTGCTGTGGACTGTAGTGAAGCGGCGCAGGCGCACATGTGCGAGACCTGATATGCAGAGAAGGAGATAAATAGGATACAAGGGCGGGCCAGATGGGTAAAAGGGGCGTGTTTTATGGACACTATTCTTCCATACCGCTCTGATAAATAGGTAGACAAGGAGAGCTGACCAATCCACTTAGGCAGAGGGAGAGTTCACCAATCCAACCAGTCAATCTCCTATATACTGTTATATACTGGGTACCACATACAGTACAGCCCCAGTATCTGTTCATACATAGCACCAGTATATGATGTTTTATTTTATTGTTATTTGGTGTGCGTTGGAAGAGGGGTAGTCTTATACGGCGAGTATATCCCAAACTCTATATTTTAACTGGAAAAGTTGGGGGGTCGTCTTATACGCCCAGTCGTTTTATACGCCGGAATATACGGTAAATAAAAACATCTTCTCCAAAGGAATTCAGCACAGCTCTTTTACCAAGTTGCTTTATTTAGACCACCATGCAGCTTTTATGTATGTACCTATGAAGATCTAAATAAAGCAACTTTGTAAAAGAGCTGTGCTGGATTCCTTTGGAAAAGTTGGATTGCAAGCCCCGGTGGTACACGGGTGAATCTGTTGCACGCTTTCGGGATCTGCATCACTTGAAGTGCTGTCCCTTCTACTTTGTAGTTGAATAAATAAAAACAGCAACAATGTTCACAATGGCACTGCAATGGTTTGGGCAAAAACACAGATTCATGTCACTAGTCAAAAAGTGCATGATAAACAAAAAATTTACATATCACAGCACATGATAGTGAATACAGGTTAACAAAAAAAATCCCATCTATGATTAAAGACTCTGTTCCTTAGTGCCCAAAATACTTCTCCAGACTCCAGTGTATTTCACCTTCCAAGGGTTTCCTTTGTAATGATCTCCCTGACAATTCAATCTGGCTATTTCTATAACCTGGGAAGTAAAATGGGTCATGTTTTCATCATGACAACTGTAAAATGCTTAGTGACATTGGGGGTGTCACTGTAAGACCAATTAACTGTTCCATAATAGTTCTCAACAATTCAGTTTTATATTGTGCAATGCTCATATTGTTTTCGGAAGCACAAGTTACAATTAATTAAATTAATGATACCAATACTGTTCAAATTAGCATACAGCTTAATGAATGAACCAGAATACCTCAATCAGAATACTTCAACCAGGCAGCCATCTTGTATTTCGTTATACAGGTTCAAGGACAGAATATCGCTCAAGATGGGGGCTATCCTGCTGACATGCAGTATCTATTTCGTTATACAGGTTCAAGGACAGAATATCGCCCAAGATGGGGGCTATTCTGCTGACATGCAGTATCTATTTCGTTATACAGGTTCAAGGACAGAATATCGCCCAAGATGGGGGCTATCCTGCAGACATGCAGTATCTATTTCGTTATACAGGTTCAAGGACAGAATATCGCCCAAGATGGGGGCTATCCTGCTGACATGCAGTATCTATTTCATTATACAGGTTCAAGGACAGAATATCGTCCAAGATGGGGGCTATCCTGCTGACATGCAGTATCTATTTCGTTATACAGGTTCAAGGACAGAATATCGTCCAAGATGGGGGCTATCCTGCTGACATGCAGTATCTGCACCTACCCTCTAATACACTATTCAAATCACAATCTCCATACATAATGGGTATATGCGGAAAATGTGGTGTACTGACCTCAAGATCAGTCCCTGGATAACAATTTGGTCTTTACCCTATCAATGGTTCACTATGGTTAGAGTTGTGCCCTCAATCTGGCACCCCTTTTACAGTATTTCCTGAGTGGCAGCATGAATCTAGAATATAAGAATATTCCATCCTCAACAAGTAACTTTGAAAATTATAAATATCTATTTCATACTTACTAATCATGACAGTATTAAAATGAATTACCATATTAGAGAAAAGTGGTATTGTTTGGATAACAGACCTATTTTTTGACAAAGGACTAGCACCAATTAACACTGCTCAAGAAAAACTGAATTTAAATTAATCATGACATTTATACCACACAACCTTACTGTATTCTACGTAGATCAGCATAACACATCATGTATTAACCTTTCCAAGGAAACAGATATCTATTTACATTCTCAGAAAATCCTGTTTGAAGAGAACCCGAGGTGGGGATATGGGGGGCAAATGGGACACAGAGCCATGTCCTCTGTCTAATGACATGGCTCTGTGTCCCCCAAATGCTGTTCTCTGCCCCCCTCACCGCCATGCTATAGCCCCCCAAGTTTAGTGACAAGATGTGTCGCTAACTCGGAGGTAAATAGAAGGGAGAGGAATTCCCTGTTTAAAACGCTTTCCAGGGGCGGAAAGTAGGAACTACTGGGCTTCCTGTGCTGCCATTGGGCAGCTGTCTCCCCTGGCTGCGCCTCCTGCTGCTTCCCAACCTCCCTGCACGCGTTGAGAGACAACACAGTCTCTCAGCGCAGCTACATGACCCAGGGGTCACAAAAGTGAAAGTGGGCTACTGCAGCCCAAGGAAGCATCGGGGAGCTGCGTTTTTTGCGGCCACTTGATCTGCACAGCCCCGCAGATCAGGTAGCCTAGTTTTTTGGTATTGTGTGAACCCACCTCGGGTTCTCTTTAAAGGGATAATCATCTTTGACAAAATGCAACTGACCTAACCTCCATCAAACAACACTGACACTGGGAGGTTTTACCAGATACTAAACTATCTCCGGACCAATAGTATAAAGTGGCCCACATTAGCCTTATGTGCATGATTAAAAAGTATACTTACCTTTGAGGTTTGTTCTTAAGGAGGTAAGATATATATATATATACTTATAGATATATATAGTTGTAAAGAGTTATTTTGGGCGCCTCCAACAAAGTATTCAGACCTTACAAATTGGTATCCTTCAACTATTCACTGTCTGATTTACTGTATGTTGAAGACACTGTGGCCTATATGCAATTAACTCTTTCACTTGAGTTTTCTCCTAGATGATATGTTTGCACTTTGTCACGAACATGCTTTTTAAACCAGCAGTAAACAAGAAAATACTTAAAGGACCACTATCGCGAAAAAAGTAGGCAGTTAAAATTTGACAGATGACAGGTTTTGGGCCAGTCCATCTTTTTAAGGGGGATTCTCAGGGCTTTCTTTGTTTTCAACAGCATTTCCTGAACAACAGTTGCAAAATCTAACTGACATAATAGTGTGCAAGTGATTAGGGAGGCCGGCTGGTATCTTGCTATTTTGGCAGTTAAACTGCTGTTCAGGAAATGCTGTTGAAAACAAAGCAAACCCTTGAAATAACCTATGAGGAGATGGATTGTCCCAAAACCTGTCGGTTCTGTCAGATTTTAAATGCCTACTTTTTTTTGCGATTGTGGTCCTTTAAGAGACCCTGAGCTCTGCAGCCCACAAGGTTCCCCGGCATCCTCCTGGTCCCTTCCCTGGTCCTGGTCCCGGCTCCAGTAATCTGGCAACTTTGGCTGAAGTTGCCCATGCTCTCCGCTGCCCTCCACACTGCGCATCATCATGCCGGCCGGTGTAAGAGTCCTGCGCATGCGCCGTTTTCTAAGACTGAACAATACATGCGCAGGACTCTTACACCACCAGCGTGATGACATGCAGCACACACGATTGGGGTGGGGGGCTTGGGGAGCACACACAGGAAACTTCAGAAGCACCCAAAAGTAAGTCTGGGTTGTTTTAAAAAAACAACGATATATCACTAAGGTGTCATCATCAGTAATATAAAAAGTTATTTAGGTAAATAGGGGCATAGCTAAAACATCAAAACTGATCAGGTAGTAAAGGGATAAACAGGCCAGGATGCAAAGTGGTTAATTTATCAGTATTATATTGTACCATATGCCAACATTCATACAGTAGCAGTGCTTTCCTCCTGTTGGACTGAAAACACTTGAAAGCTGTAGCCACCTAAAGCACACTCAATAGGTCATCCAGCAGTGTTATGGAGTCTCACCCTCTTGTAGGTCATGGGCAGAGCGCCTAACCAGTACACTATTCAGCCACAAGTTTTGACTCAGCATGATAGTGTCAGAATTCGCGGAAGAGCCGCCGCCAGGAGTCAGCGGCAGGCGGCTCTTTCCGCGCACGATGGGGCTAAGCACGGGGAGGCAGCCGCCTCCACTCAGTCTGAGGAGGCTGTCCCCGTGCAGGGCATGGCGGAGCGCAGAATAACCGCGGTTAGCGCGCATGTCCCCGCTGCGGAGACTCCGCAGAGCGGGGCTGCTGTGGCTGGGACTCGTAGTCCCTTCAGGTTCAGAAGGACGCGTGTGCGCGCGGAAAGGCAGGATATATATTGCAGCCAGAAGTGAGTCAGCTGACCAGGCTGGTCAGCTGACTCTGGCTACACTCCTCATTGGTCCAGCACTTAGGGAGGTGCTGAGAAGATGGTTGTGTATATATACTGCTAGCTGGTCATTTCTCTGGTGTCTGGCGTTGCGATCACATATGTGGGAGCACCCAGATCCGTAGTCAGATCCGCAAGTGTGCCGGGACCAGCTGGAGCTGTAATCCTACACTTAGCTAGATTCTGTTGATATCTTAAAGTACTAGTTTGATTATGATTATTTGTTATGACCCTTTGCCTGCCTGACTATCCTCCTGAACTCTGATCTTGTACCTCGATATTTCTGATACTCTGTTGCCGAACCCCGGCTCGTTCTAAGACCCTGCTTCTGCCTCCTGATCTTGTACCTCGATATTTCTGATACCCTGTTGCCGAACCCTGCCTGTACTTAGACTCCGCCTTTGCCTCCTGATTTTGTACTTTATCTGTCCGTGTGTGTACGACCTGGCTTGTCCGACCTCGAGAACCGACCTTACTGTTAGAGGCGGTTCCCCGTTCTGTTAGTGACACTTCCTCCAGAGGGTTACTTTCAGACAATCCTTCCTACTGTGTGCCTGACTCCTCCCGTCTTGGAGAGTCCAGGTCTGCGGAAGTAATCCGTGCAGTACTCCTGACTGCGCTGAGGCTTGTCCTTAAAGTGTTACTGTTACACCAAAACACTACACTCAGGTGAACAGAGGTTAGCTGGTATATCGGATTATCGGTGATACTGCAGATCACTTATAATCTGGTATACATCTGTATTCCCAGTGATACTGCAGATCACCGGTAATCAGATCCTCTCTGTGCTTCACCGATCGTTACAGAACGCCAGACCAAAAAACAGATGGATGCACGCACTGACCCTCTGACTGTGCTTGCCACTTCGGTGGATAGCATTCATCAAGCACTGGGCCAGCACCAAGCTTTAATTGATGCCCTATCAGGCTCTGTGCGAACCCTCCAGACGTCAGTTGATTCGGTGCGATCCCCTCCTAGTGATGACATACGTATGCCAGTACCTGATACATTTTCCGGCCACAAGTCTGACTTTCGGAATTTTAAGAGTAGAGTGCTATCATATTTCGAGTTGAGACCCCGATCCTCGGGAACTGAGACCCAACGGGTCATATTTATTAAAACTTTGTTAACTGGTGACTCCCAGTCCTGGGCATACAACCTGCCCCCCACAGATACAGCTCTGACCTCGGTAGAGGAATTCTTTAAAGCCATGGCAGTAATATACGACGACCCAAACCTTGCTGCGACCTCTGAGCGGAAGCTCAAACTTTTGCGGTAAGGCAGAGGCTCGGTCGAAGATTACGCGGCAGAATTTTGTCGGTGGTCAGTTACGGCCAGGTTTGATACCTATGCTTTGTTGGATTATTTCCTGTCTGGGCTGTCGGATGAGGTGTCTGACCTAATGTTAAGCCAACCCGAGCCCAAAACAGTCGACGAGGCCATCTCATCGGCCATTCGTATCGACCGCAGGCTACGTCATCAAAGACAGACTAGGGGCAGTCATCGGGTCAGGGTAACATCTTACGCAGCACCTCCCGCAGCACCCCTGGTATCTCCATCTCCTTCGGTCTCATCATCTCCAGTCATGCCTCCACCTGAACCGATGCAGATCGGTCGGTCTAAGCTGACCCAGGTGGAAAGACGACGGAGAATGACGGAACAGTTATGTATGTACTGTGGTGAAGGGGGGCATAGGGCACGAGACTGCCCCATTAAGCCGGATAAGAATAAGCCGGGAAACGCTACCGCCTAGGAGTTGTAAGGGGTGACACCCTGGGCACCCAACTCACACCCCTAAAAGAAAAACGTTTGCTCCTTCCTTGTACGATTACATGGGGGGACAAATCTGAAGCCACGGAGGCCTTTGTTGACTCAGGCTCCGCGGCTAATTTTATGAGCTTAGAGTTTGCAGAGAAGTTGGGCATTCCACTCACCCCAGTAAAACCACCTATCCAGGTTACTGCTGTGGACGACTCCCCACTACAAAGGGACCGTCCACTATCTCAGACACCAGAGGTGGAGGTCAGTATTGGGGTCCTGCACAAGGAGGGTTTAAGTTTTTTTGTGTTACACATGTCTACCTCCACAATTGTCCTAGGTATGCCCTGGCTGCAGCTCCATTCGCCACAGATTAATTGGGCTACAGGACAATTAACCAGTTGGTCGGACTTTTGTTCCCAGCAGTGTCTAGGGAAAGTGACATTAGGTCAGACCAAGATTCACGTGGAGGGTGTTCCCGAGGAATATTCTGAATTTTCAGATGTATTTTGTCCCAAGGCTGCTGATCAGTTACCTCCTCATCGCCCTTTCGATTGCCCCATTGATCTCTGTGCTGGTTGTATGCCCCCTAGGGGTCACCTGTATAACTTGTCCGGACCAGAGAAGATGGCTATGCAGGAGTACATTCGTGACAACTTGGCCAAGGGGTTCATTTGGCCCTCCCGGTCGCCTGCTGGGGCCGGTTTCTTTTTTGTTAAGAAAAAAGACGGAGGTCTTCGACCTTGTATCGATTACCGGGGTCTCAATAAAATCACGGTGAAAAATCGCTATCCGTTACCATTGATAGACGACTTATTCACGCAGGTCACAAACGCAAAGATCTTCTCTAAATTGGATCTGAGGGGTGCATACAACCTGATCCGCATTAGAAAGGGCGATGAATGGAAGACGGCCTTCAACACACCCGACGGGCATTACGAGTACTTAGTGATGCCCTTCGGGTTGTGCAATGCGCCAGCCGTCTTCCAGAAATTAATCAATGAGGTATTCAGGGAGGTATTGGGTAGATTCGTGCTGGTATACCTTGATGATATACTAATCTATTCCAATAACCTCTCCGAGCACAGGGTCCATGTTAAGTTTGTGTTGAACAAATTAGGACAAAATATGCTCTATGCTAAAGTGGAAAAATGTATTTTCGAGGTGACCACTGTCACGTTCCTAGGGTATGTAATTTCCACCTCGGGCCTGTCAATGGATCCTGCCAAGGTCACAGCTGTGTTGGAATGGCCACAGCCAGTGGGGTTGAAGGCCCTACAGAGATTCTTAGGTTTTACGAACTACTACAGGAGGTTCATTAAGGGGTACTCCACGATAGTTGCCCCCCTTACCAGTCTCACGAAAAAGGGGGCAGATGCCAACCACTGGTCCCCTGAGGCCGTGGCAGCCTTTTCTCATTTGAAGAAATTATTTTGCTCAGCGCCTATTTTGAGGCATGTGGACACGTCCTTTCCCTTTATTGTGGAGGTTGACGCCTCGGAGGTTGGGGTGGGGGCGGAGCTGTCTCAACAGTCTGGGTTGCAGGGCAGATTACATCCGTGCGCTTACTTTTCCCGCAGGTTTTCACCCGCAGAAAAAAATCTGATATAGGCAACCGGGAACTTCTGGCCATTAAATTGGCATTTGAGGAATGGCGTCATTGGTTAGAGGGGGCAGAACACACGATCACAGTTTACACTGACCACAAGAACTTGGAATACATCGAGGGGGCTAAGAGACTAAGTCCCCGTCAGGCCCGTTGGTCTTTATTCTTTACGAGGTTCAGGTTTATAATTACGTACACTCCAGGCAGCAAAAACATCAAGGCAGATGCCCTCTCCAGATGTTTCGAACCAGAGACAGCATAGTCCCCCACTCCTGAGTCCATCATCCCGCAGAGGCTGGTGTTAGCAGCCACGGAGACCTGGGAGGACTGGACAGAGGTTTTGGGTCCTTTTCAGCAGGTTGTTCCTGAGGGAAAACCTGAAGGGGTCATGTTTATTCCACTGCCATTTCGTTTACAAGTTCTGCAACTCTTTCACGCCCATAAGAATGCTGGTCATCCTGGAGCTGCCAGAACGCAGGATCTGATTGCCAGGTGTGCTTGGTGGCCTTCTTTGGCAACAGATTGCAAGGAGTGTGTCAGGGAGTGTGTGGTATGTGCCAAGAGTAAACCCTCCCGGCTGGCATCTGTAAGAAGGTTGCAGCCTTTGCCCACCCCGAGTGAGCCATGGACCCACCTGTCCATGGATTTTGTGGGGGAATTGCCCAGGTCTGAAGGCATGTCGGTCATTTGGGTGGTAGTCGACCGTTTTAGCAAAATGGCCCATTTTGTGCCCCTGAAAGGACTCCCCTCGGCTCAGGAACTGGCCGAATTGTTCATCATTCACGTCTTCCGGCTGCATGGCATTCCGGAAGACATTGTGTCAGATAGGGGAGTCCAATTTGTGTCTGGATTCTGGAGGGCATTTTGCCACCAAATGGGCATGAAATTGTCTTTCTCGTCAGGCTACCACCCACAGACAAATGGGCAGACTGAACGGATTGATCAGTCTTTGGAGCAATTCCTAAGATGTTAGAGCGACTGGGTAAAATTTCTGCCCTTCGCAGAATTCGCACAAAATAATTTGAAGAATTCTTCTTCTGGTTTCTCTCCATTCCAGATTGTGACAGGGAGGTCACCCAAATTCTCCCCTTTTCCAGTTGTCTCTTCTCCATTTCCAGCACTGGAGGATTGGCAGAGGTCACTCAGGGACAATTGGGGAATTGTTAAGGGGAACTTGCAGAAGGCGTTCCAGAGTCAGAAGGGTCAAGCGGACAAGAGACGGTCCGTGGAATGAAAGTTTCAGCCAGGGGATTTAGTCTGGGTGTCCACACGTCACTTGACCTTGAAGCAGCCATCTGCCAAACTGGGCCCCAGGTTTGTGGTTCCATTTTCCGTTACTAAAAGAATCAACAACGTCACTTACGCCATTGATCTTCCTGCCAGCATGCGGGGTGTAAGGTCGTTTCACGTGTCCCTACTCAAACCTGCGGTTCAAGTGGGTCCTACTCCTCCTCCTCCTGTGATGGTGGAGGACCAACCTGAGTACGAGGGGGAGAAAATATTAGATTCACGCATTGTACAGAACTCGGTACAATATTTAGTGCATTGGAAAGGGTATGGCATTGAGGAGAGACAATGGGTACCTAGGAGTCGCATGCATGCGAACAAATTAAGGGAAGAGTTTCATGCCTTACATCCAGAAAAGCCTGGAAGGAGCTGTCCGGAGTCCACTCCTCGGGGGGGGGGGGGGGGGGGGGGTACTGTCAGAATTCGCGGAAGAGCCGCCGCCAGGAGTCAGCGGCAGGCGGCTTTTTCTGCGCACGATGGGGCTAAGCACGGGGAGGCAGCCGCCTCCACTCAGTCTGAGGCGGCTGTCCCCGTGCAGGGCATGGCGGAGTGCGGAATAACTGCAGAGCGGGGCTGCTGTGGCTGGGACTCGTAGTCCCTTCAGGTTCAGAAGGACGCGCGTGCGCGCGGAAAGGCAGGATATATATTGCAGCCAGAAGTGAGTCAGCTGACCAGGCTGGTCAGCTGACTCTGGCTACACTCCTCATTGGTCCAGCACTTAGGGAGGTGCTGAGAAGATGGTTGTGTATATATACTGCTAGCTGGTCATTTCTCTGGTGTCTGGCGTTGTGATCACATATGTGGGAGCACCCAGATCCGTAGTCAGATCCGCAGGTGTGCCGGGACCAGCTGGAGCTGTAATCCTACACTTAGCTAGATTCTGTTGATAGCTTAAAGTACTAGTTTGATTATGATTATTTGTTATGACCCTTTGCCTGCCTGACTATCCTCCTGAACTCTGATCTTGTACCTCGATATTTCTGATACTCTGTTGCCGAACCCCGGCTCGTTCTAAGACCCTGCTTCTGCCTCCTGATCTTGTACCTCGATATTTCTGATACCCTGTTGCCGAACCCTGCCTGTACTTAGACTCCGCCTTTGCCTCCTGATTTTGTACTTTATCTGTCCGTGTGTGTACGACCTGGCTTGTCCAACCTCGAGAACCGACCTTACTGTTAGAGGCGGTTCCCCGTTCTGTTAGTGACACTTCCTCCAGAGGGTTACTTTCAGACAATCCTTCCTACTGTGTGCCTGACTCCTCCCATCTTGGAGAGTCCAGGTCTGCGGAAGGAATCCGTGCAGTACTCCTGACTGCGCTGAGGCTTGTCCTCAAAGTGTTACTGTTACACCAAAACACTACACTCTACTCAGGTGAACAGAGGTTAGCTGGTATATCGGATTATCGGTGATACTGCAGATCACTTATAATCTGGTATACATCTGTATTCCCAGTGATACTGCAGATCACCGGTAATCAGATCCTCTCTGTGCTTCACCGATCGTTACAGATAGCATTTTCTGGCTAACTTTAAAAATTTTAAAGAGTACGTTTTCAACAGATGGATCTTCTTCTGACTCTAGGATTGCCCGATCATAATCTTAAGCAATTTCAGGACAAAGCTTGCTCTGCTGCAGTGAGTACTCTGCAGAGCCCTCAGTGGACCACCATTAATGGGGGGGGGGGGGAGAGGCCTGGGGGACCCATTAGCCTTCTCTAGGGCCGCGAGTGACAATACTTTCTGGGGGCAATAAAGAGGGCATGGAGGTAGCGGTGGTATGTAGCTTAGGTTTTTAAAAGAATTCATGCTGAAATCTATGCAAATAAATGTATTTACAGTTAATTTAAAAGTTAATTTACATTAATGCTATATGTGTATGTGTGTCCTTTATTACATTATTGTTACCCTAGCTGATAAAAAAGGCACACAGTACCTTTCATATTTGCTTGGCTGGCAATACATTTTTATTTTAGGCAAAGCAATCATCCTCCCAAAGCAGAAAAAATGGGGTACATGCGGCCCACTCAGCCAAAAGGTAGCCATACACTGGTCGATTTGCCATCAGATTCGACCAACAGATAGATCCCTCTCTGATCGAATCTGATCAGAGAGGGATCGTATGGCTACCTTTACAGCAAACAGATTGTGAACCGATTTCAGCCTGAAACAATTTGTTTACAATCTGTTGTGGTGGTGCTGCTGCTGCTGCCGCCGCCACTCCCGCCCGCCTACATTACCTGCTCCGCCAGCAGGACTGCCCCCGGTCACCGCTGCTCCGTCTCCGCTCTGGTCTCCAGCATGCTTTACTTCTTCCTGCCCGACAGGAAGTTTAAACAGTAGAGCGCACTCTACTGTTTAAACTTCCTGCCGGGCAGGAGGAACTGAAGCATGCCGGAGACCAGAGCGGAGACTGAGCAGCGGTGACCGGGGGCAGTCGTGCCGGCGGAGCAGGTAATGTATTGCCGCTCTATTGCGTCGGTCGTCGGGCACTCGATCGCCGCTAGCGACGCGCTCCCTACCCGCGGACGATCAACGGTAATTTTCTGCACGGAGCGATCGACAGGATCGGACGAAATGGATCGAAATTCGGCGTGTAGCGCGAGCGATTCGCAGCAGATTTGATCCCAGTGATCGAATCTGCTGTCGAAACGGCTGCAAATCGGGTCAGTGTATGGCCAGCTAAACAGTGCATGTGTGTAAGCTGTAGTGTCATGCATGCGTGCAGTCATGCAGTCATGGCCACAGCCCTACACATGCGTGGTATGGTTGACACGGATGCAGACAGTGGACGCAGATACTCTTGGACTTTATTAGGTAAGATATGTATGCATAGATATAACAATAACCTTTTTATAGTGCTTTTCTTCCTGGGGACTCAAAGCGCTGTGACCCTGCATTATGCAGTCTCAAAGGCTCGGGAAAAGATGTGGGTTTTTAGCCTTTTCTGTCCAGAGAAGGTGCCTCTCGTACTGATTGTGGAAGTGAGTTCCATGTGGTTTAGAGCCTTGAATGTCAGCAGGCAGATCCTAAAATGGATTCTCCATTTTACCTGCAACCAGTGATGTCCATTTGTTCCAGAATAGAATTCATTATAAATTTGCTTCATTTGTGTGATGAAACGCGGAAAAGCCGCTGCCTCTCAGGGTTAGGCGGCTGTTTCCGTGTCCAGCATGGCGTCACAACACGGAAAAAACGCCGCATGCCGCATAGGCAGAGTGGCAGAATCCGCGTTGGTAACAGCGGAATCCGCATTGGTAATGGTGGAATCCGCACTCGATACATTGCAAGGCAGTACTGGTGTGGCTGGGACTGCTAGTCCACCTGGACTCAGAGTGACACGCGCGCGCGCACAGAGGCAGAGCTTAAATAACAGCCAGAAGGCTGACCAGGCGGGTCAGCTGACATGTTTCACCAATCTCATTGGTCCAGCAATTAGGGAGGTCCTGGAAAGGTCCTTGTGTATATATACTGCTGGCTGTTCACTTGTTCCTTGTCTGGCGTTGCGATCACATACGTGGGAGCACCCAGATCCGTAGTCAGATCCGCAAGTGTGCCGGGACCAGCTGGAGCTGTAATCCTACACTTAGCTAGATTCTGTTGATAGCTAAAGTACTAGTTTGATTGTGATTAACTGTTATGACCCTTTTCCTGCCTGACTATCCTCCTGAACTCTGATCTTGCACCTCGATATTTCTGATACTCTGTTGCCGAAACCCGG
Source organism: Hyperolius riggenbachi (assembly GCF_040937935.1). Taxonomy (NCBI): domain Eukaryota; kingdom Metazoa; phylum Chordata; class Amphibia; order Anura; family Hyperoliidae; genus Hyperolius; species Hyperolius riggenbachi. The sequence continues at coordinate 53,497,609 of NC_090652.1, read as the reverse complement.
CTCATTCCTAGACTCTGCTTCTGCCTCCTGATTTTGTACCTCGATATATCTGATACCCCGTTGCCGAACCCTGCCTGTACTTAGACTCCACCTTTGCCTCCTGATCTTGTACTTTATCTGTCCGTGTGTGTACGACCTGGCTTGTCCGACCTTGAGAACCGACCTTACTGTTAGAGGCGGTTCCTCGGTCTGTTAGTGACCCTTCCTCCAGAGGGTTACTTTCAGACAATCCTTCCTGCTGTCAGCCCGACTCCTCCCGTCTTGGAGAGTCCGGGTTTGCGGAAGGAATCCGTGAAGTACTCCTGACTGCACTGAGGCCTGGTCCTCAAAGTGTTACTGTTACACCAAAACACTACACTCTACTCAGGTGAACAGAGGTTAGCTGGTATATCGGATTATCGGTGATACTGCAGATCACTTATAATCTGGTATACATCTGTATTCCCAGTGATACTGCAGATCACCGGTAATCAGATCCTCTCTGTGCTTCACCGATTGTTACAGAACGCCAGACCAAAAAACAGATGGAAACACGCGCTGATCCTCTGACTGTGCTTGCCACTTCGGTGGATAGCATCCATCAAGCACTGGGCCAGCACAAAGCCTTAATTGATGCCCTATCAGGCTCTGTGCGAACCCTCCAGACGTCAGTTGATTCAGTGCGATCCCCTCCTAGTGATGACATACGTATGCCTGTACCTGATAAATTTTCCGGCCACAAGTCTGACTTCCGGAATTTTAAGAGTAGAGTGTTATCGTATTTCGAGTTGAGACCCCGATCCTCGGGGACTGAGACCCAACGGGTCATTTTTATTAAAACTTTGTTAACTGGTGACTCCCAGTCCTGGGCATACAACCTGCCTCCCACAGATACAGCTCTGACCTCGGTAGAGGAATTTTTTAAGGCCATGGCAGTGATATACGACGACCCTGACCTTGCTGCGACCTCTGAGCGGAAGCTCAAACTTTTGCAGCAAGGCAGAGGCTCGGTCGAGGATTACGCGGCAGAATTTCGTAGGTGGTCAGTTACCGCCAGATTTGACACCTATGCCCTGATGGATTACTTCCTGTCTGGGTTGTCGGAGGAGGTCTTCGACCTAATGTTAACCTTACCCGAGCCCAAGACAGTCGATGAGGCCATCTCATCAGCCATTCGAGTCGACCGTAGGCTACGCCATCAGAGGCAGACTAGGGGCAGTCACCGTGTCAGGGTGACATCTTATGCGGCACCTTCCGCTGCACCCTTAGTAACGACATCTCCGCCTGTCTCTCCCTCTCCGGCCCTGCCTCCACCCGAGCCAATGCAGATTGGTCGATCAAAACTGACCAAGGTGGAACGAAGGCGGAGAATAACTGAACAATTGTGCCTGTACTGTGCAGAAGCGGGGCATAGAGTGCGAAACTGCCCTAACAAGCCGGGAAATGAGTCTGCCTAGGAGTAGTGGGGGGTGACACCCTAGGCACACCAATCTCACCCCAAAAAGAGAAAAAAATTGATTCTCCCCTGTACGATTACATGGGATAATAAGTCTGTAGCCACTGAGGCTTTTATTGATTCTGGCTCAGCGGCTAATTTTATGAACGTTGAATTTGCTCAGGAGTTGGGTATTCCTCTCACTCCAGTGAGTCCCCCCATTCAGGTCACGGCAGTAGACGATTCCCCTCTGCAACGGAATCGTCCCCTGTCACAGACCCCGCAGGTGAAGGTCACGTTAGGGGTACTGCATGGGGAACAACTACAGTTTTTTGTATTGCATATGTCAACCTCCACTATCATCCTAGGCATGCCGTGGTTACAAGTCCATTCTCCACAAATAGACTGGGCTACTGGTCAGGTAACCAGATGGTCCGATCATTGTCACCAACAGTGTTTAGGGAAGGTGACATTGGGTCAGACCAAGATTTGTGTGGAGGGTGTTCCCGAGGAGTATTCTGAGTTCTCTGATGCATTTTGTCCCAAGGCTGCTGATCAATTACCTCCTCATCGCCCGTTCGATTGCCCCATTGATCTCCGTGCTGGTTGTATGCCCCCTAGGGGACACCTGTATAACTTGTCCGGTCCAGAGAAGATGGCTATGCAGGAATACATTCCTGATAACTTGGCCAAGGGGTTCATCCGGCCCTCCCGGTCGCCTGCTGGGGCCTGTTTCTTTTTTGTTAAGAAGAAAAAGACGGTGGTCTTCGACCTTGAATTGATTATCGGGGCCTCAATAAAATCACGGTGAAAAATCGCTATCCGTTACCCTTGATAGACGATTTATTCACGCAGGTCACAGCCGCAAAAATCTTCTCTAAGTTGGATCTGAGGGGGGCATACAACCTAATCCGCATTAGAAAGGGCGATGAGTGGAAGACGGCCTTCAACACACCCGACGGGCATTACGAGTACTTAGTGATGCCCTTCGGGTTGTGCAATGCGCCAGCCGTCTTCCAAGAATTAATCAATGAGGTATTCCGGGAGGTATTGGGTAGATTCGTGCTGGTATACCTTGATGATATACTAATCTATTCCAATAACCTCTCCGAGCACAGGGTCCACGTGAAGTTTGTCTTGAACAAATTAAGACAAAATAGGCTCTATGCTAAGGTGGAAAAGTGTATTTTCGAGGTGACCACTGTCACGTTCCTAGGGTACGTAATTTCCACCTCGGGCCTTTCAATGGATCCTGCCAAGGTTACAGCTGTGTTGGAGTGGCCACAGCCAGTGGGGTTAAAGGCCCTACAAATATTTTTAGGTTTTGCGAACTATTACAGGAGGTTCATTAAGGGGTACTCTACATTAGTTGCCCCCCTTACCAGTCTCACGAAAAAAGGGGCGGATACCAACCACTGGTCCCCTGAAGCCGTGGCAGCATTTTCTCATTTGAAGAAATTATTTTGCTTAGCACCAATTTTGAGGCATGTGGACACGTCCTTTCCCTTTATCGTGGAGGTTGATGCCTCAGAAGTTGGGGTGGGGGCGGTGCTGTCTCAACGGTCTGGCTTGCAGGGCAGATTACACCCGTGCGCTTACTTCTCCCGTAGGTTTTCACCTGCAGAGAAAAAATTACGATATAGGCAACCGGGAACTTCTGGCCATTAAGTTGGCGTTTGAGGAATGGCGCCACTGGTTAGAGGGGGCAGAACACACAATCACAGTTTACACCGACCACAAGAACTTGGAATACATCGAGGGGGCGAAGAGGCTAAGTCCCCGTCAGGCCCGATGGTCTTTATTTTTTACGAGGTTTAGGTTTATAATCACGTACACTCCAGGCAGCAAAAACGTCAAGGCAGATGCCCTCTCCAGGTGTTTTGAACCAGAGACAGCACAGCCTCCCGCTCCTGAGTCCATCATCCCGCGGAAACTAGTGTTAGCCGCCACGGAGACTTGGGAGGATTGGACGGAGGTTTTGGGCCCCTTTCAGCAGGATGTTCCTGAGGGAAAACCCGAAGGGGTCATGTTTATCCCACTGCCTTTTCGTTTACAAGTCCTGCATCTCTTTCACGCCCATAAGAATGCTGGTCATCCTGGAGCTGCCAGAACGCAGGATCTGATTGCCAGGTGTGCTTGGTGGCCTTCTTTGGCAACAGATTGCAAGGAGTATGTCAGGGAGTGTGTGGTCTGTGCCAAGAGTAAACCCTCCCGGCTGGCATCTGTAGGTAGGCTGCAGCCTTTGCCCACCCCGAGTGAGCCATGGACCCACTTGTCCATGGATTTTGTGGGAGAATTGCCCAGGTCTGAAGGCATGTCGGTCATTTGGGTGGTAGTCGACCGTTTTAGCAAAATGGCCCATTTTGTGCCCCTGAAAGGACTCCCCTCGGCTCAGGAACTGGCCGAGTTGTTCATCATTCACGTCTTCCGGCTGCATGGCATTCCGGAAGACATTGTGTCAGATAGGGGAGTCCAATTTGTGTCTGGATTCTGGAGGGCATTTTGCCACCAAATGGGCATGAAATTGTCTTTCTCGTCAGGCTACCACCCACAGACAAATGGGCAGACGGAACGTATCAACCAGTCTTTGGAGCAATTCCTAAGATGTTACGTTGCGGAGGCACAGACTGACTGGGTAAAATTTTTGCCCTTTGCGGAATTCGCACAAAATAATTTGAAGAGTTCCTCATCTGGGTTCTCTCCATTCCAAATTGTGACAGGGAGGTCACCCAAATTCTCCCCTTTTCCAGTTGTCTCTTCTCCATTTCCAGCACTAGAGGATTGGCAGAGGTCACTCAGGGACAATTGGGGAATTGTTAAGGGGAACTTGCAGAAGGCGTTCCAGAGTCAGAAGGGTCAAGCAGACAAGAGACGGTCCGTGGAATGGAAGTTTCAGCCAGGGGATTTAGTCTGGGTGTCCACACGTCACTTGACCCTGAAGCAGCCTTCTGCCAAACTGGGTCCCAGGTTTGTGGGTCCATTTTCCGTGACCAAAAGAATTAATAACGTCACTTACGCCATTGATCTTCCTGCCAGCATGCGGGGCGTAAGGTCATTTCATGTGTCCCTACTCAAACCTGCGGTTCATGTGGGTCCTACTCCTCCTCCTCCGGTGATGGTGGAGGACCAACCTGAGTACGAGGTGGAAAAAATATTGGACTCACGCATTGTTCAGAACTCGGTACAATATCTAGTGCATTGGAAGGGGTATGGCATTGAGGAGAGACAATGGGTACCGGGGACTCGCATGCATGCGGATGAGTTAAGAAGGGAATTTCACGCTTTACATCCAGAGAAACCTGGTAGGAGTTGTCCAGAGTCCACTCCTCGGGGGAGGGGTACTGTGATGAAACGCGGAAAAGCCGCTGCCTCTCAGGGTGAGGCGGCTGTTTCCGCGCCCAGCATGGCGTCACAACGCGGAAAAAAGCTGTCCAGAGAAGGTGCCTCTCGTACTGATTGTGGAAGTGAGTTCCATGTGGTTTAGAGCCTTGAATGTCAGCAGGCAGATCCTAAAATGGATTCTCCATTTTACCTGCAACCAGTGATGTCCATTTGTTCCAGAATACAATTCATTATAAATTTGCTTCATTTGTGTGATGAAACGCGGAAAAGCCGCTGCCTCTCAGGGTGAGGCGGCTGTTTCCGCGTCCAGCATGGCGTCACAACACGGAAAAAACACTGCATGCCGCATAGGCAGAGCGGCGGAATCCGCGTTGGTAACGGCGGAATCCACACTCGATACATTGCAAGGCAGTACTGGTGTGGCTGGGACTGCTAGTCCACCTGGATTCAGAGTGACACGCACGCGCGCACAGAGGCAGAGCTTAAATAACAGCCAGAAGGGAGTCAGCTGACCAGGCGGGTCAGCTGACATGTTTCACCAATCTCATTGGTCCAGCAATTAGGGAGGTCCTGGAAAGGTCCTTGTTGGCTTTTCACTTGTTCCTTGTCTGGCGTTGCGATCACATACGTGGGAGCACCCAGATCCGTAGTCAGATCCGCAAGTGTGCCAGGACCAGCTGGAGCTGTAATCCTACACTTAGCTAGATTCTGTTGATAGCTAAAGTACTAGTTTGATTGTGATTATCTGTTATAACCCTTTGCCTGCCTGACTATCCTCCTGAACTCTGATCTTGCACCTCGATATTTCTGATACTCTGTTGCCGAACCCCGGCTCATTCCTAGACTCTGCTTCTGCCTCCTGATTTTGTACCTCGATATATCTGATACCCCGTTGCCGAACCCTGCCTGTACTTAGACTCCGCCTTTGCCTCCTGATCTTGTACTTTATCTGTCCGTGTGTGTACGACCTGGCTTGTCCGACCTCAAGAACCAACCTTACTGTTAGAGGCGGTTCCTCGGTCTGTTAGTGACCCTTCCTCCAGAGGGTTACTTTCAGACAATCCTTCCTGCTGTCAGCCCGACTCCTCCCGTCTTGGAGAGTCCAGGTCTGCGGAAGGAATCCGTGCAGTACTCCTGACTGCACTGAGGCCTGGTCCTCAAAGTGTTACTGTTACACCAAAACACTACACTCTACTCAGGTGAACAGAGGTTAGCTGGTATATCGGATTATCGGTGATACTGCAGATCACTTATAATCTGGTATACATCTGTATTCCCAGTGATACTGCAGATCACCGGTAATCAGATCCTCTCTGTGCTTCACCGATCGTTACAATTTGAAGTTATTACCTACTTACAGATCTGACAGATTTTGGATTAGTCCATTAGTCCATCTCCTCATGAGGTATTCTGTAGGTTTTCTTTACTTTGAAAAGCACCCCATGGGTGGCAGTGGCATAGTCTAACTGCCAAAAAATGGGCAAGCCAGTAGGGAGGTCGGCAGACATGTTTTTATAAATCCTTCCTAGGGGCAGTCTTTGAGAGAATAAAGGAAATAAAGAGAATCCCCATGAGGAGATAGGTCAGTTCTGTCAGATCTATCAGATTTAGAACATGTGTAAAGGGAATAAGCAGGCACTTAGTAGATAAGAGTTTGTGTAATTAGCATTAGCAAGGTGAAGCCACTTACTACCTGTAATAGCTCTACGGGCTCTAGACCAGTGGATAGGACAGAAATGAAGCAGAGAGAGGTCTTGCAATTTTGAGTTATTTGTCTCAAACCATAAAGTGTAGTCAAAGTAATTAACAGTCCTTGAAGGGATGGATGAGGCTTGGTAGGTGGCAGTGGGTGCATGAACTGACAGCCATTTTCAGTGACTTGCTGCTTCCAAGGCCGGTGTGCACCATCACCAATTCCTTCAACGACTGTTTGGTACTTTGACTGCACTTCACAGATAGATCATCTGTTTCATGGTACACTACTTCGTGGAACATAGGAACAGGAAAGTTTACCAGAGATGGTACACTGGCATTTATTTATACTTATTTGGGGCTTCCTCCAGCCCCATGAGCATCATGGCTTCCTTCGCCGTCCTCTTCAGCCCCTCCATTCTGGCGCTATGACTCCCGGTAATCCGGTCAGTCGCCACCAGTTATAGGGCTTCTGCGTATGCGCAGAACTACTGCATAGGTGCAGAATACTCCAGGGGATGGAAACACGATGAGGGGGGCATACGCAACCGTGCTGCGCATGTGCAGAAGGCCACGCCTGCCCGGATTACCGGGAGTCATAGTAGCATAACTGAGTGGCCAAGGAGGACCACGGTGCTCATGGGCCAGGAGGAAGCCCCAAGTATAAATAAGTGTTGTAAACTATCTCACTTTAAACAGGATATTAAGAATATACAGGTCCTTCTCAAAAAAATTTGCATATTGTGATAAAGTTCATTATTTTCTGTAATGTACTGATAAACATTAGACTTTCATATATTTTAGATGCATTAAACACAACTGAAGTAGTTCAAGCCTTTTATTGTTTTAATATCTGTGGTTGAAAAGATGGCGCTGGTGTAGGTCGCCACGGCACACAGGGCTCCGGCCCTTTTTTCCTCTCTCCCCCCTTACCCTCATGGCTCACCTACATTAGGAGGGACTCCCCTTGCTCTTCTTGTCCTGGGGAGCCTGAGCACGCTGGGCTACGGTTCCTGGTGCCTGACGCTGAGCTGCAGCCATCTCTCACGCGGCCGGCCCAGGGACCACACACAGGGGCCGGGCCGCTCCACAGATGCGGCGGGTCTGTCGCTAATGCCGCCGCTCCGTGGAGGACTCAGAGAACAGGACACCACCGGCCAGGTAGTCACTGTCGCTGCCGGGAGACGAAGCCGACTTGCTCCACTGTTGGCTGCAGAACAGGAGTAAGGACTCCAGATCTTCCTGGCTCCTGCATCCATGTGGATGAACCACGTGGGCAGCCACACTGCTGCTGCCAAGGGAACTGGAGGACGCCGCATTTAAAGGAACAGAGGCCGCTCGACCGCTACAGAAGATCTGATGCTACGGCAGCTGCCTGCACACTCCCAGGCCATCAGATGCGGCTGCCTGCACACCTCCCCAGCTAACCACCCTGGCCCCCTCTGCCTGGAACCACCACCTTCCTCTGGGCTAGGCTACCCATGCCAAGGACCCGGCTGCCACCATCTGCCTCACTGCACTCCATTAAGATGCTCTCCGCCATCTACAGATCCAGCACAGGACTAGTCCTAGCTGCAGGTCTAACGCAGGCCCAGCCCCGCATGGAGGCGCACCACAGGAGCCATGCATCGACCTCAGTCACTTTTCGGACAGCACACTACCTAACTTCGGGCACCAAACTCAGCAGCAGGTGTAATCCAGACAAAGCCAGCTAAAGGGACACTAACCGGTCACTAATCGATCAGGTTATGCAGCAATCCTAAAGGGACTCTCTTTTATCACTGTCCTTTCAACTTCTCTCTCTTTCTTCCTCTTCTTTCCTCTCCTCTCTCAGTCTCTCTCCTAGGGTTAGACCAAGGGGTATCTGATTCAAAGTATCGCTGCAGAAGCGTTTTGAGTGCCTCCGACGGCAGCGGATTACCCCCCTGGTCCTTCTTCTGGGTTCGTCTTTAAAGAGACTCCGTAACAAAAATTGCATCCTGTTTTTTATCATCCTACAAGTTCCAAAAGCTATTCTAAGGTGTTCTGGCTTACTGCAGCACGTTCTACTATCACCATCTCTGTAATAAATCAACTTATCTCTCTCTTGTCAGACTTGTCAGCCTGTGTCTGGAAGGCTGCCAAGTTCTTCAGTGTTGTGGTTCTGTGATGCATCTCCCCCCTCCAGGCCACTCTCTGCACACTGCCTGTGTATTATTTAGATTAGAGCAGCTTCTCTCTTATCTTTTATAAGCTGGATAAATCCTCTGAGCTGGCTGGGCTTTCACATACTGAGGAATTACATACAGTCAGAGCTGTCTGCACTCTGCAGGAAGAAACAGCCTGACACTTCAGTGGAAGATAGCTGCAGAGGGAAAGAAACACACAAATGATCTCTTGAGATTCAAAAGGAAGGGTGTATACAGCCTGCTTGTGTATGAATGTATTTTCTATGTGTGGACATACTGTACATCAACCTACTTCCTGTTTTGGTGGCCATTTTGTTTGTTTATAAACAAACTTTTTAAAACTGTTTTTAACCACTTTTAATGCGGCGAGGAGCGGCGAAATTGTGACAGAGGGTAATAGGAGATGTCCCCTAACGCACTGGTATGTTTACTTTTGTGCGATTTTAACAATACAGATTCTCTTTAATGTATGCTTCTGTCCATGCTTTATTTTCTATGCCTGATTTGCACTGTTCTTACTATATGTATCTACTGTATGTACCTGCATATGCTGTATGTACCTATCACTGTATGTACCACCACCGACCCTGTTGTGCCAAAACCAATTCCGGGTACAACTCATGTTGTACTTGGCAAAATAAATTTGATTCTGATTTTGATGATTTTGGCATACAGCTCATGAAAACCCCAAATTCCTATCTCAAAAAATTAGCATATTTCATCCGACCAATAAAAGAAAAAAGTGTTTTTAAAACAGAAAAAGTCAACCTTCAAATAATTATGTTCAGTTATGCACTCAATACTTGGTCGGGAATCCTTTTGCAGAAATGACTGCTTCAATGCGGCGTGGCATGGAGGCAATCAGCCTGTGGCACTACTCAGGTGTTATGGAGGCCCAGGATGCTTCAATAGTGGCCTTAAGCTCATCCAGAGTGTTGGGTCTTGCATCTCTCAACTTTCTCTTCACAATATCCCACAGATTCTCTATGGGGTTCAGGTCAGGAGAGTTGGCAGGCCAATTGAGCACAGTAATACCATGGTCAGTAAACCATTTACCAGTGGTTTTGGCACTGTGAGCAGGGGCCAGGCCGTGCTGAAAAATGAAATCTTCAGCTCCATAAAGCTTTTCAGCAGATGGAAGCATGAAGTGCTCCAAAATCTCCTGATAGCTAGCTGCATTGACCCTGCTCTTGATAAAACACAGTGGACCAACACCAGCAGCTAACATGGCACCCCAGACCATCACTGACTGTGGGTGCTTGCCACTGGACTTCAGGCATTTTGGCATTCCTCTCTCCCCAGTCTTCCTCCAGACTCTGGCACCTTGATTTCCGAATGACATGCAAAAGTTGCTTTCATCCGAGCAACTGTCTAGTGCTGCTTCTCTGTAGCCCAGGTCAGGCGCTTCTGCCGCTGTTTCTGGTTCAAAAGTGGATTGACCTGGGGAATGCGGCACCGGTAGCCCATTTCCTGCACACGCCTGTACACAGTGGCTCTAGATGTTTCTACTCCAGACTCAGTTCACTGCTTCTGCAGGTCCCCCAAGGTCTGGAATCGGTCCTTCTCCACAATCTTCCTCAGGGTCTGGTCAACTCTTCTCGTTGTGCAGCGTTTTATGCCACACTTTTTCCTTCCCACAGACTTCCCACTGAGGTGCCTTGATACAGCACTCTGGGAACAGCCTATTCATTCAGAAATTTCTTTCTGTGTCTTACCCTCTTGCTTGAGGGTGTCAATGATGGCCTTCTGGACAGCAGTCAGGTCAGCAGTCTTACCCATGATTGCAGTTTTGAGTAATGAAGTGAGTTTTTAAAACCACAAGAATCTTTTGCAGGTGTTTAGAGTTAATTAGTTGATTCAGATGATTAGGTTAATAGCTCGTTTAGAGAACCTTTTTGTGATATGCTAATTTTTTGAGATAGGAATTTTGGGTGTTCATGAGCTGTATGCCAAAATCATCAATATTAAAACAATAAAAGGCTTGAACTACTTCAGTTGTGTGTAATGAATCTAAATTATATGAAATTCTAATGTTTATCAGTACATTACAGAAAATAATGAACTTTATCACAATATGCTAATTTTTTTAGAAGGACCTGTATTATAAGAAATGTAGCTCTATGGAAATGTCACAAAAAAGGGGAAGCGGACAATCACCATGCCATAATAACTGAATAAACAGAACAAATATGGGGGGTACAGGGTGTGTTAAGGGTAACAAAATGTGGTTCCTATGGTAACCGACGCCGATTGCGTCATGACGCGTCCACGTCAGATCTTCAAGGGTGGCGCTCCTCTTCCGGCTTTCTTGGTGTTCCCCATTACATAAGGGCTCTCTGCACAATATAAATCCAGACTCTTCTGAAGCAGAAGTTAGCCCGTGTGATGCGTTAAGGCTTTCTGACGGCTGGCGGCCCCTGGTCATCCCTGTTCCTTGGTCCTTTCTTCTAGCATGTTAGCACCTGATCGCCCTCCTACCATTGCTGCTAGCAATCTGCACTTATGGTCTATATGGGAGCAATATAGATTGATTATTTTTGGTTGTCTTTCTAATTAGTTGTTTGATTCCATTGCTCCATTTGGCCACTTTTTTCATTTATGCTGCTAGCACCAATATTCTTTCTTATACATGACTACACATACAATCATTTTTTACTACTTGCATAATTGTTGTTTATTGTGGATCAGGTGGACTTTGTAATTATAATTTATTCATTATACATCATTAAGCTTGTTGTGACACCATGCCTATATACATATACAGTGTATATACAGGATCTTCTCAAAAAATTAGCATATTGTGATAACGTTCATTATTTTCTGTAATGTACTGATAAACATTAGACTTTCATATATTTTAGATTCAAATACACACAACTGAAGTAGTTCAAGCCTTTTATTGTTTTAATATTGATGATTTTGGCATACAGCTCATGAAAACCCAACATTCCTATCTCAAAAAATTAGCATATTTCATCCGGACAATAAAAGAAAAGTGTTTTTAAAACAAAAAAAGTCAACCTTCAAATAATTATGTTCAGTTATGCACTCAATACTTGGTTGGGAATCCTTTTGCAGAAATGACTGCTTCAATGCGGCATGGCATGGAGGCAATCAGCCTGTGGCACTTCTCAGGTGTTAGGAAGGCCCAGGATTCTTCGATTGCAGCCTTAAGCTCATCCAGAGTGTTGGGTCTTGCGTCTCTCAACTTTCTCTTCACAATATCCCACAGATTCTCTATGGGGTTCAGGTCAGGAGAGTTGGCAGGCCAACTGAGCACAGTAATACCATGGTCAGTAAACCATTTACCAGTGGTTTTGGCACTGTTAGCAGGTGCCAGGTCGTGCTGAAAAATGAGATCTTCATCTCCATAAAGCTTTTCAGCAGATGGAAGCATGAAGTGCTCCAAAATCTCCTCATAGCTAGCTGCATTGACCCTGCCCTTGATAAAACACAGTGGACCAATACAGCAGCTGACATGGCACCCCAGACCATCACTGACTGTGGGTATTTGACACTGGACTTCAGGCATTTTGACATTTCCCTCTCCCCAGTCTTCCTCCAGACTCTGGCACCTTGATTTCATAATGACATGTAAAAGTTGCTTTCATCTGAAAGTACTTTGGACCACTGAGCAACAGTCCAGTGCTGCTTCTCTGTAGCCCAGGTCAGGCGCTTCTGCCGCTGTTTCTGGTTCAAAAGTGGGTTCATGCTTCCATCTGCTGAAAAGCTTTATGGAGATGAAGATTTCATTTTTCAGCACGACCTGGCACCTGCTAACAGTGCCAAAACCACTGATAAATGGTTTACTGACCATGGTATTACTGTGCTCAATTGGCCTGCCAACTCTCCTGACCTGAACCCCATAGAGAATCTGTGGGATATTGTGAAGAGAAAGTTGAGAGACGCAAGACCCAACACTCTGAATGAGCTTAAGGCTGCTATCGAAGCATCCTGGGCCTCCGTAACACCTGAGCAGTGCCACAGGCTGATTGCCTCCATGCCATTGAAGCAGTCATTTCTGCAAAAGGATTCCCAATCAAGTATTGAGTGCATAACTGAACATAATTATTTGAAGGTTGACTTTTTTTGTTTTAAAAACACTTTTCTTTTATTGGTCGGATGAAATATGCTAATTTTTTGAGATAGGAATTTTGGGTTTTCATGAGCTATATGCCAAAATCATCAATATTAAAACAATAAAAGGCTTGAAATACTTCAGTTGTGTGTATTTGAATCTAAAATATATGAAAGTCTAATGTTTATCAGTACATTACAGAAAATAATGAACTTTATCACAATATGCTAATTTTTTGAGAAGATCCTGTATACACACACACACACACACACACACACACACTATGGAAAGGAACAACCTAATTATTTTCGTTTATTATCTTTTTTTTTATTTATTTTTTTGCTTTTCTTTTTGTTAATCTGATTAAATTCAAACATTAATAATCTGATGTGATATTTTTTATTAATTACATTTATATGATCGAATGTAGTATTTGAATAATTATTGTGCCAATAAAATATTTTTCCAACAAAATGTATGCTTATACACGACTTTGTGATCAATAATATAATTTGGAAGAAATAGCTGAACAGTACCAGTCATCTCTCTGCTTCATTTAGATTTTTACTACATATTATTGTACTGTAAGTTACATTGACATAGGAAAACATAATTCTTAGTGCATTTTGCGATGACAGAAACACATCTTATATGTATGTATTTACAGGCATTTTCAATGTTGCAATTTTTCACAATAGTGGCCTTTTAAAGTATAATTTAAGATATTTTTTTTTTTTTTAGTAGAGGTTCACCTAGCCCCATACATGGAGGAAAGCGTAGAGGCAATGAGTAGCAATGCTGCTGTGCTGGCTGCTGTCAAATGACTGGTCAGAACTGGTTACATGCTGCTAAAGTCATGTGACTTGGCACTGGCACATCAGTGAAAGGACAATATAGTTTTCTGCATGACAATGCCTCCTCTGTAAACAAAATATCTGTGATTAATGGGCAGGTGCAGCAGGCTTAAATAGGGTTCACCCTCCTAAGTAGGAGGGGCTTGGGCTTTCTAGCAATGACACAATTTTTTTGTGGCCCATACACATGAGCAGGGTTTGCCACATAAAAGGTGGGGAAGTTATTCTTAAAGGTGCAGAGCGACCTTAGCTGTAACTTATCATAACATAAAAAGAAGTGCAACAGTTTTAATGGTTTTCTTAAAATACAAAGTGACATTTTACTTTTTAATTAAAAGATAAGCTATATACCTTAAATAGTAAATAATGCACATCAAAGTAAGGCCCCTTGCACACTGCATGCATTTCAGATTCCGATTCCGCTTTTTAATCTGTTTTTACATCCGATTCCGATTCAGATTTTTAATCTTAACTGCATGCTGCGTTTTTTGATCCGTTTTTCTGTTGAATGTATTCAGGGAAAATCGGAAACGGAATCGGAATCGGAAACGGAATCGGAATCGGAATCGGAAAACGGATTTGCAGTGTGCAGGGAGCCTAATATTACACTCAGAAATAAAAATGTTGGAATCACACCAGAACAGTGTTAAAGTTCTTACCTCTGCAGAAATTCTAGGCTTATGTTCTGTGGAGGACAGAAAATATTGTCAATGTATTCTTAGATGTACTTGCCTTATGGAAAGGTGGAGCTATGTTATTACTAATTACATGGGACATTTATAGAATGTTTACCTTGGTCAGAAGTTGTTGGCCACGGGAGTGGTGGTCTGCTCTGGGGTAACTTGCCTGAGCCTGTCAGCAGCCGTGCATCTGTCCGTGAAACACAATCATACAGAACAGAATAAAAGGTCAGATAATAAAACATGTAAAACACTTTCATTGATGAATGAAAGAGGGCTGCAGTAATACCTAACAATTCTATAATAGTTATCTATTGTAAACATTCTTTCAGAAATCAAAGTACTGTCAGGCTTGCCAGATACTAGATATAGGTCAGACCATATGCCCATATGACTGGCACCTAATCCAGCCCTAACACCTGCGCAAAGCTCCTACCTAACAACAAGCTAAATCCCTGCAGGTAGATGTCACATATAACCTGGCCAGATAGCAACACACCAAGGCAACCATGGATGCAATACAGTATACTTGCAATAGTCACCTGAGACCTATAGAGCTGAGGTAATCAAGGTGCTGAATGTCAATACTGATGTGTGGTCAGACAGGCCGAGATCAGGGCAAGCAGCAAACAGTTGTAACAGTAATCCAGGCAAGAAGTCAGGTCAGGCAGCAGACAAGGGAGGTCCAGTAATCAAAGCCAAGGTCAAAGGCCACATAATCCAATATAAACAGCAGGTAACAGCACAACCAGCAAGCTAGAAGCCATCATGGTCAAGATGCAAGTGTCACAGCAAGGTTTAAATACTGACAGCATCCAATCAGTGGCCGGCCACAAGCACACAACAGCCAATCACATGCAGGCATTAACCTCGGTTAAGTATCAGTTGAGAGCGAGATCAGCTGACACGGGTGGCAATACATGTCAGCAGAGCAACCACCACCAACCAGCAAAACCTCCTAACTGTGTGTCAGCCACAGCACAGTGGTCAAGAGCATTGCCAGTGACGTGAAAGGCCAGGGTTCAATGCCAGCATCCATCAGTTCATACTTATTACATAAACCTCTGCCTAAGTGACAGCTAACTCTATCTCTGTTGCCGTCTCAGACCATACTGCGGCCGAGAGGAGCGATTCCTTACAAGTACATTTTAACAGGGGTAACATTTGGGGTTGTCTCACAAAAATAATTCCATTAACTTTCCTTCTGCACTTTCCCAACTTATCTTTAAAGTAAACCTATAGGGAAAAAACTGCCCCGGGAGGTACTTTCCTTGGGAGGGGAATCCCCTGGATCCTATAGAGTCTTCCAGCAGAGGAGAGCCTGTGCTGGCTCCCCTCAAAATCCCTTTGTTGGTGCTTGTCAGTGTCACTGCTACACACTAGTGTCTTTCCGCTCGGGCTCTGGTGGAATTAGCTGACCCCAATCGAGTCTGCTCTGCTGTGCAGGCACAAGCCATCCCTGCCTGTGCAGTAGCGGGGACACAATTGACACGATTGGGCTTGGCAATTTCTGCCAGAGCTCGAGCTGAAAGCCGCTAGTGTGCATGTGCACAGATGCGAATATAAATCTTATTGTTTAGGATTGTTCGGAGGGTGCAAGCACTGGAACGGGGCTGCAGAGGAGGATGAGGGAAGCCTCATTAGGATGCAGAGGCTTCCCTCTCCAGAGGTAATTTTCTGGGATTTTTTTTATTATTTTAAGATTTCAGGTCTACTTTAAAATACATTTTGTACTCATAGCAAGTGAGAAAGTATTAAAAGTAGTTAAAAAAATACTTAATTAAAATTGGTAAACCTTATTTGAGAATGTTTTGCTTGTTGGTGGGTGAAGAGGTATTTTGTAATGACATGGTGGGAAAAATATCTTGGGAAAAATCCCGGGAGAAAAACTTTTTTTTTTTTTTTTTTTTTTTTTTTGTAAATCATGGCCCTTATCTGGTTTTCATCTTACCCATCTCAAACAATTGATTCAATCAACAAGCAAAAATGTACCAATATAATGTAAAAAAATGAATATCTATATATATAAAATTGGATGTATGTATGTGTGTATGTGTATGTATGTACCGTGTTTCCCTGAAAGTAAAACCTCCCTCAAAGTAAAACCGAGCTCAGATTTCAAGCAGGCTGGAAATGTGAGCCCTACCCTGAAAATAAGCCCTAGTGGCAGAGAGGAGGGGACACAGCTGTGCAATAGGAAGAGGAAGCCTGGGAAGCAGTGTGTGGATGGACTGATCCCTGGACAATGTCAGCCTTGGCTGTCTCTGTCCCTTCCCATCCACCAGTGTTGTTTTAACTCTCTCCCCTCCCCTCTGCAAGCCCCCCTGGTGAGCGAGATGTGCTGGCTACTGTCATCTCTTTTATTGGCTCCTGGACAGTGGGAGGGGGTGAGAAAGAGCTGCGGTGTGTGAGAAAGAAGGAGACTGGGTTTGAATTTGGACTGTATGGAGAGGGAGTTTCTGCCAGCACCACTTTGCCATTATAGGCTCAGCAGCGTTAGTATGGAGAAAGATGTGTGATTGTGCTCTTTCTTTACCTACATATGCTAGTTGTCCTCTCTCTTCTGCTCAGCTTGTGCCTCGGAGGAGACAGCAGTGGCAGGAATCTCAAGCATGTGCATGTCCTCTCCTTGCCATAGATCTGAGTTAGATAAGAGTGTGAGGGCTGGAACCCACAGGAGTGCTTTTGGCAGCGTTTTGGCAGCACTGCGATATGCTAGCAGTTTGCCAAAACGCTGGGCTAATGTTAATGGATGGGGCAACTTCCACAGGAGCGTTTGCGTTTCCCAGAAACGCAAACGCAGGACCTGCAGCATTTTGGGAGCGTTAGAGCTTCAATGTAAAGTATTGAAACGCTAGCAGAAACGCTCAGCAAAACCTAAACTGAGCGGTTTTGCTAGCGTTTTGTGGTTCAGCACACTGTAACAAAATTAAAAATAATTCACAGGACCAATCAGGATAAAAACGCAAAACGCAAAACGCTAGGCACCCGCTGGGGAAAAAAATACAATGTTGCAAAACACGACCAAAAACGCGCATGAATCCTCTTGCAAACCGCTCAGACAAAACACTAGCGGTTGCGTTTTGCGTTTGCTGATTTCAGTGGGTTCCAGGCCTTAGTCTGGGAGTAGAATTCAGAACCTCAGCAAACAGTACAGTGACTTTGCCATTGTACTCTATCATTTGTCTTTTATCAGCAAATGTGAAGTGAGATTCAGATGTTGTATAAAACTCACATATTGTGCACAAATACTGCTGTTTAAGTTTTCCCAATAGCCATGTGTTCTTCCTTAGTGTGTTTCTCCCAAAATAAGACATCCCCTGAAAATAAGCCCTAGCAAATGTTTTGGAGCAAAAATTAATATAAGACTGTTTTATTTTCGGGGAAACACGGTATGTATGTGCCACGATCACTCGAAAATGCCTTGACCGTTTTGAACAAAACTTGGTATACAGATTCCTTACTACCTGGGATGATATATTCTGGGGGTCTCGCGCCCCCCCCCCTTTGCACATCTGGGTGGAGCTAGAAACAGCAAATCAGATTTCACCCATTAATGTCAAGGTAAAACATGTAAAAGGCTGCCATTCTCACAGAAATCAAGCCAGAGTCTACAAACTTAGCACAGTTGGTCACTTGGCGACCAAGGTTACAAATACAGAAAAGTGGGTGGAGCATTAAACTCGAAAATGTAAACAACAGCCATTGTTAGACTGTTAATCGCAGGGTTCTCAAACTTGGCACACTTGGTCACTGGGTGAATGAGATTAAGATTCAGGAAAGTGGGTGGAGCCTACAAAAGCTAATCAAAATTCTCCTATTGATTTCAAGGGGAAAATTTAAACTGCTTACACTCTTAATGGCAGAGGCCTCAAACCTGTTTCAGTCAGTCATTGGGTGACTGGGGTTTAAATTCACTAAAAGGCGGAGCCACAAACAGCCAATCAGATTTTTTGGCTGGATAAATTGCTTCTACTCACAAAGTTTCAATGCCAGGAACCCAAAAGCTCACAAATGTGGTCATTAAGTGACTGTGTCAAGGTTACAAAAAGTGGGCAGAACCAAAACAAATTCCATTGGGAAAATATAAACTGCAGCCATTCTTACACTGTTAATGCCAGGGTTCTCAAACTTTGCATGCTTGGTCACTGAGGGCCTGACATTAATATTCAGGGAAGGGGGTGAAGCCTACAATAGACAATGAAAATTCACCTGTTGATTTTCAAGGGGAATATTTAAATTGCTGCCATTTTTTACACTACTGTTAATAGCAGATGCCTCATACCTGCTACAATCAGTCACTGGATTACTGGGGATCAAATTCTGGAAAGGGGGTGAAGCGGCTGAAGTCACAAACAGCCAATCTGATTTGTTTAATTTCTATGGGAATATAAACATTATTGATACCAAAACAAGGACCTCAAAGATCATAAACTTGGACTTTGACTGAATGTCAAGGTTAGAAACAGTGGGTGCAGCCTAAAGCAACTAACTTTTTATATGGGAAAATAAAAATTGCAGCCATTTTTACACTGTTAATGTCAGGGTTTTCAAACTTGGCACAGTTAGCCACTGGGTGACAGGGATTAATATTCAGAACAGTGGGTGGAGCCTACAACAGCCAATCAAAATGCACCTATTGATTTTCAAGGAAAATATTTAAACTGCTGCCATTCTTACACTATTAATGGCAGAGGCCTCAAACCTGTTTCAGTCGGTCATTGGGTGACTGGGGTTCATATTCTGATGGGGAAGGGGGGGGGGGAGCCACAAACAGCCAAGCCAATCAGATTTGTTTAATTTCAGTGGGAAAATTTAAATTATTGATGCCAAGGACCACAATGCTTACACACTTGGTTATTGAGTGGCTGTATGTCAAGGTTAGAAAAAAGTGGGCGAAACAAACAACTAGATTTTTCTCATGGGAAAATATAAACTGCAGCCATTTTTACATTGTTAATGGCAGGGTACTCATACACTGGGTGACTGGAATTAATATTAAGGAAGGTGGGTGGAGCCAATCAAAATTAACCTATTTATTTTCAAGAGGAATATGTACTTTGCTGCCATTCTCACACTATTAATGGAAGAGGCCTCAAATCTGGTACTGTTTTTTATTGGGTGACTTGGGTTCAAGCTCTGAAAAGGGGCAGAACCTCAAACAGCCAGATTTGTTAAATTTCAATGGGAAAATACAAATTATTGATGCCAAGGACCCCAAAGCTCATAAACTTGGTCCTTGAGGGACTGTACGTCAAGGTTAGAAACAGTGGGCGGAACCAAAAACAATTTACTTTTT
The DNA here is from genome assembly GCF_040937935.1 of Hyperolius riggenbachi. Lineage (NCBI taxonomy): Eukaryota > Metazoa > Chordata > Amphibia > Anura > Hyperoliidae > Hyperolius > Hyperolius riggenbachi. The sequence goes on along the minus strand of NC_090652.1, from coordinate 53,478,082 downwards.
ACATGGGAAAATATAAATTGCAGCAATTCTTACACTGTTAAAGCCAGGGTTCTCAAACTTGACACCATTGGACACTGGGAGACTGGGATTAATATTCAGATAAGTGGGTGAAGCCTACAACAGCCAATCAAAATTCACCTATTGATTTTCAAGGGGAATATTTAAACTGCTGACATTCTTACACTGTTAATGGTAGAGGTGAATCTGTCATTGGGTGACTGGGGTTCAAATTTACTAAAGGGGGTGGAGCCACAAACAGCCAATCAGATTTTTTTGCTGGATAAACTGCTTCCATTCACACAATGTTGATGCCAGCAACCTGAAGGCTTACAAACTTGGTCATTGAGTGACTGTGTGTCAAGGTTACACAAAGTGGGTAGAGGCAAATACAAATATTGCTGGGAAAATGTAACCTGCAGCCATTCTTACAATAGCCAATCAGATTTCACCTAATCATGTCAAAGGAAAACATTTAAAAGGCTGCCATTCTCACAGTAATCAAGCGAAAGTCCCCACACTTGGCACAGTTGGTCACTTGGTGACCGAGATTACAAATCCAGGAAAAGTGGACAGAGCATTAAATAGCCAATCAAATTTCAGCTATTAATTTCCAATGGGGAAATGTAAACTACAGTCATTCTTAGACTGTTTATAGAAGGGTTCTCAAACTTTGCACAGTTGGTCACTGGGTGAATGAGATTTATGTTCAGTAAAGTGGGTGAAGACTGAAAAAGCCAATCAAAAGTCACCAATTGCTTTTCAAGGGGAATATTTAAATTGCTGCCATTCTTGCATTGTTAATGGCTGAAGCCTCAAACCTGGTATAGTTGGCCATTGAATGACTGGGGTTCATATTCAGAAAAGGGAGTGGAGCCACAAACAGCCAATCAGGTTTGTTTCATTTTAATGGGAAATACAAATTATTGATGCCAAAGACCCCATAAACTCATAAACTTGGTATACAGAGGCAACCATCATCATTCCCCTACACATCATTGCAGTTGCCTGGCTGCCATGTTAAGTTTTGGACTTTAATTGTTTTTTAGTAACATGCCTGCAACAAGCATGCAGACAATGGCATCAAAGCATTTGATCTGCATGGTCAATATGGGCCAGCGATTTCAAGTAATAAAGTGCAGAGCACCAGCACAGAAGTACAGACATTGACTATTATAGAATGGAAATGGCAGCCTCTATTCCTCATACTTAAGGATTTTCTTTTCCTAAAAAAAAAAAAAATAATAAAACATCTGAAGTTATACAAAAAATCCACACAATTCTATCTGTATACAATGAACAGAGGCGCCAAAAGTATAAGATTAGATTAAATGAGCTTAAAAACCAACTTAAATGGCAAAATTGAAGGAGGAAGTAGTGGTCTTACCTCCCTCAAGCAGACACGACAACGACTGCGATTCAGACAGTCAAACACATTTATTAGGAACTCCAAAAAGAAATGCAACGCGTTTCGCAGGTTCAACCCCGCTTCATCAGGCGATATAGGGAGGAGTATCAAACAATCTGCACAAGGATTCAAATTAAGCGCCTCTTTACAATTCTATCTGTGCCTTCACAGGTTAGTCACTCCTTCAGAGGTTTTAGCTAATAACATAGAGATGAGCAGCAGATAAAATGATGCCACATTAGTTGCCAGAATTAATCAAAAATTGACCATGTAAACTAGGTTTTCTATGCATAAAGGAAAAAAAATCATTGTGCATCGCATTCAGGCAAATCACAATGGTCTCTTCCCACTAACAGCAAATCTAGGAACCAATCACTCTGGTATAAAAAGGAACTTCCTTAGCTGTTAGTGGATCTGAAACGAGTGAGTGACTGACTTTATATGGGGAGAAAATGGCTGTTATAGAGAAAGAGAAGACTGGGGCATGGGCTTTAAATTTATTAGCGCGTCACACAGGTTGCCACTGGAATCCTCTTCTACTCCTCCATGATGAAGCTGGTGGAGGTTAGTGACCTTGTGCTCCTCCATCCATCTCAGTTGTGGATGCCCCACAGATATGCACTCTGGACAAGGCAGTTATCATCTTGGAGGTGTGTTTGCAGTCGTTATTGTGTTGTAATACTGCCCAGCCTGTGGCCCAGTTTCTGAAGAGAGGTAATAATTCTCTGCTTCAGTATGTCACAGTACATGCCTGTATGCATTGTTCCCTCAATGAACTGTAGCTCCTCAGTGCCAGCAGCACTTATGCAGCCCCAAACCAGGACTCTCCCACCATCATGCTTTGCTCTTAGCAAGACACAATTGTCTTTGTACTCCTCACTAGGGATACATGATCACATTTTTTCTGCTCGATTTGTGGTGAATTGGGCTTTTCTCCCTTGCCGCAGATTTTCATGATAATGGCGTACATTCACGTACATTTTTCTCATGACACATTTCTGCAAATCCACTGTCAATTTTTGAGGTGGAAATACATTAAGAATATTGCAACTTAAACGGTTAATAGAAAAGCCTATACATGCTAGAATCAGCCCATTTTCTAGGTATGTTATGGAGAACAGTGGAAATAATGGAAGCATATCTTAATGATGTGAAGTTCCACACTCCAAAACCTTTTTAACCCCTTGTCACCCATGCAGGCTGGTATAGACAGATTATATATGAGCTATACCAGCCTGCATGGTCCATGATATGGGGGCTCTGGAAGAGAGGGGTGGCAAAGTCTCTCCCTTCTCCCCCCCAAAACCCTTGTCCATACAATGGAAAAGGGGCTTATCCCCTCCTCTGGTGCCCAGGAGGAGGGTTGGGGTAACTATCCCCATTGCTGTAGGTGTAGGCCCCCGGGGAAGGGGGAGTTCATGGTGGCATCTGAAGGTCTTCTTTAACAAGGGAGTATACCCAGGGCACCCAAAAAACCCTGCTTTGACAACCCTGGCAACCTTTGCACTGCCACATGCTAACCCCCACTCAGCTTTAAAGGGGAACTTCAGTCTAAATAAATAAACATACTGTCATTAAGTTACATTAGTTGTATTAATTAAAATAGATGGGTAATGTAATCTCTTACCCACCCTGGTTTAAAAGAACAGGCAAATGTTTGTGATTTCATGGGGTCAGCCATCTTTTTCATGGGAGCAGCCATCTTTTTGGTAGAAAGGAGGTGACAGGGAGCATGAGACACAGTTCCAACTGTCCCATGTCCTGATCACCCCTCCCAGCTGCGCGTGCTAGGCTTCAAATCTCAAATTCAAAATTTAGAAAAAATGTTTGCACCAAAACAGCAGGAGGAGAACAACAACATCAGAAATCCTATCATGCTTTGCACAGCATCAGGGGAAAATGCCTGGGCAGTTTTCTTCTGTGCAGCTAAAAATGAGGGCTGGGTAAGAAAAACAAAGTTCTGATTCTGTGAAACTGTTAAAGAAACACCAAGCCTTTTCAGTGCTGCTGAGTAGATTTTTAGTCTGGAGGTTCACTTTAAGATACTACTACTGAGGGTCCATTTAGAAGTTGCAACTCAAGCACTTTGAGTCCCATAGAGTAAAAATTCTATTCAAGTGTTAATGTTTACACTTAAAACATCTGAACATGCTACTCAATGTCACACCTATCCCACAGCCTACGCAATTACCCAATAGGCATATATTTGCTAGTGTACTATAAATCTACAGAACAACCAGACCAAAGGATTAATAAAATAATTTTGTTGGTAATCATGCAAGCATGTATATGTATAAGGGCTCGTTTTCCATATGTGAGCTTTTAGCCGCGCATATGGAAACACTATCGCAGGGACATCAGAGAGTATACAGATTCACCACTGAATCGCAAGCACATGGTTTCCTGCATTTTGGGTTGATTGCACTCACGAACCCATTCATTATAATGAATGGGATTGCAACTGCTGCCCTTGGGGGAGTCATGTGCAACATAGAGCCATGCTAACGCACTGCACTGCATAGTGGAAACACGCCCTTAGGATTGATGATCTCAGAGCATAGAAGTATAAAAAGTTTACTATTAGAGTACAGAAATATATTTTTAGAATAAACACCTTGTTTAGGAGTCTTTTTTCTCCAGGACAAGGACCAGGACTTCTTTTTGCGTTTCTTTGTCTTTTCTGAGATTGGTGATCCTGCTGCAGCATTGCCTTCTGAAATACCAACAAATACACAATAAATAGACAAATGAAGTTAGAATAAATGGAAAATATTATTAGAAAATGCCTCAATCAACTGTACTCAATATTTTTATTAAAAATGATTTCCACTTATGAGCACAAATTTCACATAATCATAGTTTTGCATCATAGCTAGCAAATTCGTAATGCAAAATTTTGGAAAAAAAATGTAATTAATTTAAGTTGTAATCATAATAAGGAACAATAATTTCACAATTATGCATGATTTTGTGCTGATTTTAGTAGTTAATAGCATGCTATTGTCATCAAAATCACTATATAAGTTAAAGAGAACAGTGGGAACAAGAAAAAATTTTTTTTCAAAAAGACCTTGTAGTTTTTGAGAAAATAAAAAATTCTAAGAAAAATATGTTTTAAACAGTAAAATTACATTTTGCTGTGCAAAAACACATTTTTCCTTTGAATTTTTTCAACTGATTTTCTCAAAAACTACAGGGTTTCTTTTACACGTTTTTTTTCACTTATTCCCACTATTCTCCATAAAGCATGAGGGTCAGCCATACTATACCAGTAAAAAAACAAAAAAAACCTAAAAAAAACCCCCCACATATATAAGTAGACAAAAAGTTGTTTTACTTACGTAAAAGAGAAAGAGAAGACTGTTCCATCTTTACTGCTTCTGACTGAACCAATCCTGATGTAATTTCCTCACTTAGGGCTCAGCCACACTATAAGCACTTTTCTGAGCGCTTTGCGATTGATATGCACTTTCTAAATGCTTTTTAAAAATTGCTCCCCTTCACTTTCATTAAGATCGCAATAAAAATTGTGTAAAAATCGCAGCAATTGTGCAATTTTAATGAAAGTAAATGGGAGTGATTTTTAAAAAAGTGCTAATCAATCACAAAGTGCTCAGAAAAGTGCGTATAGTGTGGCTGAGCCCCCACTCTTTTTTTTTCTCCTCTGCCTGAAATGGTGTATGCCGAATTGCATTTGCCTTGTAAACACATGTGAGCAGAACATAGATCATGTTTTAGCTGCTTCTGCAGAGAGGTGAGGTGATTTATCTTGTTTCGCTACTTAGCCTCTTGTCACACTGAACTACACTCAGCCAATCAGTAAGCAGGAGGAATGTGGGAGGAGAAGAAGGGAAGATAACAAGCTTTCCTCTCCCCGACATTTTACAAGAAAAGAGCCAGGCTGACTAAGATAAGATTGATTACAGCAGACATATTTATATTTATATTGGAATACCTGCAATGTAGGATCAGTATGTAGACTACATAATAAGCGCAAAGCACTTGTGCATCACGTTTTCAGAAACACACTATGGCTTCAATTCACTAAGACCTATTTTTGGTATTTTTTGCAGTGCATGGAAAATGAATTAAACGTGGTACAATTAACATTTTTATTTTTTATACTACAAATAAAGTGCAAGTCCAAGGTGCATAAACTTAACAAAGAATTTGGATCAGCTCAAAATCATTAGCTTCTTATTACCATGTGTTTTTATTATGACCCTTCTTTTTTTACCTCAATAATTTAATTCATCTGTATTTTTCTCTGCTCTGTTTCCTCCCTTCTACAACCTTCCGAATGGCTGTTTGTTAGTTACCAACAGCACGTGATAAAATACCGAACATCTGAGGGCTCATTCACACTAAAGGTGTTTTTGTCCAAATTTAAGCACGGACGTTTTTTCAAAAATGCCCTGAAAGTGCTTACACCATTATTTTCTATGAGACAATTCATTTCCGATCTGCTCAGATAAGTGGTGCATGGACCATTTTTGAGGCGATTTTACCTCAATGGAAGGTATAGGGAAAACGCAAACGCTCACAAAATTGCTTTGTGCAGAGAAGGAGTTTGCGTTTTTAAATATAAATAAATTGTATTTGTTCTTTTCCGTATCAAAGATTTCACTTCCTGACTGACATCAAGAAGTGCAAAAACACAATCGCTTGGCAAAACCACTTAGAAAAGCAGTTAATCGCCGGAAATCATAAAGAAAGATCACCTCAAAAAAGGGCGAATGTGGACAGACACGGGAACGGAACACAATGTGAACAAGGCTTCACTTGTTTTACTGCATCATCTATTCTTTGTGAATTGTTGGCATTTTTGCGTTATTTACCTTGCAAGTAGGTAATTTACATCAGTAGTCAGTAATTTCAGTTTTTATTCAACAACAGCCTTAGTGAATAGACATTTAACAAAATGTTCAGTAAAATCAGTTGTTTTCTGTTTAACAGCAAGCACTAATGATTTGTGAATAGAAGCCAAGCCAGAGACAAAATGACACACCAAGTTAAATGTAGAGAAAAATGGACACACGCATGGAGAGACATAGGCACACAGACATCTCTGGTGAGTTTGCATACATGCATGTAGACAGGTAAACAAAGACACAGACACAAACAAATGAAATATGGTCTGGTATGAGTGGTGGAGCAGGTATGCTGCTGACATCAAATCAACAACAAATGTTAATTCCAGTAATATCTTTAATGGCTGACTGTACATTGTTTATTGCAAGATTTGGAAATATTAAGTTTCCTCTTTAGGCATTATGCAGAACTGGATCAGAAAAAAAACGTAACATTTCAAAAGCTTGTTATAAACCACGTACAGTTTGTCAATATTTGTATTACTCGATTCAAAGTTTGTTGGTTTGATGACACAAACACACACTCATTCTGACGAATAGCGATGGTCAATGACAGTGATCTGCAAACTTGGCTCTCTAGCTGTTAAGAAACTACAAGTCCTACAATGCATTTGCCTTAATGAATAATGACTGCGGCGGTCAGACTCCTGCAATGCATTGTGGGACTTGTAGTTTCTTAAAGGGACTCCGAGCACCTCTCATGGGCATGCCTTTAAACCAAACGACTTCCAACAAAGTCTTGCTATGACCCCTCTGGAGGAGCCTACCTATAGGGGGGGCACTCATCTAATTACTTATGCTGGGAGGGCAACCTAAACTGATTGACTACCTATACAGGAAGGATCTGGCTATTTATCCTAGGGGTGACCTCTGGCTACCTGGCTACTTATAATGGAGGGCTAACTCTGGGGACCTACACTGGGGGCAACCTCTGATTAAAAATCCTGGGGGCAGCTAATTCTCACTTCCTATACTGGGGGGCACCTCTGGCTATCAATACTAGGGTGGACACCTCTGGATATCAATACTGGAGGGACACCTTCAGTATGCACATGGGGCACAATTGGATATGGTGCACAAATGCATATGGGGTGCAGTTTCAGTGTTTGCCATAGGTGCAAGATACACCCCTGCCCCATGGCGCCAGTTCCCCCCATAGCCACGTATGTGTTAGTACGCCATTAGTCAGTGATCAGCTTGGAGCAGGATGAGCTGAATAATGGCTCACCCTGCTGCTGCTGATATTTCCAGTGGCATAAAAAACGATTCCCTCTCTAAAAAAAGGAAATTTCTCTTCACTATCGCTGGCAATCGCATTACAGGCACAGATTTCAGCATTGCAGCTATAGCTGCACTGATATCTGGTGCTATATGGCTGTGCCCCTGCACCAATGTGACCTGTTTCACCATAAGCTGCATTATGGCTCCCTTTGTTTCTGGCAAATTGCTCTCCATGGCCCCCAAGGCAGCTGCCAGGCCACTCCAGGTCTCCCCCCAATTAGAGATGGCCCGAACAGTTCGCCGGTGGGCAGTATTCAGCGAACATTGGGCTGTTCACCGTTTACGTTGAACACAATTTTTGTCAAAAAAAATCACATTCGCAGTTTTCCCATACACTTTAATGGAAGGTGAACAGCCACCGACTTTAACAGTTAATAGCAAAGCCCCCTTATATGCTAGAAACACCAATGCGTACGGACCCCCTGAAAACCCTTCCAGAGTCACAACGCTTTTGCCAGGGATTGTTATACAGCCACAATATGGCTGTATAATGACCCCTGGCAATTTTATTCTATTTTTGGAAACTTTTTCTTTAAAGGTTCAGAATGTGGAAAATAAAAAAAGGGATCCCCCTCCTGAGCCTCTTTAACCCCTTGTCCCCATGCAGGCTGGGATAGCCAGAATGCAAAGTCCCGGCCGAGTGGGGTTTCACACCCTGAGCTGTACCAGCCTGCATGGTCCATGGTATGGGGGGGGGGGGTCAGGTGGGAGGGGCGGCCAAGCCTTTTTCCCCCCTGGAGCCCTTGTCTAAAAGTTTTTTATTTTTCTTAATTATCCAGAAATACTTACCTGTACCTTTAAAAAAGTTCCCATGCCAATATCCTCGGAAATAACCCACACCACTATCCACAATCTTGTGATCTTCAATTACATCTTGATTGATGATCTTCGCGCACCGCCACCACACATGCCACTCCCCCGCGCACTGCTCTCAGCTATACTATAGCTGAGAGCAAAAGTATTGTTACATTTTCCTCCAAGGCTCCCCATTGGTTCCTTAACAGAACAATGGGGATCAGGAGGCTCCCCATTGGTTGGTTGAGGAACCAAGGGGGGACCTTGGAGGGAAATTTAAAGATGCTTTTGCTCTCAGCTATACCAAGTGTAGCTGAGAGCGCGTCCTATGCGATGCTTTACCACCAGCTCCCGCTGTCCTCCCCACTTGCCCACACCTATCACCCAGGTCAGGCGTGGAAGACAGGGAGGGCAGCGGGAGCAGGTGGTAAAGCGTCCGCATAGGATGTGCTCTCAGCTACACTTAGTATAGCTGAGAGCTGGCAGCGGGAGCGGCGGTGGCCGGCAGAGATCTTCAATCAATATATAATTGAAGATTGCAAGATAGAGGATATTGTCGTGGGACATTTCCGAGGATATTGGTGTGGGGACATTTTTTTAAAGGTACAGGTAAATATTTCTGGTTAATTAAGAAAAATAAAAGACTGTTCTCGTTGTGTTTTTATTTCACTTAAATCTTTGTGAAAATGGATAAGGGGTACTTTGTACCACTATACTCATTTCTCCTGGGAGAGGTGTGGGAATCTAGGGGTCCCCTTTTTAAAGGGGACTCCCAGATGCCACCATAACCCCCACCTCCTCCTCTGGCACTGGAGGAGGGGAAGAGCCCCTTGTCCAGGGATTGGGCAAGGCTTCCAAGGGGGGGGGGGGAAGGCTTGGCTGCCCATACCATGGACCATGTGGGCTGGTATAGCTCAGGGTGCGAAGCCTCACATGGCCGGAGTTCCACATTCTGGCTATTCCAGTCAGCATGGGGGACAATGGGTTAAAGAGGCTCGGGAGGGGGGAACCTCACGTCATTTAAAAAAAAATTCCAACACTCTGGACAGTAAAAAAAAAAGTTTCCAAAAATAGGTAAGGCTGACCAGGGATCTTTATGCAGCCATATTGTGGCTGTATAGCGATCCCTGGCCAAAGTGTACGGACCACCTGGAAACCCTGTCATGTAATTCATTGCTCTTTCTTTTGATATATGTAAATTTACACTACTGTTAGGTTTGCTACATTATCTGTCATTTACCACATTTAAATGTATACTTTTTTCGTATGAAACTTTAAAATTGTCTTTCTCAAAAACTATAGGGTCTTTTTGAAAAATGTTCCTCTTGTACCCACTGTCCCCCTCCATATACCCTGCAAATTTGGTATTTCTAGCATACAAAGGGGCTTTGTTATTAAACATTAAAGTCGGCGGCCATTCGCCTGCAAACAGCCGATTTACAAAAAATTTTTAGGAAATTTGCGTTCAAAATTTGCGAATCCAAAATCTGATGATCGTGACATCTCTATCCACAACTATAGTGTTATCCATGGCGCCCCTGCAGAGTTTTCTTTTTTTAAACATTTGGGTTTTTTTATTGCCAAAGCATAAAGAGCATTACAGTAGATACAATTTGTATGCATTCAGTTGGCATATATATTTTTAACAACAAGTCCAAACAGATCAAAATAATCCTGTGGAAGTGCAGGTATAAGAGGTATAACATGAACTGAGCACAAAGAGTGTGTGAAAACATCTATAAACTACTTACTTATTAACCACCCTGGCATTCTATTAAGATCGCCAGGGCGGCTGCGGGAGGTTTTTTTTTTAATAAAAAAAAAAACTATTTCATATGAAAGCCCACTAGAGGGTGCTCCGGATGCGTTCTTCTGATCGCCTCCGGCGGCCAGAAGTAACACGGAAGGCCGCAATGAGCGGCCTTCCGTGTTTCGCTTACCTCGTCGCCATGGCGACGAGCGGAGTGACGTCATGGACGTCAGCCGACGTCCTGACGTCAGCCGCCTCCGATCCAGCCCTTAGCACTGGCCGGAACTTTTTGTTCCGGCTACGCTGGGCTCAGGCGGCTGGGGGGACCCTCTTTCGCCGCTGCACGTGGCGGATCGCCGCGCTGCAGTGGCGATCAGGCAGCACACGCGGCTGGCAAAGTGCCGGCTGTGTGTGCTGCTTTTTATTTGATGAAAATCGGCCCAGCAGGGCCTGAGCGGCAGCCTCCGGCAGTGATGGATGAGCTGAGCTCGTCTATACCGCCCGGCTGGTTAAGCATGTAAACTTTTTAGTATTGAGGGGAGAGAAGTCAGGTAGAACATGTGTATCATAGCATCAGATAGGCCCACTATGGTTACCGGGTGTGTGACGTATTTTCTCTTCTAGACTGATGTTAGCATTTGCTAAGGCAAGGACATGGGCTAGAGGAGGAGGGTCAATTGAATTCCAGTTGGATACAATTTGATGTCGAGTTGCACATATAATCTGTGATATTTCTAGTCGGTTTGGTGAAGGTATTTGTTCCAAGCCCACATGGAGTAAAGCAAGTTGTGGTGTTAGTTTAAAGGGCGCCCAGATATGGGCTGCAATATGTAGGTTGATTTCCTTCCATAATGACAGGATAGGTTTACAGTACCACAATATATGAATCCTAAAGCCCCACATTTCCTCCAGCACTCAGGGGTTTGGTCTTTTTTATATTTTGCTAGACGGACGGGGGGGGGTGATATACCAGTGTAGCAGGATTTTTTGTAATGTTTCCCAATGTGTGGTGCAATGGGAGTATCTGAGAAGTGAAGCAGAGGCTTGTTGGATTTGGTCCAATGTGAGGTGAATGTTGAGCTCAAGGGACCAGTATGTAATACATTTCATTAGTCGATATTCAAAAGACATGAGTAATTCTGAGTAGCTTAATGATATGCCTTTTTGAGCGGAATTGGAGCTCTGACAAAGTTGAGAATTGTCTTAGGTATACTGGGAAGAGTTCCTTTTATGGACGCACAGGTGTGTTTTAGCTGGAGATAAGTAAAGAATTCCGTAGGCAGAGTTTTGAGGTCTTTTTGGAGTTGAGAGAAGGGTTTAAATTGGCCTTCTTGTAGAAGGGAGGAATAGTCTATTTTTTTATATTTATTCCAGTTGCTGAGATTGATATTTTCTATTAAAAAGGTTGTTATTGTCAAATGGATGGGAGGAGTGAGGTTATCATTCAGTGTTTTTTTTTTTTCAAAAGATATTTCCAGGAGTCTATGGTGATTGATATTGTTGGGTACAGGTGTTGGATATTTCGGTTATGAATTAGATTTGCCACTAGGAATTCGCTCAGGTCTCCTTGTACAATATTTTGTTCTATTACTGCCCACAGGGGTACTTCATTAGTCTTTTGCCACCAGAATTTAGAAATGTCCACGTTGCAAGCATGATATAAGGACAAAATGCAGGGGACCCCCAATCCCCCTAGATTTTTAGGAATTGTAATGGTTTTGAGGGCTGTTCTATGTCTTTTACCTTGCCATACGTAGTGTGTAATCAGTTTGTTCATTCCCGTAAAGAAATTACGTTTGATTGGAATATTGATCGTTCTCAGCATGTATATGATTTTGGGCAGAGTTTGCATTTTAAATGCTGCTATTCTCCCAGCCCAGCATAGCTGGTGGGCAGCTAGGTTTTTTAATTCAGTTTTGATATTACGTAGAAGGGGTAGGAAATTTGTTTTATAGAGGTCTGCGGAATTTGTAGTTAATTTAATACCCAGATAGGGAATTGATTCTGTTGCCCAGGGGAAGGGGTAATGTTGTTTGATATATTGGGCGGTGGTATGGGGAATAATAGTACCTAGAATGAATGATTTAGATTGGTTAATTTTGTAGTAAGAGGTGTTAGAGAAATTGGTTAGCTTGTCGATGAGTGGTGGAAGTGATTTGAGAAGGTCAGTTATTGCTAAAATCGTATCATCCGCAAATAATCCAATTTTGTGCTGGTAATCATGTATTTGTATACCTTTGATTTTGGGGTTTTGTCGGATGGCCGCCGCAAATGTGTTTCCATTATTAGTGTGAAGATTAGGGGGGATAGTGGGCATCCTTGCCGTGTTCCATTTGTAATTTGGAAAGCCTTTGATGTAAAACCTGAGGAGACTACTTTTGCTGTAGGACCCGAGTATAAGGCCATAATGCTTCTGTGTATTAGACCCGTTATGCCAAAATGGGTTAGGGTGCAAGAGAGAAACCCCCAATGAACCCTATCAAATGCCTTCTCTGCATCTAGTGAAAGAAGCAGAGAAGGCATTTTTCTGAGCTCAATAAACCTTAAAATATTAATGAATCTTCTTGTGCCATCACTGGCTTGCCTTCCTTTAGTAAAGCCTACTTGGTCTAAGCCTTTAATGGTAGGCAGGATTGGGAGAAGTCTGGAAGCAATGATTTTTGCATATAATTTAGTATCTCCATTAAGGAGCGAAATTGGTCGGTAATTTGCGGGGCTGCTCTCATCCTTCCCTTGCTTTGGGATTATGGAGATCTGTGCTTCGAGAAATTCCTTTGGAGGAGATCCTTTTTGCATAATCTCATTAAACATTAAGCATAGATGGGGTGCTAGAAGAGTTGAGAAGGTTCTGTAATAATAATTACTGAAGCCGTCCGGGCCTGGAGCTTTATTATTTTTTAGACTTTTAATTGCTGAGTGAACCTCAGTAATTGTGATTGGGGAATTAAGTAGGTCCAATTGTTCTTTATTTATTGCCGGTAATTTTATGGATTCTAGAAAGTTATTGATAGTATGGGGAGTGGGTTGTGGGGTGTTAGGGTCATCAGCTAGGTTATATAGGCCACCACAATAGTCACTAAATGCATCTATGATGTGCTTGGGGTTTTGTAGTTCTTCTTTAGTAAAGGGATGTATAAGTTGCTTTATCCTAGTTTTTGCTTGGTGAGCTTTTATAATATTAGCTAATTTCTTTCCTGCCTTGTTGCTTTGTGAGTATGAGTTTAATTTAGCTTTGTTGAGGAGGTATTGGTAATTGTCTTGTAGTAAGAGCCTAAATTTATGCCTAAGTTCAAACAGCTTTTTATCGTGTTCAGTGTTAGGCGAGGATTTGGAAAGTTGTTCGTAGTTTTTTATTTCACCCAATAGATAGGTTAGTTTTTCATTTCTGTTTCTTTTTCTAATTGTGCCCTGCCTGATAAGGATCCCCCTTGTATAATCTTTATGGGTAGCCCAGAAAGTAGAGGGACCTACCAGACCATTATTATTAATTTGAAAAAATTCCCTCAGTGTGTCTTTTAGTTGTTGCTGATCGTTAGGGGTAGAGATCAAAGAGTTGTTTAGTTTCCATGCGTTAAACCTGGGTTTTTGGTCATCAAGCTGTAATACTAAGGAGATGGGGGCATGATTTGACCATGTAATCTGATGAATTTGAGTATCTCTTACAAGTTGAAGGGTTGAGCTATCCACCAAAAAGAAATCAATACGTGACCAAGATTTATGAACATTGGAGTAATGTAATCTCTCTCGCTGGCGTGCATTACTCTCCAAGGGTCATACAAGCCTTCCAGGTGAAGAGTTTTTTGTAGGGATGGTATTTTGACTCTGTGTGGGTGGGTAGAGTCTATTTTGAGGTCAATACATATGTTGAAGTCTCCCGCCACCACCAGTGTCCCCTTCATGAGGTGTTTAAATTTGCATGTAAGGGAGTTTACAAATTTTAGCTGCCCAGAATTTGGGGTGTAGGCATTTACTAAAGTGAGTAATTTCTTATTTATTTCGCATATTATGATCAGGTAGCGACCATATGGGTCTCTGATTATGTCTTTAATGTCAGTATCTAGGTTGTTGCGAAAGGCGATCAGTAAACCTCTCTTTTTTGTGTGGAAATTTGCAAAAGAAATGTTTGGGAATTCTTTAATTTTAAAGTAGTGCTGTGTGTAGTTAAGCAGATGGGTTTCTTCAGCCAGTAATATGTCTGTTTTCAGACGTGCTAATTCCTTGCTTAAAGCAAATCGTTTTTGTGGGGAATTGATGCCATTGAGATTTAAACAGGTAATTGTGAGAGTCATGGTGGGTACCAGTAAAGCTGTTTAGAGATAGCATATATGTGGCCATATTTAATACAATACGGAATGATAATCAGCGGTAGCATACGAATAGACTTCTCATTAGACAGAAATAATACATACCAAAGGACATTTAAGCATAGCTTATAGAAAGAGCTAATAACAGTAACAGAATAACGACAGTGAAACATGTTGACAGTAGTGTCATTAGTGTAGTCGCTCATGATGTTGGAGGCACTATTTTTGCGGGGAGAAAATGTGGGAGAGCCCCACAGGGAAAGGATCAGCCCGTTTTGGGCGAAGTGGAGTCAAATGGATGGAGGAAGGTGAAAGTTCCGAATGGAGGGAAAGAGGTTTCCCATGCAGCTAGTCTTTTCCTTTGTTATGCCAGTCAAATGGGTTTTGGGTTTTGTGAGGCGCTTTTTTGTCAGGGAAAGTTGGTTTGTCAGCTTTGATCTTCCAGCTTCTAAAGAGGCGTAGGCCCTCTTCTACAGTGGTGATTACATGTGTTGTTCCGGCTTTAAGGATCAGTAACTTAAGGGGAAATCCCCATTTATATTTGATCTGGTGGTTAGATAGAGTGGCAGTTATTATTTTTAAATCTCTTCTGAAGTGCAGGGTTGCTTGCGATAGGTCAGGGAAGATTAAGATGTGTTTATAAAGATCGCCCAGCCGGGCTGCAGCTCTCTTAACCAGCTGAGCGGTCTGGACGAGCTCAGCTCGTCCAACACCGCCAGCGGCTGCCGCTCAGGCCCTGCTGGGCCGATTTTCACCAAATAAAAAGCAGCACACGCAGCCGGCACTTTGCCAGCCGCGTGTGCTGCCTGATCGCCGCCGCTCTGCGGCGATTCGCCGCGAGCAGCGGCGAAAGAGGGTCCCCCCAGCCGCCTGAGCCCAGCGTAGCCGGAACAAAAAGTTCCGGCCAGCGCTAAGGGCTGGATCGGAGGCGGCTGACGTCACGACGTCGGCTGACGTCGATGACGTCACTCCGATCGTCGCTATGGCGACGATATAAGCAAAACAAGGAAGGCCGCTCATTGCGGCCTTCCTTGTTTATTCTGGGCGCCGGAGGCGATCGGAAGATCGCCTCCGGAGCGCCCTCTAGTGGGCTTTCATGCAGCCAACTTTCAGTTGGCTGCATGAAATAGTTTTTTTTTTATTTAAAAAAAACCCTCCCGCAGCCACCCTGGCGATTTAATCAGAACGCCAGGGTGGTTAAGCTGCTCCAGACCTTGTCTCAGATTTCTACACCTTTAAACCTATTTGTGCTGAAACTGGACTCAAAATACAGAGGAATTCCACCCACCACGACCAAGGCTACAACTACAACCAACCAGAACAATCGGATTACTTTGGATGGCAGAGATTTAAACTGGATTGAAATCCTCCATGAGGCTTACCACTGCTGAACACACCAAGCCTTCTAACAGCTGACCTGAAACAAGACCTTCAACCTCTCTGGAAACTTGATTGCCTGTGATTGCCCTCACTCCACCCTGTGAGTAATCCTTTATACATTATCCAAGGCATATGCACCAAGTGACTATTTTCCACATTTATGTTATCATTTATCTTCTAAAACAAGGAACTTTACTTAAAATAAATCTATGATCCAACTCTGTGTAGGAATGAAAGGATTTTGCACAGACCCCCTTTGATCCCAGCAGGACTCCAGAAGTACAAGCTATCTGAACAAGTCTATTGTCCCTAATGTCAACATACAAATACTCATCAAAGGACCTTTTCTCTGCATGCCCTCCCAAGAATCAATTACAAATTAACACCTCTCTGGCTCTCCTCCTAAAATCCTTTGGGATACTCAGGAAATGCAGAAGGGGGCGGAGAGGTAGTGGATCCAAGTATAAAAAACATATTTGCCCTCAGAAAAGCTTAATCACAGCTACACTCTGCAATGCCAGATCGATAAATAATAAGACTGCAACTATACATGACCTAATAGAGCTCTCTGATTTGACCTTTTTGACAGAGACCTGGCTTGGGAAGCATGCAGGCCCAACTCTTGAAGCAACCGTGCCGGCCAATTATTCAATCTTGCACTGTGAGAGACAAGTCGGCAAGGGTGGGGGGGTTGCCATATGCTTCAGATCCTCCTTGAACATAAGGCCCCTGCCCATAGGCCCCACTGAAACCTTTGAATGTATTGCAGCTCAACTGTCAGCAGAAGTAAACATCAACATATTGCTCATATACCGCCCCCCAAAAAATGGTCCAGCCTTTCTTAAGGAAATATCTGAACTCTTATCCTGCGTAACAGTGGAACACCCTAGATGGATCATCCTGGGAGACTTCAATGCATGGGTGGATGATCACGACTCCCAGCTAGGAAGTGAACTACTTCTCATAATGAATGAACTGGGTTTCTCTCAGGCTATCAACCTCCCCACCCATACGAAAGGGCACACCCTGGATCTTATATTTCATTCCGGACTTTTCATATCACACATGGATATAAACCCAGTGGTATGGTCAGACCACCACACCATCCACTTCTCTCTGACAGCACCAGCGATAAAACACAGAGGGAAAGAACTCATAAAATACCGTTCACTGAAAGATGTCTCACCCCAGCACGTTCAGAATATCCTCAACTTCGACGCATTAACCAATCATTGCGCAGACCCAGACTCCATGGTCCTGATATACAACCATGCAGTGTCATCTGCCTATGACGCCCTCGCTCCAGTTCGCATCAAACGATCTACACCACTTCACCATGCACGGTGGTTTGACAGCTCACTAAAGGACCTAAAGAAAGAAGTGCGCAGACTAGAAAGGAAGTGGCGAAAATCTCAGAATTCAAAAGATAAACACACCCTTGTCTCTCACCGGGAAAGCTACCAAAATGCGATCACCAAGAAAAAATCCTCCTACCTATCACAGGAGATCGCAAAGGCCGCCAACAGACCAGCCCAACTATTCCGCACAGTTGATAGACTATGTAATCCATCCTGTCTAAAACCCACTATAACTCCCTCAAAGGAGCTATGTGAGAAATTTGCCTGCTACTTTGCTGACAAAGTATCTTCTATTCGGTCTCTCATTCAGTCCACAGCACCCAAGACTCATGCAACTAATGGAAATAGCTGCAAAAACAACCTAACACCCTGGACTGATTTCAAAAGTATTAGTGAGGAAGAGATCTCAGACATCCTCTGTCGTCTCCGCCAGACAACCTGCGACCTGGACCCTGGACCAACTAAACATATGCTGAAATGCCCTGACCTGCTTGGTCCAGCATTTCACAAAATAGTAAATTGCTCTCTGCAAGCAGGGAGGTTTCCTACCTCTCTAAAAGAAGGAATCATCAAGCCCCTTCTCAAAAAACCTTCCATGGATCCAGATGCTATGAGCAGCTACAGACCTGTCTCCAACCTCCCCTTCTTAGGTAAAGTTATTGAAAAGGCTGTCTATCTGCAACTTGAAACCAGGCTGTCAGTAAACAACATCCTGGACCCTCTACAATCTGGCTTTAAGAAACACCACAGCTGTGAAACAGCCCTCATCCAAGTCTGCAACGATCTGCTCATGGCAAGGGACAGAGGGGAATGCTCCATCCTAATCCTGTTGGATCTCTCAGCTGCTTTTGATACAGTTGACCATGAAATCCTGCTTAACAGACTGCAGGAGTACTGTGGCATCAGTGGATCAGCCCTCCAGTGGTTCAGATCATTCCTGACTGACAGAACACAGAGAGTATCCCTAGGACCTATAATGTCCAAACCTGCACCTCTACAATTCGGAGTGCCACAAGGATCAATCCTATCCCCTCTGCTGTTTGCAATCTACATGTTGCCACTCGGTACACTTATCCAACGACATGGCCTGACGTACCACTGCTACGCCGATGACACACAGCTATACCTGTCCTTCAAACCTGGTGGAACAGACCCTACCCCAAAAATAAACTCTTGCTTAGCTGAGCTTCAGGCATGGATGAATGATAACTGGTTGAAACTGAATGCTGACAAAACTGAGGTCCTGTTTGTCCAAAGCCAGTGCTCGCCATCAAAACAGCTCTATCCTAAAGCAACACCAATCAGGATTGGGAATTCAGACATAAACAGCTCCAACCTTGTGCGCAGCCTTGGCGTACTAATCGATGGGGAATTGAGTTTCAGAAACCAAATTTCATCTGTAGTTAAATCTTCCTTCTTTCATCTGAAGAACATTGCAAAGATTAAACATCTGATTCCCCCAGAGGATCTTCAAACCCTAGTCCACGCCTTCATCACATCACGGCTGGACTACTGCAATGCCCTTTATGCTGGCCTCCCCAAAAAAGACCTGCGTCGCCTGCAATTAGTGCAAAATGCTGCTGCCAGATTGCTAACAAACCAGCCTCGCCACTGTCACATTACACCGATCCTTCGCTCACTGCACTGGCTACCAGTAGAATGGAGAATACTCTTCAAGATTGGACTGCTGACATTCAAATCCCTGCACAATCTGGGCCCTGGATACATGAAGGACTTGCTGAAGCTGCACCACACCTCTCACAACCTCAGATCAGCAAGTTCTATAAACTTGGTCACTCCCAGAGTGCACCTCAAAAAATCTGGAGACAGAGCCTTCTGTCATGCTGCCCCTACTCTTTGGAACTCCCTACCACACCCAGTAAAGACAGCACCATCCCTGGAGCTATGTAAATCCAGACTGAAAAGCCACCTGTTTAGCCTGGCATTTCCAGATTTATAAAATTCTTCCCCTGTACCACGATGGTCGGAGCCATGCTTATGCGCTTTGAGTCCCACGGGAGAAAAGCGCTTTACAAATGTTATTTGTTGTTGTTGTTGTTGTTGGTAAGCTTGGAGCTTTCCGCATTGCTTGTAGGATTGCTTCCTTTGCATGGAAGAAGGTGAGCTTAAGGACCACATCACGGGGTGTATTGCTGGGTAGCTGTTTGGGTTTAGGAACCCTATGTGCTCTGTCCATTAGTAGATCCTGTAAGGAATTTTAAGCATAAGTATATACACTGTCAGCCATCTTGTCTCCTGTAGCCATCTTAAGATCCATGTATAATATACTGAGCTTCTAATCTTTCTAAGTCTCTAGCTACAGATTAAATAATGTATCTTTCATGCACCACTTCACATGTACTTCTGCTTTTCTGCCTCTCTCTGGGCATAAAGGAAATTCTTAACTACATTGGCTTCGTGAAACCGAGAATAACTCTGGGCGTTCGCCCTAACTGTCATGACACCTGTAAGATATGTCACATGTTTATGTGAGGATTTTCCTGTCCTTTTTGGACAAATATGTAACTGGGTGAAAGGTTCCTTATCTATTGAGTCTGCGCAACCGATGTAATTTGTGTATAAAAGAAACCCTGCCTTAATACACATCAATCTGATTATCAACTGCAAACCTGCCTTTGTGACTTCATTGTAGTTGATTCAGGTTCAAACGCTGGTACCGGCCAGAAATCACAGAGCATTATTTCTAGGTCATCCCTGATTGTCAATTGGGTCTGAAAACTGTCAGGTAACTGGGGTGCAAGAGTTTTAAAAAGTTTTGTCAGGAAGGGTTTTAATTCTTCTCCTGTTACTGTTTCTGAAATGCCCCTGACTTTTAAATTCTGTCGCCTGTTTCTGTCTTCCATGTCAATCAGTTTTAGTTTCATCAGGGAAATGTCATCAGTGTTGGTGTCGACAGTATCCACCATCTTATTATATTCTAAAGAGAGGGCATTGACTCTATCTTCCGTGGCTGCGACTCTGTCTTCCATGTCTGAGATGGCTGAGTGTACTGATCTGGAGAATGAAAGCATTTCTGATGCCAGTGACTGGTGCAGTGTCAGCATCATGGTCTTAATGAAAGCTTGTGTGACTGGCTGGTCAGAAATTGGATAGTCCGCAAGCGGGCAGGGGGTCGCTTCATATGTGTGAAGAAGAGGGTTCAGGCCTACCTGGGTGGTGGTTGCAGGGTTGCCTGTCAGTCGCTGCTTTGATTTCACAAGGCTGCGCACCGAGGGAGAGCTGCCGGTGGAGGAGGATTCCTCTTCTGAGATCGCAGGAGCCTCTGCGGTGGTGTTCTCCGTGTCGCAGCCTGTGCTGTTTGGTTCCTGCCTTTCCCCGCTGTGAGCTGCGAGTGCAGGGGCCGGATCGGCGCCATTTTCATTCTGTTTCACAGAGCGCGCCCGGCTCTCCGTGAACAAATCAGTCAGCTTCTGTGGTCGCCCGCTGCTCTTTTTCCGCTTTCGGGACATCTCTGAGTCCATGGGCTCTACCTCGTCTGATGTGCAAGCCGGTGAGGCCATATTAGGGCTGTTTTGTGCCGCTTTTTGCTGCTGGGGAACGGAGCAGTGGGATTAGGCTGCCATCCACGCACGCCGCTAGCCATGCCCCCCCCCCCCCTGCAGAGTTTTCAGCAGTGTAGTGACTCACTTGTCAAAGTTGTTGCGCTCCTCCACTACTTTGTGCACACCAATCTTCAGCCCAGCAGGGGGGCCACTTTTTAGTGACCTGGCACATGTTTGTATATAATAACATGTACCAAGTAACTGACAAGATGCAGTCAGTGAAGATGAAGAATGGCAATTGTTAGTACATAATAACTGAGAAGATGCAGTGTCAGGTTTCCAGATATCAAAAAATTAATCGAGATTTATTGATTGAATAAAAACATAATTAATGTCCTTTAAAAATATAACCTTATAGGATTGTATGGTTTATTATAGATATTAGCAAGTATATCCTGATTTATATTATATATGCATGCATGTTTGATATATCATATGGATTACAAGAAATAGATTTCTTTATACTGTTTTATATCAAATGTAATGCTGACTCAAGAAGAAAGACAAAGAGTTTATTTTCCTCTAAGTTTAGATTAACTGACAAAATGCTGATCCAGGTATACATGACTATTCTTAATCTTTAGGCAAATCTTAAAAGTTTACTCTGCCTTGGACAATATTGAAGTCCCAGTGTCTCTAATTGTGATCCAAAGGTTAGAAGTGAAGACAGCTTCAAGTTAGAATAAAGACATATACAGTGGGTTGCAAAAGTATTCGGCCCCCTTGAAGTTTTCCACATTTTGTCATATTACTGCGACAAGCATGAATCAATTTTATTGGAATTCCACATGAAAGACCAATATAAAGTGGTATACACATGAGAAGTGGAACGAAAATCATACATCATTCCAAACATTTTTTACAAATAAATAACTGTAAAGTGGTGTGTGCATAATTATTCGGCCCCCTTTGGTCTGAATGCAGTCAATTTCCTATAGACATTGCCTGATGAGTGCTAATGACTAAATAGAGTGCACCTGTGTGTAATCTAATGTCAGTACAAATACAGCTGCTCTGTGAGGGCCTCAGAGGTTGTCTAAGAGAATATTGGGAGCAACAACACCGTGAAGTTCAAAGAACACACAAGACAGGTCAGGGATCAAGTTATTGAGAAATTTAAAGCAGGCTTAGTCTACAAAAAGATTTCCAAAGCCTTGAACATCCCATGGAGCACTGTTCAAGTGATCATTCAGAAATGGAAGGAGTATGGCACAACTGTAAACCTACCAAGACAAGGCTATCCACCTAAACTCACAGGCCGAACAAGGAGAGCGCTGATCAGAAATGCAGTCAAGAGGCCCATGGTGACTCTGGACGAGCTGCAGAGATCTACAACTCAGGTGGGAGACTCTGTCCATAGGACAACTATTAGTCATGCACTGTACAAAGTTGGCCTTTATGGAAGAGTGGCAAGAAGAAAGGCATTGTTAACAGAAAGCATAAGAAGTCCCGTTTGCAGTTTGCCACAAGCCATGTGGGGGACACAGCAACCATGTGGAAGAAGGTGCTCTGGTCAGATGAGACCAAAATGGAACTTTTTGGCCAAAATGCAAAACGCTATGTGTGGCAGAAAACTAACACTGCACATCACTCTGAACACACCATCCCCACTGTCAAATATGGTGGTGGCAGCATCATGCACGGGGGGTGCATCTCTTCAGCAGAGACAGGGAAGCTGGTCAGAGTTGATGGGAAGATGGATGAAGCCAAATACAGGGCAAACTTGGAAGAAATCCTCTTGGAGACTGCAAAAGACTTGAGACTGGGGCGGAGGTTCACCTTGACCCTAAACATAAAGCCAGGGCAACAATGGAATGGTTTAAAACAAAACATATCTATGTGTTAGAATGGCCCAGTCAAAGTCCAGATCTAAATCCAATCGAGAATCTGTGTCAAGATTTGAAAACTGCTGTTCACAAACTCTGTCCATCTAATCGAACTGAGCTGGAGCTGTTTTGCAAAGAAGAATGGGCAAGGATATCAGTCTCTATGTAATGATTGGTGTCAGCACACAGAGAGAATCTGATTGTTGATGATCTGCAGAATCATCAACAATACAGATGTATACTTGATTATGGATGATCTGCAGGATCACCAATAATACAAGTATGACTAACCTCTGGACACCAAATAAATAAAGTACTAGATGAACTGAAGGCTAGCTCCCGAGGAGTGGGAGATATAAATGGCTCGGCCAAGAGCCACCTGAGGGGCAGGTGGCCCTGGGCAGTGCAGAAACTATCTCCTAGATAGCAAGGGCCTGGTAACCAGGGATCAGATGGTAAACTGTACTGCAGCCAGAGGAAGAGACCACTGGCTGCTAACAGGCCGGACTCTCTGAGGAGCGAGAGTCCTGTATGCAGCTAACACCTGGTGGAATGGTGTTACTGCTAGTACAGATAGACTGAGCACTCTGGGAGAGTGACAGCTTGAGTGGTCGGGCAGGCCAGGTCGGCAACACACGAGCAGATTAGGTGCAGAGAGAGAGACTGATTCGGTAACCAGGTACAGGCAGGGTCTGGCAACAGGTAGGCAGATATGCAGAGATACCGAATCAGAAGACAAGAGCAAGGTCGACAGAGCAAATGGTCATAACATATCAGTATAACAAAATCCTAGACTGAGGTGTGAGTTCCTTGGTCTCGACACCCTGGAACTAGTCTAGAGTATAACACAGTATTGGTACAGTGTTCCTAAGCTTGGGTGTGAGGTCCTTGGTCACAACACCCTGGAACTGGTCTAAATGATAACACAGCAATGACACCGTATCCCTAAGCTTGGGTGTGAGGTCCTTGGTCACAACACCCTGGAACTGGTCTAAAGTATAACACAGCAATGACACAGTATCCCTAAGCTTGGGTGTGAGGTCCTTGGTCACAACACCCTGGAACTGGTCTAAAGTATAACACATCAATGACACAAACGTAATCTGGCTAAGTGTGAATTCCCAGGTCCTCCTGGTTCTAACACACTGTGGGATCTGACTGGTCTGAGTGCTCACACGTTAGTATTCGCAACGGCAGACAACCAGCAACTGACAGGCAAGAAGTATATATAGAGCAGCGCTCCTCAGCGCTGCCCAGCCCCACTCAGCTAATCACCCACTGCGCTGGGAATCAGCTGATTGTCCTGATCAGCTGATCCCTCTCCTATTGGCATAAAGGTCCTGCCTCCTAGCGCGTGCGCGCGTAACTCTCCATCTGTGTGCACTACTAGGCTCAGACAAACCAGACGCATGCTGCTGTGCGGAAACCGCCGGTCTGAACGCGGAGACAGCCACCCTGCTGCCAGACCGCACAGCGGTGTCTCCGCAATCCATTACACTCTAGATGTACAAAGCTGGTAGAGATATACCCTAAAAGACTGGCAGCTGTAATTGCAGCAAAAGGTGGTTCTACAAAGTATTGACTCAGGGGGCTGAATAATTACGCACACCCCACTTTGCAGTTATTGATTTGTAAAAAAATGTTTGGAATCATATACGGTTTTCGTTCCACTTCTCCTGTGTACACAACTTTGTATTGGTCTTTCATGTGGAATTCCAATAAAATTGATGCATGTTTGTGGCAGTAATGTGACAAAATGTGGAAAACTTCAAGGGGGCCGAATACGTTTGCAACCCACTGTATATCAGTTTATGCTCAATTCCCACTGTTTTTCACAAGAAACGGTCAGAGCTGCAATGTTTTAATCTTAACGTTTAACTCCTAGGCCAGACACCCAAGAACCATAATTTACTGAGTTGACAAACCATGAGTTGACCAAACCTTGGGAAATTCCAGCTAAATTTGTAAATGCTTAGAAGATGGTCAGTTTCATCTAGTCTGTGTATTTACAAGTATTGGAAAAAATTAAAAGAAATGAATTGTAAAACAAATAATATGCTTGTCAGATTAGGAGGGGTTCAAAGTTTAAAGGTTTTTATATACGCTCAGAATGCAGTATGAGTGTGCCCCCTGCTGGAAAATTACACATCCAGAAATGAAATCACATGATTAATATTAAGTTGATATTAAATGGGCTAGTTAATTAGAAGTTTGAAAGAATACACCCACCAACTCCAATTGGATCTTAGTTAATCCGTGGAGGTTGGATTATTGATAAGAGGGAACATAAATTAAGAGTGCATGGGACACTCGAGAGACACACTCTGGAAAGAAAGGACACACTCTTTAAAGAACACTCTCATCCTCTGCACGGAAAGAAGGGATCCCAGACTCTCACGCCCTACCAGCCTTGAGGCCACTCCCACCTAAGAAGTCATATTATTGGTAATTATAAATTTTAATTATATCAAAGCCAACTAAGTTAGGGGCTTGGATTTTTTAATGATTCTATACCTTCTATAGAATACCCTGAACATGTAACCTTCCTGGAATTGCAACTAGGAATATCCGTGTTTGATTTGGGCTCATTTTTGTCTACATTTTTTTTTAATGTATTTTATTTCCAAGCTTATAAGGAGATCAAAGATTGGTTGATATAAAAGTTTCATTTACAGATCAGGTCATAATTTCATATCTTTTCCTTTTGTCTTTACAGTTTTTTTTGAATGCTTACACACTAAAATTACAACTTTCCCACAATTTACAGAGCACCCAAAGAGCAAAATACATTCTCAAATAGGCACAACTATAAACACATTGTCAGCTTCACACTTTTTTGCAAAACTCTACACAGTGATTTTCAAAACACTATTTACACTAACACAATTTGTGTACATTTGACTCAAAAATCATTCATATAGACACTTCCTTGCAATATCAAAGCAAAGGTTCACAAATAAACACTCACATGAGCCAATTGGTTAAACACAGTCACCAGGTGTGTGCACACACACAAGTGCATAATTATGCACACACCAATCAGGTTTTTAAACACTATAAAAAGGCAACAAGATGCCAATCTTCAACAAAAATGGATGGTGTCAGAGCAAGAGGGAGAGTGCGGATGGGAGGAAGCATCCAGACAGAAAAAGGTGCAGGTGGAGGAAGAGGAAGAGGGAGAGGGAAAGGAAGACCCGGAGGAGGCATAAGACGTGGACAAAGAAGGCAACAAAATCTTTCGAATGAAATTCCTGCTACGCTTGTGGACCATGTAGTAAACCATGGACTTACAATGAGGGAGGCTGTGTTAAGAGTTCAGCCTAACCTAAGCAGGTACACAGTGGCATCAGTAGTTCACGCATTTCGTCAAGAGAAAAGGTGAGGAACCTATCTTCTGTCAGCAGTGTAGTAGTGTGTGTTTGAACCTTTTGTGAACACTTCACATAAATCGATACTACTCACACTGGGTGGTTGTCCAATTGCAAGTGGATTTTTAGATTTTGAAGAAACCCATCGCCACCCAGGTCTTTACTGTAAAGGTGGGTACACACATCAGATAAAAGTCTGTGGAAAATTAAACATCACATACCAATTTTACTCCCTACCATGTAGTATGAGAGCCATATCTACACAGTCTATTCTATTGAGCTGAACTCCCCATCAGATAGAAATCTTTGCAAGATGTTGTACGCAAAGATGCTGTACACATGCAAAAGCTCAGTTCCTGCAAAAGATCAGTTCCTGCAAATTGCATTCATACTCTATGATATCTGCAAATCCCATACACACAGACATTCATCTGCAGATCAGACAATCTTCTGCAGATCTGAAAATCCATCCTGGTGCATCTGATCTGCAGATGAATGTCAGTTACAGTAAACAAGGTGTGTATGAGATCTGCAGATATCATAGATGATGAATGCAATTTGCAGGAACTGAACTTTTGCAGATACTGATCTTTTGCATGTGTAGATCTTTGTGTACAGCATCTTGCAAAGATTTCTATCTGATGGGGAGTTCAGCTCCATAGAATAGACTGTGTAGATATGCTCTCATACTACATGAAGGGTGGTAAGATTGGTCTGTGATCTTTCATTTTCCAAAGACTTTTTTCTGATGTGTGTATCTAGCTTTAGTCCTCTGGCTTCTCTCTACTGTAATATACATGTTTGGGTCAGCAGTAGAAGGAGAAAGGAGGGGGGGGGGGAGGCAATCTGCAAAGAAACTTGGATCTACAGTAAAAAATGATGAAAAAAGGAAATAAAATACATTGTAAAAATTACAGTAAGGGCCTGTCTATGCTCATGAATTTTTACAATAAAGGTATATCAAACTGCTGTAAAATATGCACATAAAGTTTTGAATAATGTGGTCCATTTTGCACATAATCTGAGGTGTTGTGCTACTTGTGTGTGGTGTTGTGAATATTGTGTGAAGTGTTTGAAAATTGTGCTTAAGTAATTGTAAAAAACTGTAAAATTAGATCTTACTTTATAAATTAAGGGTTTACAACCCAGTAAAATTTAAACTTGCTTTTATATATATTGAGGTTTTTAGACCAGCTAGATCTGCTTCCATATTGTTCCCTTGTTAGATTGTGCATTACAATCAAGCCTTGCAAGTAAGATAAAATGTATGCCATCTTACGGTTACACAGCCTATTGTGATTGTTTGATTTTATCGGTTAATATCTGTGGTCAACTTTGCTCTGAAGTGTATAGTCAGCTTATACCGAGAAGTACCTTGTGGTTATTAATATCTGATGGTTATTGTTTGATTCCTATGATTTGATTTGTAATTATTCTGACAACTTGTGTATTTAATAAATTAATTATTTTAAAAGTAAATAGTTGTCCTGATTTTTCACTCTTTGTACCAGTATCTTGAGAAATTATCTATAAGTACTTAAGGTTGGGCGTTTAATATAGTAAGACTCCTTCCATTATTTTTGTAGGAGGCCTTAGCTTTTGATTTTACACATCAGGTTATAGTTTATATGACCGTATCGTATAAAAACGCCTGTCAGCAGTCAAGATGAAGATGTGAAGAAAGAGATGGGGATCATGGTCTGGAGCAGGCTTGCTCAACTCCCCCCCCCCCCCCCCCCCCCGCACAGGTTTACTGGGAGATATCCGGATAGAACTATCCGGGTATCTCCCGGATTCGGATTTGAGCAAGCCTGGTCTGGAGTAATGGAGAACCACACAAGACAGGACATTAAAGATATCAATGGAACCACCATTTGTTGGTTTGTTGTGTATGCATTTCTGGTCGTCGACTAACAACGTACCACACTTCACTCCAGACAGGACAGGTGAGTCACTATGCTGCCAAAAACTCTGAAGGGGCCCCAGGTGCAAAAATAAAGTTGAAGAGAGACCTTGGGGGCTACCTTGAGAGCACTAGGGCAATTGCTCAGGTTACCCCAATAGAACCACCAACACTGTGTCCCTATATCAGCCCAATAAATTATAATAGGTACCAGAAGGTAACTTTATATAAAAAAGTTCAATAAGAACTCTTTTGTGCACAGACTTCCCCCTGACTTGGCTTTACTCCTGAACACTCAGTTAGGTAAGGAAATGTTAGTTAAACAGGACAAGTCAAAGTATTATCAACTCCTGCAAATAAGGTAATACTGATAAAGACAAGCTGTTTCTCCTTCCCCTGGGCTTATTAAGAAGTATAATAATATAGCAATCAGCTGATGTCTAGAAAAAGCCTTGTTTTGCTTTTTGTTTTGTTTTGTTTTTTTACTTTTTTTTGGAGTTCGCTTTCATAAGGGTCTTTCCCGGGAGACATGTCAGCAATAAGTGGTCATTACCTCTTTTATAAAGCAGATCATCTATATATATAATAAAGTAAGTGCCTCAACCTTCAAACAAGAAGAAGAAGTAGTGCCCTGCCCCCAGGGCCGGTCCAAGCAAGAAGAAGGGGCTGGTCCAAGAAAGAAGTAGTGTCATATCAAACCAAGGGCAAAGAGGGATAATTTGCATATTCAGTAGCAGTGCATTGTGGGTAACCACAAATGTTCACTTATAGCTGAATTATTGCAGATTTGCTTCTGTTTTAAGAAGGAAAATTACACCAAGCTTTGCTTTTTTTAGTAGGAGGGCTTTTTGGTCTCTTTTATCATCCTATACATTCTTAGTAGTTTGGGTCACCCTGAGCTGCTTGGTTACTCTGTTGTACTGGTCCAAGCCCTATCTCATACAGCCGTATCAATCCCTGCCATGTACTGATGAGGACCAAAAGTCTGAAACAGGCTGTCTACATGTGGGATTGATATGACTGTGTAAAATTAAAAGCTATATACTTGCTTGGCTTACCAAGCAATGTACTGATGAGGACCAAAAGTCTGAAACAGGCTGTCACATGTGGGTTTGATATGACTGTGTAAAACTTAAAGCTATAGGCTTGCTTGACTTATCAAGGGTGAAAAGAAATTATTTGCATATTTAGTAGCAGTGCATTGTGGGTAATCACCAATGTTCGCTTTTAGCTGAATTATTGCACATTTCCTTCTGTTTTAGGAAGGCAAATTACATCAAGCTTTGCTTTTTTTAGTAGGAGGTCTTTTTGGTCCCTTTTATCCCCCTATACATTCCGAGTGGTTTGGGTCACCCTGAGCTGCTTGGTTACTCTGTTGTACTGGTCCAAGCCCTACCTCATACAGCCGTATCAATCCCTGCCATGTACTGATAAGGACCAAAAGTGTGAAACAGGCTGTCTACATGTGGGTTTGATATGACTGTGTAAAATTTAAAGCTATATGCTTGCTATACACCAGTGGCTCTGGATACTTGCTTGGCTTACCAAGGGGGAAAAGGGGTAATTTGCATATTTAGTAGCAGCTGCAGTGCATTGTGGGTAACCACAAATGTTCACTTATAGCTGAATTATTGCAGATTTCCTTCTGTTTTAAAAAGGCAAATTACACCAATACAGTGTGCGGCATTGCAGGAAGTGACGACAGTGGAACGCACGATGGAACACGGAAGAGGTGAGTCATCCCCACCCGCTGCCTCTTACTAATAGTGGCGGCTGCTACTGTGCTTAAGCAGGAGGAGGAGCACACATGGGGGACCCAGGTGAGGGGGGGTTCCTGCTGAGCTTAAGCTGGAGGAGGAGTGCACATGGGGGACCCAGGTGAGCTTAGGCTGGAGGTAGAGCACACATGGGGGACCCAGTTGAGGGGGGGGTCCAACCCCCCTCCCTGTCGCTGTGCCCAATACCTCCTTCCTGCCCTCTACCCTCTTATGTGGCGTATGGTACGCCGCGGGTCGGCTAGTAGCTTTATAAATCACAAAACACTACAATGGAGCAGATGCGTGAACACAGCAAATTTTTGTTTTTCACAAATGAAAGCAAAACTTTGAACTAACCCATTCAAAATCAGCAGGAAGTGAATCTGATTGTCCTTGGATATGCATACACTCTACATTATATCTGAATGCAAGCCAGAATTATAAACATTCCAATTACCACCTCTAATGACTACTAACATGTAAGTTTGCATTGCAAAACTAACCATTTGAACAGGGCGATCTCCCACCTGTGTCATTCAATTTAGGGTATAAGATCCGCCAGTAGTCACATCTTTTCTCCTCTTTATTGAAGAGGAGGACATCTTTGACATTCGTCTTATTAATTCCCAGCTCTTCAAAAATGTGTATCCTCTTTCCATCACTGCTGTCCTTTGTATCATTCTCAATTACCATTAAAAGGGGCTTCTCACCTGTACAAAACATACATAGATGAAAACTCTTACAACATAAATATGCCACAGGATGGCTACTTTAGTTATTGAGGCACTAAGTGTAATAAAAAACAAAAAACAAAAAAAACTACTATCTAATCCATCCATTTAAGAAATACGGCAATAACATAAAGGTGGCTAAAAAAAGTGGCAAGGTGGGGAGAGTGGATATGAGTTGCTCTAATAGGGCTGCAGAAAATTCTGTCCCTCAATACAGAGGGAAGCTTATTGACTAACAGGCAATAAAGCCCACCCCAGCTAGGTCAGGAGAGCAGAGGGGCAAGAAATTTAGGGCCAAAGACCATATGGCCTACTTACCATTCACCTCACACATCCAGCCTCCCACCCAAGAGTCCATCCTTCCTTGTATACTCCATTTCATTCAGCCAAGTTCTTGTGCTTATCCCTACTTCCATTGCCTGTAACCATCTCTTGGAAATATATTTGTGTTCCACACGCAGCACATCCACCCTCACCTGGCTGCACCAGTCATAAAAAGTATGAGGCCTTTAGACCTTTTCCCTGTTTCCCTGGGTTAAGAAGCCTACAGAAGATCTTTCATCCTTCCAGAAGCTGTGTCAACAAGATTCATCCTCACTGAAGATCCTTTGTTGCTTGTTGACCTCTTGTATATAGAAACTACTTGCTTGGGAACAACCGCAGCAACAAGAGTATGCAGATTGCTAAGCTGTAGAAAATGGTCAATGTGATGCTAATAACTTGTCTTGAAAGCCAATTGTTTGTAGCTTAGAACTTGGCCAATTTGATTGGTGAGGCTCTCAGCCACACACAATTTGCATTACGTTTGCATGCAAGCTGGTATTATTAGCATCTCATTGATAATCTCTAGCGAGAAATCATTGGAAACCCTTTAGTTATCACTTCCTGCCCACACCTGGGTGGGACAACGCTACCACTAGTGGAATTTCCGTAACCACTCGGCGACTGCTCCACGCGACTGGCAGCCCCAGGACCACTCCACGCCGATTGGCGTGAATGGCCCTGGGCGGAGATTGCAGGGGATCGCTCGCACCGATGTGTGCACATCCCCTCTAAAATGACTGAGCTCCGCCATCAGCCTTCCAGTGCCGATCACAGTTCTGAGACTGTTAGACGGCGAAATGACCGTCCAATAAGATTCTACAGTGCTGCAATCTAAGGCAGGGCTGTACTGGGGACAGCCGTGTCACTCAGCTGTCCCCTCCAGGCACAAAGGCGATCCGCTGTCATAGGCTGAAGCCTATGACAGCCGATCGCACTGATTGGCTGGTGGAGGAATTATAAAAATAAAAAAAATAGGGCTATTTATTTAAAAAATGCTAAAACAAATATTTGCAAAAAGTAAATAAACATCCTGGGAGCTATCATTGCCCACCAACAATACTAGAAGGTGTACACGTAACACTTGTGAGGTGCAGCAGGCCCAACATATTATGCTTGGGGTTTAGATAGCAGAAGGTGTAGGGGAGCGCTTACTATTCTCTGTCTGTTTATAATTTACTGTATGCCTAGCTGTGCTTTTGTCTTTAGTTTTACTTGTTTTTGAGTCACACACCTGCTACAAGCATGCAGCCAATGGGGTCACAACAGAGTCAAAGCATCTGATCTGCTCGTTTTGTAGCCATTGATTTAAAGTTAGTCCCTTTAAAGATTCCGACAGCTAACAAATTATGAAGGGTTTTGCCAGGGGCTAGTTAGAGAAAAAAAATGTTTTTTTCTGTGTCCATTGCTGTTGAAAGACTCCACAACCAGTTTATAATTTCCCATAGGGCTTGTCTTATCCTGGTAAGGCCGATACTACATCCATATGTGTAGTCAGGGCAGTTAAAAAACATAAAAGGATCTTATTTGAAGATGAAGAGGTACCAAGACCAAAATTTAGGAAGCATCAGCGAAAGCATTTCTTAATCACTACCAGGGTTTACAATTGGTCTATGTACTGAGCAATGGGAAACCTCAAAAAGGATGAGCAAGTTAAATTCAAAAAGTTATTTGCTCATCTGTAAATTGCATGCCAAAATTCAGTATTTTGCAAATTTGTCTTGAAGTCCATGGGGCTTATTTCTGCAGTAAATTGCAAAGCCTCCATACATGGTATAAACCCCACAAGTCTATCCCAGGGAAAGTAGAAAAACATTTATATATATTATATATATACCGTTTATATTCATGTATAAGCCACCTCATGTATACGCAACCCCCCAACTTTTGCCCCTGAAAAAATAATAATGTGACTCACAGATAAGCCAACCCAGTGTCTCCCCCTAATGTCCCCATGTATGTGGGGCATAGTGCCTCCCCCTCTATGTGGTGCAAAGTGTGGTGCATGGAAGGCAGAGTGTATGTATGCCATGACAAAGTGTATGTATGTTCAGCAGAGTGTATGTATGTGATGATGCAGTACATGAGTTTATGTATGTTCAGCAGAGTGTATGTAATGCAGAGTGTTGTGAAGTGTGCATATAGCTACCTGTTCTCGTTAGCCATCTTCCCGTCTCCCGACATTTACTGACATGTGTTGAGGAGTTTACCGCACAAGTCGGTAATTTACCTCATTGCAGGGTAAATTCAGCTTTTCATGCGGTAATAGCTTTTATGAATTGACATTTTCCTAAGTGCTCGGTAAAGTCAGCTGTTTCCTGCATTACTAAATGCAGTAATGCTTTATGAATCTACCCCAATGACTCCCATTTTCCCCACAGTCCACACCACTAGGAAATTACACCATACTCACTGTTCACCCATCTACAGACTAACACTATTGTCATGTCTTCCAGACATCTTTTCAGTGAAATGTTTGCTAATCTATATAGGATTTATTCTGTGTTAAAATTAGAGATGGCCCGAACCTCCGATTTTCGGTTTGCGAACTCAGTTCGCAAACTTCCGCGAAAGGTTCGGTTCGCGTAAACTTTTGTGAACCGCAGTAGACTTCAATGGGAAGGCGAACTTTGAAAACTAAAAAAATTATGCTGGCCACAAAAGTGATGGAAAAGATGTTTAAAGGGGTCTAAAACCTGGAGGGGGCATGGCGGTTTGGGATACATGCCAAAAGTCCCCGGGAAAAATCTGGATTTGACGCAAGGCAGCGTTTGAAGAGCAGAAATCACATTGAATGCTAAATTGCAGGCCTAAACTTGCTTTAAAACATCTTGCATGGGTACACATCAATCAGGAGGTGAAATTAGAGTACTGCTTCACACTGACACACCAAACGCACTGTGTAACGCACCGCAAACTGCTGTTTGCGTAGTGACAGCCGTGATGGACTGGTGCACACCATGGCCAGAGTGCAGGCCGTGGCGGTTTTCAAGGCCATATGGTCGCCGGGCTGTGGTAGCTCAATGATAGAACAACAGTGACTGTCCAGCTGATCAAATTTGGTCTGTCCACAATGAAGCAATGACCTTATTATCTTTGGTGTGTCACCCCCCGACATGTGTATATATATATATATCACATGTCCCCCGGGACATGTGTATATATATATCACATGTCCCATATATATATATTCATAAGGACAAATCAGGTATAGCTAGTGATCCCACCCATTGTGCTTGTCACCATCAGATTTCACATCTACACTGCCCAATGTTCCCCCTATCCTCCCCTTCCCCCCTCCCCCCTTTGTCTATCTCATCCATCCATTCATTTATTTCATGCCATAAATTCCATTCGATTTTTATTGTCAGTTAATATATATTTTTTACATTCTACTTTTTATTGTTTCCACACTGGACAGTGCGTCCACCTCCCTTTATGAAAAACCTTTTGCTATACAGCACACAGATCATTGGAGAAAGCGCACAGTATTCCAATTCCTTAGCCATGCGCTAGACATTGTAGGCAGAACGCCGGCATAACATATATTTGCATACACACATACAACTGCATATGTACTTGGCGGCGTAGCCGCATAGTAGCGTCCCGGCCGCTGCCATGGTAACCAGAGGTGGGACAAAACAGCTCTTACTCTGATGCGTCTTTCCTTTTGACGTGCATAACCCACCCCATTATGCAGGCGGAACTCCGCCCTACGTAGGCGCAACTCCGCATCCCACCCTCAACCATACATCACAGAATTGAGGGCGGACCCCTGCATTTTTAACTTCCCGTGCCTGGTGCCCTAGTATGATCTGACGAAGGCAGGGATGCTGAAACGCGTCATCACGCTAGAGGCATGTTGTGAAAGCAGACACGCCCCCACCAGTGAGAGGACTTTCCCGGAGCTGCTGGCCACAGCCTGGTGGTGCCCACACAATAGAAGGGATAGAAGTGTCTGCAGGCTTTCTACATGCGACATTGTTTCTTTTATTCTGTAAGTATAATATATACTTGCGCAAATATTTTTTTTTTATGGTTTTACACTATGGAGCGCTCTATGCATCTTTCTTAGATCACCTTTGCCGTCAGAATAAAAGCAGGTACTCATGTTTGCAGAGCAGTGCACCAATTATACTTGACTGCCAATAAAACAAATAAAACTCCCCAAAAAGGCATACATGTATGGGGAAAAACTGCACGCTTAAGGCCAATGCAGTTTATCGCCATGCATTTATAAATTTTATACAAATTAGATCCTGAAAAGCTGTCCTAGTACCAATGGGACTGGCAACGCTAACCCAGCACCCATGATGGAAGAGGAGGTACAGGAGAACAAGGCCACGATTTGTGACACAATCCAGGCCTTGCATGATGACAAAATGGATGCGTAAAGCAATGCATTTTGTCGCCATGCATTGATAAATATAATAGAAATGAGATATTCCTGAAAATCAGTCCTACCAATGGGACCGGCAACGCTAACCCAGCACACAGGATGGAAGAGGAGGTACAGGAGAACAAGGCCATGCTTTGTGACACAACCCAGACCTTGCATGAGGACAAAATGCATGCTTAAAGTGAACCCGAGGTGAGAGTGACATGGAGGCTGCCATATTTATTTCCTTTAAAGCAACACCAGTTGCCTTGTTGTCCTGCAGATTCTCTGCCTCTAATACATTCAGGCATAGACCCTGAACAAGCATGCAGCAGATCAGGTGTTTCTAACAATGATGTCCAACCTGGCAAGATTACCTGCATACTTCTTTCTGGTTTAATTCACACACCACTACGTCCAAATAGATCATTATGGCTGCCAGGTATCTGGTATAGTTTAAAAGGAAATAAATATGGAAACCTCCATCTCATTCTCACCTCAGGTTCACTTTAAACCAATGCATTTTGCCGCCATGCATTGATAAATATTATACAAAGGAGATATTCATGAAAAGCAGTCCTATTCCTATCTGGGACCGGCAACGCTAACCCAGCACAGATGTTGATGGTGCTTGGTCGGGGGGTGTTGTGAAGTCGGTTCCAATCCACGATTTATTCATTTTTATTTGTGTCAGATGGTCTTCATTTGCTGTGGAGAGGTGGATAAGCCAATACCATTCCCGATACCATTCCCTTATGGGGATACCTGCAGCTTGTGCTGTTCTTTGCTCCCCTCCTAGTCCTGGGTTAGCGGAAGTCAGTCTGTCGGCGTGGCTGGAGGAGGATGCAAATCTCCTCACCAATTTCTCCACAAGGGCCTTCTGGTATTCTTGCATTTTTACCTGTCTGA
This sequence comes from Hyperolius riggenbachi, assembly GCF_040937935.1. Taxonomy (NCBI): domain Eukaryota; kingdom Metazoa; phylum Chordata; class Amphibia; order Anura; family Hyperoliidae; genus Hyperolius; species Hyperolius riggenbachi. The sequence continues at coordinate 53,442,182 of NC_090652.1, read as the reverse complement.
CACTTTCTTCAATCAATGTTGGGAAATTTTCTTTGTACCGTGGATCCAGAAGGGTATAAACTCAGTAATCCACCACCAGAATTCGGACAATGCGCGGGTCGCGTTCAATGCAGCCTAACATGAACTGAGCCACGTGTGCCAGAGTCCCAACAGGTTGCTCACCATCATCATCATGTTCTGTGCTTGCTTGTGATGCACCATCACCAGCATCATGCCCACCTTCTTCCTCGTCTTCTCCTGCCCATTCCCACTGAATTGTGGAAGTCAAACATGCACGGCCATGTCCCTCGACAGTGGAGGCATCCATGTCCTGCTCCAACTCCAGCTGTTCCTCGTCCTCTTCATCATACAAGGGACCAGCAGTTCCTGAGGCAGATTGCCTGATGTGGAAAGCACGCTGTGCTGTGTCCTCTCTGAATTCCTCCTCTTCCATCCTGATTGCGTCTTCCTTGATCTTCAAAACTGATTTCTTCAGTAAACACAGCAGTGGTATTGTAATGCTGACTAATGAGTTATCACCGCTTACAAGCAACGTGGATTGCTCAAAATTGTGGAGGACTTGGCAGAGGTCTAACATGGTGGCCCATTCTGAACCACAGAAGTTTGGCAGCTGACTGGATAAGCCTCGGTACTGCTCCATCAGGTACTGGACTACTGCACTCACGCATGTGCAGTGTCAAATTCCAGCACGTGGGGACATCACACAGCAAGCGATTATTGGGTAGACTGAATCGCTGCTGCAACTTGGTAAGTGCGGCCGAAGCGGTACTGGATTTGTAAAAATGCTTTGCCACTCGTCGCACCTTCTGCAGAAGATCCGCCACGTTTGGGTATGCCCTCAGGAACCGCTGAACCACTAGGTTCAGAACGTGGGCCAGGCAAGGGATGTGTCTCAGCTTTGCCAACTGTAACGCGCTTATGAGATTGCTCCCATTATCACACACAACCAGGCCTGGTTCAAGGTCCAACGGTGCCAGCCACAACTGGGTCTGTTCCTGTATTCCCTTCCAAATTTCAGCACCTGTGTGCTGCTTATCTCCAACGCAGATCAGCTTTAATAAGGCCTGCTGATGCATGGCAACAGCTGTACTGCACCGCTTCCACGCACCTATTGCTGAGTTAGCGCTGCCAGATGAGGTAGAATTTGGAGAGGAGGTGGAGGAGAAGGAGCCAGAGAGGTAGGTGCTGTCAGCAACTCGTAAGGCTGCAGGTCCGGCTATTTGAGGTGTTTGCAAAACCTGTGCCATAGCAGGTGAGGAGTCGCTCCCAGGCTCCACAAGGTTCACCCAGTGCGCCGTAAGGGAGATGTACCGACCCTGGCCAAACGCACTCGTCCACGTGTCAATGGTGAGATGAGCCTTGCAGGCAACTGCATTTTTCAGGCTTCGGGTGATGTTTGCGACCACGTGCTCCTGTAATGCTGGCATGGCACAGCGCGCAAAGTAGTGGCGGCTGGAAACCACGTAACATGGTATGGCCATCGACATCATGGATTTGAAGCTCTCTGTCTCCACCACTCTATATGGCAGCATTTCGCAGGCCAAGAATTTGGCAATGCTGGCTGTTAGTGCCATGGCCCGGGGGTCTTTGCTGGCAATTTTCTCTTGCACTCCAACATCTCCGGGACAGACAACTGAACAGTATTCTCGCACACTGAAGGGCAGTTGGTTGTTGTCGTCGATGGCTGGGAACAGTCAAGAGCACTACTGCTGCGACTGACATTGTGTACTGATGGTTGGCCAACACGTAATGGCTGGGCTGCTGAGGAGGGTCTGGTGTCCAAAATGGAGGCAGTGTTGCTGGGGGCTGGAAGCCAGCCGGTACCCTGGCCTTGTGTGTCTGCCCACAGATTGCGATGTTTGGCTTCCATGTGCCGGCGCATTCTGGTGGTGGTGAGGTTGTTGACATTTTTCCCCCTGCTCATTGTGGTCCTGCACACCTTGCAAACCACCCTGGTTACATCCTCCCTGCTGTCTTCAAAAAAAGACCAGACTTTTGAAGACCTACTGCTTTGCTGGGGAGTTTGGCACATATCTCTTTAGCATCTCACTTGTGCGCTTGTTGTGGTCGATATTCCCTGAATACTTTGTGGCACAATGCGAACTCTTGCAGCAGTGGGTTCTTCAGATGACTCATCTGTAGTGCTATCCCGACGGCGATGGCCTGTTTCCCATGTTGGGTCTGTGAACTCATCGTCCGTAACCTCCTCTTCCATCTCATGTGTGTGCACTGGAGTAGAGCTCCTCAAAACAACCTCTGCGCACTGCAATCCCATCTCTTCCTCATCTTGGCAGGCCTCCTGCGATTCCAATTCCTGTGCACATTGCGAGATTTGGGTGTCTTCGTCCTCGCTTTGCCTTTCAGTAATTGGTGCATTTTCAGCATCCACTGCATGTGAATCAAGGCACATTTGTGGCTGTTCCATTGACCTTTCACAGATGCAAGGTTACACATCTGGGGAAGGGGGGAGAATAGGTCCTGTGAATATCCCATTGTGTCGTGGAAGAATTGGTCGGACTCGGTATGTGGCCGTTGTGTGCATGGTGTAGCTGCCGGTTGTGTCACGTTTGTGCCCACTGGCTCCTTGCAACTGGCAGAGGACCTCATGCCTGACAAGGATGGGCTGGTGCTTAACCCACTGCTGGATGCTTTAGAGGTCAACCAATTACTTACCTGGTCCCGTTCTTGTGGGTTATTGAGGGTTGTTTTTTGCCCGTACAAGATGGGCAGTATTGAGTGGGTTTTCTTTGGTGAGCGAACACGGCCTCTACGTGAACCGTCGGGGGAGATACCACTTCCCCTGCCCCTCCCTCTTTCACTGGATTTCTTCATAGTAGTCGTTACTTGTCGTCACAAAGAACAATTAAATCAATTTTTTTTTATGGGTACAAGTTTTCCCAGCTAGCCCTGAAAGTACTGCTTTTTTATACAACAATAAGCAAGGGTAAAATGCAATAAAGTGTGTTTTTTTATGGGCACAACTGTTCCCAGCTGGCACTGAAAGTACTGCTTTTTTTTCAACAATAAGCAACCATAAAATGCAATAAAGTGTGTTTTTTATGGGCACAACTGTTCCCAGCTGGCACTAAAAGTACTGCTTTTTTGGCAACAATAAGCAACTGTAAAATGCAATAAAGTGTTTTTTTTATGGGTACAACTGTTCCCAGCTGGCACTGAAAGTACTGCTTTTTTATACAACACGTTTTATCTATGTACCTATAGGGTAATGTCCTTCTGGACACTTAGGCCTGGGGCACACCAGAGGAGTTTTTCTGAGCGTTTTGAGTTTTTAAATCTGCTGCTAATGTTATCCTATGTGTCTGTGCACACTGGAGCAATGAGGTTTTGTAAAAAACCCCATAGCATTACATTGGGAAGAGCTTTTGAAACCTCTAAAAGCTCTTCCCAATGTAATGCTATGGTTTTTTTTTTACAAAACCTCATTGCTCCAGTGTGCACAGACACATAGGATAACATTAGCAGCAGATTTAAAAACTCAAAACACTCAGAAAAACTCCTCTGGTGTGCCCCAGGCCTTAGGCCTGGGGCACACCAGAGGAGTTTTTCTGAGCGTTTTGAGTTTTTAAATCTGCTGCTAATGTTATCCTATGTGTCTGTGCACACTGGAGCAATGAGGTTTTGTAAAAAAAAACCATAGCATTACATTGGGAAGAGCTTTTAGAGGTTTCAAAAGCTCTTCCCAATGTAATGCTATGGGTTTTTTTTACAAAACCTCATTGCTCCAGTGTGCACAGACACATAGGATAACATTAGCAGCAGATTTAAAAACTCAAAACGCTCAGAAAAACTCCTCTGGTGTGCACCAGGCCTTAGGCCTGGTGCACACCAAAAACCGCTAGCAGATCCGCAAAATGCTAGCAGATTTTGAAACGCTTTTTGTTCTTTTTCTGTAGCGTTTCACCTAGCATTTTGTGGTTTTGTGAAGCGTTTTTGGTGTAGTAGATTTCATGTATTGTTACAGTAAAACTGTTACTGAACAGCTACTGTAACAAAAAACGCCTGGCAAACCGCTCTGAAGTGCCGTTTTTCAGAGCGGTTTGCGGTTTTCCTATAACATTGAGGCAGAAACGCATCCGCAATCCAAAATCTGCAGCAACCCGGGAGTATGCGTTTCTGCAAAATGCCTCCCGCTCTGGTGTGCACCAGTCCATTGAAATACATTACCCTAGCGGATCCGCACCCACAAGCAGATCGCAAACCGCAGCGGAAACGCTCCGGTGTGCACTAGGCCTTAGTGTGTATTTAGATTTCCCTGGTACGCCTTTCATTCGGTAGTGTGTGCTTATACAACACTAAGCAAGAGTAAAATGCAATAAAGTGTGTTTTTTATGGGAAGTCATTGCTGATTGGGAATAGGGGAAAAGTCCACAACATAGCTTGCTGCACATCAGTGTGGGAAGCATTTTAGTGGCACTTCTTGTCCGGATCTTTAAAATAAATTTAAATGCATCACCTACAAGGAGATAACCTAAGATCACTATCTTAGGTTATAACTGGATTATCCCAGATCCACCAACACACAACTTGTAATACTTTGAAGCAAATAACACCTTTGTGCTGAGCAAGGGTGACCTTCCACCCCTCCCTGCACACAAGGGTTACCAGATATCAATATGTATATTTAAGTATTCTGCTTAAAGTTCTAATGCTGGCTATACTAATGGGAATCTCTCAGTTTTTTATTCCCCTGCTGGAGATCTGATGACTGTATTATGTCAGAACAAGGAGATGGATGGCCACCTAGTTTTGTACTACATTAAAAATACTACTCTATACTACTCTTTTGGATTGACCAATTATCAATCAGATTTCTGCTGAAAATAACTGTGATCTGGGGAATAACATGATAGGATAGGATCAATCACTACTACCTAAATTTGTTTGCACATTAGACATTCACCATAATTGACCATTATGTGTGTAGCTTTATACTGCAAATTATGAAGTAGTTCTCTGTTAAAGAGGAGCTGTCAGCCATACTATCTCAGGAAAAAACCCACATATATAAGTAGGTAAATACTTACTCTACTTACATAACATATGTATTGCACTGTCCACATTTTGATTTTAGTGATTTGTCTATGGTAAAAAAAGAGAAAATCTTACTTAGGATTTTCCATTTTGACTGTCTTTCTTGAAGCCAATCCTGACATAATTCCTCCCTTACTCTGTCTATGCCTTGCCCGTCCTCCTCCCAGTCTCCTGACACTCCCACTCAGCTCTGCAATAGAAAGTGCATTGTCATTGTGTGACCGCAAAGCTGGTTTCAGCTTTTCAGCATGAGAAAGATTGGCCAATCAGAGAGGAACAGAGGTGTGGGAGGGGAAAACGGAAGGAAAAGAGGCTTCAGCCAATCAGGCTGCATTAGCTATGTCCGAGATGAAAGTGAAGAAAAAAAAAAACCAGCATGCTCTGCAACTTCCTTTGTGGTGCAGATGTACCAAATAAGAGCCAGGGAAACTGGGGAATGATATTTTTTGGAGAAGAAAAGCAAGAATGATTTTTAACTTTTGGATTGCCTGGTTAGCATTCATATTACTTGTTTACCAGATAAAAATAAAGAATTGATTTTTGATTTTATGCCCGACAGTTATGCTTTAACTTCCTATTTCAATATTTTTTTTCTTTTTTTATATCTGAATGTAGCACAATATTCTGGACCTTCTGATGTTACTGTACGCAGCTTATATGGAAATTTAACAAAGTTATTTTTGATCACTTTGTTATAATGAAATGCATACTCCATTACATAATTGGTTCTTACCCAGTTTTGTTATCACTTGCTGTTTCTTGTAATATAATAAAATGTTTCTCCAGTTGGAGTGATTAGAGAGGTAAATGCAGCAGTCACACTTAGACATGACTTTCTTTATTTTCTTTTGTTCTTCAGCATGAGCAGATTTGATTTTTTTCACTAGATCCTTACAAAGCTCAAATTTTAACTCTTCTTGTAACCATTCAACATCGGTTCCCTCCAGGTAGAAGATCCCAACCTTCACACCAAGGCTCTTTTGTTTCTGCATAAGAGGGTTCAAATCACTTTCTAGGTAACACACACATTGCAAAAATATTATGGTTAATAGGTACAGTCATTAGAAAAAGAAAGTATACTCTCTTTTTAGTTTGAAAGCTTTGCAATTCAGGACTTTGGCGTCAATTCACCAAAGGCTGTTTGATTACAAAAAAAAAAATAAACAAGTAAGGAAAATACTGCATTCAGTATTTTAGACTGTTTTTGCTAATTCATCAATACATTCACAGGTGAGGTAATTTACACATTGAAAGCCAATAAACAAAAACCTGTTTGGTAACAGTGAAAGAGTGTGTATTTGTCTCTGTTGAAACATGCTGTTCAATTCAGTGACGGTATTACAATAGTAAGAGGCATCCCGACATCCCTTTAGAATGTACATGTTTGTTATACTGTCTCTGCTTGTTCTAAATCTGTCTATTCATCTTTCTTAACATTTTATTTAATTGTCACAGCTTAGATGAACTCCAAGAGACATTACACATGCCAGGCTTAGGTGATTTCCCCATTAGCTCTTCTGCATCTTCAAACAGGAACCTTAGGGGTTAAATGGCCGAAGGGAGGCAGGGGAAACCTGTTTTATTTTATTCCCTCTGCTCGCTGACTGGGGAGTAGAAAAGCATGTTCCTCCTGAGAAGCCTGCTTAACCTATCAACATCTGATCAGCAGGACTTGCAGGAGAACAGGGGCTGTTTCTATTGGCTCTGCTCAGTTGTGTATCTGTCAGCTTGGGATAAAATAAACAGTGGAATTTGCAACATATCTGGGGCCCAGATCTTTTTCCTCTATTGTCCACTATCTTCCAAATTTGTTTGTCATTTAAAAAAAAAAAACTCAGCCATTGTACAGAGAGGGAAAAAAAAATCACAAATCACAAGGGGAAACATTAAAGACAGTTGTTATTCTAATTTTCCCATGAGTGTATTGTTCAGCAAAAGAGGTACATTGTTAATTCTACAGACCTTAGTAATCATTTTTTTATATAGTTTAATCCATAAAATGTTAAATAGGTATTGTTGTTCCTTTGCTTAGGTATCTCTCACCTCTTAATGCTGATACCGATGGAAAAAATCAATATGGCTCCACTTTCTGTGTTGGGTTGTCAATGTGCACAAGCTATTGTGATTCTATACATTTTTCACCTAGTTATCAGAACTAAAACCACAGCCATAAAGATTCAGTGTTGTTATGCTAAGACCCCACCCACATAATCCGCCCAGCGCCACTGCTCAGCCAGTCATTAAACACTAAAAAGCATTGATTATTTTTCCCTGGAAAAAAATGCTATTTGAGTAACCTGCGCAGTGAGCTGTAAACTGGAATAACTATTTTTAATAACATTAAACTAAACAATCACTTTTCACCAGTAATACATTTCATAGCAACCTTTAACAAAGTTGGAATTTCACTTTAACTAGTTGCCGACTGCTTCACGGCAATTGGCGTGAGCAGTGCAGCAGCCCCAGGACCTCTCCACACCCATTGGCGTGAACGGTAATCTATGGGGCTAGCAGGAGATCGCGCGCAGGCTGCGCGTGCATCTCCTGCTTGGGGGCCAGAGCTCCGCCCCGCCTTCAGTCTCCGAGCGGCAATTGAAGGAAGCCACTGGGTGTGCCAGATGTTTCTCAGATCCTCTACAACCCCTCTTCTCCTGGCTGGGACCCTCTTCCTCTTTGAGGCCATGCTTCGCTCTATGAGAATGGCTGCACTTTGCAGGCAGTTTTAGAGTTCATGTCTCTGCAGTAGCATCATGGAGCTGGTAGTGCATGGAGGATAAAGCCTTGTACAACTGTTCCCCTGCTTTACTTCACGCTTGTGCCATTGCGGCCATGCTCATACACGGAATGGAATGCGGCCACAAGCAATATTCAACATTACTGTTGAATATTATTAAGTGGATCCCAGCTGAGGAACGGAGAGATTGAAGAGGACTGGAGAAGCCTTTGGACTATTCAGATGTTTCCCCCTAATGAGATAATGATGCAACTTTTTTCATGGCTAAAGGTACACTTTAAAGCTGCCCCCCCCTCTAACACTTGCAAAACATCTAACATTTCTAAAAAGTTGTTACCTTGTCTCTGTTTCCTTTTTTCTTCTTGAGATCTGAGATATAGAAGACAATTGTTAAAATTAAATACAAAATACAAATACAAAAACTAATAAGTGAAAACAACTGGGAAATAAAGAGAAAATATTATGCTGTTGTTCATTAAAATTAAATAAAAAAAATAACAACTGTGCATTTTCACAATATTAGTTTTGAATTAATCTATTTTATCATGCAAGGAGGTATTCAAGTTTTGACTTTTAGAGCTAGTTCACACTACAAGAGCTTTTCTATGTGCTTTGTGATTTTAAAAGCTCTTGCTAATGTAATCCTATGTGTGTGTTCTCACTGGAGCGAGATGATTTTGTAAAAAAAAAATCTGCCATAGCATTGCATTAGCAAAAGCTTTTCCAATCACTAGTCTTTAAAAAAGGTCTTGCAGTGTGAACCAGCCCTTACTGTTTCTTTAAACAAAAAAACAAAAAAACAAAAAAAAAACATTTTATTTCATTAAAAAGGGTATTTTATTGTTTTCGGGTATGCCATTGTTTTTACATCTAAAAATCGGAAGATGTTCCAGTATAAATATCATAGCCTTGATTCAATAAACTTTTCTGCCAAGTTAGTTTTCTGAGATGCTTTCTTATCTCATCTACAAAATATCTGTTCAGCATGTTGCAAGATAGAAAAAGACAAAAAAGTTGGTAAGCAGTTTAACATAAAATTTAAGGAAATTGGCGACCAATAACTTTTAAGTACTTTTTCTTGCTTGGGACTGATGAGATATTTTATTTCTAAAGTGTGTGAATAATTTCCTCTGATTAAATTCAGGAGACATATTTAGTGAATCTTACATAAGACTTCCAGATTTTGTACCTGCAGTTTTTCTCCCCTAACAGGATTACATATATTGTTTGTGATTAAAATGCACAACCTTGCTTTTGATGAAAAGGACGAAACTTGTTATGTAGTTGTCAGTGCCTGCAATACTAGCAGACTCCATTAGACACATTCTCCAAAATCCTAGTTAATAGGTAAATTAACTCTCTAGGCATGTCTCAAATCTGACCTTTTCTCACCCAGGACACCGCTAAAATGTTAGTGCATACTCTCATAATATCTTGCCTGGACTGATACATCCAAGGAGATTCACCCCTCCACCATCCCACTGCTGAGGGAAAAGCCAAAACTCCAATGTATACAGTAGACATACAGCTCAAACCAGCCAGGGTAAATTCACTTACTATTTTTATTCAAAATCCAGACATCACATTAAAAGCTGATGCACGTCAGGCAAGTAGTCATAGCTCAACATTCCACAACAGATGTGATCATTAAATACTGGGAGTTGACCTTCTCCCAGGTGTATTTTGTTTGGATTATTGTAGTATTCTACTTTGTGGACTACCAACTAAGAGACTGGCACACCTCCAATCTAAACTGAGCTTGACTGCTCAACGCATTCATCATCTTTCTTCTCATTTGTTGAGCCTCTATGTCAAGTCCTTCATTAAATGCCAATTGACCCTGGTCAATTTCAAACTCTTAAAACTAACTTACTGTAATGAACACTGGAGAGGCAGCTGTGGTGAACAGCGCTACCACCGCAGCTGCCTCCGTCTCCCTGCCTAGTAGTCTACCCACATCTTGGGCGTCTAGCACGCCGAGGACGGGTTTGTCAGATGCACATAAGGTTGCCTTGTCGTGTGTGTGCGCGTGCACAGACAGGACCTTTATGTGGGGAGGAGGCGCGTCAGCTGACCGGCCGGTCGGCTGATGTCAGAGGAGACACTCGCCGCTCCTCATTGGCTGAGAGGAGTAGGCATGCCGGAGGGGTCTCCTCTGCTTCATAAGCCAAGCTGAATCACTTGCAACTTGTCTGCTGTTGCGAATACTTCGTGTTAGCGCTCAGACTTTAGATAGTTCCGGTGTGCTTTGACCTGGGAGGAAACCAGGGATTTCACACAAGATAGGAATTGTTTAATAGCTATAATTATAATTGATATTATTGTCTCTACGTGTATGAACCTTGCCTGAACTCTGATTATCCTTTTGCCTCTGATTCTGTACTTCTGCCCATCTGATCTTGCTGCCGACTCTGCCTGTTAAACCTTCTTGTCTTTGCTTCTGATTTTGTACTGTATCTGTCTGTCTGTTGCCAACCCGATTAGTCTGACCACTCTACTCTCACCAGAGGGCCCTGACTCTGGTGAAGGGCTCTTTACTGTTAGGACCCACCAGCTTCTCTGGTGACGTATTGCTAAACCTATCAGTACTACTGTTGCACCAAGCACTGCACTTTGCTAATAGCTATCACATCAGCTGTCTGGTATACTTGTATTATTGGTGATTCTGCAGATCACCATATAATCAGGTAAATATCTGTATTATAGGTGATACTGCAGATCACCTAATAATCAGAACTCTGTTTCTTGCTGACACAAATTGTTACACTTACATGCAACACTCTGCATAATCTTTCTCCCCCCATACATATAACTAATTTCTAGATACCAACCTAGCTGCCATCTCCACTCTGTACATGACCATCTTCTGTTCATCTCTAAAATCACTTCTTCGCATTCACATGTACAAGATTTTTTAAGAGCTTCACTCCTGCTCTGGAATTCCTTTTCACAACACGTGTCACTTTCCAACCTTTGAAATCTTAAAATGTTCCTTCAAAACTCACTTTTTCAGACAAGCATCTGCTCTGACGTAGGTCATTCCCTTCAACTTTTAGTTAAGTTGTGCTCTTTGTAAACTGGCAAGGGCAGGGCTCTCTTACCCTTTTGTGTCTTGGAATTTGCTATACAGCTACATATTACATCATCATGTTACATTTTTCACTGTAATTAATATGTCTACCTATTCTGTATTATGTACCAATGTAATTTTGTGTGTATGCCATTTTCTATATTATTATGATATGTTAACTTTGATAAGGCGTGTTATCTCTGATAAGGCATGCTATTTGTCTTAATGACTCAAGCTCTAAGTGTTGCATAGCAGCCAGGTGACTCTCACATGCTTTTAGGGTTCCTTAAGCAATTTCATAGACACTTCTGCCTATAGTTATAGCCACACACATTAGACTTTTTGGGCCATATTCTATTGCTGAACTTGCCAGCGCTAAGCACTGGCGAGTTCTTAACTTAGGCGATGGGGACATCGCCTAATCTAATTAAACTTTAGACCCCCCCAGGTGGAAAAAAACTCGCTTGGGCGATATAATCGCCCAGCGAGTTCTTAACACCGAATCCAATGTCGAGATTTCCATATGACGGAATATCGTTTTTCCGATAAACTGAACTGTGTATGATCAAATAGAAATAAATCTAATATTTCCTTCCCTTAGGTTACAGAAGACAAAGACTTTTTAATGTATAGTGATTCTAGTTATATAGGTGCATTGATTGAGAAATGCAGAGCATATTTTAATATAACCTGTAATGCTGAATTGCACAGTCTGTGTCTCTAAAGTGAGGTTAGCTATGAGTAACAGGCAGCCAGCTGCTGTGATGTTTGCAATGAATAATCCAATTTAACTTGTGTGAACAATGAATTTAGGCCATTCCTTGTGTAAAAACCAACAGTTGCCCAAACATAAGCTGAATACAATCTTTAAGGCTTGTAGATTTTAGAATTTAACCATTGCTTTAGACCAAAACACTTGGCAAGATAGCAAACAGAGGAGTCTGAGTGACAATAGATTGTTTAGGGATGGACTAGCATTTGTGTACAATTGCTCAAACCTGGCTGTATTGAATGCATAAGAAGCCTTGAGTGGGGGTTTTTCACAATGTTTGTGCTGCCAGAGGTTACTGAGTCCTAAAACAAAAACAAGACTTAGGAAAAATATATTGGATTGCTGCCAGCAATTTTCATATTAAAGAAGCGTAAAGCTATCTTATAATTCCCCATCGATTCAGAATGCAGACAGCACATATATGTATTGTGACATATCAAGTGAGAATGTTACCTTTATTTTTCTTATAGCTGGACGAACCAGTCATAATATGAAAATGTATATGTATTAATATCTAAATTCTTTGGATGAATATCCAAAATGGTATGGAAATGCTATATGTTTACCCGTGTTGCATGTTAGACAATAATGTTAATGGTATAAAACTCTGCTAACAAGCACAATGTTTCATATAAGGAGAGATCCATGGTGATTTTAAATATGTCACTATGATTTTGGATCAAATCCAATCTATCTGGAATATGGTAGAAAAGGTCACTGTATCCTGAATAATAACCAGTGATCCCATCCGGATCAGCTATCCATATATATGAATTTTTATAGCATTGAGTTATCCACTGTGAATTATAATTAATAGAACACAATCAAAATGTTTTAGTTTTGCCAAATATCCCATTAAGAGTGCGATTAGTTATCCAACAGCACCTACAAAGGGTGAAAGCCAGTATTACACTTGGGTTAAAGATTAGTTACAGAGGACTCCCATTGATCACTCCCACTGCCTTGTGATAGGCTGGAAGATTTAATCTCCTGGGCAGGACATTAGGTAGTGAGGGGAATAAGAAGAGAGAGGGATCATCAGATCACCAGCAGAAGAGGGCTCACAAGGGAATCCATGCCATCTGAATGATCACAAGCGGCCACGCCTAAAGGAATACGCCCCGGAGGCCATCTTGGTGACTATACTTGAATCCAGTTCTGTTTTCTTTTTAGTTAGATGGCTTATTACAGCGCAGAATATCTGAACATATGAGGTATTGATTGAATTTCATTGTTTGATAGAAATAACTATCCGAAAGGGGTGAGCTTTTCCAAAGTTGCAAATTGGAAACAACTCCCATAGGATTTACCATATGTTCATTGATAACTGGCTGTTTAACTCAGTTTTGGATAAAAGCTAGATTTCAAGCTACCTCCTCTAAGTATTGATATTTTGATATTTTGCCGCAGCAGGTGCAAGCCACACCTAGCAAAGTTTAGGATGACTCAATAAGATATTTCATACCAAAATTATATATATATATATATATATGTTACCCGCTCGCTCTGTGTAGTAACACAGGCCAGCGGAGGTTAAAGTGTAGACAGAAGTAAAATTCCTGTCATTTATAGTTGATTGCATATCAATTGTGGGGCAACGCCCAGTCGTTATATCCACTGAGTCATCCTAAATTGGTCATATTGAATGGTATAGCTGACATCAGCCATTTTATTTTGGATAGCGCACTTTTGATTTTGACTGCGCAATTTTGATTTTTGATAGCACCATTTTGATTTTAATAGCAGCCATTTTGTTTTTGATAGCCGCCATTTTGTTTTTGATAGCCGCCATCTTGTTTTTAGTAGCCACCATTTTGTTTTTGATCGATTCAGCCATCTTGTCTCCAGGAATCCTGTGATAAATTGATTGACATGGCCGGTGGCCATATTTGATGAGTCATAGCTCTGTACTATATTGGAATTAACTGATAAATGGTTTAAGCCTTTCGTTATTGGTAAATGAGTATAATAACATTTTGATGTTTTACTGAAACTGCATTATCCAGCTCATTGCTCATTATAGGAATAACCTTACGAGTTTTGTTTTAAATCAAAAGTGCAATTTCATATTGTTTTGAGATATTGTAATATTTATTTGATATTAAATTAATATTTTTACAAATTGGTCTACGTTTACATGTTTAACCCATTCAGGTTCCGTGGTTTTCACGAGAGAAATGTTCACCTCCCATTCATTAGCCTATAACTTTATCACTACTTATCACAATGCACTGATCTATATCTTGTTTTTTCCGCCACCAATTAGGCTTTCTTTGGGGGGTGCATTTTGCTAAGAGCCACTTTACTGTAAACGCATTTTAACAGGAAGAATAAGAAAAAAATGGAAAAATTCATTATTTCTCAGTTTTCAGCCATTATAGTTTTAAAATAATACATGCCTCCATAATTAAAACTCACGTATTGTATATGCCCATATGTCCCGGTTATTACACCGTTAAAATTATGTCCCTATCACAATGTATGGCGACAATATTTTATTTGGAAATAAAGGTGCATTTTTTCCATTTTGCATCTATCACTATTAACAAGTTTAAAATAAAAAAAATATAGAAATATTTCATCTTTACATTGATATTTAAAAAGTTTAGACCCTTAGGTAAATATTTACATGTTTTTTTTTTTTAATTGTAATGGTTTTTTTTTTTTATACTAAACATTTTATTTGGGTACTTTTGGGAGGGTGGGAGGTAAACCATAGATTTATAACGTAAATGTGTGTTAATTCTTTCTTTTTTTTTTTTTTCAGGTGTAGTATTACTTTTTGGCCACAAGATGGCGGCCATGAGTTTGTTTACATGACGTCACTCTAAGCGTAGCACGCGCGTAGAGTGGCGCATCGGGAAGGAGACTGCCAGAAAAAGCCCAGCTTCCGAGAGAAGCTGTCGCTTTTTCAGCGGGGGAGAGGAATCAGTGATCGGGCTCCATAGCCCGATACATTGATTCCTTGGCTACCGAATCCATGGCCGGGAGTGCGCGTGCACGCGCACGATCGGCCGCGGGAGCGCGCGGTAGCGCGCATGGTTCCTGGACGTAGAAACTACGTCCAGGAACCAAAATAGGTTAAACCAGTACTTGGAAAAACCTCGAAAAACGAGCTCACACAGTTAGGTGTATGTTTTTATTTTTAGCTCCTCCCATTTTTTTTCAGGAGCATTACATTTTTGATTTTATATTTATTTATTTTTAACGATTTATACAAACATTGACAAAACGCCCGACATAAGATTGGAGGCCCCAGCGAGATTCGTTTACTTTCCCTTACTGGTTTAAACAGTGTAAAAACGTTTTATTGAGCTGGTTTTATTGCATTGGCTATTGAATCATGAGTGATGCAAGTAGTGATTCAGAACTTCGTTTGGAACAGATGTTCCGGAAGATTGTTGAATTCGTATTTAAACAGCTAAAATACAATGAGGAAGTAGATGACTGGATAGGCAGAATAAGAAAATGTATAAAACAGGAAGTTGATTGTATATTTCAATCTAAAGGTACGTTTGATCATTATCTATCATGTATGACCACAATAACTTCAGACTCCGAACTGAAGAAAAGGTTGTTAGGTGCCCTACCTTCTGTGTTATATGGGTTATTAGAAGTAAATATACTTTCACAATCTAGAAAAAAAGAGATTGTACAGTTGAGATCCCAATTGCAAGAAACGGAGGAAAACGTCCAATCGTTGACCTCTCAGTTACATGATATGGAATCAAGTATTCAGGTTATGAGGGCTGATAGAGACCAATTAATGATTGATATGTCAGACAGGGAAGCAGTGATCAAAAGTCTGGAAAAAGACGCTGAACGAAATCGTGAAGCGCATCACAGACTTAAACAGGATTTTGAAGAACTACAACAGCAGTACTTCAAAATCAAACAGGCAGGTAGACTCGATAGATCATCCAGCCCTTGCCCGCCAATACTCACTCCATATGACCCAAAATGGCAAGGCATGTTGGATCGTATGGAGGCGGTATGTAAAACTATGAATACCATGATAGATGACAGTACAAGGGTCCCTAAAGATCGACATTTGGATTCCTCTCCAGAGAGAGATATGCAAATGAGGGCCCCTAGGTATGACGATTCCCATAAAGGTCACGACTCCCTTGCTGATATTGATTCAGATGAATTTGAGGCTGATGAGAGAAAGCGTGAATCCAGCCCTATCCCAAGAAGGGGGAAAGGTATGTATAAAGGGGATTCAAACGGGAAATAATCAATACCCTCAAGAAAAACAGAGCTCGGCCAGCATCATAAAATTCTTAAACACCGCTGTGCCAAAGTTCACTAAAAAGGGTTCAGCGCAAATAGCATCCCATCTAGAGTTGTATGAATCCACTATGGACTCTTTAAATCTGTCTGAAGCAGACAAGATCAGATTTCTCCCATGGGTTTTTGATGACAGATACCGCCACTATTTCACCTCATTTAAGGAGCGGGGTATCATTAGATGGCAAGCAGTTTCACACGAAGTGAAGCTTGAGTTTGGGCCGTATCGCACTAACTCAGAAGCTAAACGAGATGTGTATCGACTTACTTGTCGACCCGATCAGAGCCCCCGAGAATTCCTTTCCGTGCTGAAAAACTCCTACAGTTTAGCATATCGGAATCCTAACTGGGAGTCTCTTGATTTTAAACAGGCATATTACGATGCATTGCCTACCCAAATAAAGTTAAGCATGGCCAATGAATTAGACTTCGGAAACCCCCTAGAGAAAATGGTTACCTCAGCAACCCTGCTGTTCAATATCAGTGGGAGTTCCAACGTAAGTGGAAGAAACAACAGAAAGTACCCAGAACGCAGAGTAGAAGAAACCAAAGTGAAAGCGGACCTAAACCTTGAATCCCAGCAGATGAAAATACCTCCTGCAAAAGTACCTATCCAGCAGGGCCAAAGACAGCGACAAAATCCTAATCAAAATAGGCCCCAAAATCCTAAAGGGTCAGATAGGGATAGCTCAGGCTCTGGAAACCAGGACTACCGTCCTCGGTTTAATCGCAGGTATCAAGGATACCAGGGTTACCAAGGAAACCAGGGTAACCATGGGTACAGAGGTTACCAGGGATATAGAGAACCCCAGGGGTACAGGCGTCCCCAAGGATATAGACGGTGGGATAACTGACCCAGGCAGCAGTGGGAAAGGAGACAGGGCCCACCTAATTCACCTAGGGGTAGATCACCACCTAACTCACCTAGGAGTGAATCACCCGCAGGGAACAGAAATGATCCCCGGAACCAGAACCCTCGCCGACCTAATAGGTTTGATCAGCTTGTCGATCAAGTGAACAAACTAAGTGACATGATGGGTAAGTTGGCTCAGGGATCTGCAGGAAGACAGCCTGAGAATTTTTTAGCTGGGGAGGCAGGGCCCACCTCTGCCAACTAAGGGAACCTGAGATAGATCACTGTACGGAAATGGATATGGCAGTACTAAATACGATTAATGAAAATGATTTGCAATGTACCGACCTACCCCAGGTCGAGGAAGGGAAGTCTAATGTTCTTGATATTTCACCACAAATGTGTGATACTGTGTCATTTGAGCCAGAGCGTGAAGTACCCTCTGTTCAGATTGTCCCATTGGTAGAATCCATGGGAACCCAAATGCCTTGCAGGCAGAATCAGGAGGAACAAGTTCCTAATACCCTGACACTGCAGAGAAATCGTTTTCTGAAGCAACGAATGGAAAAACATTCCAATTTTCTTTGCAATCTTGAACAGGTAGATGGCCGGTATTTTATCGATACCCATTTACAAGATGGATGTATCGGACCGATCCCAGGTTTACTGGATACCGGTTCCCAGGTCACTATTCTCTCTTTTAACTATTACCAGCAGATCTTGGATTCATCACAAAGGAAGCCAAGATTAAAAGCCTTTGACGGTGCGCTGATAAGCGTTGGTGGTAATAGTTTACAAGTAAAAGGCACATCCTGGCTGACATACAAGATTGGTAAAAAGGTCATCAAACATCCAACTTTGATTGTTGATCTTCCATATGATAGATTGATCATTGGAATTGATCTGCTCAAACGACTAAATTCCATAATTGACTTCATAAATGAAGCAATATGGGCTCAAGTCAATACTCCAATTGATTTTGAGCGCTCCAGCAATGCACAGTCGCAACGCAGCTGCCATACGATTGAGGAAAGGCCTAACTCTGTTGAAATCCACTTCCGGAACAGTCAGGTACCAGAAGTCACTATCCTGAAAACGGTAAACCCGAACAAAATATTGATACATCTTTCCATATCATAAATATCCAAAAGGATAAAATTGATAAAATAATTCTGGAGGATGATGTGTTAACTATTTCCCTTAAAGGGGGAAGTCAGGAAGTGGCAGGCATAACCAGCCATACACAAGCATTGGTTAAAATCGAGAAAACCAATGACAATGTGCTGATTCCCGTGCAGGTAAATAATATTGCTCGGCTAAAATATGCCAAGTTGGACCTTAAATCTGAGGCCAGCTACATAAGCCTAGGACTGCTGAAGCAGGTTACAGACCCTCAAGTAATCAAATTCATTTCCACACAGGAATGGATCCACGATCTGGATAATGATAACCAGAGTCATAATGTGATTGCAAAATGCATTTTATCTGTGTCTCTAGGAAACAAATCTGCAAAACATGTCTTCAGTGTGTTAAAGGAGCCACAGTACCAGATGTACTTAGGAAACGACATTATTCATCGATTCGCCATACAGGTTGATTTGGTCAATAATGTTCTGTGGTCCAGATTATCCGGAAACCCAGAGGAATTCCAAGATAGAGAACAAGCCCTGAGATGGGGACAGCGAATACCATATGCAGTGGATATCACTGTCGCTGAAAAAGTAAAAATCCCTGAAGGTTGTAAATCATTTCTTTTACCCATTCGAGTAAAGAAGGGGCAAAAGATGAGAAATGCAGATGCATTGATTTGTTTATTCAATCGGATGCAACAATTGGGGTTGAAGGTAAAACCAATTCCCCTAATAAATATTCATCAGGAACCATTATACATGGTCACGCAAAACGTGAGCCCTCATAGTATCACGTTACAGGAGGATACAATGATTGGCTTAGCCATTGACTCAGAATATTATACTTTTGGATTCCAAAATGAAGTCATTGGATTAATACCTGATGAATATTTGACAGAAGAACAGATAGTGGAGCAACAATATTTCTCATCACCTGAAGGATTGTTCAGCATACACTCTGTTTATCCTTTCAGTCCTGAGGAAGGTACATGTCATGTCGAGGGAACATCATTGATTTTTAACCATGAGATCAATGAAAGCGAGTATCAATCACTCCAGCAGGGTAAGGGTCAAGCATGTTACACCCCAAATGACTTAACTAATAGGCTTGAAGAAGCTTATGAGGTAGGTCAACCTGAGATTTTCCCAGAATTTCAGGAACGGGTGGAAGAACAGCTCTCTATAGCTGATGGATGTTCTAATGAATCAGAACGACAGCAGCTAAGGCAAATATTCTGGGATTTCCAGGATATGTTTGCCAAGGACTCTTATGACTGTGGGGAGACTAACCTGCATGTTACAAGGATCCTGACTGATCCAGATGCACCTCCTGTGTTTATCAAACAATATCGACTTCCGCTAGCAGCCTACGAGTCACTATCGGAAATAGTTAAGAACCTGGAAAAGAAAGGTATTATCCGACCAGTACACAGTTCCTTCAATCATCCAGTACTCGGAGTCCTCAAACCGAATGGTCAGTTCCGTTTATGCTCAGACTTGAGACAGTTAAACAAACGTGTCTACATGTCTGGTTGGCCTGTACCATACATTGACCAATGCTTGGCGCAAATCCAAGGGTCTAAAATATTCACAGCCCTTGACTGCGCACAAGGATATTGGACAATTAAAGTGGATGAAAGGGATCAATACAAACTGGCGTTTACCTTCGGTAACAGACAATTTGCGTGGACCCGTACGCCTTTCGGATACATAAACGCAGGCCACGAATTTGCTGTGTTCATGCACAAAGCAATGCCTGATGCAGCAGAACGAGGTACCCTAACTTACGTCGATGATATCCTTATAAAAAGTACAATCTTTGAGGAACATATTTCAGAGTTGAGATATGTATTAAATCAACTAAGAGAAGCAGGTGTTAAACTTTCCCTACAGAAAGCTCAATGGTGCCGATCTAAGGTAAATTTTCTAGGACATGAAATTACTGCAGAAGGAATTAATCCACAGAAAAAGAAAGTGGAAGCAATCAAAAATACGAGGTCCCCCACAAATCTCAAGGAACTGAGATCATTCCTGGGGATGATGAATTATTCTCGCAAGTTCATAGATAACTATGCTGAGATTACAAAACCGCTATTGCAGTTACTAAAGAAAGGAGTACAATGGGAATGGAATGAGTGCCATGAACAAGCTGTATCTGAGCTTAAAACAAAACTCATACAGGCCCCATGCCTTGCTTATCCAGAAGGTGGTAAACCCTTCTATGTTGAAACAGGTTTTACTGACAAGAGTGTAAGTGCAGTTCTTTTCCAAAAGCAAGAAAGACTGAATAAAATAATTGCTTATGCCAGTAAATCATTATCACCAGTTGAAATCAAATTTAATAATTGCGAGAAGGCATTATTAGCAACTGTGTGGGCTTTGCAATATTTCAGAAGTTTTATTCAAGGGGAAAAGATCATTGTAGAAACTGCACACCAATCACTACAATATTTACAAAGTGACCAAATAAAAGAAGGTAACCTGTCAAACAGTAGGATCACTGCATGGACAATGTCCCTAATGGGATGGCCATTGGAAATCAAATATAAACAGGATAATAAAAACCCAGTTGCTCAAGGATTAGCTGAACTCCATGATTGCACCCATGTGGAACGTAAAGATGAGCCACCAGAAAACGATTTTCTGGAAGAGCAATCTTTATCTCCATATAAATCCTATGAAGAAGAATACTGCAAATCACTACCATGTGCGTATGTTGATGGCTGTTCTTTTCACACAGAAGGAGATGAAAAGATGCTGGTTGCAGGTATCGGTATCGTATGGAATAACATATTTCCAGAGATATCTGCGGGATACAAAATTGGTCCCAAAAGTAGCCAGGTCGCAGAACTTGCTGCCGTGTAAAAAGCTATACAAATGGCTATCGAACATGACCTTAAGGAGTTTGTTTTGATAACGGATTCTGAATATGTTCGAAACAGTTTTGTGGAATATTTTCCCAGTTGGAAAAGAACTAGCATGACAAGGAGTAACAAAAAGCCAGTCAAACATGGTAAATTGTTCTGTAAAATCGATGAGCTTGTTAATACCCACGGTCTTACCATTTATTGGAAAAAGGTAAGGGGTCATTCAAAACACCCTGGCGCTGATAAAGAGGGGAACGATTTAGTAGATTCCCTTGCTAAGAAAGCAGCCATTGATGGTGAAATCTTCGATATCAATGACCTCATGGGAACTATCGAAGTAAATGTCACCACTAGGGGGCAGGCCCAAAAGGAATCTCAACCCAGTGTGGCAATGTGGTGTCAAGATTCTCCTAGTGAGGATCTCATTGAAAGCCAAAAGGGGGATCCCATTATTGGTTTGTTTTATAAACATATTGAAAGTCCACAGGATTATCCCATCACCGTGGAAGACTGCAGTGACAATGAGGAATTACGAATTCTGATGAAAGGTGTGTCACAATTTTCATTACAGGATGGATTGCTAATATGAACCTCGAAAAATGGTATTACGCAATGGGTAGTACCCACAGCATATCGGGGTCTAATGTTGCAACATGCTCATGATGCCCCGACAGCTGGTCATCGAGGAGAGAAAATAACGTATGAGTTATTAAGAGACTACGCTTACTGGCCACACATGTTACAGGATGTCAGGACATATTGCCAAGGGTGTTTGATATGCCCTCAATTCCAGCCACAAGGTCCCACTCACAGGGCACCGCTGATGAAAAGAGGCATAGCTATGCCATGGTCAGACATCCAGATCGATTTCATAGGACCAGTAACAATATCTTCAAAAGGAAACCGGTATATGTTAACCGTAACATGCCTGTTCACTAAATGGGTAGAATGTCTACCGAGTAAAACATGCAGTTCTAGTGTGTGCGCATCACTGCTCATTAACCACATTTTCTCCCGATTTGGTCTTCCCCAGCGTATCGAATCCGATCGCGGAAGTCACTTCACCAGTGAAGTAATGACCAAAATGTGGGAAATCCTAGGGGTAAAACGGAAGCTACACATAGCTTACCGACCAGCCTCTAGTGGTGGAGTGGAGCGTTACAATCAATCCATTGTAAATATCCTGAAAAAATTTGTTAGCGAATCAGGTAAAGACTGGGATGTCAAGCTGCCACTAGTTCTTATGGCTATTAGAGCTACTCCAAGCGCAGCAACCAAACTTTCTCCATTTGAGATGCTCACAGGTAGAAAGATGGTGTTACCCCAGCATTTGCTTTACAAAACCACAGATCATAACTTGATGAATGCAACTACTGCACATCAATATGTGGAGAACTTACGAAAGCACCTCCAGCATGCCTTTGCATTTGCTCAAAGAAACATTGAGAAAGCCGCAGTCAGTACGAAAACATACTATGACCTCAAAACTACACAAAAGGAGTACCAGGTTGACGATAAGGTTTATCTGTATAATTTTGCCAGAGACCAGGTAAAGGAAAAGAAGTTCCTCCCTTCATGGAAAGGTCCATATCCAATCACCGATAAATTGTCTCCTGTGGTTTACAAGGTTAAAATCCCTAAGGGGGATGATTTTGTTGAAAGATGGGTACATATTAATCAACTGCGTATATGTCACCCTAGCTCACAGCTACGGAAAATTGAGCAATCTGGAAATGTGTGCTAACAAATTATTTTTCTCCTGACAGGTATACCTAATGATATATTTAATCTCCACTAGACACAAAGATTCCAATCCGGCGCAAAGATGCCCCACCTGACGATTGCCATCCTTTACGCAGTCCTAATCTTGGGGAAGAGTGCCGAGCCAAGTGTGGTGCCAGGTCTAGCATTCCTGAGGTTACCGGATACAGCGGAGTTCATCATGACCAGATAGATGTTCCTATCCCAGAGGGTCCAGATGAGCCTAAACCCGCAATGTGTCGTTAAATGACGAGCTGATGTATCTGAGGTCCATTTGATGGAGATGCAAGTCTGATACCTGTTGCACACCGATACTCACAGGAGTGAGTTATTCAACTCTTGGAGCAAAATCCGGAAAATCCTTTTGTTTAAGCCAAAGGCCAAAGCAGTTCATCGCTGTTACAGTTGCTGTTTGCCACCTTTGCAGCAAGAGGAAACCTGTTTGTTTACAGCCGGAGTATCATTTGCCAAATTTATCTTTCTTTAAGCGTCAGAGCACGAGATTAAGATCCGTGATAATTAATTTGCGTCGTATCTACATAAAGATGGAACTTTTCGAATCAACATGAACTTCAATATGATGAAGACAATGTTTTAAAGTCCATTTTTTCCCTTTCATACTTGGATTACAAAAACATAACATGAAGTTTTGTTCGCAACGCGTTCCCACAGGAATGAAGCAACGAAAAACGTTTAATAATCCTTGTTGTTCTTTCCAGAAAGTTCACACTTTGTGAAACATTCTGGAAAAAAGGGGGATGTGTCGAGATTTCCATATGACGGAATATCGTTTTTCCGATAAACTGAACTGTGTATGATCAAATAGAAATAAATCTAATATTTCCTTCCCTTAGGTAACAGAAGACAAAGACTTTTTAATGTATAGTGATTCTAGTTATATAGGTGCATTGATTGAGAAATGCAGAGCATATTTTAATATAACCTGTAATGCTGAATTGCACAGTCTGTGTCTCTAAAGTGAGGTTAGCTATGAGTAACAGGCAGCCAGCTGCTGTGATGTTTGCAATGAATAATCCAATTTAACTTGTGTGAACAATGAATTTAGGCCATTCCTTGTGTAAAAACCAACAGTTGCCCAAACATAAGCTGAATACAATCTTTAAGGCTTGTAGATTTTAGAATTTAACCATTGCTTTAGACCAAAACACTTGGCAAGATAGCAAACAGAGGAGTCTGAGTGACAATAGATTGTTTAGGGATGGACTAGCATTTGTGTACAATTGCTCAAACCTGGCTGTATTGAATGCATAAGAAGCCTTGAGTGGGGTTTTTTCACAATGTTTGTGCTGCCAGAGGTTACTGAGTCCTAAAACAAAAACAAGACTTAGGAAAAATATACTGGATTGCTGCCAGCAATTTTCATATTAAAGAAGCGTAAAGCTATCTTATAATTCCCCATCGATTCAGAATGTAGACAGCACATATATGTATTGTGACATATCAAGTGAGAATGTTACCTTTATTTTTCTTATAGCTGGACGAACCAGTCATAATATGAAAATGTATATGTATTAATATCTAAATTCTTTGGATGAATATCCAAAATGGTATGGAAATGCTATATGTTTACCCGTGTTGCATGTTAGACAATAATGTTAATGGTATAAAACTCTGCTAACAAGCACAATGTTTCATATAAGGAGAGATCCATGGTGATTTTAAATATGTCACTATGATTTTGGATCAAATCCAATCTATCTGGAATATGGTAGAAAAGGTCACTGTATCTTGAATAATAACCAGTGATCCCATCCGGATCAGCTATCCATAGATATGAATTTTTATAGCATTGAGTTATCCACTGTGAATTATAATTAATAGAACACAATCAAAATGTTTTAGTTTTGCCAAATATCCCATTAAGAGTGCGATTAGTTATCCAACAGCACCTACAAAGGGTGAAAGCCAGTATTACACTTGGGTTAAAGATTAGTTACAGAGGACTCCCATTGATCACTCCCACTGCCTTGTGATAGGCTGGAAGATTTAATCTCCTGGGCAGGACATTAGGTAGTGAGGGGAATAAGAAGAGAGAGGGATCATCAGATCACCAGCAGAAGAGGGCTCACAAGGGAATCCATGCCATCTGAATGATCACAAGCGGCCACGCCTAAAGGAATACGCCCCGGAGGCCATCTTGGTGACTATACTTGAATCCAGTTCTGTTTTCTTTTTAGTTAGATGGCTTATTACAGCGCAGAATATCTGAACATATGAGGTATTGATTGAATTTCATTGTTTGATAGAAATAACTATCCGAAAGGGGTGAGCTTTTCCAAAGTTGCAAATTGGAAACAACTCCCATAGGATTTACCATATGTTCATTGATAACTGGCTGTTTAACTCAGTTTTGGATAAAAGCTAGATTTCAAGCTACCTCCTCTAAGTATTGATATTTTGATATTTTGCCGCAGCAGGTGCAAGCCACACCTAGCAAAGTTTAGGATGACTCAATAAGATATTTCATACCAAAATTATATATATATATATGTTACCCGCTCGCTCTGTGTAGTAACACAGGCCAGCGGAGGTTAAAGTGTAGACAGAAGTAAAATTCCTGTCATTTATAGTAGATTGCATATCAATTGTGGGGCAATGCCCAGTCGTTATATCCACTGAGTCATCCTAAATTGGTCATATTGAATGGTATAGCTGACATCAGCCATTTTATTTTGGATAGCGCACTTTTGATTTTGACTGCGCAATTTTGATTTTTGATAGCACCATTTTGATTTTAATAGCAGCCATTTTGTTTTTGATAGCCGCCATTTTGTTTTTGATAGCCGCCATCTTGTTTTTAGTAGCCACCATTTTGTTTTTGATCGATTCAGCCATCTTGTCTCCAGGAATCCTGTGATAAATTGATTGACATGGCCGGTGGCCATATTTGATGAGTCATAGCTCTGTACTATATTGGAATTAACCTCCCTGGCGGTCTATTTATTTTGCCAGGGAGGCTGAAATGGGGTTTTTTTTAAATTAAAAAAAAAATATTTCATGCAGCCAACTGAAAGTTGGCTGCATGAAAGCCCACTAGAGGGCGCTCCGGAAGCGTACTTTCGATCGCCTCCGGCAATCGAAAGTAACAAGATAGGCCGCAATGAGCGGCCTATCTTGTTTCGCTTTCCTCGTCGCCATGGCGACGAGCGGAGTGACGTCATGGACGTCAGTCGACGTCCTGACGTCAGAGCCGCCCGATCCAGCCCCTAGCGTCGGTCGGAACTGTTTGTTCCGGCTGCGCTGGGCTCGGGCGGCTGGGGGGACCCTCTTTCGCCGCTGCACACGGCGGATCGCCGCGGAGCGGCGGCGATCGGGCAGCACACGCGGCTGGCAAAGTGCCGGCTGCGTGTGCTGCTTTTTTCAGATCGGAAATCGGCCCAGCAGGGCCTGAGCGGCGACCTCCGGCGGCATACCCCGAGCTCAGCTCGGGATTACCGCCAAGGAGGTTAACTGATAAATGGTTTAAGCCTTTCGTTATTGGTAAATGAGTATAATAACATTTTGATGTTTTACTGAAACTGCATTATCCAGCTCATTGCTCATTATAGGAATAACCTTACGAGTTTTGTTTTAAATCAAAAGTGCAATTTCATATTGTTTTGAGATATTGTAATATTTATTTGATATTAAATTAATATTTTTACAAATTGGTCTACGTTTACATGTTCAAACCAGTACTTGGAAAAACCTCGAAAAACGAGCTCACACAGTTAGGCGTATGTTTGTATTTTTAGCTCCTCCCATTTTTTTCAGGAGCATTACATTTTTGATTTTATATTTATTTATTTTTAACGATTTATACAAACATTGACAAAACGCCCGACACCAATTACCCTTATCATGTCTCCGGAAAGCGATGCTTCCCGCAGACATGAGCGTTAGCTTAGACCTGCAAAAAGCAGGTCTAAACTAGCTAACGCACGTCGTCGCCGCAGCATCTGGGGGTCTCCTTTAATAAGGAGACCCCCAGAGCTCCCCGTCGGGTCGCCGCACAGTTTAGAAGCCCCCTCTGCAAAGGCTCCCCTGTCATACGTACCGCCGCCGATCACCCGCCGCCTCTCGCCGCAAAATCCGTCACGTAATTACAGTGTATCTAACACTGTAATTACTGTCCGCATAGAAGGAGCCCGGGCAAAGCATCTTTGAATCTGCAGCCGGGCTCCCCATTGGTCCTCTGCCTGAACCAATAAAATGGCTCAGACAGCGGACCAATGGGGACCCCAGGCTGCAGATTTAAAGATGCTTTGCCCGGGCTCCTTCTATATGGACAGTAATTACAGTGTCAGATACACTGTAATTACGTGACGGATTTTGCGGCGAGAAGCGGCGGGTGATCGGCGGCGGTATGTATGACAGGGGAGACTTTGCAGAGCTGCGCGGGGGCTTCTAAACTGTGCGGCGACCCGATGGGGAGCTCTGGGGGTCTCCTTATTAAAGGAGACCCCCAGATGCTGCGGCAGAAGATGTCGGCGATGTTCGGCGGGCGAATGCGCATGTGTGGGGAGTGAGGCCGTGGTGCTGATGGACAGCACCACAGCGTAAACCTCACTCCCCATCGCTCGGTAAAAGGGAGCATCGCTCAGGCTTTCGCCTGAGTAATGCTCCCTAACGATCGGCCATCGCGCGAAGGATATGGGTAATAGGATTTGCCGGTAATCCTCATGCGATGGCAAGGTGATGAGTAGCTCGCATCTGCAAGCTACTTATCACCTTGAATAGGATATGGCCCTTTGAGTTCAATTTCTCTGCAATTTAATGAAAATGAAATTGTATCAAATTTCTTCTTTTTCTTGATTTTTGAGGATTGAACATATTGAAAAATTCAGAAAAACGTTAACAAAAACTGTAAGTTAAGTGATAGATTGTCAAATTGTATTCAACCTGAATAAATTGTATGTAACTATTCATTACATGGCAACATTTATTTATTGTTTGTATAAACAACAATAAGGATAGAATTATGAAAGAGCATGTGTTTATGTACTGTATAATAAATAAAAGCTGGTCTGGTATGTAATCTGAAAATAATATACAGGTAGTCCCCAGTCAACGAACGAGATAGGGACTGGAGGTTCATTCTTAACCTGAATCTGTTCTTAAGTTGGGACACTGTTCCACCTCTATCCCCTGTACCTCCTGTGTGCCCATCTTTGCCTCCATTGTCCCCTCTGTGCCTCTCTGTCTCACTCTGTGCCTGGAGCAATGGGATACACAACTCTCACCTAGATACATAAAGCAGCATGTTTACATTGCAGGACCCAAGATAATGCATCATCTGGTGGCACCCTAAATTATTGAAAAACGTTTTTTGCAAATAACCGTCAAGTTACTTCAGATTTTTTGGTTTCTAGCATACTGGTCAATGCTTTACAAAAATTTAATAATGATAATGAATTTAGACTTATTGTAAGGATCCCTCATCTAGCATGTCCTGCAACCGAGCAGTTTTGATTTTTCTGCTTGCATTTGGTTGCTTAGTTTTGATTGCATTCGCAATAAGTGTCATTGCCATCTGCAATCACTCTGCAGTTCAGAGTAGTTCAGGATGTTGACATGAATCCACCTATGCCTTGCTGCAGTTGAACTGCAGCCAGGCAGCTATGGATTTATTACATGCATGTTGTTGCATAATTTGGCATACATTTGTAATGCAGCCTTCAATCAGCCTAACACAGGATTGCGTGATTACCATTTAGCTGTGTGGGAATTTGCATGTCTGCTCTCATTGGCTGATGTCCATAGAAAAGCCTGCTTCTCCTCTCACACCTTGTGCCTTCTTATCGCTCAGCTTGCCTTAGTTGACTTCTGGGTTCCTAGTGTAAAGTTTGCAGTGAATTGTATTGCATTACCTTGCCCTGCCTGTTTGGACATTCACTGGACCCGCGTGGGTACAGTGAAGTCTTTCGCTATCCTGATAGCTTGGAGAATGCCTTCACCACGTTGGTGACTGGTAGTATTCTTGCTAGTTCTGTTCCTGTGGACATAACTATAGCTGTGGATGCTATTTGTTACGTTCCTTCCTGTTTGTCTTGTCTGAACCTGTGTGAATGTTTGCTATTGCTGAGACAGCAATTAGATTGGCAAACAATCCTTCTGTCTGTCTGTTCCTGCCGGTCCTGTTCCTGTGGACGTAACTATAGGCTGCGGTTGCTACTAGTTATGCTCCTACTTGATTGTCTTGTCCGTGCCAGTGTGGATGTTTTCTATTGCTGGGGCAGTGATTAGATTGGCAAGCATTCCGTCTGTCTGTCTGTTGTCTGTCCTTGTTACTCAGTGTGGTGGACATCCGATTCTCAGTGCTGCGGTCGCACTGAGCAACCATTGTGTCTTGTTTATTGTGGCGGTTGTCGAAAGCTGCAAGCATTCCATCTGTCTGTTTGTTGTCTGTCCGTATTACTCAGTGTGGTGGACATCAAATGCTCAGTGCTACGGTCACACTAAGCAACCATTGTGTCTTGTTTATTTTGGCGGTTATCAGAAGCTCAGAGCTTTGGTCGCTCTGAGCAATCTTACTCCCTTGTTCATAGCTCCTGGTGTGATCTGTGTAATCTCTTCCACAAGAGCATTCTGCTCTATTACCTAATATCACCCAGCTGCATAGTCTTGCATGCTCTGGTGGTACTCTGGTTTTCTCTGCCTCAGCCGCTATACCTTGCACATTAAGACCTGGGGGCAACTTAAGTCAGGAGACATATTCAGTGTCCTGTTCAAGTGGGGGCTTGTCTTTAGGTGAAGACCATGGGCCGAGCTCAGAGCCACAGCACTAGATTGGGGTATAGTGGCTGAAGGAAAACAGGAGATATGCCAGGCATTACACTTATTTGTTCTAACAAGAGATGTGTCTCTAACTGATCAAGACTTTTTTTTTAATTTTTGAAATTAAATTTGAATTGTAGCTAAATTGAACATGACTAATCATGACAATCATTAAGACCAAAACGGAGAAAAATAAAATAAACAAAAAAACAAAAATAAAACAAAGAAGTGCTTCTGCAATTATTATTTTGGCCAGTTTATAAACAGCACATGATGTATTAACAAGCATAATTGCAGTTTTTATCATATTGCTAGAGAATTCTAGTGATGATCATAATCGGCTAATTACAATGACACAAAACTTTGCATACACTTTTGCAATTATAACTATACATAATTACAATTTGGACATTCAATTGATTTTGTATAATCATTTGTAATTTCACATAAATATTTGCGTAATTTTGTGCCGACTTTAGCTGTGAACAGAAAAGCCATACATGCCATTGACACTAAAATGTCCACATATGTTTAGGAGAATAGTGGGTGCAAGTCAATTTTTAAAAAAGACCTTGTCGTTTTTGAGAAAATCGATTTTAAAAAAATGCAAAAAAAAAGTTTTTTAAACTCAGAAAAATGACAGTTTAAAAAACATGTTTCTTTTGCATATTTAAAATTGAGTTTAAAATTGATTGAGCTCTGGCATATTTCAATGCAGGTGTCATTGAGCAACGACAAAGCAACAGTGAAAACTTAAAAAGTAGATTTAAATATAAAATAAAACTGTGGGATATCTTAAAAAGTCATTTTTAGGAGAAGGTAGATAGATGCAATGGTTTATCTAACAATTGAATAGGTAAGCACCATCCATAAGAATCAATATATAGGGAACCAAGATAATAATAATAATAATAATAATAATAATAATAATAATAATAATAATAGTAATAATAATAAACTGACCTATTAAATTAATCAGAATGTGCAGAATGGTGTAAAAAACTGCAACAATGGGGAAAGAAACACCTCAATAAATCTGCACCAGACCATTATAGGCAAAACACAATATATCCTTTATTGAAACATCTAATTAAAAACGCTTAAAATCCACAATACAGAAGCAGTGGTGGCTCCAACTTCAGATTTTTGGGAGGCTCAGAAGGGGCTCAATGGCTGGCTGGCAGGCCGGGCTCACGCAAAAAAAGGGCATGACCATGCAACATAATGTGGGTGTGGTCATAGGTGGGGCCAAATATACATGACCTTAGCAGCAGTGTAAAAGGTCTGCCAGGGAAGTTTGAGCTTTGCCATAGTGTTTCCCTCGCAAGATACATGTAATCTGACAGCATTTCACCAAAAATACATGTAATTTGGCAGAGGTTCCTCCAAAATACAGATGATATGGCAGTGGTTCCCCAAAATAGACATAATCTGGCAGCAGCGGTTCCCCAAACATACACATAATCTGGCAGCTGTTCCCCAAAAATACAGTTAATCTGGCAGCAGTTCCCCCAAAATTGTTGCCCCCAGTATAGGTAACCAGGTCTATAGGTATACCCAGTGGACGTAACCAGGTCTATAGGTTTTCCCAGTATAGGTAGCCAGGTCTATAGGTGTCCCCAGAATAGGTAGCCAGGTCTATAAGTGTCCCCAGTACAAGTAGCTATGTCTATAGGTGTCCCTAGAATAGGTAGCAAGGTCTATAGGTGTCCCCAATATAAGTAGCTAGGTCTATAGGTGTCCCCAGAATCAGTAGCCAGGTCCCCAGAATAGGTAGCCAGGTCTATAAGTGTCCCCAGTACAAGTAGCCAGGTCTATTGGTGTCCCAAGAATATGTAGCCAGGTTCCTAGAAGAGGTAGCCAGGTCTATAAGTGTCCCCAGTACAAGTAGCTAGGTCTATTGGTGTCCCAAGAATATGTAGCCAGGTCCCCAGAATAGGTAGCCAGGTCTATAGGTGTCCCCAGAATAAGTAGCTAGGTCTATAGGTGTCTCCAGAATAGGTAGCCAGGTCCCCAGAAAAGGTAGCCAGGTATATAGGCGTCCTATTTTAGGTAGCAAGGTCTATAGGTGTCCCCAGAATAGGTAGTCATAGCCAGGTCTATAGGTGTTCTTAGCAGCAGGAGGGGTGGCAGCACAGTGAAGGGGGAGCAGCAGGCACAGCGGCGGAGAAGGAGGGACATCTTCCCCCCTTCCCTCACCTTGGGACTCCCCTTTCCTTGCTCCCTGCTCTGGAATTTAGAATTGTGGGTGGCTGGCAGCGGGCAGGAACTTACTTCTTCTCTTCCAAGCGCGGGACGGAGATCTGTCTGCCGCTGGTCTAGTCAGTGACGTCACAGATCTCCCGGGAAGAGAGGAAGTGTTCCACTTTTTGCCCGCTGCTAGCTGCTCAATTCTGGAGGGGGGAGCAAGGAAGGGGTTGCCCCAAGGTGAGGGAAGGGGGGGGCAGCCCCCCTTCCCCGCCGCTGTCCCCCTTGACTGCACTAAGTAGGATTGAGGGGCTTTTGGGGGGGCTAACCATTTGTCATCTGGGGATTGAGCCCCGGCAAGCCCCAGTGTAGCAGCGCCACTGTACAGAATGTAGGGCTATATATCAAATTACATCAAATAACTATATCTGGAAGGGGTCCCTTTAAGAGGGAAAAGGTGCCAATCACCTAAAGTGCATAGTGCACCCACAGTACAATGAATACAAAACCGCTCTGTAAAAATCAATATAAGGTGCAAAATACCTCCAATCTATGCTATTACAATATTGTAACGTTTGCGGAATAGTTTCCGTGGTCAGCGCTGACACTGCGGAAATCCTCCACAAACATGTAATTTGGAGAACCAACAGACACCAGACTGAGGAGAACAGAGCACGAGAGTAGCAAAGGCACAGCAAACAAGAATCAGAACAATAAAGAAAATAACAAACGCTAACTAAACGCGAACACCGCACTCATTCGCAACAGTGAACGCGTTTAAGCACGATCACCGCACGTTAGGCGCCCAGTGATAAGCGTGCCACCCTAACTAACCGATGACACACAAAGTAGAGAATGCGGACGCTTGCTAACGGTTACCTCACCGAGCCTACAGCAAGCGTCCGTACAAGACAAGGCAGAGAGGTGGAGCTGCCAGCAGCAACTGCAGCTCTGGCCTACACTCCCAGACAGAGTTCAGAAGGAACCACCGCTGCTAGCGCTAGAGCGAGTGCGATCCAGACAGATGGAGCAGCCAGTGGCAACTGCAGCTCTGGCCTAATTCCCAGACAAAACACAGAAGGAGGCACTGCCACTACCACTAGGGCGAGTGCGATCCAGACAGATGGAGCAGCCAGTAGCAACTGCAGCTCTGGTCTACACTCCCAGACAGAACACAGAAGGAGGCACTGCCACTACCACTAGGGCGAGTGTGATCCAGACAGATGGAGCAGCCAGTAGCAACTGCAGCTCTGGCCTACACTCCCAGACAGAACACAGAAGGAGGCACTGCCACTACCACTAGGGCGAGTGCGATCCAGACAGATGGAGCAGTCAGTAGCAACCGCAGCTCTGGCCTACACTCCCAGACAGACAGAACGATTTCCGTCGACCACCACTGGCGACAAGACAATCGAGACAGAGAGACAGAACAAGGCAAAACAGATAATACAATCCGACTGATAATCTTTAACAAACAGGCAAGGCTGACACTCTAGGAGTGTTTAGCAGTAACAAACCATCATGACCAGCAAAGCATTCTGGGAGCAGAAGGCTTTTATACTGCCAGCCATCAAAGGAGGCAGCTAGGCAATTTGCATGACAAGTGTATGCAAATTCCTCAGCAAAGCAACTCTGAAAGTTGCAAGATGAAGACAGGTCTCTTTTCCAGAGACCTGCAGCATTCAGAGCTAAGGAATGGACAAACAGCTGTCTGCCCGTGCAGACAGCTGAGCAGATCATTACAAATATACAGTTAAAATTAACACAGCAAAGGTGATGCAACGAAAAAATAGTGATGTGCAGTGCTGAAAAGTGAAAACAAGAAAGAAAGCAATCACCAAAATGAAGTATAGGAAAATGAACACCAAAGTGACAGAAGATGGGGTGTTTCTTACCCCATTGTTGCAATAGGTTATTTCATCAGTTTATTTTCACCTTGGATGTCCTTTACCATATGCAGCAATATTGGTGATGATTGCATTTATGGGGGCTTTGCTATTAACCGCCAAAATCGGCACAAAATATGCAAAATTATGGAAGGATTACATTTACATGCAAAATTAATAACGTTTTTTCCCAAAATTTAACATTACAATTTTGCACCATAATTGTGAATTATGATGCAAAATTATGTTTACACGAAATTTGTGCTCATCACTAGGGAATTCACCTATTAAATATGTTGGGCTTGATTCACAAAGCTGTGAAAAAACAAATATTACACCTTATCAAAGATATCACACTTTATCAAAGTTAACATACCTTATCAGAGTAGCATAGCAAGCGCTACGAACATGCAGGGGCTCAGGGCAGGATGAGTGCCATTGCCAATTAGCAGGCATAAGTTTGTAGTGCTTGCTATGCTACTCTGATAAGGCGTGATATCTTCAATATGGTGTGATATCTTTGATAAGGTGTGATATGTCTGATAAGGTGTGATTTTTGTTTTATCACGGCTTTGTGAATCAAGCCGATCCACTGATATATATAATCTACTGGTTAGTGGTTAAACATATCCATGCACATGACAAAAAAGAAGGTAAATGTAATGTGTATCTTATTACAGTTTTTAATACTTGCCGTACTCACCTTGTGTTTCTTGTAAGAATTTTTGAATCCTGGTTATTTTTTCAAACACTTTCCTCGCTATAATCTCTAGCTCATCCATCATGTTACTGACGGTTGTTTGTACAAAAAGTGATTCAGCCTTTCTGTCAGATTTCCCTGGGCTTCTCCTTCAACAGCTACATCACAGAAAAACAGAGAGTGAATTTAGGAAAACTATTCACCTGATTTTCAAACACAAACTTTTTGTTTTTTAGTAAAATAAGGAGTTGATTGATCCTCTACCAAGTATATTATTATTATTGTTGTCTTTGTCAGTAGTTTTTTTTTTTTTTTTTCATCAGTTTAGTGTATTGTTGCTCAGAATTTTGCATTAACAAGAAATATAATTGTTACATTTATTATCATGTAAGTCCTCTTGGCTCCACTCTTTTCATGCTGATTTTGTATGACTGAATGTATGTTTTGTGTATAAAAATAAAATATTGCTGTGAATGTGAACATCTGCATATTTTAAAAGCAAAATGTTATATGGACAAATAATATAAGATGTTTAAAGCAAACCTGAAGTGAAAACAACTCTATATAATGAATTGTATGTGTAGTACGGATGAGGAATAAAACATTACATCATTCTGTCACAGTTAAAGTTTTAAAATCACTCTTTGTTTTTTAAACTATGAGGCCTCATTCACACCTAAAAACGCAAACGCAAGCGTTTTGAATGTTTGTGCACTGCTTTTTTTCCCCCTCCCGGCGCCCCACTGCAAGCTGCGTTTTTCCTATACCTTCTATTATAGCAAAAACACCTCAAAAATGGTGCAGGCACCGCTTTGCTGAGCGGATTGGAAATGAACCGCTCAGCTGTGAACTCTCTCATAAAGAATTATTGCACAAGCGTTTTGTGAGAGATTTTGAAAATCGCCCGCGCTTGAAAAAAGGCGGAAAATGCCCCTAATGTGATCGGGTTATCAAAGTTATCACATGCTATCAAAGTTATTACAAAGTTATCACACGCTATCAAAGTTATCACAAAGTTATCACACGCTATCAAAGTTATCACATGCTATCAAAGTTATCACAAAGTTATCACACTCTATCAAAGTTATCACAAAGTTATCACACGCTATCAAAGTTATCACATGCTATCAAAGTTATCACAAAGTTATCACACTCTATCAAAGTTATCACAAAGTTATCACACTCTTTCAAAGTTATCACAAAGTTATCACACGCTATCAAAGTTATTACACGTTATTAGTTATCACAAAGTTATCACACGCTATCAAAGTTATCACACGTTATCAAAGTTATCACAAAGTTATCACACACTATTAAAGTTATCACAATGTTATTACACACTATCAAAGTTATCACAAAGTTATCACACGTTATCAAAGTTATCACAAAGTTATCACACACTATCAAAGTTATCACAAAGTTATCACACACTAGCAAAGTTATCACAAAGTTATCCCACACTATCAAAGTTATCACAAAGTTATCACACGCTATCAAAGTTATCACACGTTATCAAAGTTATCACAAAGTTATCACACGCTATCAAAGTTAACAGGCCTTGAGCTTGATTCACTAAAACGTGATTACTGATATCACAGTCGCACTAGCATTTTGTGTGCATTAAAATGCGTGTAACTTTTTAGGGCTTGATTCACCGAACCGTGATAACTCATATCACGGCTGTTTTTGCATGCGTTTTCACGTGATTGCAAATTTTGTGCAAAAACATGCATTTTTGCACGCAATTGCGAATTTTCATGCAAAACGCAACCCTTTTCGCGCAAAAATTTGTGAAAACATCCGTGATGTAAATTAGCATGGTTTAATGAATCAAGCCCTTTGCGTGCTAATGCGGATTTTCGCGCGCAGATGCACATTTTTGTGCAAAAATGTGTTTTAACGGACGCAAAACGCTACCGCGACTGTGATATCAGTTATCACGGTTTAGTGAATGAAGCCCCTTATCAGAGTAGCAAAGCAAGTGCTACAAACTTATGCCTGCTAATCGTCATGCCTTGAGCCCCTGCGGGTTCGTAGCGCTCACTATGCTACTCTGATAAGGCGTGTGAACTTTAATAGCGTGTGATAACTTTGTGACAACGTTGATAGTGTGTGATAACTTTGTGATAACTTTGATAATGTGTGATAAGTTTGATAGCGTGTGATAACCTTGTGATAACTTTGATAGCGTGTGATAACTTTGATAATGTGTGATAACTGGGTGATAAGTTTGATAGCGTGTGATAACTTTGTGATAACTTTGATAGCGTGTGATAACTTTGATAGCGTGTGATAACTTTGTGATAACTTTGATAACATGTGATAAGTTTGATAGTGTGTGATAACTTTGATAGCGTGCGATAACTTTGTGATAACTTTGATAGTGTGTGATAACTTTGTGATAACTTTAATAGCGTGTGATAACTTTTTTAGCATGTGTTAACTTTGATAACGTGATATTTGTCTTATCATGGTTTAGTGAATCAAGCCCTATGAGCGTTTGCAGATCTATAGTGCTGGCGATTTTAGAAATCTCCCTAAGGGCCCTTTTCCACTAGCAATTGCTAGCGTTTGCTCTAAACGC
Source organism: Hyperolius riggenbachi (assembly GCF_040937935.1). Taxonomy (NCBI): domain Eukaryota; kingdom Metazoa; phylum Chordata; class Amphibia; order Anura; family Hyperoliidae; genus Hyperolius; species Hyperolius riggenbachi. The sequence goes on along the minus strand of NC_090652.1, from coordinate 53,405,519 downwards.
TAGCGATTGCGATTCAGCATAGTCCAAATTTTTCTTGGCGATTGCAATTTTGCTATGCACTGCATAGCATAGCAAAATCGGGGCAAAGAATGCCCTGCGGCGCGATCTCACTTCTCTAAAAATCAAATCGCGGTAGTGGAAATTACCTACCACGATTCCTATGTTATTTAACAAACCCTAGCGATTTTAAAATCATTAGCGATTTGCGATTTTGCGATTCAGCAATCACAATCGCCTCTAGTGGAAAAGGGCCCTTGTGCAATGATTTTCTATGAGAGTGTTCACATGTGAGTGTTCCTATTTTATTAAAATCACAAATGCGCTACATGTAGGGCTTGATTCACTAAAGAGTGCTAACACAGTTAGCACGCCTAAAAGCTTTGCATGTGCAAACTAGGTTGCTAAGTAGTTTGCATGGGCAAAGCTGTTATTGATCGCGCGCTATTTGGTGCGCGGGAAAAGTCGAACCAGTGCGTGCGAAACGTCGCACCGTCCACGTGAAAAGTATGCTTATCAGGCTATTTTGCACGTGGAACGTTTTGTGCGCACTGGTGCGATGTTTCACGCACACCGCGCAGCAATAAACATTGCACGTGCAAACTATTGCGCGCATATTAGCACGTGCAAAGGGCTTTCACTGGCCTGCTAACACTTAGCACTCTTTTGAGAATCAAGCCCCTACCATTTTCTGAGCATTTTGGTTCAATGGAAGGTATAGGGAAATTGCAAAGCGCTTGAAAAAGTGCTTTGTATTGCAATTTCCTCAGCACTTTTATGAATAAATACATTGTATTTATTAATTTCCGGATCAAAGAGATCACTTCCTGACTGAAGTCTGGAAGTGTGTAAATTAATCGCCTAACAAAAGTGCTTAGAAAAGTGCTTGCGATAGCGCTGGAAATTTATAATTTCACCAAAGTCTAAAACCTTATCTCAAGCTGTTTCTAACCATTTATTTGCTGCAAAAGAAAGAGGGATTCCGCTACACCGATGGCTGGGTGAAAAAAAGTCTCCATTTATTGTAACATCAGTGGATACACAATGTTAAAAAAGCTCACGCGTATCGGAGCTCATGGCTATGCTATACCATTTTAACCGATGCTCAGCAACAGTTTGTAAGCTATGATTAAGGGCCATGAGCTCCGATACGCGTGAGCTTTTTTAACATTGTGTATCCACTGATGTTACAATAAATGGAGACTTTTTTTCAGCCAGCCATCGGTGTAGCGGAATCCCTCTTTCTTTTGCAGTCTACATGAGTTCTCTGGATTCCTGACTCCCTTTGACATTTGTGTGGTTGGTAGTAGTGGGTCCATCTCTGTTTATGTCATTTATTTGCTATTTAAGTGCTTCAGAAAACAGGACTGTATTCGACCTAGTGGATTGAAGAGCTCAGAGATGCTCTTTTGCATAGATAACAACTGAAGTTTTTTAACTCTTCCTGCACTGGAAAATGAGACTTATCTTTTTGCTTTTAATGTTATCATTCTTAGCTGTACTACAAATATAATTAATTATATAATTTATTGCTTTAACTGGATTCCAGTGAACTTTGCCTAACGCTAGATTGTAGACTTGAATTAACATTATGCTTACCCTTCAGAAAGGCTCACATTAACCATTAATAAAAGCAGGGGAGTAACTAAGAGCCACCAGGTCCCCCCACAAACATACCTTCCATGCGTCCGGACGCTTCTCGCTCTAGTGACTGACGCTACTTCCTGTTTATACAGGAAGTCGCATCAGTCACTAGATCGAGAAGCGTCCACGCTGGAACGCATGGAAGGTATGTTTGTCTGCCGCTGCCTGCCGCTCCGCTGCACATATATAGCTATTGATGCTGGAGGGGAGTGCAGAGGGGAAAACCCAAGGTGAGGGAGGGGGACCATCCCCCCTCCCCACTGAACTGCAGCATAGCTTTCCCATCATGCTGCGACCCCACCAGCCCCCCAAAACGGCCCTGAGCGGGCCCCAGGGGGGGGGGGCGCGGGCACAGAGGCTGCATCCCCTATTGTTACGCCCATGAATAAAAGCCTAATAGTAATATCCCTAGTTATAAAGACGTCTAAAAGATGGTCTATGTCATTTTGTATCTTTAATGTGTACCTTAAATGGTTAAAAAAAGGCAAAGTTTGTCCAATGCTTGACCAATGGGAGATCATTCCACTAACTAACAATCAGTGGAGAAGGAAATCGCTGACTTAATTAACAGAGCATTTTATGTAGTTCAACTTTTATTTATTTTATTTCATATGAAGTTTTAGACTTCATTAACATGTACATATTTAAATGCTTAAAAATCTCACGTGCGGTTTTCTTGGCGTTTCCAAGCCAGTTGTTAGATAGTCAATGACATACAAATAATTCTGACAAATTGTATGCAGTTTGAAACTGGACCAATCAAAATAACTTTCTGTTGATCATGATTGGTCCATATTCAAGTGGGGAGGTCCTTACCAGCCATCTGGATGTTTTCACTGCCCATATATGGGCAAAGGCTCCCAAAACCCTACAGACTTTACACACTCCAATGAGTTCTGGGTCACCATGAGCTTGCTGGTTAGTCTAAAACCCTACAGATGCAGACAATTAATTTGTTCAGTCTAACTCCAGTGGATATTGGCATGGGATCATTCATTAAAGGTATTTACTCTTAATTAAAAATATTAAACTACTTTTTTTTCTGTGTTGTGTTTTTCTTTTTTCACATTGACTCTTTGTGGAAATGGGTAAAGTTTGCATTAGTACCCCTATACACATTTCATCTGTGGGGCAGGCATCTGGGGGCCATCTCTTAAAGGGGGATCCAAGATGCCATCACCCCAGGCCTACACTCACAGGTGTAGGGGTAGGTAATCTACCTTTTCCTGGGAAATGGAGGTAGTGATGAGCTTCTTGTACATGGTATGGAGAAGGTCTTTGGGGACATACTTTGCCACCCATGTTTTCCACAGCCCCATGAACCATTGACTGGAGCCTAAAGCCAAATGGTGATTGGCCAGCTGCACAACACTTGCAAACTGAACAGATCCACCACCCCAGTTCCCGGGCTACCCACAACTGCAAGGGATGTGGGTACTATACTTATGGGCCTGGGAGTTGCGTTGCATTCCCTGTAACAGCAGAAGTACAATGGAACGGGAAAGCGGTGTCACATGTTCACTGGTCGAACACACGTATTTTTCCCATTAAACAAGGGATAATGACGCCCTCTCTTCTTTATCCCCTTTATATTTCCTTCTACCTATCGCCTGTCATCTGGCCGCTTTATCTAATAAACCACTGTCTCCCACATTAGTGTTTGCCCATAAGAAACATGGGCGCTTGTCAGCCCTATAATCCCACTGCGCTTGCGCATGTTCTCTATGCTGACGGGGCGGTCAGACCTCATACTGCAGCGTCATGTTTACCCACATCATGTTTACCCACGTGGTGCGATTATATCGGCGCACGCCCACTTTCCGGCCTACCGCGGTGCGCCATTTTTCGGTGCTCCAGTCCTTGCGACATGCCCACCGGCGGCTCATTGGCCGCCAGCCCCATGCTACCTTGACGTACCTCCGGCGCATGCGCCATTATTATCCCACAGAGTGCGCCGAAAACAGCACACCAACCTTAGGAAAACCGCTGGCGGCAGCCTATTGACTCCTATTGACCATGACTCCCAACCCAGCCCACCCACGCTCACCTACGCTCCTGATTGGCCCTTCTCACTTCTGCCAACTAAATGTAAAGAACTTAGCATCCTCATATGGTTACAGAGGCGCTATACTTGCTACCACAGAATTTCTGGTATGTTGTTTTTTTGTGATCCCTATTGATTTAATCACTGCTCCTCTACTTTTTACTTCTAGTGCAGCTCATAGGCTACTCTAGATGCATGCTACGTTTTGCCCCTCTATGAACTAATTTTTCTGATGGTCTTGTTTAAGGGAATGTCATCTTTGTTTGAATGAAAGGCTTGGAAAATAGTACACTATCTACTCACTCTTATAATTGACTCACCTCCCCCTATAACCAGGTTTGCTTATATATGCATCAACAATGCATTAGTACTTTAGTCTCTTTTTACTCTCATACCTATGTGTAGCGCACTAGCTCATTCACCATAGCGTCACCATATAATCCTGACATCATCATGCACGACACGTTGTTCTATGTATTTAAACTTAAACTAATTGTGGCATATATGTTGTATGATATTCACTGCAGAAATCATTTTAGCATTGTTTATTGTCTCTTGTCTACAGTTTGTCCCCACCATATTGCCTGATGAAGCAGGTTTGACCTGTGAAACGCGTTGCACTTTTGGGGTACTTTGCAATAAATGTATTTATTACTATACAGACAGTCTTTCATGTCTGCTTTCCGGAGGTAAGTCCACCAAGCAAATTTTAAAAGTTTATCCATTTTTATCCTGCTGGCGCCTCTGTTCTCTTGCTGCTATCTTGCACAGAACAGAAGGAAAACATAGAGAAATGCACTCTGCAAGTATTTAGAGAGTTTAGCCCACATATGTCGAACTCCAGGCCTGGAGGGCCAGATCCATGCCAGTGTTTAGGATGGACTGAGAAAGAGAGGAATGTGTTCTATCTGATGGACCACACCTTTCCTGATTCAGACCCATCAATTCATTTGAGCTGTATCAATAATGTTTTAGGGGGGCACGTGCCCCCAATCTGTCCTGGGGTGCCACGGATCTCCGCCCGGCCGCCCCCTCTGTCAAGACTCAGCGGCTCCCCACAGCCGCCGCGTCACTGACAGTCTCAGACCTCAGGATCAGGCGGCGAGCCGGCGACCAATCGTGCGGGCGCTAGGACCCAGCGCCCGCACTGATATGCGGAAGTGACATCACTTCCGCATATCGAGCGGGTGCGTCCAGCGCCCGCTCGTACATCTGGTCGGGTCGCCGCTGATCCTGAGGTCTGCTGAGAGGTAGGGGGGAGCGGCGGCTAGAGGGGGGGCCTCCCTGTCACTCACTCACTCACTCACTCACTCACTCACTCACTAAAGGGGCTCCCTGTCACTCACTCACTGCCTAAAGGGGCTCCCCTGTCACTCACTCACTCCCTAAAGGGGCTCCCTGTCACTCACTCACTCCCTAAAGGGGCTCCCTGTCACTCACTCACTGCCTAAAGGGGCTCCCCTGTCACTCACTCACTCCCTAAAGGGGCTCCCTGTCACTCACTCACTCCCTAAAGGGGCTCCCTGTCACTCACTCACTCCCTAAAGGGGCTCCCCTGGCACTCACTCACTCCCTAAAGGGGCTCCCCTGGCACTCACTCACTCCCTAAAGGGGCTCCCCTGGCACTCACTCACTCCCTAAAGGGGCTCCCCTGGCACTCACTCACTCCCTAAAGGGGCTCCCTGGCACTCACTCCCTAATGGGGCTCCCTGTCACTCACTCACTACCTAAAGGGGCTCCCCTGTCACTCACTCCCTAAAGGGGCTCCCTGTCACTCACTCACTGCCTAAAGGGGCTCCCTGTCACTCACTCACTCCCTAAAGGGGCTCCCTGTCACTCACTCCCTAAAGGGGCTCCCTGTCACTCACTCACTCCCTAAAGGGGCTCCCTGTCACTCACTCACTCCCTAAAGGGGCTCCCTGGCACGCACTCACTCCCTAAAGGGGCTCCCTGGCACGCACTCACTCCCTAAAGGGGCTCCCCTGGCACGCACTCACTCCCTAAAGGGGCTCCCCTGGCACTCACTCACTCCCTAAAGGGGCTCCCTGGCACTCACTCCCTAATGGGGCTCCCCGTCACTCACTCACTGCCTAAAGGGGCTCCCTGTCACTCACTCACTGCCTAAAGGGGCTCCCCTGTCACTCACTCACTCCCTAAAGGGGCTCCCTGTCACTCACTCACTCCCTAAAGGGGCTCCCTGTCACTCACTCACTCCCTAAAGGGGCTCCCCTGGCACTCACTCACTCCCTAAAGGGGCTCCCCTGGCACTCACTCACTCCCTAAAGGGGCTCCCCTGGCACTCACTCACTCCCTAAAGGGGCTCCCTGGCACTCACTCCCTAATGGGGCTCCCTGTCACTCACTCACTACCTAAAGGGGCTCCCCTGTCACTCACTCCCTAAAGGGGCTCCCTGTCACTCACTCACTGCCTAAAGGGGCTCCCTGTCACTCACTCACTCCCTAAAGGGGCTCCCTGTCACTCACTCACTCCCTAAAGGGGCTCCCTGGCACGCACTCACTCCCTAAAGGGGCTCCCTGGCACGCACTCACTCCCTAAAGGGGCTCCCTGGCACGCACTCACTCCCTAAAGGGGCTCCCCTGGCACTCACTCACTCCCTAAAGGGGCTCCCTGGCACTCACTCCCTAATGGGGCTCCCTGTCACTCAATCACTACCTAAAGGGGCTCCCCTGTCACTCACTCACTCACTCCCTAAAGGGGCTCCCTGGCACTCACTCACTGCCTAAAGGGGCTCCCTGGCACTCACTCACTCCCTAAAGGGCCTCCCTGGCACGCACTCACTCCCTAAAGGGCCTCCCTGTCACTCACTCACTCCCTAAAGGGGCTCCCTGGCACGCACTCACTCACTAAAGGGGCTTCCTGTCACTCACTCACTGCCTAAAGGGGCTTCCTGTCACTCACTCACTGCCTAAAGGGGCTCCCTGGCACTCACTCACTGCCTAAAGGGGCTTCCTGTCACTCACTCACTGCCTAAAGGGGCTCCCTGGCACTCACTCACTACCTAAAGGTGCTCCCTGTCACTCACTATCGGGGTCCCTGTCACTCACTACCTAACTGGAGGCGCCTGTCACTCACTAGCTAACCTGGGGGTCCCTGTCACTCACTACCTAACTTGGGGGGCTACCATATTAAGGGGGCATTCTGCCTATTTATGTGAAATGCTGTCTATTTATGTGCCTCATGACTGCTGAATGTGTCTTGTTGGGGGCCTCATGATTTGTTGGGGGCCTCATGATTGCTTAATTTGTCTTGTTGGGGGCCTCATGATTTGTTGGGGGCCTCATGATTGCTGAATTTGTCTTGTTGGGGGCCACATGATTTGTTGGAGGCCTCATGATTGCTAAATTTGTCTTGTTGGGGGCCTCATGATTTGTTGGGGGCCTCATGATTGCTGAATATGTCTTGTTGGGGGTCACATGATTGCTAACTGCGAGACTATGGGAAAAGCTGAATCCTTATCATATGAGACAATAGCATTAAACCTACTTTTTAAGCGTTTTAAAACAGAAAATAAAACTGGGAGGTTCTAAAAAATTGAATACATTTTTCAGGAGTAGGATGGATGAAATTGTTTATCTTCACAGTTTATTTTCAACTTGGATTTTCCATAATGTTCATGTATGAGTTAAAACGTTTGTACAGTATTTAGTTTAAATTGCTGTTGCCACTTTGCGATAGATAAGTGACTTTTGGGTTGCAGTTTGGGCACTCGGCCTCCAAAAGGTTCGCCACCACTGTCCTAATCTGATGTCCCACCATTGCTAGGTTCATGTAAATTTGTCTCCACCCGTTACCACACCTATATTCTGGTCCATGGCCCACACATTTTTTGGTGCGGCGCGATAAGCACGCCGCACAACGTGATCGTCATATTTTTGGCACGCTAGCTGCAGTGTGCTGAATTCTGCTGCCTACAGTATGTACAGTATACGCTGTTCTCTAGTGCTTGCACTGTGTGCTGATTTACCTCCAGTGTGTACAGTGTAAGGTGTTACTCTGTGCCTTTATTGATTGTAAACCAGCTGTATTGTATGCTGATCCCTGCTACTTTCAGTATGTACAGTATTAGCTGTAAAGCCTGGTACACACATACAATTTTGATTAGCCAATTTTAGCTCTGTTCATAAAATTCATTGTCTGTTGGCCCACTTACTGCACGGGGGTGGGAAAATTGGGGGTCAGTGATTGACCAATCAAAATTGTATGTGCGTATACATCTTTGATCTATGCCTATACTGATTGTAAATGATGGAAATAAAGGACAGGGGGCTCCGTCCAATATTTCGATGGGCAGGCCCGTTATCCGTAGCTTACACCGCTGCTAAGTTCATGTACATTTGGCCCCACCCATGGCCACGCCCACTCACCTCATGGCCACGCCCATTTTTTGCCACCTCCCCACCTGGTGCCCACAGGTGCCACTGATCTCCAAGGACCCTAGAAACGCCCCTGGTACCATCCACTACATGACTGTACTGCCTATTGTGCTTCCCTATTACGTTCATTTAATTTTGCCTATCAAAAATAAAAGCAGTTTTAAAAGAGACTTTCCAGTAAAGTTTAACATTTTTTGCCCATGCATAGTTTTTACACTGTCTGTTTCAGTCACCTTTTTATTATGGTGGTGGTGTGTGTGTGTCTATGTTATCTTCAGTGCTCTCAAATGTAAGTCCATGTAGTGTAAATATTTGCTGATAAAGTTGCAGAGAAGATAATGTACAGATATCCTCTATAAGGATATGATCTTCAGCCAACATGTAAATTGGATGATTAAAAAAATCTACTAACAGCACATTTTATGGATGAGCAGTAAGGAGTAAAGAGTTCACAGCAATTAAACGATATAGTGAAAGAAAAAAAGAAGATATTTCCTCTTACTCATCCTTATACAAATAGGCTATTTTCCTCTCTCTCTCTCTCTCTCTCTCTCTCTCTCTCTCTCTCTCTCTCTCTCTCTCTCTCTCCCCCTCTCTCTCTCTCTCTCTCTCTCTCTATAATATATATATATATATATATATATATATATATATATATATATATATATATATATATAGATATATATATATATATATATTATATATACATATATATATATATATATATATATATATATATATATATATACAGGATCTTCTCAAAAAATAAGCATATTGTGATAAAGTTCATTATTTTCTGTAATGTACTGATAAACATTAGACTTTCATATATTTTAGATTCATTACACACAACTGAAGTAGTTCAAGCCTTTTACTGTTTTAATATTGATGATTTTGGCATACAGCTCATGAAAACCCAAATTTCCTATCTCAAAAAATTAGCATATTTCATCCGACCAATAAAAGAAGAGTGTTTTTAAAACAAAAAAAGGTCAACCTTCAAATAATTATGTTCAGTTATGCACTCAATAAGTCGGGAATCCTTTTGCAGAAATGACTGCTTCAATGCGGCGTGGCATGGAGGAAATCAGCCTGTGGCACTGCTCAGGTGTTATGGAGGCCCAGGATGCTTCGATAGCGGCCTTAAGCTCATCCAGAGTGTTGAGTCTTGCGTCTCTCAACTTTCTCTTCACAATATCCCACAGATTCTCTATGGGGTTCAGGTCAGGAGAGTTGGCAGGCCAATTGAGCACAGTAATACCATGGTCAGTAAACCATTTACCAGTTTTGGCACTGTGAGCAGGTGCCAGGTCGTGCTGAAAAATGAAATCTTCATCTCCATAAAGCTTTTCAGCAGATGGAAGCATGAACCCATTTTTGAACCAGAATCAGCGGCAGAAGCGCCAGACCTTGGCTACAGAGAAGCAGCACTGGACTGTTGCTCAGTGGTCCAAAGTACTTTTTTCGGATGAACGTAACTTTTACATGTCATTCGGAAATCAAGGTGCCAGAGTCTGGAGGAAGACTGGGGAGAGGGAAATGCCAAAATGCCTGAAGTCCAGTGTCAAGTACCCACAGTCAGTGATGGTCTAGGGTGCCATGTCAGCTGCTGGTGTTTGTCCACTGTGTTTTGTCAAGGGCAGGGTCAATGCAGCTAGCTATCAGGAGATTTTGGAGCACTTCATGCTTCCATCTGCTGAAAAGCTTTATGAAGATGAAGATTTCATTTTTCAGCACGACCTGGCACCTGCTCACAGTGCCAAAACCACTGGAAAATGGTTTACTGACCATGGTATTACTGTGCTCAATTGGCCTGCCAACTTTCCTGACCTGAACCCCATAGAGAATCTGTGGGATATGTGATGTGAAGAGAAAGTTGAGAGACGCAAGACCCAACACTCTGGATGAGCTTAAGGCCGCTATCGAAGCATCCTGGGCCTCCATAACACCTGAGCAGTGCCACAGGCTGATTGCCTCCATTAGAGATGTTGCGAACCTCCGATTTGAACCTCCGCGAAAGGTTCGGTTCGCGAAAAAGTTCGCGAACCGCAATAGACTTCAATGGGGAGGCGAACTTTGACAATTTTAAAAAATTCTACCGGCTGGAAAAATGATAGAAAGTATGTTTCAAGAGCTCTAATACCTGGAGGCACACCTGATTGAGTGAAATACACATCACTGCTGGAGGACCCGCCCTCCCTCCTCCAAGCAAGGTCCTTATACCATTTGACTCAGTTGTCTGCCTACACTAATAAGTTATGGGACAGCTGCTACACACTCTGCTAGGGAGTTTTTAATTAGCCTCTTGTGTGTCTCCTCCCACCTCCCTCCTCCCCTTCTACCTATTCCCTCCTCGCTCCTACCGGATGGAGGAGGGTCTCATCTGCCAGGGAATTATCCTATTTCGAAAACCAGTATACATCATACCATGGCTGGGAATGGAACCCAGATCTCACTGTGTGGTGGGCAAGCACACTAACCACGGTACCACTACAGTAGTAACTGAAGCTGGCCTAAAATTTACCATTTATGCTCAATACAAGAGAAAAAGTAGACAAGACAAATAACATTTATATCACACTTTTCTCCTGACGGACTCAAAGCACCAGAGCTGCAGCCACTAGGGCATGCTCTATAGGCAGTAGCAGTGTTAGGAAGACTAAGGTCTCCTACTGAATAGGTGCTAGCTTACTGAACAGACAGAGCTGAGATTCGAAATTTTAGGCCAGCTTCAGTTACTACTGTAGTGGTACAGTGGTTAGTGTGCTTGCCCACCACACAGTGAGACCCAGGTTCAAATCCCAGCCAATGTGAGTTGGCTTTTATGCTAAAAATCCTTAAAGGGAACCTAAACGGAGACGGATATGGATTTTTCCTTTTAAAATAATACCAGTTGCCTGAATCGCCTGCTGATCCTGTGTCTATAATACTTTTAGCCACAGTCCCTGAACAAGCATGCAGATCAGGTGCTCTGACTGAAGTCAGAATGGATTAGCTGCATGCTTGTTTCAGGGTGTGATTCAGCCACTATTGCAGTCACAAAGATCAGCTGGACTGCCAGGCAACTGGTATTGTTTACAGGAAACATCCATATCACTCTCATTTAAGGTTCCCTTTAAGCAACCTAATGTTTCTATTGCATTGAGCATAAATGGTAAATTTTAGGCCAGCTTCAGTTACTACTGTAGTGGTACAGTGGTTAGTGTGCTTGCCCACCACACAGTGAGATCTGGGTTCGATTCCCAGCCATGGTATGATGTATACTGGTTTTTGAAATAGGATAATTCCCTGGCAGATGAGGGAGGAGGGAATAGGTAAAAGGGTAAAAGAGAGGAGGAAGGAGACCCACAAGAGACTAATTAAAATCTCCGTACCAGCTGTCCCATAACTAATTAGTGTAGGCAGACAACTGAGTCAAATGGTATAAGGACCTTGCTTGAAGGAGGGAGGGTGGGCGGGCTTACAGCAGTGAGACCAGTGTGTTTGGCAATAATGTGTCTGCTGACAGTGATATGGAGGGTCAAAGTTTTGCTCAATAGAGCATTATGGGGCGAATCGAACTTCCGCAAAAGTGAACCCCCAAAGTTCGCCTGGAACCGTTCGCAGGCGAACCGTTCGCGACATCTCTAGCCTCCATGCCACGCCGCATTGAAGCAGTCATTTCAGCAAAAGGATTTCCGACTTATTGAGTGCATAGCTGAACATAATTATTTGAAGGTTGACCTTTTTTTGTTTTAAAAACACTTTTCTTTTATTGGTCGGATGAAATATGCTAATTTTTTGAGATAGGAAATTTGTGTTTTCAGGAGCTGTATGCCAAAATCATCAATATTAAAACAATAAAAGGCTTGAACTACTTCAGTTGTGTGTAATGAATCTAAAATATATGAAAGTCTAATGTTTATCAGTACATTACAGAAAATAATGAACTTTATCACAATATGCTAATTTTTTGAGACGATCCTGTATATATATATATATACAGTACAGACCAAAAGTTTGGACACACCTTCTCATTCAAAGAGTTTTCTTTATTCTCATGACTGTAAACATTGTCATAGTCAAACGATCATCAAACGACTTCTCCACAATGCAACTGATGGTCCCAACCCCATTTATAAGGCAAGAAATCCCACTTATTATACATGACAGGGCACTGAAATGAAAACCATTTCAGGTGACTACCTCTTGAAGCTCATCAAGAGAATGCCAAGAGTGTGCAAAGCAGTAATCAAAGCAAAAGGTGGCTACTTTGAAGAACATAGAATATGACATATTTTCATTTGTTTCACACTTTTTGGTTATGTACTATACTTCCACATGTGTTAATTCATAGTATGGATGCCTTCAGTGTGCATCTACAATGTTCATAGTCATGAAAATAAAGAAAACTCTTTGAATAAGAAGGTGTGTCCAAACTTTTGGTCTGTACTGTATATATATATATATATATATATATATATATATATATATATATATATATATATATACATATACAGCATAACTTTAGATTCTACAAATATGTATATATATATATATATATATATATATATATATATATATATATATATATATACACTATATATATATATATATATATATATATATATATATATATATATATATATATATATATATACACTGTATATATATATATATATATACACTGTATATATATATATATATATATATATATATATATATATATATATAGTATACATATAACAACAGATCATTTATTAAGTGCATTCCTCCCATTGGACCCAAACCCAGAGTCACTGTGTGCATAATATATTAGAAATGACATAACAATAACACACTTAGACAGGGTTTTATTGAGATGTTAAGTTTTCCAGATTTAATACCTATTTCAGTATTTTATAAAGCTTGAGACAATCATTATTCTAAAATAAACAGAGACATCACCTTGTTTTATCACAGGGAGAATACCCTATCAAGTGTGCAACTTAGGACTGGAGAGGGCAGAGCTCTACGGAGGATGTCTGCACCACTTAACTACTTAAGTCTATCTGGACGGATATATCCGTCCAGATAGACTGCCACTGCCACCGCCGACTGCCGTTAGCCCTGAGATCAATCAATGGGTATATAGTTACGATTCATTGATCTAAGTCCCCCGCAGAAAAAACGACGGCCTCTTATCAGAGGCCGCGGCGGTCTTTATGCAGAAAAAAAAGTTTCCTGTCCTTTTAATGCTTCCTGGAAGAGAGATTGCTTGCTTCCAGGACTTTTTGACTGTGACCATCTTGTGGCCAAATAGTAAAACTACACCCACATACATTTTTTCTATTAAATAAATACATTATATTACATTTAAAATTAGCTGTTTACCTCCCACTCCAAAAATTACCCAAATAACATTTTTAATAAAAAAAAATGTTTTTAAAGAATTACAATAATAATAAAAAAACAACAACAACATACATGTTCTGAAATGGTCTGAACTTTTTGAATATGCATGTGAAGAGAGTATATTAATATACTTTTTTAAATTATAAGCTTGTAAATAGTGATGGACGCAAATTAAGGTAATTAGAATCATTTTTACTTCTATTTTCGATCATTTTCCAATCAGATATGCTAGTTTTGCAAAACTGCTAGCAATGATTTTGTTCATCCCCAATGGCAAGCTTAGAGATTATACTAGTATTTATTTATTTATTTATCTATATATATAATAGAGTAAGTGCCTCAACCTTCAAGCAAGAAGAAGAAGTAGTGCCCTGCCCCCAGGGCTAGTGATGGGCGAACACCTGGATGTTCGGGTTCGGGAAAGTTCGCCAAACATGGCCGAGATGTTCGGCATGTTCGGGCCGAACCCCGAACTTTCCGAACATCCAGCTTTTGGGGGCCATATGGGGTCGCAGGCATAAGGGGGGAGCATGCCCCGATCGCGGGGGGGGGGGTCGGAAATTCCCCCCCCCCCCTCCGCTAGCGCTCCCCCCTCTGCCCGCTTCCCCATACAAAAGTTTAAGCAAAGTACCTGTAGTGGATGGCCTGGCAGTGGGCGGCACTGTGGAGTGAGGAGGAGGAGTCCGGAGAGTGACGAGTTGAGGGAGGCCGGGCAGCGGGCGGTTCAGCGGAAGTACCCTTGTGGTACTTCCGCCCTTTCTCTGACCTCACGCCCGCTGCCCGGCCTCCCTCAACTCGTCACTCTCCGGACTCCTCCTCCTCACTCCACAGTGCCGCCCACTGCCAGGCCATCCACTACAGGTACTTTGCTTAAACTTTTGTATGGGGAAGCGGGCAGAGGGGGGAGCGCTAGCGGAGGGGGTGGGGGGAATTTCCGACCCCCCCCCCCCCGCGATCGGGGCATGCTCCCCCCTTATGCCTGCGACCCCATAGGGGGGCAGTATTCGGCCGAACAGGGCCCTGTTCGGCCAAACAGGGCCCTGTTCGGCGGCCATTAGAAGTTCGGGGCGAACCCGAACTTAAAAGGCCGAACACCATCAGGTGTTCGGCCGAACGCGAACATCACCCGAACAGGGTGATGTTCTGCAGAACCCGAACAGTGGCGAACACTGTTCGCCCAACACTACCCAGGGCCGATCCAAGCAAGAAGAATGGGCTGGTCCAAGCAAGAAGAAGAAGTAGTGTCATATCAAACCAAGGGCAAAGAGGAATAATTTTCATATTCAGTAGCAGTGCATTGTGGGTAACCACAAATGTTCACTTATAGCTGAATTATTGCAGATTTGCTTCTGTTTTAAGAAGGCAAATTACACCAAGCTTTGCTTTTTTTTAGTAGGAGGGCTTTTTGGTCCCTTTTATCCCCCTATACATTCTTAGTAGTTTGGGTCACCCTGAGCTGCTTGGTTACTCTGTTGTACTGGTCCAAGCCCTATCTCATACAGCCATATCAATTCCTGCTATGTACTGATGAGGATCAAAAGTCTGAAATAGGCTGGCACATATGGGTTTGATAAGACTGTGTAAAATTGAAAGCTATAAGGCCATGATTCACAATGCAGTGCAAACTGTTTAGCATGTGAAGTGCCATTCGCGGACTTTTGCGCGCGCTAAGTGCTGTGATTCGCGCAATCCCGGTCTTTTGCGCGCGCAGTTTGCCGTCATCCTCGCGATCGCAGATTTTTGTGTGCGCAAAGTGCCTCAATACGCGGCAAATAGCGGCACTTTGCGCGCGCAAAAGTCCGCGAACGACACTTCACGTGCTAACTGTTTAGCACCACCGTGCTAAACAGTTTGCACTGCATTGTGAATCAGGCTTTGTGAATCAAGGCTTGCTTGACTTACCAAGGGTGAAAAGGAATAATTTGCATATTTAGTAGCGGTGCATTGTGGGTAACCACAAATGTTCACTTACAGCTGAATTATTGCAGATTTTCTTCTGTTTTAAGAAGCCAAATTACACCAAGCTTTGATTTTTTTCAGTAGAAGGTATTTTTGGTCCCTTCTATCCCCCTATACATTCCGAGTGGTTTGGGTTGCCCTGAGCTGCTTGGTTACTCTGTTGTACTGGTCCAAGCCCTATCTCATACAGCCACATCAATACTTGCCATGAACAGATGAGGACCAAAAGTCTGAAACAGGCTGTCACCTGTGGCTTTGATATGGCTGTGTAAAATTTAAAGCTATAGGCTTGCTATACACCAGTGGTTCTGGATGCTTGCTTGGCTTACCAAGGGCAAAAAGAGGTAATTGACATATTTAGTAGCAGTGCATTATGGGTAACCACAAATGTTCACTTATAGCTGAATTATTGCAGATTTCCTTCTGTTTTAAAAAGGCAAAGTACACCAATACAGTGGGGGGCATTGCAGGAAGTGACAACAGTGGAACGCACACTGGAACACGGAAGAGGTGAGGCATCCCCGCCCGCTGCCTCTTACTAATACTGGCGGCTGCTACTGTGCTTAAACAGGAGGGGGAGCGCACATGGAGGACCCGGGTGAGGGAGGGGGAGTGCACATGGGGGACCCAGGTGAGGGAGAGGGGTTCCTGCTGAGCTTAAGCAGGAGGGGGAGCACACATGGGGGACCCAGGTGAGGGAGGTGGGGTTCCTGCTGAGCTTAAGGAGGAGGGGGAGCGCACATGGGGGACCCAGGTGAGGGAGGGGGTTCCTGCTGAGCTTAAGCTGGAGGGGGAGTGCACATGGGGGACCCAGGTGAGGGGGGGTTCCTGCTGAGCTTAAGCTGGAGGGGGAGCACACATGGGGGATCCAGTTGAGGGGGAGTCCGACCCCCCTCCCCGCCACTGTGCCCAATACCCCCTTCCTGCCCTCTACCCCCTTATGCGGCGTATGCTACACCGCGGGTCGGCTAGTAGGCTTATATTTTACCTAAATACTTCGGTTAGTACCTGAGAAACACACTTTTCTCCTAAGTGTTCTCCTAGGAGCCCTCTGCAACTGGAAAAGTACCACAAACTAGGTGAAAAAGTACTGTCAAAATTATTCTGGCTTAAATAGCTTAAAAAGGCTTTTTATTGATAATGTGAGAACATATCATCTCAGAGAAAACGTAAATTGAATAAGGCCTTGTGATTTGAAACAATAACATTTACCTATTATCCTCATTGAGCACACCTCTTATTTATTAATTTATTTATTTTTTGGCACCTCCTCATTGCATCAGTGTAATAAAGAAGGCATAGCAAACAAAGATGAGAGCATCGTTATTCTGAGGCGGTATTAACACTGTTTATTAGCACCATGTTTTTGTATTGTGTTGGACTTTCCAGCTTGTGTGCCCTGCTCTTTTGAGTCCACTGAGGCTGGAGTCTAATGCTGGGCCTACACGGCTCGTTTTATATTATCAATCGAGCTGCTGATGGCTCGATTGATAATATCTGACGTGTCCGATCACCGTGCCGGATCGATACCGCGCTCGATCCCCGCAGGCAGACAATGGAAGAAATGAAGCGCAGATAAGGAAGTGCCTGCGGGGACGAGCGGGAATCGATCCGCACGCACGCGGGGACGAGCTGGGACGCGCCGGTATCAAGCCAGCAGCTCGATTCCGGCGCACAAATGAGCCGTGTATGCCCAGCATAACTGCTTCAAACTCTTTGGAAAACCGATAACATAGTACTGCTTAACCCATTCAGGTTCCGTCGTTTTCACGTGAGAAATGTTCACCTCCCATTCATTAGCCTATAACTTTATCACTACTTATCACAATGAACTGATCTATATCTTGTTTTTTCCGCCACCAATTAGGCTTTCTTTGGGGGGTACATTTTGCTAAGAGCCACTTTACTGTAAATGCATTTTAACAGGAAGAATAAGAAAAAAATGGAAAAATTCATTATTTCTCAGTTTTCAGCCATTATAGTTTTAAAATAATACATGCCTCCATAATTAAAACTCATGTATTGTATTTGCCCATATGTCCCGGTTATTACACCGTTAAAATTATGTCCCTATCACAATGTATGGCGACAATATTTTATTTGGAAATAAAGGTGCATTCTTTCCATTTTGCATCTATCACTATTTACAAGTTTAAAATAAAAAAAATATAGAAATATTTCATCTTTACATTGATATTTAAAAAGTTTAGACTCTTAGGTAAATATTTACATGTTTTGTTTTTTTTATTGTAATGTTTTTTTTTTTTTTATAGTAAACATTTTATTTGGGTAGTTTTGGGAGGGTGGGAGGTAAACAATAGGTTTGTAATGTAAATGTGTGTTGATTTTCATTTTTTTTTATTTTCAGTTGTAGTATTACTTTTTGGCCACAAGATGGCGGCCATGAGTTTGTTTACATGATGTCACTCTTAAGCGTAACACACGCTTAGAGTGACGCATCGGGGAGGGAACAGCCAGAAAAAGCACAGCTTCCGAGAGAAGCTGTCGCTTTTTCAGCGGGGGAGAGGAATCAGTGATCGGGCACCATAGCCCGATTCACTGATTGCCTGGCTAACGAACCACGGGCCGGGAGCGCGCTTGCACGCGCGCGATCGGCCGCGGGAGTGCGCGGTAATGCGCATGGTTCCTGGACGTAGTTTCTATGTCCAGGAACCAAAATAGGTTAATATATATTTTTGCCATGTTTAAATAGTTACTAAATTTGTATTAAGAAAAGAGAACAACAAGTAAACATAGAAAAATATGCTAGCGTCAATACAATATGCTATTTCCATGAGAATCATCAAGATCAATAAGATGAGCAGCAGTATAAAAATAACAGGTTACTCTCCAGCATGCTGATCTTGGCATGTAAAGCTTATAGTAAACAGCCATTGACCCCAGGATTGGTCAGGCCTCTACAGTGCAGCACAAAAGGGCACACTATAAAAATCACAGTATGTTGCAATATATCTTATCTAGTTCTCTTTGAACTAATTAGAAGAAAGGATAAAGAAGAAACAACAGGAAAGAAGAGGAAAATGGGAGAAGGGGCTACATTAGGGGGAGAGGTCCCAATCGGCAGCAGATGACAAGTCATACATGGACAGGCTGGGCTCCAGTCGCTACAAGGGTAAGGGCCCTTTTCCATTGGCAAAGTGATGCAAATGTGACTACCTCACCACATTGCATCACCTCTGCTTGCATTTGCGTCACTTCCCCATCTCCCAATGCGGACGTGAATGGAGAAGACGGGACGTGGAGGTGGGCAGCCTATGTAGGCACATCGCACAGCATGTAGTGGAAACAGGCCCTTAGAGGATCATAAAATAACCTGCTATGTCATCCAACAGTCCAATAACAGGAAGTGCATGTTGTTTGCTCTGTAGACTGTAGACATACAAAATCCACTCAGTCAGACCCAAGATGTGTTAGCCCTCTTCAGAGAAAATATGCCACAGGATCTAGGAATGTTGGTGATTATTGAGTCTATTGTGGGATTCCTGGATGAGAGGCATTTCAACACAATGAGATAAAAAAAATCCCAAAATGTTGTTAGTTTCAGACCCATATAAGCTCCATTGTGCTGGTCTGCTGCTTATATCTCCAACAGAGAATCAAACAATCTGGAAAGATTTTGTGGAGGGCCTAGGGGGTCCTATACTACCTGGATAGAATTTTGTATGAATTTCCTTTACCAGACAGAGAAGATTTAGTGGCAAAGATTCCACCATTGTTCTTGCAATAGTTATGTACCCAGCCCAGTGTGCCAACATATCACAAACAGAGATGGATCTTTTATCAGGGGGGGATTTAAAGAGACTCCGTAACAAAAATTGCATCCTGTTTTTTATCATCCTACAAGTTCCAAAAGCTATTCTAATGTGTTTTGGCTAACTGCAGAATGTTCTACTATCACCATCTCTGTAATAAATCAACTTATCTCTCTCTTGTCAGACTTGTCAGGCCTGTGTCTGGAAGGCTGCCAAGTTCTTCAGTGTTGTGGTTCTGTGATGCATCTCCCCCTCCAGGCCCCTCTCTGCACACTGCCTGTGTATTATTTAGATTAGTGCAGCGTCTCTCTTATGTTTTACAAGCTGGATAAATCCTTATCTGAGCTGGCTGGGCTTTCACATACTAATGAATTACATACAGGCAGAGCTGTCTGCACTCTGCAGGAAGAAACAGCCTGACACTTCAGTGGAAGATAGCTGCAGGGGGAAAGAAACACACAAATGATCTCTTGAGATTCAAAAGGAAGGCTGTATACAGCCTGCTTGTATATGGATGTATTTTCTATGTGTGGACATACTGTACATCAACCTACTTCCTGTTGTGGTGGCCATTTTGTTTGTTTATAAACAAACTTTTTAAAACTGTTTTTAACCACTTTTAATGCGTCGAGGAGCGGCGAAATTGTGACAGAGGGTAATAGGAGATGTCCCCTAACGCACTGGTATGTTTACTTTTGTGCAATTTTAACAATACAGATTCTCTTTAAAGCAGTTTACCTCCATATCTGTCAGATCTCTTTCAGTGTCTCTATATGGAAAAGTGCTTTTAATAAAGTACTACAGCTGTAGAAATTTGAAGGGAAGATATGGAGATGCCACCCAGGTTTTGCTCCAGAGCCTCTTGGGATAAACAGCCTGAGGGGCCAGCAAGATCACCCAGCTGTAAGTTCTCTCTCGTGGCTTGTCTTATCTTAAAAGTTTTGTTCAATCCACGAGGAATAGCTGTGTTATCCCACATAGTGTAAGGGTACTGTAATACATTGCCACTCTATGATGAGTAATCAGCTTGTCCCATAGGTTCAAAGTAGTGGCTGTGTGGAAGGAGTAGGGATAGTTGTATGCAGGAAGAAATCCACGGCAATGCGCTAAGAGATTTTGAATTGAGAGCTCTCTCCAAGGAGGGCCACTGCTTTGAGGGAGGAATGGATACCCAGTCTTTAATTCTAGACACATGGGTGGCTAGTTGATATATTTTTGAATTGGGGAAGACAAGGCTACTATCTTCCTTGTCTTTTGTAAAGAGTGGTTACCACAAGCCATGATTTCTTATTCCCCTATACAAAAGACATTCAAAGGGAACAAAACCATTTCTACAGGAGTAGGGCCCTTTTACACTTAATCAGTTGCTCTCGGTTATAACTGAAAGAAAACTGATTTTCAAAGTAATCCCCATGTTTTCCTATGGCCTCTTTTACACTTAACGCGTTCTAACTGAAATCTTCTTCCCAATGCACTGCTATGGAAAAAACTCGTACCAACGCACACCAACTGATTGTAACGATTGTGGAACTTTCTCCGTGATCAGCGCACAACGCGTGCGCTGATACGGCGGAAATCCTCCACAAACGTATATTTGCAGGCACCCAGCAAAAGGTGCTACGCACCCGTAGAGGGAAAATTCCTGTCGGCAGATGGCGCTGGGGAGTGCAGAGGAACCAATCCTCTGTACCTCCACAAATGCCAGACAGGAATTGTACGAAGCGCAGAACGCAATCGAGGCGATTGCGAATGAGAACGAGCAAAGGGACAGATTGTATGTGTGTGCGCCAATCTAGTCACCACCCCGCGACCGCGCACACACAACAGCAGATATGAAATAGGAACGCGATCGTGAGAGGTGCGATCGCCAGACGTGACACAAGGCAGATCAGAACAGAATACGAGGTTAGCAAAGGCACAGCAAATAATACAATGAGAATAACAAGGAAAATAACAAACGCTAGCTAACCGCGGACACCGCACTCATTCGCAACAGTGCACGCGGTTATGCGCGGTCTCCACGTGATAAGCACAATAGAGACAAGCACGCCTAACTAACCATTGACAGACAAACATGAAACAGAGGACGCGTACACTTGCTTAACGGTTACCTCACCGAGCCTCCAGCAAGCGTCCGTTGCAGACAAGACAGACACACGAAAACAGGGACAAGCGAGAGATAGGATCCACAGCACTAGCGAGAAGCGAGTGCGATCCAGGTACAGAGTAGCAGAACAGAAGGATCCACAGCACTAGCGAAAAGTGGCTAGCGCGATCCCAGGAGACAGAACAGAAGGATCCCCAGCGCTAGCAAAAAGTGGCTCGCGCGATCCCAGAAGACAGAACAGAAGGATCCCCAGCGCTAGCGAAAAGTGGCTAGCGCGATCCCAGGAGACAGAACAGAAGGATCCCCAGCGCTAGCGAAAAGTGGCTAGCGCGATCCCAGAAGACAGAACAGAAGGATCCCCAGCGCTAGCGAAAAGTGGCTAGCGCGATCCCAGGAGACAGAACAGAAGAGATAGCTGGTAGCAACCGCTGCACCAGCTATACTCCAAGAACAGAGATCAGAACCATTTCCTGTCGACCACCATTGGGACAGGACAACAGCAACAGAACAAACAAACAGATAAACAATCCTAACTGCACTAGGGAAAACCTGCCTAGCGCAGATTCAGGAATTACTCTAAGCTGAACTTCAAACAAAGAGCATGGCTGACACTCCCGGCAGGAGTGTTACACAGGACAAAATCCTTATGAACAGCAAAGCATTGTGGGGCACACATAGTACTTATAGTACACGCCTCCAATGAATGTGGCCAGGCAATTTGCATGACAACGTATGCAAATTCCTCAGCAAGCACAAGCTGAAAAACTGACAGAAGCTCTTCTTTCCAGAGTCCTGCAGCATGCAAACCTACACAATGGTCAAAAGGCTGCCTGCCTGCACAGGCAGCTGAGCAAATCATCACACTGACTAAGTGTAAAAGGGGCCTTAGTAGATAGAAATGGGCAATGTTCAAAGTGGATAGGGAAGCCTTGGAATCCTATTCATTTTCAACACATTGATGCAGCCCATTCAAGAATGAGCCAAGGCAACGCATCTCTCTATATCAGCCTCAAACTGAGTAAGCAAAATGAGAAAATTCTCTCTGAACAAAAGGTATGGGTTTTTAGTTATTTTAATTCCCAGGTAAACTATAGTATCACCACAACAAATGAAGGGGAAGGATTGCCTAACTACAGACATTGGGCTCGATTCACAAAGCGGTGCTAACCCAGTAAAATACTTTAGGCGTGATAACCATTGCACCACGCTGGTGAAAAGCCAGTTTAGGTGTGATAAGTTTAGGCGTGATAAGTTTAGGAGTGATAAGTTTAGATAAGTTTTGATCGCGCGCAAAGCAGCGCCATTAAACTGTATGCGAAGTGCACCAGACTTTGCTAGCGCAAAACTTTTGATCAGCTGTGCACTGCGGTGCTAACCCAGTTGGTGCTATAGTTATCATGCCTAAACTTATCACACCTAAACTTATCACACCTAACCTTATCACACCTAACCTTATCACACCTAACCTTATCACACCTAAACTTATCAAGCCTAAACTTATCATGCCTAAACTGAGTTTAGGCGTGATAAGGGGCTTTTCACCAGGGTGGTAGCTGTTAGCACTGCTTTGTGAATCAAGCCTATAGTGTGAGGGGAAAATAATAGATTAACAATGTTGCTAACTAACCTGTCCACATTTATCAGTAACCTACAGAATATCAGGAGATTAGGGGATTGGTAACAAAGAGTAATACATTTTCAGCAAACAGGGCTGCCTTGTAATGTTTACCTTGAACCAGGAAGCCTTGAATATCACTGTAGCTTCGAATAGCTATTAGCTAACACTAGGTGCTCAATAGTTATGTATGTAAGGAAGGAGTGACAAGGAACAACCCTGCCATGTGCACGTTTTAATGGCAATCGCTAAGGGCCTGTTTCCAGTTGTGCGGTGCGGAATCGCCGCAGATTCCCCGCTGACGAAATCACATGCGGGAGCGGAATCGCATGCGAATTTTACCGCGATTTTGGATGCGATTTTGCATAGGTTAGTGTATATGCGATTTTAACCATGTCAGTGCCTGTGTGATTTTGACATTGTTTTCATGCAAAATTGCATGCACAATTGCGGTAAAATTCACATGCCAAAACCGCATGCGTTTTTCCAATTAATTACATTGTATACGAATCGCATAGTGGTGTGCGGTATGCGAATTCTGAGGGCTCTGCCGTGCAGATTTTTTATGCACAGAAAAACGCTTAGAAATTCTGACAAGTGGAAACAGGCCCATCCACTTGTATTGTCTATGGGAATCTGCATGCAGGAAACGCATGCAGATTCGCTTTAGTGGAAACGGGCCCTCAGAGAGAGTGCCATTAATTTTGAACCTAGCTTAAGGATTCTTATACAACAGGTAAACCTTCTCAAAGAAGCTGGTGCCTGGCATGAGTCTACCTGCCAGCAAATGAAACAGAAAATACCAAGACAAACGGTCAAAGGACTTCTTGATGTTGAACGCCAGCAAAAGGGGAGGGGCCTTGTTTCTCTTCATACATTGTGTCAAGAGAAGAGTTTTTATAGTGTTTTATGTTCCCATTCTGGCACAAAACCAGCTCAACTGAAATAACTGGTAGGAGTAAAATCAGTCTATTGGCTAAAATTTTTGGTCAGCGTTGAGGAGCAGGAGTGGGAGAACATTGTCACAATGAGATGAGTCCTTGTGAGGTTTAGAGGTTTAATATGTGCTGTGTATTCACAAATCTGCATATAAACAGGAGAGTGATCCGACCTCGTCTGTATCCGTATTTCAGATTTGGGAGCCCAGGATTGGATGGCGTGAGAGAAAACTGATAGATCGACCTTACTGTACCTTTGATGTGGCACTAAGAAAAAGCTGTAGTCTTTGTCACCATGGTGTAGCGTCCTCCCTACATCAATTAGCTGAATGTCAAAAAGTATTATATATATATATATATATATATATATATATATATATATATATATATATATATTTTTTTTTTTTTTTTTTTTTAAAGGGCCTTATAGGAGATATGGGGGCTATCTACAACAGGATCAAGAATAAAACCAATGCCTTCCCCAATTATAATTACAGATGATGTGTGTGTGTGTGTGTATATATATATATATATATATATATATATATATATATATATATATATATATATATATATATATATATTTGTGTGTGTGTGTGTGTGTGTGTGTGTGTTTCCTAGCTTGTTGAAGCTATTGACAATTAACAAGCAGATCTTAGTTACTATCTATACAACAAGCAGAAAAAAACAGCAAATCCAGGAGCCCATGTCAGACCTATTAATGTCAGCAACTGCCATTGACTGGGGTAGAGCCAAAGAATAGTAAAATAATAGAAAGAGAGGGAGAGAGACAGGAAGAACAGGAAAACAGAAATAAACCAGAACCATGGCAAGGGAACATCAATCATGCCTAGCATCCCTGCCATAACATAGCATAACAGCAGCCTTAACTGTCCATCAATGGCTGCTACCATCATTTTGGGGGAAAGTGAATAGCTATGGCCCGAAGTACACCTCGGCAGGACTAGAGGGAGCACACTGGCACCTCCATATGAGCAGTGAATGTGCAATAGGGAGAGAAAGGAGGGGGGAGCAGAATGGAGGGGAAGAGAGGGAGGGAGAGAAGGCTGGGTAAAAAAGAGGAGAGGGGATTGTGTGGTGGGGAGGGGAGGGAGAAGAAAAAGAAAGGGGGTGGGGAGGAAGGCAAGGGATATTAAGGATAACAAGGGTAGCTGCTAACATGCATGCTTAGAGCCAAACAAAGTTGCAAAATAAATTACATGTCAAAGAGAGATTTGAACCATAGAGACCATTGAACCATTGAAGTCTTAACAGTGCCATGTGTTAAGAGCTGTTTCGGTGAGAGAAGGTCAACCACATCACAAAAGAAGGGGGAGGGGAAGGGCAAAAGTCCCCCAGCCAATAGGCAGGTCCAGAAACTTTATGTCAGGCCTATCAGCACCTCATACTCACATAAAAACTGAGAGAACAGTTCTCTCATAGCACAATAGTGCGCATCAGATCTCACAGAAATAGTGCAATTGTATATAGATTATATTTTTTTTTGTTTTACTATTGTTTATTAAAGAATAAAGTTTCTCATAACAAAGATATTATGGACATTAGTACACAGGTAAAGCATCAATATTCGAAACTGACTTTAACAACACAGTCAAGACCTCTATTTGAAAATATGAGTTGCTCATAGCGAAGGTAATAATAATATAGCAAAGAAAAGTCCTTGGTACAAATACTTGGATGGTGTTTATATAGAGAGTATTTTGTTCAGGAAATTGGGTAAAACTACTGCCCTTATGGTCCTGTTCATCCATTAAAATTGTAATGAGAAGATCAGAGCAAATAGACTAAGACAGACTATGGAATAACAGGAGGCATCACATAAATGGTTGTTGCATACACATAGTAAGGTCGGCATCTAGAGTGCGGAGAATATGGGTAGGCGACCATACTAATTTTTGTGAAGAAAGATAGTAGTCCCCCCTAGGGCCAGCTCAGGACCTTTTTAGGGGGCAGGAGGGGTCGCAACATAAGGGGAGAGTTTTGCACATCAGAGGGGAGGGGGGGGCGCCCCCCCTCCCTCACCTCGAGCTCTCCTCTCTGCACTCCCCTCCTGCAATTATTAGTGGCAGCGGGCAGCGGTGGCAGGCTGAACACATACCTCCATCGTTTTAGAGGTTCCATTCTGTAAGTGCTTCATGTTACTTCCTGTGTAAACAGGAAGTAGCATGAAGCTCTTAGAGATCGGAGACCTCCGGCGCGATAGAGGTATGTGTTCAGCCTGCCGCCGCCGCCCGCTGCTGCTAATAATTGCAGGAGGGGATTGCAGAGGGGAGAGCCCGAGCACCCCACTGATGAACAAAGCTCTCCCCTCATGTTGCAACCCCTCCTGCCCCCCAAAAAGGCCCTGAGTAGGGCGGGGGGTGGTGGGCTGTTTTTGCAGGGGGGCCCGGGGATTTTTAGTTTTGCCGTTGTGCCTGACGTACTTATGCAGATGACAAATGACATTTAGTCATGTGCATCATATGGAATTATATTCTGATATAACACAGATAAAAGTTACAAATGGTTGCTACTTAAAGTGATACTGAAGTGACTATAAAAAGTCAGATACTCACACTTGGAGAGTGAAGGCTGTGAATCCTATAGAGCCTTCCTCTCTCTGTGTCTTCGTTTCAGTGCTGTGACCCTGGTTGTTGCTATTCAACCAAATGGTCAAATACACCTTTAGAGATCCCAAGAAAGCTTTGGAAGTACTTGAGTCCCTGAGTGCTTCAGAAGACAGGCGGACCCTTACAGCACATGCATGTGCGCACACTCACATGCACTTACATACACACATGCATGTGCATGGAGCCACTCATGTTCGGAAGCACACAGGGACACTAGTGCTTCCCAAGCCTTCCAAAGGCTTCCAGAGGCGGCTAATTTGTATGGGGGCAGCTTTGGAATGAAGACATAGGATGGGGAAGGCTCTATAAGATCCAGAACTTTCCCTCTCCATAGGTAAGTATCTGACTGTTTGTTTGTTTTTTGTTTTTCATTATTTTTTTATCTGGCTTCAGAATTGTTTAAGAGAAAATACTTTTGTAAAATTTCCAGGCCAGGTTTACTGGTTTACCCTTTGTAATCATTCCAATTGTGTTCACTTCATGTATTGGGTGGAGAAAATCAACAACAATAATACACTAATAAGATAAACATGTGCAAGAATCCCTCCTTAGAGAAAACACTTTAATCAAGACCCAACATATCTATGTGTTCTGCAGCAGGGATACCTCCGCCCTCCCAGAAATGAGCACTTACTGTCTTACAGCAGGTGAGGTTTCTCTCTTATTGATGTCTGTGATGGTAAGTAAAATAGTTCTTCTTTGTGTCTGAGCAGTCCAGGGTGGGTTTGTCTGCTCTGTCCTTACAGGTAATGCACAGACAGGTTTATCTCTTCTCTTCCTGCTTCTCGTAATGCACTCAGTGTAGCCGGGACTTGGCTGTACTTTGGTTTATCACTATAATTTACAATCATTTTCTGAAAATCTTTTCCTTGTTCAGTTACTCTTCTCCCTCGACTATCTGACACTGACCTTTGCTACATGCTTCATTTTTTCTGTCTGGCTGTGCAATAATATCCTTAGCTATATAGTACTTATAGTTTCTAAAAGAGTTGCTATACTGACAAAACTTTGGTCTTAGTCCAGAGTTTTGTTTGTATAGTGTTTATAGTGTTTTTTTTTTTGGGGGGGGGGGGGGTTGCATTCTGAAATGTAGTTAATGGCATTTTTCTAAATATTTTACTCACATTTAGAGCATAGCTAAATAGGTAATATGTGGCCTGAACTCAGTGGTCTGCTGTTTGATGGCAGTGTAAGCTTGGGATCATGAATGGTGTAATGTCTGACTGGTTGGCAGTCTTACCATGCAGCGCTGGAGTCCCAGTTGTCAGTCCCCATCAGTATCACATACGATACTAACCTCTGTGATCCTGTTATAAATTGCAGATGTTATGTTTAAACCTTGTTTGCCCAAAGATAAAGCTACATACACCCATGCAATAACTGTCAGCAGAAAAGGCTGTTTCAGCTAACAATCGTATGTCTGCACAGAGGCTGCCCAAACGATCCTGCTCAGGAGTTAGGGGTCTTTAAAGGGAACCAGAGACGAGCTACCGAAAAAATAGGAAAAGATTTTATACATACCTGGGGCTTCCTCCAGCCCCATAAGCCTGGATTGCTCCCACGCCGCCGTCCTCCGCTGCCTCTATCGCCAGTACCGGGTCCCGTCACTTCCACCGGATGCGACCAGTCTTCCGCATGCGCAGGGGCTCCCTCCGGCTCTGTATGCATGCACCTGCGCAGTACGGAGGGAGCGCACTGTGCTTGCGTCGACTGGCCGAAATGATGGGACCCTGTACTGGTGGACAGAGGCAGCGGAGGACGGTGGTGTGGGAGCGATTCAGGCTTATGGGGCTGGAGGAAGCCCCAGGTATGTATAAAACTGTTAGTTAGTTCATCTCTGGGTCTCTTTAAGGATAGTTTATGCCAAATCTATTGAAGCAAGGTTTTTCGGCAGTTGCCAGACACCGAGTTACATCTTCCTCTAAGTTGCTATGACTCGGAGGGGGAATAGTATTTAAACCTCCCTGAATTTGTGCGGCACCACTCTAAGCAATCATTTGGTTCACCCCGCACTGAAAACCCCAGGTGCCATGATGCCATGTGCACAAATCTACAGCTTAGGCTGAAAGCTGTCAGCAGTAGTAGCATCTGCTAGCAACAGCCTGCTGCACATTTACAATGTCTGCCTCCTTTCCTAACTCGCTGGAGTCTGTCAGCTCACCTGTAGCTGGCTGTCACATGTGGGACATCGTGTAGGAGGAACTATGATCCTCGGAATAGCCAGGCCTCGCTACTGATTGACAGACTCTACATTGGCTACCAGTCACTAGGGAGGCATGGCTTTAGTAAGTTTTCCTGTTTACCACCACTCCATAATATAATTTTTAATGTACAATTTTGAGAATTACATTTTTACGAGTCAAAATAGTGATTTTCTCAAACTGCACTGTGAATTTTCACCTGATTTATTATTTCTTGAAAAAGTGTTTTTTTTTATACCCCATGCCTGGCCTTGATCTCTTCTCTACCTGGATAGTGTAGGGTTTGAATCATGGCAAAGGTCAGTACCTATTCAGTAAGGAGTTCCAGACAAGACTCCCTAACACTGCAGGGTGGCCTCTTGAGTGTGCCCCTAGTGGCTGCAGCTCTTGAGCGGAGTCCGATAGGAGAAAAGCACTATACAAATGTTCAGATTATTATTCTCAGGCATGCTGATATAATTTTGTGTGTATACTTAAAAAAAAGGAGATAATGCTTCTATTTTGTAATACCTTTAATTCAGTCTGCATACCGCAACAGAAATCAAAGTAGCAAACATTTGCAAGCCTATCTCACATGTCCCATGTTTCACTCCTCAGATGTCAATCGCGGCCAGCAGGAGACATCAACAAGGGTTGGTCTGGAGTCCAGAAGAGCTCTGTATGCCATGTGATAATGACCATGCATTTCAACACACCAGTGTGTTTTTGTCAAGTCAGGATTCCTAGCTTGACAAAGACAGGAATCCAGTTTAGGGAGTGCAGTATTAGGGAGTTAACCCTCTGGGGGATAATCCCGAGCTGAGATCGGGGTAAGCCGCCACAGAGGATTTCTCAGGCCCTGGTGGGCCGATTCGCATAATTTTTTTTGTTGCACGCAGCTAGCACTTTGCTAGCTGCGTGTATATACCGATCGCCGCCGCTCCACGCTGATTCGCCGCTACCCGCCGTGCCGCGCCGCTCCCCCCCCAAGACCCTGTGCACAGCCTGGCCAATCAGTGCCAGGCAGCGCTGAGGGGTGGATCGGGACTCCCTCTGACGTCACAATGTCGTTGACGTCGATGACGTCATCCCGATCGTCGCCATGGCGACGGGGGAAGCCAAACAGGAAATCCCGTTCTGCACGGGATTTCCTGTTTGCTTTGATTGCCGGAGGCGTTCGGAGGGGGTGGGGGGATTCCGCTGCACAGCGGCTATCATGTAGCTAGCGCTAGGCTAGCTACATGATTAAAAAAAATTAAAAAAAAATGTGCTGCACCGCCCCCTGGCGATATTATTGTATCGCCCAGGAGGTTAAATAGCTGGAGGTGCCCAAAAGGATCTTCCAAAATAATCTTTTAAAAACAGTGTAATAGTAAACAGTCCAGTACTGGTGAGACAAAAGAGGACACATGAACACTGGGAGCCTGTTCTGGTGTAATATCGCCTGATATAGCAGATATAAAGCAAATGTAAAAATGTACTTACAAAGATGGGTTGCTCCGTGAGGAAACCACTCATATGTGCATGCAGGGAAAAACCATCCCCACTTTTAGAAAAGGTTTTGGTTGCTGCTCCAAAAAATATTCAACCCACAGACCCTGCGAGGTGAATGCCTTACAGCTAGTGTTGGGCGAACAGTGTTCGCCACTGTTCGGGTTCTGCAGAACATCACCCTGTTCGGGTGATGTTCGAGTTCGGCCGAACACCTGATGGTGCTCGGCCAAACCGTTCGGCCACATGGCCGAACTAAGAGCGCATGGCCGAACGTTCCCCGAACGTTCGGCTAGCGCTGTGATTGGCCGAACGGGTCACGTGGTTCGGACCCCGAACGCGCTCTGATTGGCCGAACGGGTCACGTGGTTCGGCCCGAACGCGCTCTGATTGGCCGAACGGTCACGTGGTTCGGGTAAATAAATACCCGAACCACGTCATATCTCCGCCATTTGTCTGTGGGTTTAGCTTTGGGTAGGCAGGCAGGGTAGTTCGCGCTCCAGCCACGCTAGCCAGGGTCCCCCCAGTCATTGTGTGTCGCTGCTGGGAACAGTAGTACACCGCTCACTCAGCCAGACTATATAGCATTGTGTGTACTGCCACTGTGTACCTCGCTCAGCCACGCTATATATAACATTGTTTACTGCCACTGTGTGTACACGGCTCAGCCAGACTATATAGCATTGTGTACTGCCACTGTGTGTACACCGCTCAGCCAGACTATATAGCATTGTGTGTACTGTCACTCTGTGTACACCGCTCAGCCAGACTATATAGCATTGTTTACTGCCACTGTGTGTACACCGCTCAGCCAGACTATATAGCATTGTGTGTACTGCCACTCTGTGTACACCGCTCAGCCAGACTATATAGCATTGTGTGTAATGCCACTGTGTGTACACCGCTCAGCCAGACTATATAGCATTGTTTACTGCCACTGTGTGTACACCGCTCAGCCAGACTATATAGCATTGTGTGTACTGCCACTCTGTGTACACCGCTCAGCCAGACTATATAGCATTGTGTACTGCCACTGTGTGTACACCGCTCAGCCAGACTATATAGCATTGTTTACTGCCACTGTGTGTACACGCTCAGCCAGACTATATAGCATTGTTCACTGCCACTCTGTGTACACGGCTCAGCCAGACTATATAGCATTGTTTACTGCCACTCTGTGTACATGGCTCAGCCAGACTATATAGCATTGTGTGTACTGCCACTCTGTGTACACCGCTCAGCCAGACTATATAGCATTGTTCACTGCCACTCTGTGTACACGGCTCAGCCAGACTATATAGCATTGCGTACTCTGCCAGTCAGTGTGTATATTGCTGGGATCAGTAATACTCCACTCACCGTCAACCACTATATGAGCTCACCATGAGTTCCTTTAGAGACCTCCGCTGTGAGCAGCACTCCCAACAACAGCAACAGCCAACGCCCCACGCAAGCTATAACATCCACCCCAGCAGCCAGTGGTCAGCAGCAGCCCTCCCCGGAGGAGAACGTTGTGTCCATCGGTCCGGCGCCAGAGCGATTAATGAGGGCTGCCATTGAGGAGATGATGGGGCCTGATGTGGAGGAGGAGGTCGGGCTCAGGCCAGCATCCCAAGTTAATGTTGAGGACGATGAGGGGTCTGTGACTGTGTCTGAGGATGTTGGGGTGGCAGAGGTGGTGGGTGGGTCAGACTCAGGAGAAGAGTTGTATGATGAGGATGATGATCGGGACCATCTGTATGTGCCTCAGAGTCCGACCCCGGAAAACATGTTGTATCGTGTGTTTAGGTACTAAAATCTGCGTTCCCAGTAGTGTTGGGCGAACAGTGTTCGCCACTGTTCGGGTGCTGCAGAACATCACCCCGTTCGGGGTGACTATATAGCAGACTATATAGCATTGTGTTTACTGCCACTCTGTGTACACAGCTCAGCCACACTATATAGCATTGTGTTTACTGCCACTCTGTGTCTGCTGGGAACAGTAGTACACCGCTCACCCGCCACTGTATAGCATTGTGCTCTGTGTCACTGCTGGCAATAGTGGTACACCGCTCACCCACCACTGTATAGCATTTCTGTACTGCCACTGTACTGCTGCCAGTCAGCGTGTACTGTAAGGATAAGTGAAATGGTTTAGCGTTTCCGGTCTTTGTTTATTGAACCTCTCCTCTGTATTACATTTATGACTGCATGGCGGCAAAAAGCATTGCTGCTATATCCGCACGCTTTTTGTCCTCATGCAAGGCCTGGGTTGTTGTGTCTCAAAAAGCATGGCCTTCTCCTCCTGCGCCTGCTCCTGTTCCATCACGTGTGCTGCTGCTGCTGGGTTAGCGTTGCCGCCTGCCGGTCCCTGTTTATGGAACCTCTCATCTGTATTACACTTATGACTGCATGGCGGCAAAAAGCATTGCTATATCCGCACGCTTTTTGTCCTCATGCAAGGCCTGGGTTGTTGTGTCTCAAAGCGTGGCCTTCTCCTCCTGCGCCTCCTCCTGTTCCATCACGTGTGCTCTGTGCTACTGCTGCTGCTGGGTTAGCGTTACCGGTCCCTGTTTATGGAACCTCTTCTCTTTATTACATTTATGACTGCATGGCGGCAAAAAGCATTGCTGCTATATCCGCACGCTTCTTGTCCTCATGCAAGGCCTGGGTTGTTGTGTCTCAAAAAGCGTGGCCTTCTCCTCCTGCGCCTCCTCCTGTTCCATCACGTGTGCTGCTGCTGCTGCTGGGTTAGCGTTACCGGTCCCTGTTTATTGAACCTCTTATCTTTATTACATTTATGACTGCATGGCGGTAAAAAGCATGCTATCCGCACGCTTCTTGTCCTCATGCAAGGCCTGGGTTGTTGTGTCTCAAAAAGCGTGGCCTTCTCCTCCTGCGCCTCCTCCTGTTCCATCACGTGTTCTGCTGCTGCTGCTGGGTTAGCGTTACCGGTCCCTGTTTATGGAACCTCTTCTCTTTATTACATTTATGACTGCCTGGCGGTAAAAACCATGTTACCTGTGCAAAGAAACATGACATTTTCAGCATTTAAAAGACAGTTTTTCCTTTGAAACTTTACAATCAATTTTCTCAAAAACTATAAGCTCTTTTTGCTAAATTTTTTTTTCCTCTTGTACCCACTCCCAAGGTACACATACCCTGTAAATTTGGGGTATGTAGCATGTAAGGAGGCTTTACAAAGCACGAAAGTTCGGGTCCCCATTGACTTCCATTATGTTCGGAGTTCGGCGCGAACACCCGAACATCGCGGCGATGTTCGGCGAACGTTCTCGAACCCGAACATCTAGGTGTTCGCCCAACACTACTTACAGCCATAGGGTACATAAAGAGTGAGCTGCAAAAAGTGTAGAAGGTGCCCAAATGAAGAAAAAAGTGGCAAGGTTTAATAATGTGAAGGATAAAAAAGTGACTCACAGGGAGTTTAAGAAAAACAAAGGTTCTAATTTATTAAATTACATGAAGCAGAGGCGCTCCAGACCGGAACTATACACTTTCGGCACGTATTTGACCTGAGGAAGTGGCTTACACCAAGAAACGTGTTGTCACTCTGCTTGATGTAATTTAATAAATTGGAACCTTTTTTTTTCTCCCTGTGAGTCACTTTTTTATCCTTCAAATTATTAAACCTTGCCACCTTTTTCTTCATTCATCGCCTCCTACCCCTTTTTCATCTCATAATAGTAAACAGACCCTACCTGGAATCAGGAGGTTCTCAGGATACAGGTATAAAACTTTTATGTTTATTAGCACCTAAGACAATATGTTTTCCAATTAAAACTGCTTCATTAAGGTCAATAAGGTCAATATACGTGACAGTGGTCAATGGTTTGGGGTGCCTGGGTGCCATAGACCCTGTAGAGGGAACTCACCCTCAAGTTTATTGTGGAGTGAAACTTTTTTTTGGAGCAGTGACCACCACATCCTATCCAAAAGCTGAGGGGGGGATGTTACTTCCCCATATGCTCTTATGATCAGCTACTATAACGTAACACACGATCTGGCTCTATTACGCCAGACTGAGTTCCCAGTGTCTGTCGTCTCTTTTGATTCCACAAGTCCTGCCAGTGTTAGGGAGTCTTGCTCAAGGACTCTTTACTGAATTAGTACTGTCTTTCATCAGGATTCAAACCCTGGTCTTCAGTGTTAGAGGAAGTGCACTTAAAGTGGGCCTGAACTCAGAACTTCCTCTCTGCTCTAAAAGATATGAAACAGCAGAGTAACCTTTAAAGAAAAACATTTCTTTGTTACCACTGATCCAAATCCTGCATAAATCTGCAGTGTGTCTAATTCCTGCTTTCATGGAAGCAGACATAGGGTTAACATCCTGTGTTTACAAACTAGCTGCTCAGATTCCTGAGCTAAAATCAAATTACAGTGGTGATTAGTCACAGATGAGGGGGGATTAGACAGACTTAACTCTCTAAATACATACAGGATGTATTACTCTATGATGTCCTTCTGGTCTGTGCAAGAGTTCAGGTCCAATTTAATCAGTACACTATGCAGTCATTATGAGGGATAATGGTTGATGATGATGAAAGATGTCTAATATAATTATGATAATGATGATGACTGATGATTATGATGTTAATGATGATAAACATTGATAGGTACTCTGCAGTTGAAAAAGTACTAAAAAGTACCAATAAGTAGGTTAAAAAGTACTGTCAAAATCTTACTGAGTATTTTCTTGCTTGCTTGGCGGCTTAGAGAATATCACCTAGGCGAAAGCTTGGAGAAAAAGTACATTGGAATGGGCTTATTTAATTTTTGTATTTTTCAATCTCATTTTTCCAACACACACAACACACATTTGATCAGATATTGATACACCAATATTTTTTATAAAAATAGAAAATGGGAAAATCAATTGATATGGTTGAATTGTGTATGTACACCTGAAATGTATAGGTAGATTACTATGGGCATGGTGTAACATTCTAGGCACATGGACTGTGGGGAAGATGGAAGTCAGTGACATTGTAAGCAGTCACTACTTTTCAGCCTTGGAACGAAGTATTACAGATAGATATTTGTGTAAAATTGAGCAGCATGTCCAGATATCTCCTTGTGTTGGTTAGAATCTGTTACTGAAGCCACTTGAGAGCTGAATGCACCCACATAAGACTATTCTTAAGCAGTGGTGCTCAGCAGAGCTCGAATATTCGAGTAGCTCGAATATTCGAGCTCTTTTTCAGCTATTCGAGCTCGGTATTCGAGCTCCGAATAGCTGGAGCTATTCGAATGGGCTATTCGAGTAAACTCGAATAGCCCATTCACTATTCGAGCTATTCGAGCAAACGACGCTATTCGAGCTCGAATACCGAGCTCGAATAGCGTCATAGCCCAGATTGATGTCCTTAGAGCCAATCAGAGGGCTCCCAGGCCCTCTGACGGCAGCCAATCACAGAGGGGGACCCTGGCCAGCCCCTACCCTATAAATAGCGGCCGCCATGTTAGGTTTTTCCGTCCTTGCCTGAGACTTGTACAGAGAGAGATCTGCTCCTTTGTGCGTTGGCTTAGCAAGAGCTTTATTGTGGTCATTTACCTAGCGTTTTTGCTCACATACACCTCCTATACACACCTATATTGTTGTTAGTTAGATAGACATTGTATTTTAGTTAGTAGCTTTTGTGTTACATAGAGACAGGCCAGCTGCTGCAGGGTTACAGCTTTAGGCCTCAGGGCCTGCCTGTGTGGGCAGCTGTCCTCCTGTCCTCTGTTAGTTTATTTCTCATCTCTATACCAGTATTTCTGCTGTCCTTTACTACTGAGTGATTGTATTTTGTATTGTAGTTATATACTGTAACTGTACTAGGACACTCACTGCCACTGTTCATAGGCTACTAGCTCCTGCGTGTGCGTGCACTCACTGTCTGTGTACACACACACTCTATTTCCTTCTGATTACTGATTGATTATTGTAATATCTAGTTGTACTTCCTGACAGTTACTACTTACTTACTGTAGTAGGGACACTCACTCAGTCACTGTTCATAGGCTACTAGCTCCTGCGTGTGCGTGCACTCACTGTCTGTGTACTGTACACACACTCTATTTCCTTCTGATTACTGATTGATTATTGTAATTTCTAGTTGTACTTCCTGACAGTTACTACTTACTTACTGTAGTAGGGACACTCACTCAGTCACTGTTCATAGGCTACTAGCTCCTGCGTGTGCGTGCACTCACTGTCTGTGTACACACACTCTATTTCCTTCTGATTACTGATTGATTATTGTAATTTCTAGTTGTACTTCCTGACAGTTACTACTTACTTACTGTAGTAGGGACACTCACTCAGTCACTGTTCATAGGCTAGCTCCTGCACGTGTGTGCGCGTGCGTGCACTCACTGTCTGTAGTGTACACACACTCTATTTCCTTGTGATTACTACTGATTATTGTAACTTCTAGTTGTACTTCCTGACTGTTACTACTTACTTACTGTACTAGGGACACTCACTCAGTCTCTGTTCATAGGCCAGCTCCTGCGCGTGTTTGCGCGTGCGTGCACTCACTGTCTGTAGTGTACACACACTCTATTTCCTTGTGATTACTACTGATTATTGTAACTTCTAGTTGTACTTCCTGACTGTTACTACTTACTTACTGTACTAGGGACACTCACTCAGTCTCTGTTCATAGGCCAGCTCCTGCGCGTGTTTGCTCGTGCGTGCACTCACTGTCTGTAGTGTACACACACTCTATTTCCTTGTGATTACTACTGATTATTGTAACTTCTAGTTGTACTTCCTGACTGTTACTACTTACTTACTGTACTAGGGACACTCACTCAGTCTCTGTTCATAGGCCAGCTCCTGCGCGTGTTTGCTCGTGCGTGCACTCACTGTCTGTAGTGTACACACACTCTATTTCCTTGTGATTACTACTGATTATTGTAACTGCTAGTTGTACTTCCTGACTGTTACTACTTACTTACTGTACTAGGGACACTCACTCAGTCTCTGTTCATAGGCCAGCTCCTGCGCGTGTTTGCTCGTGCGTGCACTCACTGTCTGTAGTGTACACACACTCTATTTCCTTGTGATTACTACTGATTATTGTAACTTCTAGTTGTACTTCCTGACTGTTACTACTTACTTACTGTACTAGGGACACTCACTCAGTCTCTGTTCATAGGCCAGCTCCTGCGCGTGTTTGCTCATGCGTGCACTCACTTTCTGTAGTGTACACACACTCTATTTCCTTGTGATTACTACTGATTATTGTAACTGCTAGTTGTACTTCCTGACTGTTACTACTTACTTACTGTACTAGGGACACTCACTCAGTCTCTGTTCATAGGCCAGCTCCTGCGCGTGTTTGCTCGTGCGTGCACTCACTGTCTGTAGTGTACACACACTCTATTTCCTTGTGATTACTACTGATTATTGTAACTTCTAGTTGTACTCCTGTCCTCTGTTAGTTTATTTCTCATCTCTATACCAGTATTTCTGCTGTCCTTTAATACTGAGTGATTGTATTTTGTATTGTAGTTATATACTGTAACTGTACTAGGACACTCACTGTCACTGTTCATAGGCTACTAGCTCCTGCGTGTGCGTGCACTCACTGTCTGTGTACACACACACTCTATTTCCTTCTGATTACTGATTGATTATTGTAATATCTAGTTGTACTTCCTGACAGTTACTACTTACTTACTGTAGTAGGGACACTCACTAAGTCACTGTTCATAGGCTACTAGCTCCTGTGTGTGCGTGCACTCACTGTCTGTGTACTGTACACACACTCTATTTCCTTCTGATTACTGATTGATTATTGTAATTTCTAGTTGTACTTCCTGACAGTTACTACTTACTTACTGTAGTAGGGACACTCACTCAGTCACTGTTCATAGGCTACTAGCTCCTGCGTGTGCGTGCACTCACTGTCTGTGTGCACACAATCTATTTCCTTCTGATTACTGATTGATTATTGTAATTTCTAGTTGTACTTCCTGACAGTTACTACTTACTTACTGTAGTAGGGACACTCACTCAGTCACTGTTCATAGGCTAGCTCCTGCACGTGTGTGCGCGTGCGTGCACTCACTGTCTGTAGTGTACACACACTCTATTTCCTTGTGATTACTACTGATTATTGTAACTTCTAGTTGTACTTCCTGACTGTTACTACTTACTTACTGTACTAGGGACACTCACTCAGTCTCTGTTCATAGGCCAGCTCCTGCACGTGTTTGCTCGTGCGTGCACTCACTGTCTGTAGTGTACACACACTCTATTTCCTTGTGATTACTACTGATTATTGTAACTGCTAGTTGTACTTCCTGACTGTTACTACTTACTTACTGTACTAGGGACACTCACTCAGTCTCTGTTCATAGGCCAGCTCCTGCGCGTGTTTGCTCGTGCGTGCACTCACTGTCTGTAGTGTACACACACTCTATTTCCTTGTGATTACTACTGATTATTGTAACTTCTAGTTGTACTTCCTGACTGTTACTACTTACTTACTGTACTAGGGACACTCACTCAGTCTCTGTTCATAGGCCAGCTCCTGCGCGTGTTTGCTCATGCGTGCACTCACTTTCTGTAGTGTACACACACTCTATTTCCTTGTGATTACTACTGATTATTGTAACTGCTAGTTGTACTTCCTGACTGTTACTACTTACTTACTGTACTAGGGACATTCACTCAGTCTCTGTTCATAGGCCAGCTCCTGCGCGTGTTTGCGCGTGCGTGCACTCACTGTCTGTAGTGTACACACACTCTATTTCCTTGTGATTACTACTGATTATTGTAACTGCTAGTTGTACTTCCTGACTGTTACTACTTACTTACTGTACTAGGGAGTCGGGACACTCACTCAGTCACCTCACCCACCAACCCACTCCATTAAAGTACCCCACTTTTCACCCGCCCTTTTCAAAAACTTTTGTGTTTACGCCCAAAACATCGAAGATGTCTGGAAGTGGCAGCCAGCGCGGTTTGGGCAAGGGGAAGGGCAGCAAGGGAATCAGGAGGAGAGGGAGCAGCATTGTGGCAAGCCGCGGGCGCGGCCGCGCCACC
Organism: Hyperolius riggenbachi; assembly: GCF_040937935.1. NCBI lineage: Eukaryota > Metazoa > Chordata > Amphibia > Anura > Hyperoliidae > Hyperolius > Hyperolius riggenbachi. Next base: position 53,366,334 of record NC_090652.1, on the reverse strand, counting down.
ATGCACAGTTCCGCAGCAGCAGCGTCAGTGGCTAACATTCCTCCCATAGCCACTGGCCGTGGACTAGTGTTGGGCGAACACCTAGATGTTCGGGTTTCGAGAACGTTCGCCGAACATCGACGCGATGTTCGGGTGTTCGCGCCGAACTCCGAACATAATGGAAGTCAATGGGGACCCAAACTTTTGTGCTTTGTAAAGCTTCCTTACATGCTACATACCCCAAATTAGCAAGGTATGTGCACCTTGGGAGTGGGTACAAGAGGGAAAAAATATTTGAAAAAGAGCTTATATTTTTTGAGAAAATTGATTGTAAAGTTTTAAAGGAAAAACTGTCTTTTAAATGCTGAAAATGTCATGTTTCTTTGCACAGGTAACATGCTTTTTACCGCCATGCAGTCATAAATGTAATAAAGAGAAGAGGTTCCATAAACAGGGACCGGTAACGCTAACCCAGCAGCAGCAGCAGCACACGTGATGGAACAGGAGGAGGCGCAGGAGGAGAAGGCCACGCTTTGAGACACAACAACCCAGGCCTTGCATGAGGACAAGAAGCGTGCGGATAGCATGCTTTTTACCGCCATGCAGTCATAAATGTAATAAAGAGAAGAGGTTCCATAAACAGGGACCGGTAACGCTAACCCAGCAGCAGCAGCAGCACACGTGATGGAACAGGAGGAGGCGCAGGAGGAGAAGGCCACACTTTTTGAGACACAACAACCCAGGCCTTGCATGAGGACAAAAAGCGTGCGGATATAGCAATGCTTTTTGCCGCCATGCAGTCATAAGTGTAATACAGATGAGAGGTTCCATAAACAGGGACCGGCAATGCTAACCCAGCAGCAGCAGCACACGTGATGGAACAGGAGCAGGCGCAGGAGGAGAAGGCCATGCTTTTTGAGACACAACAACCCAGGCCTTGCATGAGGACAAAAAGCGTGTGGATATAGCAGCAATGCTTTTTGCCGCCATGCAGTCATAAATGTAATACAGATGAGAGGTTCAATAAACAGGGACCGGAAATGCTAAACCATCCCAGATGTTCATTGGTCATGTTACTTGGTTGGGGTCCTGGAGTGTTGCGTAGTCGTTTCCAATCCAGGATTGATTCATTTTAATTTGAGTCAGACGGTCTGCATTTTCTGTGGAGAGGCGGATACGCCGATCTGTGACGATGCCTCCGGCAGCACTGAAACAGCGTTCCGACATAACGCTGGCTGCCGGGCAAGCCAGCACCTCTATTGCGTACATTGGCAGTTCGTGCCAGGTGTCTAGCTTCGATACCCAATAGTTGAAGGGTGCAGATGGATTGTTAGACACAGCTACGCCATCTGACATGTAGTCCTTGACCATCTTCTTCAGGCGATCGGTGTTGGAGGTGGATCTGCACGCTTGCTGTTCTGTGGGCTGCTGCTGCATGGGTGTCAGAAAATTTTCCCACTCCAAGGACACTGCCGATACCATTCCCTTTTGGGCACTAGCTGCGGCTTGTGTTGTTTGCTGCCCTCCTGGTCGTCCTGGGTTTGCGGAAGTCAGTCTGTCGGCGTACAACTGGCTAGAGGAGGGGGAGGATGTCAATCTCCTCTCTAAAGTCTCCACAAGGGCCTGCTGGTATTCTTCCATTTTGACCTGTCTGACTCTTTCTTCAAGCAGTTTTGGAACATTGTGTTTGTACCGTGGATCCAGAAGGGTATAAACCCAGTAATTGGTGTTGTCCAGAATGCGCACAATGCGTGGGTCGCGTTCAATGCAGTCTAGCATGAATTGAGCCATGTGTGCCAGAGTCCTACCAGAATCCTCATCATCCTCTTGTGAGCGTTGTGATAGTTGTTGTGATGCATCATAGTCATCACCTTCTTCCTGGTCTGCTTCTGCTTACCATTCGCGCTGAATTGTGGAAGTCCAACGTGCACCGCTCTGGCCCTCGTCAGTGGTGGCAGGAAATTCCTGCTCCAACTCCAGCTGTTCCTCCTCCTCTTCTTCGTCATAGCTGCTGGGGCCAGCGTTTCCTGAGGCGGATGGCCTGATGTTGGTACCATCACGCTGATCGTTTTCTCCTTCAGATTCCCCCAGTTGCATCATGACAGCTGTTTCCTTGATTTTCAACATTGACCTCTTCAGTAAACACAGCAGTGGTATGGTAATGCTGACTGAAGAGTTGTCACTGCTCACAAGCAACGTGGATTGCTCAAAATGTTGGAGGACTTGGCAGAGGTCCAACATGTTGGCCCAATCGGATCCACAGAAGCTTGGCAGCTGTCCGGATGCGCCTCGGTACTGCGCCGTCATGTACTGGACCACTGCACTCTTCTGCTCGCAAAAGCGGGCTAGCATGTGCAGCGTAGAATTCCAGCGCGTAGGGACATCACACAGCAAGCGATGGTGGGGGAGATTGAAGCGCTCCTGCATCTTGGCGAGTGCCCCCGAAGCAGTACTGGAATTTCTGCAATGTTTGACCACTCGTCGCACCTTCAACAGAAGATCGGCCACGCCTGGGTATGTCCTCAGGAACCGCTGAACTACTAGGTTCATCACGTGCGCCAGGCAAGGGATGTGTGTCAGCTTAGCCAACCTTAAAGCGCGAATGAGATTACTCCCATTATCACACACAACCATGCCCGGTTTCAGGTCCAGCGGTGCCAGCCACAAATCCGTCTGTTCCTTTATTCCCCTCCAAATTTTCTCCCCTGTGTGCTGCTTATCCCCAAGGCAGATCAGCTTCAGCAACGCTTGCTGACGCATGCCAACAGCTGTGCTGCACTGCTTCCACGATCCTACTGCTGCTGGGTTAGCGTTTCCGGATGAGGTACAGCTTTGAGATGCGTTGGAGGAGAAGGAGTCAGAGAGGTAGGTGCTGCTGTTGTTATCCAGTGGGAGGGACGGCGGTGCAGCTGTTTGCGGCGTGGGCAACACCCGCGCCGTAGCAGGTGAGGAATCGCTGCCAGGCTCCACAAGGTTCACCCAGTGCGCGATAAGGGAGATGTATCGACCCTGGCTGAACGCACTCGTCCAGGTGTCAGTGGTGAGGTGAACCTTGCAGGCAACGGCATTCTTCAAGCTTCGGGTTATTTTGCTGACCACGTGCTCATGCAACTCAGGCACTGCAGAGCGAGCAAAGTGGTAGCGGCTGGGAACCACGTAATGTGGGATGGCCACTGACATCATGCCCTTGAAGCTGTTTGTCTCCACCACTCGATATGGCAGCATTTCGCAGGCCAGAAGCTTGGCTATGCTGGCTGTTACTGCCACGGCCCGGGGGTCATTTGCTGGCAATTTCCTCTTGCGCTCAAACATCTCCGAGACAGACAACTGAACCGTAGGGCTGCACACTGAAGGGCTGTTGGTTGTTGTGTTTGATGAAGACTGGGAGACCTCAAGAGCACTACTCCGGAAAGTGACAGTGTCAGCGTCGTCTGATGTTTGTGAATGTTGTGAACCACGCAATGGCTGGGCTACTGCTGCTGAGGCGGGTCTGGTGGTGAGTCTGGTGAACCCAAGGGAGGCAGTGTTGCTGGTACCCTTTCCTGTCGAGTTTGCCCACAGAGTGGGATGTTTGGATAGCATGTGGCGGCTCATGCTGGTGATGGAAAGGTTGTTAATACTTTTCCCCCTGCTCAGGCGGGTCTTGCACACCTTGCAAATCGCCATGGTAACATCCTCAGTGCAGTCTTCAAAGAAAGCCCAGACTTTGGAGCACCTGCCTTGCTGGCGATTTCTGTTTGCGCCTCTTTTGCCTCTCACTTGAACTTCCACGCTTGTGGTGTCTGAAATTGCGCGCCGCCTACCTTGTGGCACAAGGCGAACTCGTGCAGCAGTGGGTTCTTCAACAGACTCATCTGTGCTGCTGCTACGACGGCGATGTTCTCGTTCACAAACAAAATCTGCGTCTATGTTCACATTGTCCATACCCTCCTCTTCCATCTCCTCAAACTCGTCATATGTCATTGTGGGGGGCCGCCGCCGTGGAGTAGAGCTCCCCAGAACAACCTCTGCGCAGCTCACTCCAACGTCGTCTTCCAGAGCTTCTCGGCCAACCTCCTGCAATTGCAACCCCTCCTGCCCAACTTGCTCTGGGATTTGGGTTTCAAAGTCCTCGGACTCGCCTTGTTGTATTTCAGTGCCCGGTGCATTTCCCACAGTTAATGGTTGTGAATCCGGGCACAACATTTCTGGCTGTTCCTCCATTGACCTTTCAAAGGTGGAAGTTTGTTGGCCTGGGAATAGCTCCTGCGAATACCCCATTGTGTCCTGAGGTAATTCATCGGACTGGTTATCTGGCAGTTGTGTGCGTGGTGTCGCTGCCGGTTGTGTCAGCTTTGTGCCCACTGGCTCTTGTAACTGGCTGAGGACTCGGACCTCGTGCGTGATGTGCTGGTGCTGCTTAACCCACTGCTGGACGCTTGAGAGGTCATCCAAGTAATTATCTGGTCCTGTTCTTTTGGATCTGTGAGGGTTGTTGTCCTGGACAACATGGGCGGTATTGAGTGGGTTTTCTTGGGTGCTCCCCTGTGGCCTGTACGTGAACCGTCAGGGGAAACACCTCTTCCCTTGCCCCTCCCTCTTTCACCGGATTTCTTCCTCATTTCACTTATCCTTAAAGTACACGCTGACTGGCAGCAGTACAGTGGCAGTACAGAAATGCTATACAGTGGTGGGTGAGCGGTGTACCACTATTGCCAGCAGCGACACAGAGCACAATGCTATACAGTGGCAGGTGAGCGGTGTACCACTATTGCCAGCAGCGACACAGAGCCCAATGCTATACAGTGGCGGGTGAGCGGTGTACTACTGTTCCCAGCAGACACAGAGTGGCAGTAAACACAATGCTATATAGTGTGGCTGAGCCGTGTACACACAGTGGCAGTAAACAATGCTATATAGTCTGGCTGAGCCGTGTACACAGAGTGGCAGTACACACAATGCTATATAGTCTGGCTGAGCGGTGTACACAGAGTGGCAGTAAATAATGCTATATAGTCTGGCTGAGCGGTGTACACAGAGTGGCAGTACACACAATGCTATATAGTCTGGCTGAGCGGTGTACACAGAGTGGCAGTACACACAATGCTATATAGTCTGGCTGAGCGGTGTACACACAGTGGCAGTACACACAATGCTATATAGTCTGGCTGAGCGGTGTACACAGAGTGGCAGTAAACAATGCTATATAGTCTGGCTGAGCGGCGTACACAGAGTGGCAGTACACACAATGCTATATAGTCTGGCTGAGCGGTGTACACAGAGTGGCAGTACACACAATGCTATATAGTCTGGCTGAGTGGTGTACACACAGTGGCAGTACACACAATGCTATATAGTCTGGCTGAGCGGTGTACACAGAGTGGCAGTACACACAATGCTATATAGTCTGGCTGAGCGGTGTACACAGAGTGGCAGTAAACAATGCTATATAGTCTGGCTGAGTGGTGTACACAGAGTGGCAGTACACACAATGCTATATAGTCTGGCTGAGCGGTGTACACAGAGTGGCAGTACACACAATGCTATATAGTCTGGCTGAGCGGTGTACACAGAGTGGCAGTACACACAATGCTATATAGTCTGGCTGAGCGGTGTACACAGAGTGGCAGTAAACAATGCTATATAGTCTGGCTGAGCGGTGTACACAATGCTATATAGTCTGGCTGAGCGGTGTATACAGAGTGGCAGTAAACAATGCTATATAGTCTGGCTGAGCGGTGTACACAGAGTGGCAGTACACACAATGCTATATAGTCTGGCTGAGCCGTGTACACACAGTGGCAGTAAACAATGCTATATATAGCGTGGCTGAGCGAGGTACACAGTGGCAGTACACACAATGCTATATAGTCTGGCTGAGCCGTGTACACAGAGTGGCAGTAAACACAATGCTATATATAGTGTGGCTGAGCGAGGTACACAGTGGCAGTAAACAATGCTATATATAGTGTGGCTGAGCGAGCGGTGTACTACTGTTCCCAGCAGCGACACACAATGACTGGGGGGGACCCTGGCTAGCGTGGCTGGAGAGCGAACTACCCTGCCTGCCTACCCAAAGCTAAACCCACAGACAAATGGCGGAGATATGACGTGGTTCGGGTATTTATTTACCCGAACCACGTGACCGTTCGGCCAATCAGAGCGCGTTCGGGCCGAACCACGTGACCCGTTCGGCCAATCAGAGCGCGTTCGGGGTCCGAACCACGTGACCCGTTCGGCCAATCACAGCGCTAGCCGAACGTTCGGGGAACGTTCGGCCATGCGCTCTTAGTTCGGCCGTGCGGCCGAACGGTTTGGCCGAGCACCATCAGGTGTTCGGCCGAACTCGAACATCACCCGAACAGGGTGATGTTCTGCAGAACCCAAACAGTGGTGAACACTGTTCGCCCAACACTACCGTGGACACCTTGGGCGCCGCCCAGCAGGAGCATCTGCAACTCACGCTGCAGAGACACAGCAGCAGCAGCGTGTAGCACCTGCTCCGATTTTCCTCCAGCCGGGTCGGAAACGTCCCATTGAGAAAAAGGATGCAGACACTGTGGTGCAACTGATGACGGAGGATGAGCAGCCCGCCATCAGCTCTGCATCCGAGGCCTCCACCCTCACCACCACCACCACCACCCCTGTTCGCAGCAGCCGCCCAGCAGGGCCTGGGGAGGAGGCCAGTCCACCGTCAGTCGCCGACCTGTCACTCAGCAGTCTTTTTACCCCAGGCACCATCAGGGTATTGTCTGCTGTTGTTGGCGATTTTGAGGAGGAGATGCTGATGGGCACTTTGGGGGATGAGGGATTGGACAGCAAGATTGTGGCGACAGTCAAGCAGCCCATCCATGCATCAGGAGAGGAGTTTGGGGGGTCATCATCCCAGCAGGACATGTTTCAGGAGGGGGAGGATGATGATGACACGGTGACAGACAGAGACTGGGTGCCACCACCTCCAGGGGATGTCGTCATCAGCAGCTCTGAGGAGGAGGAGGAGGATGCGCTTGTGGGCCTTGCAAGGAGGCGCATCATTGCAAGCATTGGCAGCAGTAGGCAGGTCCCACAGCCTGCTGGTGTCTCAGGCTCAGCAGCAGCAGCAGCAGCATCTGCCAGTACCACCACCAGCCGCACCCAAGCCCCCCCCCCAACCACCACAGGGAGACAGGCAGCAGCGGTTCCATGCCGTAGGGGGTTGTTTTTGTCACCAATCTGGCGCTTTTTCACCATGCCCACAGTGTACAGCAAGTATGCCACTTGCAACCACTGTCAGCGGAAGTTGAGCAGAGGTGCAGACCCCTTAAAGTTCAGCACCAGCTCGCTCATCAACCACCTTGCTGCGAAACATTTCCACCAGCATGAGGAGTTCCAGAGGCTGAAGGCATCTGGTGCTGGCATTGGCACCACACCCATCACTGCACAGCCTTCAGCAGCAGCAGCAGCAGCAGCAACAGCAGCCACCCGCCCTCCTGCTCCTCCAGCAGCACCAGCAGGAGTGCGGAAACGCACTGCTCCTCCCCCCTCTGCAACTCCTGCCGCCGACACTGAGGCCTGTTCTGGCAGCCAGTCCTCAGTGGCCTCCTCTGCTGTGTCTGCTGATTCCCGTGCCAGCAAAAGGCCACGCCAGAGCCTTTTGAGCGAGTCCTTCCAGGGGGTGGTTAGGGCTCTGCCTCCCAGCAGCCATCGCGTGCGGCAGCTGAACGGCTTGCTGGCACGGGCCATGTGCTCCCAACTCCTGCCGTACACGCTCGTGCAGGAGGGGAGCGACATGCGTGCGCTGCTTGCTTGTGCAGCCCCAGACTGGCAGCTCCCCAGCAGACACTTTTTCGCCCGCAAGGCCATTCCTGCACTGCACCGCTTTGTGATGGCCAATGTGGAGCGAGGGCTGGAGCACGCGGTTGGTGAAAGGGTCTATGTCACCATGGACTCCTGGAGCAGCCGCTTCGGGACAGGCCGCTACCTGTCTTTCACTGTCCACTGGGTCAGCTTGGTGGAAGGGGGTGAGGATGGGAGAGCAGCAGCGGGCACAGCAGCAGCAACACAGTGGGTGGTGCCCCCCCGCAGGGTCAGGGGAACTGCAGCAGGTTCCTCCGATCCTCTGCCATCCTCCGGCACACCTGGCCAAACCCCCCGCCTCAGCAGCAGCGTGAAGGCCCGCCACTGCCAAGCGCTGCTGCAGTTGGTCAGCCTTGGGAAGACCAAGCTGACGGCAACCCATGTGTTGGCCAAACTCCAGGAGCAGGAGAGGATTCGGCTGACCCCCAGAGGCCTCAGAGTCGGAGAGGTGGTGGCCGACAATGGGGCCAATCTGGTTGCCGCAATAGACAGGGGAAACCTGACCCACATCCCCTGTCTTGCCCACGTGCTGAACCTGGTGGTGCAGAAGTTCTTGCGCACCTACCAGGGGATGGGCGAACTGCTGGAAACGGCAAGGAACGTTGTGCGTCACTTCCGGCGCTCGGCTGCAGCCTGTGCGAGCCTGGAAGACGTGCAAAAGGAGCTGGAGCTGCCACGCCATCGGCTGATCCTTGACGTTCCGACTCGCTGGAACTCCACCCTGGCGATGTTGGAGCGTCTGGTTGAACAGAAGCACGCTGTCAACCAGTACCTTGCCCTGGCCACTTTTTCCGCCGCTCGGAGAAGGGACAAGACCAGCAACATCCCGTCCATCGTCCCCGATGATGACTGGAGGCACATGCAGCAGGTGTGCTTAGTGCTGGCTCCCTTTCTGCAGGCCACTAACATGGTGAGCAGGGACCATGCTATGGTCTGCGAGTGGGTGCCCCTGGTTTGTCTGCTGAACAGGGCCCTCGATGCTTTGCTGGAACAGGGAGCGGCAGCCTTGGACCAGCAGGAGCGGCAAGCAGCTGCACAGTCCACCTCTGAGGGGGAGGAGGAGGAGGACTTGGTGGAGGTCCCTGACCTTGCTGCTGATGAGGGGGAGCAGCACAGTGCAGCTGAGTTGGTGCGGGGGTGGAGAGAGGATGAGGCTGAGGAGGCAGAGGAGGAGGATGAGGACAGCACTGCCATCGATGTGCCAGCACACGTGGCCCGCCTCTTCCCAATGGCAGCGCACATGCTGGCGTGCCTGCGCAAGGACCCCAGGGTGATCCAGATGAAGCAGAGGGAGGATATCTGGATCAGCATGATGTTGGACCCACGCCTCAAGGGGAAGTTGAGCCAGTTCCTGTCGCCTGCAGGAGGAGACCCAGCGCAACAAATAAGGAGCTTGCAGCAGGCCCTTGTTGAGCGCTTGGAGGAAGCCTTCCCCCAGCCTTCCACCCCCACTGTCCAGCAGCCAGCACAGAGGCAGCAGCAGGTGCCTGCATCCAGCAGCAAGCGCCCCACAGACCTGCTGTCTCTCAGCCACGAGCTCTACAGGACTGTAGAGGCTCCGGCAGCAGTGACTAGAGAGGAGGTGCATGCAGCAGCATCCTCCTCCGGTCACAGCCAGCGCCTGACCCGCATGGTGGCTGACTACATGGGGTCCTACAGCGGGCTTGACAGCGATGCCCCTGTTGATCCCATGGAGTATTGGGCCAAGCGCCTGGAGATCTGGAGCGAGCTGGCGCAGTACGCCCTGGAAGTGCTGCCCTGCCCCCCTTCCAGCGTGCTGTCCGAGCGCTGCTTCAGTGCAGCTGGTGGCGTGGTCACCGAGAAACGCTCACGTCTGTCTCACAAGTCTGTGGACATGGACAGACTGACGTTTCTCAAGATGAACCAGGCGTGGGTGGAAGGCGAGTTCCTGGCCCCTGTTGTCGGCGAGAGGGGGACATGAACTGGCTAAGAACCATCGTTAATGTGCCTTACCACCCTTTACCACCTACTGGCTCCTGCTCACTAAGCCAGCCTGGTTCACTTTGACTATTACGTCGCCTGCAGCCAAACATTTTACACCTACAGTGGGCTGCTGTGTACTGCCCTTCTGCTGTCTGTCTGTGCTTCCCACTGCCAGGGTACACCGATTTACCTTCTGCTGCCACTCTGCCACCAGCTATTACGTCAAACAATAGCTATATATCTGTGTAATTTGTTTTACAAACAAAACCAAAAAACCATTAAAAAAAAAAAAAGGTTTAATTTTTCAGAGGTGCCCGTGTTGAAAACTGTGTTGTCCCAGTTGTGTATTGGACACGATGTGGGCTGCACGACCGCTGTCTGGGACCTCCTGTTGTGTTTATTTACAGCCCTGGTATCACCGCTAGGTACCAGGGCTATTATGTCACGCTGCCTACCTGCTGCCACACTCACACTACTCCTCCATTCCTCCTGCTGATGCTGCTGTCTGTCTGTGTTTCCCACTGCCAGGGTACACAGAATTACCTTCTGCTGCCACTCTGCCACCAGCTATTACGTCAAACAATAGCTGCTCACATTACTCCTCCATTCCTCCTGCTGCTGCTGCTGTCGGTCTGTGTTTCCCACTGCCAGGGTACACAGAATTACATTCTGCTGCCACTCTGCCACCAGCTATCACGTCAAACAATAGCTATATATCTGTGTAATTTGTTTTACAAACAAAACCAAAAAACCATTAAAAAAAAAAAAGGTTTAATTTTTCAGAGGTGCCCGGGTTGAAAACTGTGTTATCCCAGTTGTGTATTGGACACGATGTGGGCTGCACGACCGCTGTCTGGGACCTCCTGTTGTGTTTATTTACAGCCCTGGTATCACCGCTAGGTACCAGGGCTATTATGTCACGCTGCCTACCTGCTGCCACACTCACACTACTCCTCCATTCCTCCTGCTGCTGCTGCTGTCTGTCTGTGTTTCCCACTGCCAGGGTACACAGATTTACCTTCTGCTGCCACTCTGCCACCAGCTATTACGTCAAACAATAGCTGCTCACATAATTACTCCTCCATTCCTCCCGCTGCTGCTGCTGTCGGTCTGTGTTTCCCACTGCCAGGGTACACAGAATTACCTTCTGCTGCCACTCTGCCACCAGCTATTACGTCAAACAATAGCTATATATCTGTGTAATTGGTTGTACAAACAAAACCAAAAAAAATTAAAAAAAAAAAAGGTTTAATTTTTCTAAAATGCCCGGGTTTAAAACTGTGTTGTCCCAGTTGTGTATTGGACACGATGTGGGCTGCACGACCGCTGTCTGGGACCTCCTGCCTGCTGTGTTTATTTACAGCCCTGGTATCACCGCTAGGTACCAGGGCTATTATGTCACGCTGCCTGCCTCATTGACTGCCTGCTGCCACACACTCATCCTCCTCCTCCTGCTGCTGAATTTACCTCCTGCTGTCTGTGTGTTTCCACTGCCAGGGAGCACATACAATGGCGCTTCCAACATGCGTGCGCCACCAGCTATTTGTTACGCTCAAAAATAGCTGCATTTCTTTAAAAAAAAAATTGAAAAGAGAAATAAGTGAAGAAGAAGACGATATAGAAGAAGATGAAGAAGATGAAGAAGAAGAAGATGAAGAAGAAGAAGAAGGAGAAGAAGAAGAAGAAGATGAAGAAGAAGAAGAAGAAGAAGAAGAAGAAGAAGAAGAAGAAGAAGATGAAGAAGATGAAGAAGATGAAGAAGAAGATGAAGAAGATGAAGAAGAAGAAGATGAAGAAGAAGATGAAGAAGATGAAGAAGAAGAAGATGAAGAAGAAGAAGATGAAGAAGATGAAGAAGACGAAGAAGAAGAAGATGAAGAAGAAGAAGAAGAAGATGATGATGAAGAAGATGAAGATGATGAAGAAGAAGAAGATGAAGAAGAAGAAGAAGAAGAAGAAGACAATATAGAAGAAGAAGAAGAAGATATAGAAGAAGATATAGAAGAAGAAGATATAGAAGAAGAAGATATAGAAGAAGAAGAAGAAGAAGAAGATATAGAAGATAAAGAAGAAGAAGAAGAAGAAGAAGAAGAAGAAGAAGAAGAAGTATATACAGTACTGAACCAAATTCTGGACACAACTTCTCTTTTCACCTTTTTTTTTTTTAAAGGATCATCCCCACATAATCACTTGCTGTTGTTACTTGGAAAAAAAGATGTTTCTTGCATCATTCACCCTCAAAACAAGTGTTGGAAGCTATTTAAGGCCAATTCGAATAGTCAGCTCGAATAATAAGCTCGAATACCGACTCGAATAGTGAGCTCGAAGTCCGAGGTCGAATCGAATAGTAAAAATTATTCGACTCGAATATTCGACTGACCTCGAATAATTTACTATTCGAATTCGACCAAACTCGAATTTTAAAAAAGGGTATTTGAGCACCACTATTCTTAAGCATTGAGGGATCCTTGCCCATGGCAATGACTAATGGCTGCAGGTAGGATTTACATTCTGGTCTCCTACATCAAACATTGTACCTTTAGCCAGTTCTATCCAGCTACTGCTCTTTTGCAGCCTAGATTGGGGTGGTATTAATTTGTGGATGGGTTAACAGTGGTGTGGTATAACTTTCTACTGGTGTGGACTGAGAAGAAGATGTGAGTGTCATCATATGCAATCGTCCTTCAGGTCCACAGCGGGTATTGAGTTTTAAAGGGTACCTAAAGGAACAACTGAGGCGAGAGGGATATGTAGGCTGACATATTTTTTTCCTTTCAAACAATGCAAATTGCCTGGCTGTGCTGATGGGAAGCAAGAAATTTAGATGCAGGAGGCCCCTGGAAGTTTGGATGCTGTCACTTCAATAAAAGCTGTGATTAGTGGCTATGATAGGACATTTTGATGCTAGAGGCCAGAACACCGTGGCAACAAGTGTTAAGTACCAGCCTGGCATTCTGATGATCTTTTTGGTATCAGTAATGCCCTGAAACAAGTATGCAGATCATCTAGTCAGACTTCACTCAGAGCAACTGATCTGCATACTTGTTTAGGCCCTATAGCTAAATTACTACGGACAGAGGATTGTCAGGTCAGCCAGTCGCTGTGTGTGTGTGAGTGTGTGTATACAGTATATATACATACAGGTAGTCCCCGGGCTACGAACGCCCGACTTACTAACGACCCACCGGGATGACGTCATGCAGCTCGGGGACTACCTCTTGTGCCCCCTTTCCTAATGCAGAGTATGCGCAAGAGAAGTGATTACAAGTCTCACCATTTCCATGGCGGCTCCAGGCCAATCAGTGGCATCCTCTCTCCCCTCAATGCTTTTCCCAGCGGCTTCCCTAGCGTCGCGTAATGACGAAATCAAAAAGAGCCCCTGCGGCTCCTTCTGATTGCTTCATTAGGCGACGCTAGGGACGCCTCTGGGAAGAGCATTGAGGGGAGAGAGGATGCCGTGAAAGCATGCAGGAAAAATGGGAAGTTCTCATTGCTGGATTGTTGTTAAAGCTAAATTTCAAATTTCACATTTTTATTGTGACAGGTTTCTGTGTTGTAAAACACTGGAAAATGTGTTTTCCGTTTCTCATGGTTAAAATGATTCCACATATTTCATTAACACCTAGGCCTTAGACCCTGACTACAACTACTGCCTGGTGTGCTCCAACCTTACTGATGTGACAGCATTTGGTTTATTACATTTTATTAACCTCCTTATGACCCCCTAAGGCCAAGTGGTGGTCACAAGGTGGCTCCCCCAGGACCGCCTGACGCTGGTTGGCGTTATTTACTGGGGGAAGAGATTGTAAGGGATCGCGCACGCATCCCCACTTGAGAGCTCCGTCAACAGTCTGCCACTAGCAGACTGAGAAGAAATGTCTGTTTCTTTTCATTGCAGCACTGTACTGTGGACAGCCCTGTCACTTGGCTGTCCCCTAGAGCAGCTCCGAATGCAATCCCCTCTCATAGGCTGATGCCTATGAGACAGGATCACCCCGATTAAACATCGGTGGGAGGGAGGTGATAGGGGGAAAAGAAACAAAAATACACCATTTTATTTAAAATAAAATAACAATTAAATTCATAATAATTAAAAAAAAAAAAAGCCTGCAGCAGTGATCAGAGCCATTTGTGTGCCATGTTGTATGGCTTTGAGTCTGCAGCGAGCTGTAAAGCTACAGAGCACTGAATTGTACAAAATAGCCTGGTCACTGCTGGGTGTGTGTGTGTGTGTGGGGGGGGTAGCCTGTGGTCCTTAAAGAGAAACTCCAACCTAGAATTGAACTTTATCCCAATCAGTAGCTGATACCCCCTTTTACATGAGAAATATAATGATTTTCACAAACAGACCATCAGGGGGCGCTGTATGACTGATTTTGTGCTGAAAACCCTCCCACAAGAAGCTCTGAGTACCGCGGTACTCTTGGCAAACTGCCACAATGTAACAATGTTCACAGTCAGGAAATAGCTGTTCAGAGCTGTCTGTAACGGCCAGAACAGCTAGGAGCAGCTACATAACCTGCCCACAGTAAAAATGTCACCATGTAATAAATGTCAGAATGTGAATCTGGGAGAGGAAAGATTTTACAATGAGTAAACACTGACTAAATCATTTATACATAATTATGGTAAAAAATGAAGCACTTTTTTACTACATTATTTTCACTGGAGTTCCTCTTTAAGTGGTTAATAAAGTGCTAAAATATTATGTAGCACTGCAAAATAGGAGAAACATTGCAACATTAGAGGGAACCTGAACCGAGCAAAATTATTTAAAACTAGCTGATTGCCCGGCGTTGCCCGGGTATGTATTTGGCTGGTGTTGGCTCCGCCCACTTTTCTAAACCTAACACACAATGACTCAATGACCTAGTTGGTGAGCTTTGCAGTATTTGGCATCAATAATTTGCATTGAAATGAAACAAATCTGATTGGCTGTGGCTCCACCCTCTTTTCTGAATTTGAACCCCAGTCACCCAATGACCAACTGTACCAGGTTTTAAGCTTGTGTCCTTAACAGTGCAAGAATGGCAGCAATTGAATATTCCCCTTGAAAAGCAATACTTGAATTTGGATTGGCTTTTGTAGGCTCCACCCTCTTTTCTGAATATTAATCCCAGTCAACCAGTGACCAACTGTGCAAAGTTTGAGAACCCTACCGTTAACAGTGTAAGAATGGCTGCAGTTTACATTTTCCCAGTGAAATTTGTATTTGTCTCCGCCCACTGATGGCCCAGCATTGCCTGCATATGTATTTGGCTGGTGTTGGCTATGTCCACTTTTTATAACAGTAACAGACAATTACTTAATTACTCAATGACCAAATTTGTGAGCTTTGCAGTCTTTGGCATCAATAATTTGCATTGAAATGAAACAAACCTGATGGGTTGTTTGTGTCTCCACCCCTTTTCTAAATTTGAACCCCAGTCACCCAATAAATAACTGTAACCCAGTTTGGGGCTTGTGCCATTAACAGTGCAAACATGGCAGTAATGAAATATTTCCCTTGAAAATCAATAGATTCATTTTGATTGGCTTTTGTAGGCGCCATCCACATTTATGAATAATAGCTGATGAATCGGCGCTACCCGGGTATGTATTTGGCTGGTGTTAGCTCCGGCCACTTTTTCTAACCCTAACACACAAATACTCAATGACCAAGTTTGTGAGCTTTGGGGTCTTTGTCATCAATAATTTGTATATTCCCATAGAAATTAAACAAATCAGATTGGCTGTTTGTGGCTATGCCCCTCTCCGGCATTTGAACCCCAGTCACCCAATGACCAACTGTAGCAGGTTTGAGGCATCTGTTATTAACAGAGCAAAAATGGAAGCAATTTAAATATTTCCCTTGAAAATCAACAGGTGAATTTTTATTGGCTATTATAGGCTTCACCCACTTCCCATAATATTAATCTCAGTCACCCAGTAACTATCTGGGCAAAGTTTGAGAACCCTTGCCATTAACAGTGTAAGAATGGCTGCAGTTTATATTTTCCTAGTGAAATTTGTTTTTGGCTCCGCCCACTTTTTGTAACCTTGACACACAGTCACTCAATGACCAAGTTTGTGAGTTCTGGGGTCCTTGGCATCAATAATTTGTAATTTACCAGTGAGATGAAACAAATCTGATTGGCTGTTTGTAGCTCCACCCCTTTTCTGAATTTGAACCCCAGTCACCCAATGACCAACTGTACCAGGTTTGAGGTGTGTGCCATTAACAGTGCAAGAATGGCAGCAATTTAAATATTCCCTTTGAAAATCAAAAGGTGAATTTTGATTTTCTTTTTAGGCTCCACCCACTTTTCTGAATATTAATCCCAGTCACCCAGTTACCAAGTTTTAAGCTTTTGGGTTTCTGCCATCAAAATTGTGTGAATGGGAGCAGTTTATCGAGTAAAGTAATCTGATTGGCTGTTTGTGGCTCCACCCCTTTAGTGGATTTGAACCCTAGCCACTTCATGACCGACTGTAGCTGGTTTGAGGCTTCTGCCATTATTAGTGTAAGAGTGGCAGCAGTTTCAATATTTCCCTTAAAAATCAATAGGTGAATTTTGATTGGCTGTTGTAGGTTCCACCCACTTTCCTGAATATTAATCCCAGTCATCCATTGACCAACTGTGTCATGTTTGAGAACCCTGCCAATAACAGAATGGCTGAAATCAATCTAACAGATCTGATTAGCTGTTTGTGGCTCTGCCCCCTTTGGTGAATTTGGACCCCAGTCACCTATCAGGTAAGAGGCCTCTGCCATTAAGAGTGTAAGAATGGTAGCAATGTAAATATTCCCCTTGAAAATCAATAGGTGAAATTTGATTGGCTGTTGTTGGCTCCACCCACATTTCTGAATATTTAACCCAGTCACTCAGTGGCCCACTGTGTCAAGTTTGGGAACCCTGCCATTAACAGTGTAAGAATGGCTGCAGTTTACATTTTCCCCTGGAATAAAATGTAGTTGTTGGCTTTGCCCACTTTTTCTAACCTTAACGTACAGTCACTCAATGACCAAGTTTATGAGCTTTGGGCTTTTGGTATCAATAATTTGTATATTCCCATTTACGAATTTGAACCCAAGTCACCCAGTGACTAACAGTACCAGGTTTGAAGCATCTGCTATTAACAGTGTAAGAATGGCAGCAATGTAAATATTCCCTTTGAAAATCAACAGGTGAATTTTAATTGGCTGTTGTAGGCTCCACCCACTCTCTTGAATATTCATCCCATTCACCCAGTGACGAACTGTGCTAACTTTGAGAACCCTGCCAGTAACAGTGTTAGAATAGCTGCAGTTTATATTTTCCTAGTGAACTTTATGTTTGGCTCCGCCCACTTTTTGTAACCTTGACACACAGTCACTCAATGAGCAAGTTTGTGAGCTTTCAGTTTTCCGGCATCAAAAATGTGTGAATGGAAGCAGTTTATCCACCAAGAAAGTCTGATTGGCTGTTTGTGGCCCCGCCCCTTTAGTGAATTTGGACCCCAGTCACCCAATGACCGACTGTAGCAAGTTTGAAGCCTCTGGCATTAACAGTGTAAGAATGGCAGCAGTTTTAATATTCACCTTGAAAATCAATAGGTGACTTTTGATTGGCTGTTGTAGGCTCCACCCACTTTCCTGAATATTAATCCCAGTCACCCAGTGACCAAGTTTGCAAAGTTTGAAAACCCTGCGATTAACAGTGTAAGAATGGCTGCAGTTTACATTTTTCCATTTAAAATGAATGTCTGAAATTTCATTGGCTGTTTTATGCTCCACCCACTTTTCCTGGATTTGCAACCTCGGTCACCAAGTGACCAACTGTGCCAAGTGTGGGGACTGTGGCTTGATTACTGTGAGAATGGCAGCCTTTTCCATTTTTTCCATTGACTCCAATGGGTGAAATCTGATTTGCAGTTTGTAGCTCCGCCCACGTGTGCAGGAGAGACGCGAGACCCCCAGAACATATCATCCCAGGTAGTAAGGGATCTGTATACCAAGTTTCGTTCAAATCGGTCAAGCCGTTTTCGAGTGATCGCGGCACATACATACACACATACACACACACATACACACACATACACACACACATACACACATACATCCGATTTTATATATATAGATAAACACATGATGTACCTGCATATGCATATTGCATACTAACCTCACCTATAGTTCCTCTCAGAAGCTCGCCATTTTCTTCTTACAGTGATCCCTTCCAGTTCTGACAATATTTAGCCAGAACTGAAATATATCAGTTGCTGTCAGTTATTACTGAAAGGACAACTGATGGGCAAGGTAATGTCCACGTTTCCCTAGGGCTCATGTGGACGATGTTACAGTTTAACAGTGTGCTGACCTGGAATCTGTTAAGGGGTCATTGCCATTTTTAAGGTGGAGGCAGGATAATTCCTTCGATCACATTGAACAAACGGGATGCAGGAGAGGAGAAAGAGATTAATGAGTAGACTACAGAGGAGGTAAGTATAACATGTGTATCTTTATTTTTACTTTTATTTTTCGGCTCAGGTTTGCTTTAAACAATGTTACACAGGGGCATTACAGTGTTCAACAATGGTACACAAAATAGTGATGTAACAATGTAGGGATAGATATAGCAGGCAAATCTTTAAATCCATATGGTGCTGGAGCAGAGCACAGGGGGAGGAGGGTCCTGCCAAATAGGCTGACAATCTAGAGAGTAACGGTACACCTTAGAGGCACTGTAGTGACATATAGTAGAATACATTAAATTAGTGGCCATGTTCACACTACAGCTTTGTGCTGAGGTGCAACGCCCTCTTAGTTACACGGCTTCCCACACTCCAATGCACCACCATGCTATGGACACAGTGCAGCGTTGCAGTATCCTATACAATCAAACCCCTGTGTCCCTGCATCCTCCTCCTGTGTGCCCCTTGTGTCTGTAGTTTTTGCATACCACACATGCACACATGTGGGCAGCATTTAGAGCAGGAGAGGACGGGGGGGGGGGGGGGCATGTGCATATGCAGTGCACGGGCGAGCACATGCGCGCTGACATGCGGTGGCAGCGGATGGCAGCGGTGATGGGGCGGGAGGGGTTGTGAGGGAGGCTCAGAGCCCGTTATTGTAACGGGCTTAGGTCTACTAGTTAATCAATAATAATACAAAATAGTGTTTTTTGGTATGGTAGCACACTGCCTGCAGTGTGTTACAACTAGATGTGTGTGTTCACAGTACAGTGAAGCATACTTTTCATTGACTGTATGCTTCACTGTATGTGACGCACCATGGCCGTAACATGCAGTACAACTTTTTAGTTCCATTGTGTTCCTTTTACACAGAATACCCACATTTACATTAATTATCCTGGTTTCAGCAATAAGCATCAGAAACTGTTTCTGCATCTTTATCTTGTATACAGTATTAGTATGTAGTAGTGTTGGGCGAACACCTAGATGTTCGGGTTCGCGAAAGTTCGCCGAACATCGCCACGATGTTCGGGTGTTCGCGCCAAACTCCGAACATAATGGAAGTCAATGGGGACCCCAACTTTCGTGCTTTGTAAAGCTTCCTTACATGCTACATACCCCAAATTAGCAGGGTATGTGCAGCTTGGGAGTGGGTACAAGAGGAAAAAAAATATTTGAAAAAGAGCTTATAGTTTTTGAGAAAATTGATTGTAAAGTTTCAAAGGAAAAACTGTCTTTTAAATGTGGAAAATGTCATGTTTCTTTGCACAGGTAACATGCTTTTTGCCGCCATGCAGTCATAAATGTAATACAGAGAAGAGGTTCCAGGAAAAGGGACCGGTAACGCTAACCCAGCACAAGCAGCAGCACACGTGATGGAACAGGAGGAGGCGCAGGAGGAGAAGGCCACGCTTTTTGAGACACAACAACCCAGGCCTTGCATGAGGACAAGAAGCGTGCGGATAGCATGCTTTGTACCGCCATGCAGTCATAAATGTAATAAAGATAAGAGGTTCCATAAACAGGGACCGGCAACGCTAACCCAGCAGCAGCAGCACACGTGATGGAACAGGAGGAGGCGCAGGAGGAGAAGGCCACGCTTTGAGACACAACAACCCAGGCCTTGCATGAGGACAAGAAGTGTGCGGATAGCTTGCTTTGTACCGCCATGCAGTCATAAATGTAATAAAGATAAGTGGTTCAATAAACAGGGACCACGCGGCAACGCTAACCCAGCAGCAGCAGACGTGATGGAACAGGAGCAGGCGCAGGAGGAGAAGGCCATGCTTTTTGAGACACAACAACCCAGGCCTTGCATGAGGACAAAAAGTGTGCGGATAGCATGCTTTGTACCGCCATGCAGTCATAAATGTAATAAAGATAAGTGGTTCAATAAACAGGGACCACGCGGCAACGCTAACCCAGCAGCAGCAGAAGTGATGGAACAGGAGGAGGCGCAGGAGGAGAAGGCCACGCTTTGTGAGACACAACAACCCAGGCCTTGCATGAGGACAAAAAGCGTGCGGATAGCATGCTTTTTACCGCCATGCAGTCATAAATGTAATAAAGATAAGTGGTTCAATAAACAGGGACCACGCGGCAACGCTAACCCAGCAGCAGCAGACGTGATGGAACAGGAGCAGGCGCAGGAGGAGAAGGCCATGCTTTTTGAGACACAACAACCAAGGCCTTGCATGAGGACAAAAAGCGTGCGGATATAGCAGCAATGCTTTTTGCCGCCATGCAGTCATAAATGTAATACAGATGAGAGGTTCAATAAACAGGGACCGGAAACGCTAAACCATCCCAGATGTTCATTGGTCATGTTACTTGGTTGGGGTCCTGGAGTGTTGCGTAGTCGTTTCCAATCCAGGATTGATTCATTTTAATTTGAGTCAGACGGTCTGCATTTTCTGTGGAGAGGCGGATACGCCGATCTGTGACGATGCCTCTGGCAGCACTGAAACAGCGTTCCGACATAACGCTGGCTGCCGGGCAAGCCAGCACCTCTATTGCGTACATTGGCAGTTCGTGCCAGGTGTCTAGCTTCGATACCCAATAGTTGAAGGGTGCAGATGGATTGTTCGACACAGCTACGTCATCTGACATGTAGTCCTTGACCATCTTCTCCAGGCGATCGGTGTTGGAGGTGGATCTGCACGCTTGCTGTTCAGAGGGCTGCTGCTGCATGGGTGTCAGAAAATTTTCCCACTCCAAGGACACTGCCGATACCATTCCCTTTTTGTGCACTAGCTGCGGCTTGCGTTGTTTGCTGCCCTCCTGGTCGTCCTGGGTTTGCGGAAGTCAGTCTGTCGGCGTACAACTGGCTAGAGGAGGGGGAGGATGTCAATCTCCTCTCTAAAGTCTCCACAAGGGCCTGCTGGTATTCTTCCATTTTGACCTGTCTGACTCTTTCTTCAAGCAGTTTTGGAACATTGTGTTTGTACCGTGGATCCAGAAGGGTATAAACCCAGTAATTGGTGTTGTCCAGAATGCGCACAATGCGAGGGTCGCGTTCAATGCAGTCTAGCATGAATTGAGCCATGTGTGCCAGAGTCCTACCAGAATCCTCATCATCCTCTTGTGAGCGTTGTGATAGTTGTTGTGATGCATCATAGTCGTCACCTTCCTCCTGGTCTGCTTCTGCTGACCATTCGCGCTGAATTGTGGAAGTCCAACGTGCACCGCTCTGGCCCTCGTCAGTGGTGGCAGGAAATTCCTGCTCCAACTCCAGCTGTTCCTCCTCCTCTTCTTCGTCATAGCTGCTGGGGCCAGCGTTTCCTGAGGCGGATGGCCTGATGTTGGTACCATCACGCTGATCGTTTTCTCCTTCAGATTCCCCCAGTTGCATCATGACAGCTGTTTCCTTGATTTTCAACATTGACCTCTTCAGTAAACACAGCAGTGGTATGGTAATGCTGACTGAAGAGTTGTCACTGCTCACAAGCAACGTGGATTGCTCAAAATTTTGGAGGACTTGGCAGAGGTCCAACATGTTGGCCCAATCGGATCCACAGAAGCTTGGCAGCTGGCCGGATGCGCCTCGGTACTGCGCCATCATGTACTGGACCACTGCACTCTTCTGCTCGCAAAAGCGGGCTAGCATGTGCAGCGTAGAATTCCAGCGCGTAGGGACATCACACAGCAAGCGATGGTGGGGGAAATTTGAAGCGCTCCTGCATCTTGGCGAGTGCCCCCGAAGCAGTACTGGAATTTCTACAATGTTTGGCCACTCGACGCACCTTCAACAGAAGATCGGCCACGCCTGGGTATGTCCTCAGGAACCGCTGAACTACTAGGTTCATCACGTGCGCCAGGCAAGGGATGTGTGTCAGCTTAGCCAACCTTAAAGCGCGAATGAGATTACTCCCATTATCACACACAACCATGCCCGGTTTCAGGTCCAGCGGTGCCAGCCACAAATCCGTCTGTTCCTTTATTCCCTTCCAAATTTCCTCCCCTGTGTGCTGCTTATCCCCAAGGCAGATCAGCTTCAGCAACGCTTGCTGACGCATGCCAACAGCTGTGCTGCACTGCTTCCACAGTCCTACTGCTGCTGGTGCTGGGTTAGTGTTTCCGAATGAGGTACAGCTTTGAGATGCGTTGGAGGAGAAGGAGTCAGAGAGGTAGGTGCTGCTGTTGTTATCCAGTGGGAGGGACGGCGGTGCAGCTGTTTGCGGCGTGGGCAACACCCGCGCCGTAGCAGGTGAGGAATCGCTGCCAGGCTCCACAAGGTTCACCCAGTGCGCGGTAAGGGAGATGTATCGACCCTGTCCGAACGCACTCGTCCAGGTGTCAGTGGTGAGGTGAACCTTGCAGGCAACGGCATTCTTCAAGCTTCGGGTTATTTTGCTGACCACGTGCTCATGCAACTCAGGCACTGCAGAGCGCGCAAAGTGGTAGCGGCTGGGAACCACGTAACGTGGGATGGCCACTGACATCATGCCCTTGAAGCTGTTTGTCTCCACCACTCGATATGGCAGCATTTCGCAGGCCAGAAGCTTGGCTATGCTGGCTGTTACTGCCACGGCCCGGGGGTCATTTGCTGGCAATTTCCTCTTGCGCTCAAACATCTCTGACACAGACAACTGAACTGTAGCGCTGCACACGGAAGGGCTGTTGGTTGTTGTGTTTGATGAACACTGGGAGACCTCAAGAGCACTAGTCCGGAAAGTGACAGTGTCAGCGTCGTCTGATGTTTGTGAATGTTGTGAACCACGCAATGGCTGGGCTACTGCTGCTGCTGAGGCGGGTCTGGTGGTGAGTCTGGTGAACCCAAGGGAGGCAGTGTTGCTGGTACCCTGTCCTGCCGCGTTTGCCCACAGAGTGGGATGTTTGGATAGCATGTGGCGGCTCATGCTGGTGGTGGAGAGGTTGTTAATATTTTTCCCCCTGCTCAGGCGGGTCTTGCACACCTTGCAAATCGCCATGGTAACATCCTCAGTGCAGTCTTCAAAGAAAGCCCAGACTTTGGAGCACCTGCCTTGCTGGCGATTTCTGTTTGCTCCTCTTTTGCCTCTCACTTGAACTTCCACGCTTGTGGTGCCTGAAATTGCGCGCCGCCTACCTTGTGGCACAAGGCGAACTCGTGCAGCAGTGGGTTCTTCAACAGACTCATCTGTGCTGCTGCTACGACGGCGATGTTCTCGTTCACAAACAAAATCTGGGTCTATGTCCACATTGTCCATACCCTCCTCTTCCATCTCCTCAAACTCGTCATATGTCATTGTGGGGGGCCGCCGCCGTGGAGTAGAGCTCCCCAGAACAACCTCTGCGCAGCTCACTCCAACGTCGTCTTCCAGATCTTGTCGGCCGACCTCCTGCAATTGCAACCCCTCCTGCCCAACTTGCTCTGGGATTTGGGTTTCCGAGTCCTCCTCGGACTCGCCTTGCATTTCAGTGCGCGGTGCATTTCCCACAGTTAATGGTTGTGAATCCGGGCACAACATTTCTGGCTGTTCCTCCATTGACCTTTGAAAGGTGGAAGTTTGTAGGGCTGGGAATAGCTCCTGCGAATACCCCATTGTGTCCTGAGGTAATTCATCGGACTGGTTATCTGGCAGTTGTGTGCGTGGTGTCGCTGCCGGTTGTGTCAGCTTTGTGCCCACTGGCTCCTTGTAACTGGCTGAGGACTCGGACCTCGTGCGTGATGTGCTGGTGCTGCTTAACCCACTGCTGGACGCTTGAGAGGTCATCCAAGTAATTATCTGGTCCTGTTCTTTTGGATCTGTGAGGGTTGTTGTCCTGGACAACATGGGCGGTATTGAGTGGGTTTTCTTGGGTGCTCCCCTGTGGCCTGTACGTGAACCGTCAGGAGAAACACCTCTTCCCTTGCCCCTCCCTCTTTCACCGGATTTCTTCCTCATTTCACTTATCCTTAAAGTACACGCTGACTGGCAGCAGTACAGTGGCAGTACAGAAATGCTATACAGTGGTGGGTGAGCAGTGTACCACTATTGCCAGCAGCGACACAGAGCACAATGATATACAGTGGCGGGTGAGCGGTGTACTACTGTTCCCAGCAGACACAGAGTGGCAGTAAACACAATGCTATATAGTCTGGCTGAGCGGTGTACACAGAGTGGCAGTACACACAATGCTATGTAGTCTGGCTGAGCTGTGTACACAGAGTGGCAGTACACACAATGCTATATAGTCTGGCTGAGCGGTGTACACAGAGTGGCAGTAAACACAATGCTATATATAGCGTGGCTGAGCGAGGTACACAGTGGCAGTACACACAATGCTATATAGTCTGGCTGAGCCGTGTACACAGAGTGGCAGTACACACAATGCTATATAGTCTGGCTGAGCGGTGTACACAGAGTGGCAGTACACACAATGCTATATAGTCTGGCTGAGCGGTGTACACAGAGTGGCAGTACACACAATGCTATATAGTCTGGCTGAGCGGTGTACACAGAGTGGCAGTAAACACAATGCTATATATAGCGTGGCTGAGCGAGGTACACAGTGGCAGTACACACAATGCTATATAGTCTGGCTGAGCGGTGTACACAGAGTGGCAGTACACACAATGCTATATAGTCTGGCTGAGCGGTGTACACAGAGTGGCAGTACACACAATGCTATATAGTCTGGCTGAGCGGTGTACACAGAGTGGCAGTACACACAATGCTATATAGTCTGGCTGAGCGGTGTACACAGAGTGGCAGTAAACACAATGCTATATATAGCGTGGCTGAGCGAGGTACACAGTGGCAGTACACACAATGCTATATAGTCTGGCTGAGCCGTGTACACAGAGTGGCAGTACACACAATGCTATATAGTCTGGCTGAGCGGTGTACACAGAGTGGCAGTACACACAATGCTATATAGTCTGGCTGAGCGGTGTACACAGAGTGGCAGTACACACAATGCTATATAGTCTGGCTGAGCGGTGTACACAGAGTGGCAGTAAACACAATGCTATATATAGCGTGGCTGAGCGAGGTACACAGTGGCAGTACACACAATGCTATATAGTCTGGCTGAGCGGTGTACACAGAGTGGCAGTACACACAATGCTATATAGTCTGGCTGAGCGGTGTACACAGAGTGGCAGTACACACAATGCTATATAGTCTGGCTGAGCGGTGTACACAGAGTGGCAGTACACACAATGCTATATAGTCTGGCTGAGCGGTGTACACAGAGTGGCAGTACACACAATGCTATATAGTCTGGCTGAGCCGTGTACACAGAGTGGCAGTACACACAATGCTATATAGTCTGGCTGAGCGGTGTACACAGAGTGGCAGTACACACAATGCTATATAGTCTGGCTGAGCCGTGTACACAGAGTGGCAGTACACACAATACTATATAGTCTGGCTGAGCGGTGTACACAGAGTGGCAGTACATACAATGCTATATAGTCTGGCTGAGCGGTGTACACAGAGTGGCAGTACACACAATGCTATATAGTCTGGCTGAGCCGTGTACACAGAGTGGCAGTAAACACAATGCTATATATAGTGTGGCTGAGCGAGGTACACAGTGGCAGAAAACAATGCTATATATAGTGTGGCTGAGCGAGCGGTGTACTTCTGTTCCCAGCAGCGACACACAATGACTGGGGGGGACCCTGGCTAGCGTGGCTGGAGAGCGAACTACCCTGCCTGCCTACCCAAAGCTAAACCCACAGACAAATGGCGGAGATATGACGTGGTTCGGGTATTTATTTACCCGAACCACATGACCGTTCGGCCAATCAGAGCGCGTTCGGGTCCGAACCACGTGACCCGTTCGGCCAATCACAGCGCTAGCCGAACGTTCGGGGAACGTTCGGCCATGCGCTCTTAGTTCGGCCATGCGGCCGAACGGTTTGGCCGAGCACCATCAGGTGTTCGGCCGAACTCGAACATCACCCGAACAGGATGATGTTCTGCAGAACCCGAACAGTGGCGAACACTGTTCGCCCAACACTAGTATGTAGCCCCCACTCCCAATCCCAAACTCCAATTTTATTAATTACTACAGATGGCTCGAAGAACTCGGCTAACTGCAATAGACGTCAATGGGCAGGCGAACTTGAAAAACTACAAACACTGTTTCTGGCCACAAAAGTGATGGAAAAGATGTTTCAAGGGGTCTAACACCTGGAGAGGGGCATGCCGGAGTGGGATACATGCCAAAAGTCCTGGAGAAAATTACAGATTTGGCGCAGAGCAGGGTTATAATCCCTAAAAGGCAGAAATCACATTGCATTCCTAAGTTGGAGGCATAAAGTGCTTGAAAACATCTTGCGTGTGTATACATGGATCAGCAAGTAGTGTAAGTAGTGTAAGTAGTGTACTGCTTCACACTGACAGACCAAACTCACTGTGTAATGCACCGCAAACAGCTGTTTGTGTAGTGATGGCCGTGCTGGACTGGTGTGCACCATGGGGAGAGTGCAGGCGATGGTGGTTAACAAGCCCATATGATCGGACTGAGATAGCTCAATGACAGAACAACAGTGACTGTCCAGCTGATCGAATTTGGTCTGTCCACAATGAAGCAACAGCCTTATTATCTTGGGTGTGCCCCCCAACACACTCATATAGGTCATTGCTTCATTGTGATACGCAAGCCCCTTCACCGCAGCAAAGTAACAATCACGAAGGGATGCAGTGAAAGATATGCACTGACTAACTGGTATAACTGGTATAATACAATGTGCAGTCACAGATGCAGTGAAAAGTATGTACTGACTGGTATAATACAATGTGCAGTCACAGAGATGCAGAGAAAGGTATGCACTGACTGCTGGTATAATACAATGTGCAGTTACACAGATGCAGTGAAAGGTATGCACTGACTGCTGGTATAATACAAGGGGCTTGATTCACAAAAGTGTGCTAAGTGTTAGCACACCAGTGAAAAGCCCCTTAGCACGTGCAAACTGCCTCTGCACACGCTAATATGCATGTAAGAGTTTGCGCGCGTAAAGTTTAAGTTTTGCGCATCGCTTTGCGTGCAAAATCAGCTGCTTTGCGTGCTAACTAGCATGATAAGCATACTTTGCATGTGAAGCGGCTGATTTTGCACACGAATCGGTGCATGCAAAACTTTACACGCGCAAACTTTTACGCGCACCAACATAGCACAGTAACAGTTTGCACATGCAAAGCTTTTAGGCGTGCTAACTGTGTTAGCATGCTTTAGTGAACCAAGCTCAATGTGCAGTCACACAGAGGCAGTGAAAGGTATGCAATGACTGCTGGTATAATACGATGTGCAGTCACAGAGATGCAGTGAAAGGTATGCACTGACTGCTGGTATAATACAATGTGCAGTCACAGATGTAGTGAAAGGTAAGCACTGACTGCTGGTATAATACAATGTGCAGTCACACAAATGCAGTGAAAGGTATGCACTGACTGGTGGTATAATACAATGTGCAGTCACAGAGATGCAGTGAAAGGTATGCACTGACTGTGCTGGGTCTGGTACAGTATAGCAAGGGCCAGCTGCGACAGACAGGGCTGCATATACAGTGTTAGTGGCACACACACACAAAAGAAAAAAAAAACACATCAAAAGAACATTAGCTCTCCAAAAAGATTTTTTGTGGAGCTTTTCAGCAACAAATACCAGCAAGAAGCAAGCTAACAAGATCTAACTAACGCTTTCCCTATCTCTACAGCAACCTCTCCCTTCTCTCACTAAGCAGGCAGCAGACAGAGTGAGAAAATGGCCAACGCAGCAGCGTTTTTATAGGGGGGGCGGGGGTCCAGGAGGGAGTGCAGCCTGATTGGCTGCCATGTGTCTGCTGACTGTGATGTAGAGGGTCAAAGTTTAGCCCAATGATGTAGTATAGAAGGCGGGTCGAACTCGATATGTGTTCACAGTTCATCGCTAACGCAAACCCCCGTTGTTCGCATGAACAAGTTCGCCGGTGAACCATTCGGGCCATCTCTATATAAGATGTCAGAAATGTTTAAACAAAAGAAGAATGCCTTGAAACTGGTACAGTCAGATATACTACCTGCTGATTTTGATTGGCTCAATTCAAAGCTGTATATAATTTGCATTGAATTGCATGTAAGCTGGAATTATTTGAATCTCATTGACCATCTCTAATCAAGAGTTGGTCACTGTTTAGTGAAATTTAATTTATATAAATGCAGCAGTGTGCTCACAACTATAATACCTCATTTTATAGTGAATCCAAGCTGTCCTGAATGTATTACTAAAAATTCTCACTGCATGTGCATATACAGTATGTGATTACAAATACAATCATACAATGCTGTTCACACTACGATAGATGCAGAAATGGCACGTTAAGCTCATCCCCTCAGGATGTACTTGCATTCGTGTTGCATTGTTCAGATATCCTGCTGTTTCCATCTGCTGATTTTGCCTCACCACTGTGAGAATCTGCTCAGCTCAGCTGCCTGTGCAGACAGGCAGCGTTTTGATCACTGTTCACGTCTGCATTCTGCATGTCTCTTTAAGAGAGACATTTTGTCAGTTCTGCAGCTTGCTGCTGAGGAATTTGCATACATTCGTTATGCAAATCCCCTACCTGCCTCCTGTGATGACTGGCAGTATAAAGGTTGGGATTACCCACAGTCCTTTGCTGGTCATTCCTTCAGGGTTTGTAGTACACACTCCTAGAGAGTGTCAGCCATGCTCCTTCTTGTTGAAGTTATCTTAGAGTAATTCCTGGAAGCTGTGCTAGGCAGATTTCCCTAGTGCAGTTAGGATTGTTTATCTGTTTGTTTGTTCTGTTGCTGTTGTCCTGTCCCAGCGGTGGTCGACAGGAAATGGTTCTGATCTCTGTTCTTGGAGTATAGCTGGTGCAGCGGTTGCTACCAGCTATCTCTTCTGTTCTGTCTCCTGGGATCGCGCTATCCACTTTTCGCTAGCACTGGGGATCCTTCTGTTCTGTCTCCGGGGATCGCGCTAGCCACTTTTCGCTAGTGCTGTGGATCCTTCTGTTCTGCTACTCTGTACCTGGATCGCACTCGCTTCTCGCTAGTGCTGTGGATCCTATCTCTCGCTTGTCCCTGTTTTCGTGTGTCTGTCTTGTCTGCTACGACCGCTTGCTGGAGGCTCGGTGAGGTAACCGTTAAGCAAGCGTTCGCGTCCTCTGTTTCATGTTTGTCTGTCGATGGTTAGTTAGGCGTGCTTGTCTCTTTTGTGCTTATCACGTGGAGACCGCGCATAACCGCGTGCACTGTTGCGAATGAGTGCGGTGTTCGCGGTTAGCTAGTGTTTGTTGTTTTCCATATCTCCGCATTGTATTATTTGCTGTGCCTTTGCTACTCTCGTGCTCCGCCTTGCTGTAACCTTGTGTCACGTCTGGCGATCGCACCTCTAGCGATCGTGTTCCTGCTTCTTATCTGCTGTGGTGTGTGCACAGTCGCGGGTTGGTGACTAATTTTATGCACACACACACAATCTGACTCTGTGCTCACTCTCAATCGCTTCTCTTGCGATTGCGTTTCTTCCCTTCGTACAATTCCTGTCTGGCGTGTGTGGTAGGGCAGAGGAGCTGTTCCTCTGCACTCCACAGCTCCACCTGCCGACAGGAATTTCCCTCTGCAGGTGCATAGCACCTAGCCTGGGTGTCCTCAATTATACGCTTGTGGAGGAAATCCGCCGCGTCAGCGTACGTCTGGTGCGCTGACCACGGAGAAGATTCCGCAATCGTTACAGAATGACCAGCCAAACCAAAATTCCTAGGGCAGAGGGAACCTTTGATTTGATTCAGATGTCATTGCCTGAGACAAAAGCGTATGTGGATCCTATTATAGGTAGGATCGCACACTATATAAAAGCAGTTAAAAAATCGGTGCTCGTCCCTGATCCCCACCCATATGGGGATTATCTCGATACCGGGCTATTTGAACCGCCATTTGCCTCATGGGAAATTGGGGCCTTGGTGGAGGAATTTGATTTGGATTGGAAGGCCTTTTGCGATTTTTATATCGCAAAAAGCGAGGATATCCTGAATGATTGTCTCGACTCTATGTACCTTTTGATTGATTCTGGTGAATGTGACGAATGTATTGTGGATCTGGTGATTTATGTGTGGGAAACCATTTTGGACGAATTGCACACACACCAACCAATTACTTTCAATAAAGAGACACCATT
Organism: Hyperolius riggenbachi; assembly: GCF_040937935.1. NCBI lineage: Eukaryota > Metazoa > Chordata > Amphibia > Anura > Hyperoliidae > Hyperolius > Hyperolius riggenbachi. The sequence goes on along the minus strand of NC_090652.1, from coordinate 53,336,070 downwards.
GTCACATGATCCTTCCTGTCTTCCTGGGGTAAAGCAAGTGAGTTTAAGCACTGTGCGACCTGAGATGAATGAGTGTGCCTCGTTTGTGGACACCTGTGTGAATTCTGATGAAGTTTCTTCTGTTTGTTTGGAGGTTGAATCTGTGCGATCTGATGCCTGTTTCTCAGATGTTCCTGCCGATTGTGATCGGCGTGGGTGTGTCAGTTTTGTCAATGATATGTGGGATCCCTTGTCTTGTAAAAACAGATCTTCTTCTCCCAGTACTACTTTAAGATCCTCCATCTATGATCTTGCTATGGGGAAAATTCCCAAACTATGCAGTTTCAAGAGTAAGGGTAATGTGATTAATAAAGTTTCTCATGTTGTTGTCACAACTCCTTCTAATATTGTTCAGTATGGTTCAGTATGTATGCTCAGATCTAGTCAGGTGTGAATGGGAGCCCCCGTTCCAGAAAAAGCAGCTCGAATCGCTGGTGTACGAATTTGAGAACGATTCAAAGTCGTTTTGTGAGTACTACATTGCCAGAAGTGAGTCTGTCTTGAGAGCATGTATAAGTTCTGCTTCTGCCTTAAGAAAAGGAAAAGGGTGTGAATTTGACTTTGTGAGTCCGCTGATTTGTATGTGGAAAATGATTCTGAATGAACAACGTGTACTTCATTCAGTTGATGTTTGTAAAAGCACATTGTCAGCTGGCGTTTCTGAGATCCAGCAATCCAGCCTGGAGACCTCTGAATCCCTGTCTTCGAAATGTCCACTTTCGCAATCGACTGCGATCTTGGATTCGCAAATTTTGTGTTCTGACTCCTCGGATTCGACATCGTTAGCCGAGTCCAAGAGTGAGAAAGCGCCTTGGGTTTGCGAACCTGATACTGAAGCACCTTTGCTCTGTCCAGAGAAGATATCTCTGAGCCTGCCCTGTATCATGAATAAAGACATTATGTCCACTCGCATTGACATTTGCGAGTCTGATTCTGAAGAAAGTATCGACTCTCCACCCAGTACTCTGGATGAGTCAATATTGCCTTGTACAATATCTCCTGCAGTGTCCCTAGAGGCTCGTTTAGGTATTGCTGCTATTTTCACCTGTTTTTCTGCAGTTTTGGAATTGCAAGCTAGTTTGACTGCTACGCAGAATTCTGGGTGCAGTGAGATTAAAGTTAGGGAGTCAGTGTGTGGTCCAGTGAATATGCCTGTACATTCCCCTCATGATTATGAAATTCAATCTCAGTTTATGGTGGAACCTTCCTTGGGACATCTGCCCTGTCCACAAGATAAAGTTCCAGTTTTGCCCTGTAACATGGATAGTTCAGAATCCTTCCTAGAAAACTTAAAAAATGATGTTCCTGAGGTCTTGTTTGATGTTCTGGAGGTCTCTGAGTTCCTCCCAAAGGGTGCAGAACTTGTAGGAGATGTCTCCTGCCCCCCAAGTCCTTCTGAGGTGTTACCCTCTTCCGTAGGCATTGCTGCCTTGCTGGCTACCTTTTCAGCTCTGATGGAGCTTCACTCATATGTAGTCAATGATGATATTATTGTCACAGAAATTTCTGAATTTGTATCCGAGTCTTCTTTTGAAAGTCCAGTGCCTGTGACCTCCACTCATGATGATTCTCTGCCCGGTACTGGTTTTGGTCTTGTCGTGCCGGACTCTGAGGTTGGCAGTTCCCCAACATGTCCTGAGGTTTCTTCTGTGCTGGTGTACCCCAGTGTGCTCTGTGACCCAGAAAGCCCAAGTGTACCTCGGTTACCAGCGTACTCAGATGCTTCCTCGGTGGAGACATGTTCTGATTTAGCCTGCCTCCTTGCATGCCCAGAAGTGGTCCCTGAAAGTCCTGATCTTGATGGGTGTCCTGCTAATTCTGAATCTGGAACTGTCAAAGGTTCCATGGGGGTGCTTGGTAGCTCTCCATGTGAGCCTGGTGAGCGTTCTGGCTTCTTGGAATCTCTGCGGAGCTTCAAGGCGTTCTGGGAGATTCCGAGAGAAGTTTTGCTTGGTACCCTGAATACGATCAACAGCGGCTTTTGTTTTGAAAGAGACACTTGGAACAGGTTTTGTGGCAGATTTGGTATTTTCGGACGCTCCTTGGAAGGTGGTGGGTATTGTCTGGAGGGTGTCGATGGCTTCTTCTCTGGCGTTCACAGTCCTGATGGGTGTTATACTGAGACTGGTAGTACTGATGGGCATGTTTCGGTGGCTTCTGTTTCCGATGAGGTCGGTTTCGGGTGGACTGACTCTGGAATTGGACCTTGTCGGGCTGCCCCGACCTTCATGAGTCTTCTGTTAGAGTGGTTTAAAGATATCAGTTTTGAGGGTCGTCTGGAATTCAACCCTAGAAGGGGGGGTACTGTGAGAATCTGTTCAGCTGCCTGTGCAGACAGGCAGCGTTTTGATCACTGTTCATGTCTGCATTCTGCATGTCTCTTTAAGAGAGACATTTTGTCAGTTCTGCAGCTTGCTGCTGAGGAATTTGCATACATTCGTTATGCAAATCCCCTACCTGCCTCCTGTGATGACTGGCAGTATAAAGGTTGGGATTACCCACAGTCCTTTGCTGGTCAATCCTTCAGGGTTTGTAGTACACACTCCTAGAGAGTGTCAGCCATGCTACTTCTTGTTGAAGTTATCTTAGAGTAATTCCTGGAATCTGTGCTAGGCAGATTTCCCTAGTGCAGTTAGGATTGTTTATCTGTTTGTTTGTTCTGTTGCTGTTGTCCTGTCCCAGCGGTGGTCGACAGGAAATGGTTCTGATCTCTGTTCTTGGAGTATAGCTGGTGCAGCGGTTGCTACCAGCTATCTCTTCTGTTCTGTCTCCTGGGATCGCGCTAGCCACTTTTCGCTAGCGCTGGGGATCCTTCTGTTCTGTCTCCGGGGATCGCGCTAGCCACTTTTCGCTAGCGCTGGGGATCCTTCTGTTCTGTCTCCTGGGATCACGCTAGCCACTTTTCGCTAGCGCTTGGGATCCTTCTGTTCTGTCTCCTGGGATCGCGCTAGCCACTTTTCGCTAGTGCTTTGGATCCTTCTGTTCTGCTACTCTGTACCTGGATCGCACTCGCTTCTCGCTAGTGCTGTGGATCCTATCTCTCGCTTGTCCCTGTTTTCGTGTGTCTGTCTTGTCTGCTACGACCGCTTGCTGGAGGCTCGGTGAGGTAACCGTTAAGCAAGCGTTCGCGTCCTCTGTTTCATGTTTGTCTGTCGATGGTTAGTTAGGCGTGCTTGTCTCTATTGTGCTTATCACGTGGAGACCGCACATAACCGCGTGCACTGTTGCGAATGAGTGCGGTGTTCGCGGTTAGCTAGCGTTTGTTGTTTTCCGTATCTCCTCATTGTATTATTTGCTGTGCCTTTGCTACTCTCGTGCTCCGCCTTGCTGTAACCTTGTGTCACGTCTGGCGATCGCACCTGCTTCTTATCTGCTGTGGTGTTTGCACAGTCGCGGGTTGGCGACTAATTTTATGCACACACACACAATCTGTCTCTGTGCTCGCTCTCAATCGCTTCTCTTGCGATTGCGTTTCTTCTCTTCGTACAATCCCTGTCTGGCGTGTGTGGTAGGGCAGAGGAGCTGTTCCTCTGCACTCCACAGCTCCACCTGCCGACAGGAATTTCCCTCTGCAGGTGCATAGCACCTACCCTGGGTGTCCTCAATTATACGCTTGTGGAGGAAATCCGCCGCGTCAGCGCACGTCTGGTGCGCTGACCACGGAGACGATTCCGCAATCGTTACAACCACCCATCCGGTAACTTCCTTTGCTTTTCCCATCGTCCACAGCATCCTCCACCATCCCCATTTGATCCCCAGAACCAAGAAGCATGGAGCTTCCAGTTGGTTTGCAAATAAACAAATGTGAAATCTGCCAAGCAACACGGAGGATTCTTATTGGTCCACCATGAATCAATCAAAATGTTCCTGCTACAGAAGGTTTCCCTTCCCATCGGGCCTTTTTGCAAACTAATAAGGTGCCCCACTCTTCTGTTGGGCAAGGAATCCCTTCAGTGGATGGAACAGAGGAGGTGGAACTGAAAATCGATGGGGCAGGTGAACAATTTTATTGCAGTGAGAAGCCTAATGTGAATAGACACCAATCCATTCCCAGAGGCTACTATTGTGCCTGATCTGCGGCATTTGCGATAAGGCTGGGAAAAAATGCTGCAGGTCGCAACTTTGCATTTGCGGTCTGGCAATTGCATCCTGAATTTGCGTTCTGTCTGACAGTGCAAACACTGTCATATAATGACATAGGGATACATTTACTGTGCATTTTTGCATTTAATTTAATTATGCATCCTGAATTTGCTGCAGTGAGAACAGGCCCTGAACTTTTAGTAATCCTCACAGAATTCTGACATGAAGCTAAAGACTACAAACAAGTGCCACCTGATAGCAAACAATTTTTTATAATCTTTTTCATAAAGCTTTTTTGGTCTTCTACACTCTTCACTGTACTTCTGGGTGATGAGTTGTTATTGTGTTGAATCTAGTCGGGGTAGCAGGCATCATCACTGACGGATACTCCAGCCATTGCTACTGATTATGTTTATGCTCCTGGGGTTAAAGGAATACTGTAGGGCAGTCGGGGCAAAAAAATTTGAACTTACCCAGGGCTTCTAATGGTCCCCCGCAGTTGTCCTGTGCCCGCGCAGCCACTCACCGATGCTCCGGCCCCACGTCCGGTTCACTTCTGGAATTTCGGACTTTAAAGTCTGAAAAACCACTGCGCCTGCGTTGCCGTATCCTCGATCCCGCTGATGTCACCAGGAGCGTACTGCGCAGGCACAAACCATACTGGACTTGTGCACTATGCTCCTGGTGACATCAGCGGGAGCGAGGACACGGCAATGCAGGCGCAGTGGTTCTCAGACTTTAAAGTCTGAAATTCCAGAAGTGACCCGGAAACGGGGCCGGAGCATTGAGGAGTGGCTGCGCGGGCACAGGATGTCTGCGAGGGACCATTAGAAGCCCCGGGTAAGTTCAACTCATTTTGCCCCGACCCCCCTACAGTATTCCTTTGAGAGGGAGCTTTTGTAGTAAGAAAAACTGTGCAATGCCTTATACATAAATATGAGGCATGTTGCTCAGAACTTCAGAAGGGATCAGGACTTGATCCCTCGGCAACAGTGTGGGGCAGAGGCTATACAGGTGCATTGCTAGCCTCACATTCTACCATTCTTCATTAGGAGGGCTAATTGAGTGTGGCAGGTGGGGTGAGCGGGGAAAACCATGCCCTTGACTAATCCTCGGTTGAGTCTACCCATCAGGCAGGGCCGGGCCGAGGCAAAGGTGAAAGAGGCTTCAGCCTCAGGGTGCAGTGTAGGAGGGGGCACACAACTCACTCAGCTAGCATTCCCCTATTGTGTTCAAAGCAGAGAAAAATACGAAAAGGGGATACATAAATCAATACAGATTAAGGTGTCGGGGGCCCTTGGGTACCTCTTAGTCTTAGAGCAATCAGTATGTGATGGCTGGGGTGAGAGGGATAGAGGGGAACACTTTTGTCTCAGCCTTGGGTGCCGGAGGACCTTGCCCTGGCCCTGCCATCAGGGAAATTGCTCATTAATGTGTTGGCCAATCGGGGCCACGGTACATGCTGCATTCCTGGCAGTGAATCTGCTGCATTCAAAAAACACAGCCTCACTGTTTCCATGTTTGTCCAGAGATCATACAGTTTTAAATCCATCATCTTCTACAGGAAAGAGAAGTTGGGCTCTGTGTGATATGTTGTTTCGGATTTTGAGAATCTCCGCTTTTTTTCCCTTTGTTTTTATCTTCTGTTCTTTTCTTGTTCCGTCATATGGAAGAGGATATTTATCTGTGGCCAATCTCCTGGAGGCTCGGCTGTGTCTTAGGGATCCAGGATTCCATATTGTGAGCCAAATTATTGTTCATGTTCATCTAATCCCGCTGTTGTCCTGCAAAATTGAGAAGCACATAAGTAAGAAGCAATGATCAGAGAAAGCCTATACAATCTTTATGCAGCTGCAAAGATCTGCCCATCTATCTAGTATAGTATTCCAACTCCAGTACAGAAAATGTCACTACATCATATGGTAATTATAATGATGTACCACCTCAATGGCATCATGCCTCCAACATGATAAAGTGGGATAAAACCGTGTATCCTGATAAAACATTCAATAAAATGTGTTTTCCTACTTTGTATTGGCCATAAAGTTACCATATTTGCTTTTTGTGATAGTAAAATTGTCTGTTTACAAATGACAAGTTCTCAAAGTACAGTTTAACAGCTCTGCAAGCTGCTATTGTATTGTATTGCCTAGCTGCTGTAGTTATCCACTTAAGCCCACAGGGTTGTGTAACAAATGTGGAATTATCTCCGTGGTCAGCCCACAACACTGCGGAAACCCTCCACCCAGCTTTGGTGCAAATGCACCTGTAGAGAGGAATTCCAACCAGCAGATGGAGCTGTGGAGTGCAGAGGAATAAACCCTCTGCACAGCCACAGATGCCAGATAGAAATTGTACTAAGTGAAGCGATACAGGGCAAGATAGCCTCTAGAGAGAGAGTGAGCACAGAGACAGAATGTATGTATGTCCACCAATCTAGTCGCCACCCAGCGACGGTTGACATACAACAGTGAAGACTAAAGTAAGAAAGCAATCGCAAGAATGGCGATTGCTAGCAGAGACACAAGTCGGAGTAAAGACAGAACATAGACTGAATAAAGACAGAACTAATTAGCAAACTGCAATCCACCACAAAGGAACTGACAGGACTAGCTAAATGCGGTCACCACACTCATGTTGATCATATTTTGCAGGAACACCTGAGAAAAAGGCATTAGATCGCACAGATTCAAACTCCAAACAAGCAGTTGCCATGGGAAAGAATCTTTCAGAATTCACACTGGTGTCAACAACAGTAGCACACTCATTCTCAACTGATGTAAATACATGAAGACACTCCTTTATTTCAGATCGCACAGAGTCCAAACTCACTTGCTTTACCCCAAAAAGGCAGGAACAATCATCCGACAACGTTGTCTCTTTATTGGAGTCAATTGGTTGGTGTGTGTGCAATTCATACAAAATTGTCTGCCACACACAAATTACCGGATTAACAAAATACTCGTCACACTCACCAGATTCCATCAAAGTGTACACAGAACTAATACAAGCATTTAGAATCTCTTCGCTTTCTGCGATGTAAAAATCGCAAAACGCCTTCCAATCAATATCAAACTCTTTAATCAAAGCCCCAATCTCCCATGGAGGAAATGGAGGCTCAAACAACCCTGCACCAAGGTAACACTCATAGGGGTTGGGATAAGGAACATGCATAGATTTTCTTACTCCTTTAATATCCTACTAATCCTACTAATATAATAAATGGGAAAGTTCGGATGTTTGGATGTTTGGATGTTTAGATGTTTGTTACTCGATCACGCAAAAATGGCTGAGCGGATTTGACTGAAGTTTGGCACACACATAGCACATTACCTGGAATAAAGTATAGGATACTTTTTATTCCCATAACCAAAAAGGGGGCGGAGACAAATACAAATTTCACTGGAAAATGTAAACTGCAGCCATTCTTACACTGTTAATAGTAGGGTTCTCAAACTTTGCACAGTTGGTCGCTGGGTGACTGGGATTAATATTCAGAAAGGTGGGTGGAGTCTATAAAAGCCAATCAAAATTAACCTATTGATTTTCAAGGGGAATATTTACATTGCTGCCATTCTTGCACTGTTAATGGCACAAGCCTCAAACCTGGTACAGTTGATCATTGGGTGACTAGGGTTCAATTTCAGGAAGGGGGTGGAGCCACAAATAGCCAATTAAATTTGTTTCATTTCAATGCACATTATTGATGCCAAACACCGCAAAGATCACAAACTTGGTAATTTATTAATTGTGTGTTAGGGTTAGAAAAGTAGGCACAGCCAACACCAGCCAAATACATAAAAGGGCAACGCCGGGTCATAAGTGGGGGGAGACAAATACAAATTTTACTGGGAAAATGTAAACAGCAGCCATTCTTACACTGTTAATGGTAGGGTTCTCAAACTTTGCACAGTTGGTTACTGGGTGACTGGGGTTAATATTCAGAAAAGTGGGTAGAGCCTACAAAAGGCAATAAAAAATTACCTATTGATTTTTCAGGGGAATATTTAATTGCTGCCATTCTTGCACTGTTAATGGCACAAGCCTAAAACCTGGTACATTTGATCATTGGGTGACTGGGGTTTAAATTTATAAAAGGGGGTGGATCCACAAACAGCCAATATGATTTGTTTCATTTTAATGCAGGTTATTGATGCCAAAGACCGCAAAGTTCACAAACTTGGTCATTGAGTAATTGATTAATTGTGTGTTAGGGTTAGGAAAAGTGGGCGCAGCCAGCACCTGCAAAATACATAATCGGGCAATGCCAGGTCATCAGTAGGCGGAGACAAATGCAAATTTCACTGAGAAAATGTAAACTGCAGCAATTCTTACACTTTTAATGGTAGGGTTCTCAAACTTTTGGTCACTGGGTGACTGGGATTAATATTCAGAGAAGTGGGTGGAGCCTACAAAAGCCAATCAAAATTCACATATTGATTTTCAAGGGGAATATGTAATTGCTACCATTCTTGCACTGTTAATGGCACAAGCCTTAAACCTGGTACAGTTGGTCATTGGGTGACTGGGGCTCAAATTCAGACAAAGGGGTGGAGCCACAAACAGCCAATCAGATTTGTTTAATCTCAATGCAAATTATTGATGCTGAAGACCGCAAAGCTCACAAACTTGGTTATTGAGTAATTGTGTGTTAGGGTTAGAAATAGTAGGCGGAGCCAACACCAGCCAAATACTTACCCGAACAATGTTAGGAAATAAGTGGGTGGAGAAAAATACAAATTTCATTGTGCAAATGTAAACTGCAGCCATTCTTACACTGTGTTAATGGTAGGGTTCTCAAACTTTGCACAGTTGGTCACTGGGTGACTGGGATTAATATTCAGAAAAGTGGGTGGAGCCTATAAAAGCCAATTAAAATCCACCTATTGATTTTTAAGGGGAATATTTAATTGCTGCCATTCTTGCACTGTTAATCACCTGTACCTGGTACAGTTGGCCATTGGGTGATTGGGGTTCAAATTCAGAAAAGGGGTGGAGCCACATCCAATCAGATTAATTTTATTTCATTGCAAATTATTGATGCCAAAGACCGCAAAGCTCACATACTTGGTCATTAAGTAATTGTGTGTTAGGGTTAGGAAAAGTGGGCAGAGCCAACACTAGCCAAATACATACCCGGGCAACGCCGGGCGTCCAGCTAGTATAATAAATGGGAAAGTTCGGATGTTTGGATGTTTGGATGTTTGTTACTCGATCACGCAAAAACGGCTGAATGGATTTGAATGAAATTTGGCACACACATAGTACATTACCTGGAATAAAGTATAGGATACTTTTTATTCCCATAACCAAAAAGAGACAAATACAAATTTCACTGGAAAATGTAAATTGCAGCCATTCTTACACTGTTACACTGGAGGTGTGTTTAGCTTCTAAGGGTACAATGGTTAATTTGCATATATTTAGCAGTGATGCACTGGGAGACATCTCAAGCTCACTCCAACCTGAATTATCGCAAATTCTTTCTGTTTTAAGAAAGCAAACTTTTGTTTTGCTTAACATATTAGTAAGGGGGCTTTTAGGACCATTGTAGTCCCTTACACACTCCAATGAGTTCTGGGTCACCATGAGCTTGCTGGTTATTCTGTACCTCTCGGTGTTACAAGCCCTACTGCATAGAGCTAAATTAATCTATGTCATGCACTGATGAAGATCAAACAATCCAAAACAGTCTGTATGCATGTTGGATTATTATAACTCTGTACAAATTAACAAGCTGACACATCATTGCATTCCAGCGGTTCCGGAGGTGTGTTTAGCTTCTAAGGGTAACAATGGTTAATTTGCATATAGTCAGCAGTGATGCACTGGGAGACATCTCAAGCTCACTCCAACCTGAATTATTGCAAATTCTTTTTGTTTTAAGAAAGCAAACTTTTGTTTTTCTTACACTGTTAATGGTAGGGTTCTCAAACACAGTTGGTCGTTGGGTGACTAGGATTATTATTCAGAAAAGTGGTTGGAGCCTATAAAAGCCAATCAAAATTCACCTATTGATTTTCAAGGGGAATATTTACATTTCTGCCATTCTTGCACTGTTACTGGCACAAGCCTCAAACCTGGTATAGTTGATCATTGGGTGACTGGGGTTCAATTTCAGAAAGGGGGTGGAGCCACAAATAGCCAAACAGATTTGTTTCATTCCAATGCAAATTATTGTTGCCAAACACTGCAAAGCTCACAAACTTGGTAATTGAGTAAATGATTAATTGTGTGTTAGGGTTAGGAAAGTGGGCACAGCCAACACCAGCCAAATACATAAGCGGGCAACGCAGGGTCATAAGTGGGCGGAGACAAATACAAATTTTACTGGGAAAATGTAAACAGCAGCCATTCTTACACTGTTAATGGTAGGGTTCTCAAACTTTGCACAGTTGGTTACTGGGTGACTGGGGTTAATATTCAGAAAAGTGGGTGGAGCCTACAAAAAACAATAAAAAATTACGTATTGATTTTTCAGGGGAATATTTCATTGCTGCCATTCTTGCACTGTTAATGGCACAAGTCTCAAACCTGGTACATTCAGTTGATCATTGCGTGACTGGGGTTTAAATTTATATAAGGGGGTGGAACCCCAAACAGCCAATCTAATTTGTTTCATTTTAATGCAGGTTATTGATGCCAAAGACCGCAAAGCTCACAAACTTGGTCATTGATTAATTGAGTAATTGTGTGTTAGGGCTAGAAAAAGTGGGCGGAGCCAGAACCAGCCAAATACATACCTGGGCAATGCTGAGTCTTCAGTGGGCGGAGACAAACACAAATTTCACTGAGAAAATGTAAACTGCAGCAATTCTTACACTATTAATGGTAGGGTTCTCAAACTTTGCACAGTTGGTCACTGGGTGACTGAGATTAATATTCAGAAAAGTGGGTGGAGCCTACAAAAGCCAATCAAAATCCACCTATTAATCTTTAAGGGGACTATTTAATTGATGCCGTTCCTGTACTGTTAATCACCTGTACCTGGTACAGTTGGCCATTGGGTGGTTGGGGTTCAAATTCAGAAAAGGGGTGGAGCCACAGCCAATTTGATTTGTTTCATTTTAATGCAGGTTATTGATGCCAAAGACCGCAAAGCTCACAAACTTGGTCATTGAGTAATTGAGTAATTGTGTGTTAGGGCTAGAAAAAGTGGGCGGAGCCAGAACCAGCCAAATACATACCTGGGCAATGCTGAGTCTTCAGTGGGCGGAGACAAACACAAATTTCACTGGAAAAATGTAAACTGCAGCCATTCTTACACTATTGATTGTAGGGTTCTAAAACTTTGCATAGTTGGTCACTGGGTGACTGGGATTAATATTCAGAAAAGTGGGTGGAGCCTACAAAAACCAATCACAATTCACCTATTGATTTTCAAGGCAAATATTTAATTGCTGCCATTTTTGCACTGTTAATGGCACAAGCCTCAAACCTGGTACAGTTGATCATTGGGTGACTGGGGTTAAATATTTAGAAAAGGGGTGGGGCCACAAACAGCGAATCAGATGTGTTTAATTTCAATGAAAATTATTCATGCCAAAGACCGCAAATCTCACAAACTTGGTCATTGACTATTGACAATTGTGTGTTAGGGTTAGAAAAAGTTGCCACAGCCAACAGCAGCCAAATACATACCCGGGAAACATTAGGACATCAGTGGGTGGAGAAAAATACAAATTTCACTGCCAGAATGTAAACTGCAGCCATTCTTACACTGTTTGTCAATGGCAGGGTTCTTAAACTTTGCACAGTTGGTCACTGGGTGACTGGGATTAATATTCAGAAAAGTGGGTGGAGCCTACAAAAGCTAATCAAAATTGACCTATTGATTTTCAAAGGAGTGGAGCCACAGCCAATTAGATTTATTTCATTTCAATGCCAATTATTGATGCCAAAGACCGCAAAGCTCACAAACTAGGTCATCATTGAGCAATTGTGTGTTAGGATTAGAAAAAGTGGACAGAGCTAACACTAGCCATTTACATACCCGGGCGACGCCGGGCGACCAGCTAGTACTGAATAATTCTGTCTATCATAGGATCCACATATGCTACTGCTTGAGGTAATAAAACCTGAGACTGAGAAGTTTCTCTGGATTTATCACATCCAAGTGTGTTCCAAATTTCAGACTTTACAGAAATATTTTTTTGTTTTTAGTTGTTATGGGCAACGGATCTATCAACTGGGAAGCCTTCCTAGACTTTCTCCTTTTAGTCTTAGCCACTTTACGTGGCTGCTGTCTAGATGCAAGGGAGCTGTTACTGCATTCATTCTCAAACTGAATGGTTTTGCATGGAATGGAGAGAACAGCTGATTGATTTGCAGGTATACACCCATCAAGAATAGGTGGTAAGGAAGGCAGTTTAAACCAGTGAGAAAAATTAATGTAAGAAACTGATAAGGTTTATAATTCCAAGAATTGCTTTTCAAAATCTCATAAGCCCACTGAAACAGATCTCCTTGCAATAGAACATAAGCTATTTGGAGAGGCCACGTGGACGGTTCAGTGATTTGAAATGCAGGGTTAAGAAAAAGTCTTACACATTCAGAAAGAAAGTCCTCTTTGGTTTCAGAGTCTAGTTTTTTAAACCTCTTAAAGGTACAAGAACCATATTCGACAAAATCGTACAAATCGGAAATTCCCTCTACACTAGGAATTTCAGTTGGGCTGGTCATACTGTAACGAAGGTGGAATTATCTCCGTGGTCAGCGCACAACATGTGCGCCGACACTGCGGAAACCCTCCACAAGCGTTTAGATAAGGGAACCCAGCTTTGGTGAAAATGCACCTGTAGAGAGGAATTCCAACCAGCAGATGGAGCTGTGGAGTGCAGAGGAATAAACCCTCTGCACAGCCACAGATGCCAGTTAGAAATTGTACGAAGTAAAGCGATACAGGGCAAGATAGCCTCTAGAGAGAGAGTGAGCACAGAGACAGAATGTATGTATGTCCACCAATCTAGTCGTCACCCAGCGACGGTTGACATACAACAGTGAAGACTAAAGAATGGCGATTGCTAGTAGAGACACAAGACGGAGTAAAGACAGAACATAGAATGAATAAAGACAGAACTAATTAGCAAACTGCAATCCAACACGAAGGAACTGACAGGACTAGCTAAACGCGGTTACCACATGTTAAGCACAACAGCGCAAACAAAGTGTACCAACCCTAGCTAACGATTGAACACAGAAAATGACGACAGACAAATAACGTGAACGCTTGCTAATCTGTTGCCTCACCCCAGACAACAGCAAGTGTTCGTGCTAGACAACCAGTAGCAACCACAGCTACGGTTATACTCCAAGAGTCAAACAAGGGAGATCCACTGCCTCCACCGCTAGGGCGAATGCGATCCAAGCAGACAGAGCGATTCACTATCAGCCGCCATTGGAGAAAGTGCAATCGCAACAGATAAGACAAGACAGAACCAGGCCATACAGATAATTAACAATCTGACTGCACTAGAAGGAATGCTAGTGCACTCCCGAGGATAACTACTCTAAAACAATATTAGCAAATAATCAGCAGAGGGGCTGAAACTCAAGGTAGGTCCAGCAGAACCAAACCTTTATGACCAGCAGGGAATTCTGGGAGGAAATGGCATTTATACTGCAAGCCTTCAAAAGAGGCAGAGCTATCAATAACCAGATGAGTAAATGCAAATCCCTCACCAGAACAGCACGTCTGAAACTTGCAGAGTGAAAACAGGTCTCCTTTCCAGGGTATATCTACAAAATTCTGGTGAACAGGTTATTTAAATAAGCATAACCCCATAAGGGGGAGCAATCGGAACAATGCTGCATATAGAAAATTAAGGAACCAACTTCTCATAATGCGTTACATAAGTTTATTAATTGAAGCCCATAGAAAACCCCATACCCAGAATACCTCCCCCCTATGTAAGTGCCTCTAATAACAAAAACTGTTCAACCACAGGGGGGAGGTATTCTGGGTATGGGGTTTTCTATGGGCTTCAATTAATAAACTTATGTAATGCATTATGAGAAGTTGGTTCCTTAATTTTCTATACGCTCATTTCCAGGGACCTGCAGCATGCAGACCTAAAAAATGGTCAAAAAGCTGCCTGCCTGTGCAGACAGCAGAGCAGATCATTACAGGTTGTTTATTTTTTACATCTGGGCAACTTTCACCTCCCATTCATTTGCCAATAACTTTATCACTACTCATTACAATGAATGGATCTATATCTTGTTTTTTTCCACCACCAATTAGGCTTTCTTTGGGTGATACATTTTGCTAAGAATTAATTTATTCAAAATCCATTTTAACAGGAGTATTAAGAAAGAAATGGAAAAAAAATCATTATTTCTCCGTTTTTGGCCATTATAGTTTGAAATTTGAAATTAATACATGCTACCGTAATTAAAACCCATGTATTTTATTTGCCCATTTGTCCCGGTTGTTACACCATCTAAATTATGTCCCCATCACAATGTATGGCGCTGATATTTTATTTGGAAATAAAGGTGCATTTTTTCAATTTGCGTGATTATTTACAAGCCCATAATTAAAAAAAATATATTAATATACTCCTTTGACATGCATATTAAAAAGTTTAGACCCTTACTATTTATGCTTTTTTTTTAAATTGTATTTTTTTTTATTAAAAAATGTATTTGGGTAATTTTTGGTGTGGGAGGTAAACAGCTCATTTTAAATGTAAAAAAATGTATTGAATTAATAAAAAATGGATGTGGGTGTAGTTTTACTACAGTCAAAAAATCCTGGAAGTGTAATCGTACACTTCCAGGAAGCATTAGGAGGATGGGGAACTTTTTGTGACTCCGAAAAACAGCAGCCTCTGATAAGACGCTGTCGGTTTTTCTGCGGGACACTTTGATCAATGAATGGGATCTATAATCCCATTCATTGATCGCTGGGCTAACGGCCAGCAGCGGGGGGCGCGCACGTGAGTGTGCGCGGCCCACGGGAGTGTGCGCAGTCTATCTGGACGAAAATGGTTGAAAATGGGGGAGAAACCGAGAGCCCAATATGGTGCAGTATGTTAATATGGAGAGGTCTGTTGTGAATAAATGAGATGATTATACTCACAAGGGTGGGTCGCCACAAAGGCAACCACTGGAAAGGCCGGCGGGGAGAATTGTAACCTGACCCCGCTCAGGTTAAAAAGTCGCTCTCTGTAGATAGGAGAAAATGGGGATACACCCCTCCACCAAGGGTGGACTAGATGATATTGAAATATGATAACAGAGGCGCCAAGCAGAATAAAATTAGTTAAAATTGTTAAAAAGGGGGAAGTGGGTGGACTCACCTCCCTTCTGAAAAAAATGGCCGGACAATGGACAGGTTACTTACAGTCTAAAGTAACATTTATTAGTAACTCCAAAAGTGCAACGCGTTTCACGGGTAACAGTCCCGCTTCTTCAGGCAAACGATTATTTGGAGGGTGCAAAATCAGGTCATGAACCAGGTAGAGCGCTCTACCTGGTTCATGACCTGATTTTGCACCCTCCAAATAATCGTTTGCCTGAAGAAGCGGGACTGTTACCCGTGAAACGCGTTGCACTTTTGGAGTTACTAATAAATGTTACTTTAGACTGTAAGTAACCTGTCCATTGTCCGGCCATTTTTTTCAGAAGGGAGGTGAGTCCACCCACTTCCCCCTTTTTAACAATTTTAACTAATTTTATTCTGCTTGGCGCCTCTGTTATCATATTTCAATATCTGGACGAAAATGTTCATCCAGATAGGCTTAAGTGGTTATATATTATATCTAATATATTTAAGTATTAAGTATTTCTATATTATATCTCCCTAATATCCGCACATTTACACAATCCAAAACGCTTGTTCAGCACTTTCAACTCCGTTCTCAATCCCCCTTCTCCTCCTCCTTCATCTTGCTTATTAGCTGAAGAATTTGCAGCATACTTCACAGATAAAATTGACAAAATCCGAAGGGAATTCTCCATGCAACCCTCAAATTCCACCTCCACACCTCTTATTGACTGCTCTCTAACTGTCTTCTCTCCGCTCTCTGAACATTCTCTCTCTGAATATTCAAAGCTAATCTAACCACCTGTTCTTTGGATCCTATTTCCTCCCATTTCATTCCGCAGCTATCCTCATCTCTCATGCCTGCACTAACATCGCTATTTAATCTGTCCCTCTCCACTGGCATCTTTCTGTCCCCACTCAAAAAGGCTGTTGTTACACCACTACTTAAAAAACCATCTCTAGATCCTACCACACTCGCCAACTACCACCCAATGTCACTTCTCCCATTTGCATCCAAACTACTTGAACGCCATATACTGTACATGCAGAACTAAACCATTATTTATCTGCTAACTCCCTACTTGATCAGTTCCAGTCTGACTTTCGCTCTAACCGCTCCACAGAAGCTGCCCTTACCAAAGTGGCCAATGACCTTCTTACAGCCAAATCCAAAGGTCAATTTTCCATACTCATCATGCTTGACCTGTTATCGGCATTTGATACTGTCGACCACACCTTACTCTTATAAATACTTAATATTAATAAAGGGCCTCACTTTCACATGGCTATCTTCCTACCTCTCTAGAAGGTTCTTCACAGTCTCCTACTCAGATCAGATCTCTTCTCCTCAAGCTTTGTCTGTCTGGGTTCCTCAATGCTCTGTCCTTGGTCCCCTCCTCTTTTCCATCTACATGCACGGTCTTGGTAACTTAATTAACTCATTCGGGTTTCAATACCACCTGTATGCAGATGATACACAACTGTACCTCTTGGCCCCAGACCTTAACTCTCTCCTCAAACGTGTTCCTGACTGCTTGCCTGCTATATCCTCCTTCATGTCCTCTTGCTTCTTAAAACTTAATATAAGTAAAACAGAGCTAATCATTTTTCCACCGTCTCTGTCCACCTCTCTGCCTGAAGTAACTATAAATGTTAATAACACTCCCATAACTCCAGTTCCCAAAGCACGGTGCTTGGGTGTAATATTTGACTCATCTCTCTCTTTTATTCCTCATGTTCACTCCATAACCAGCTCCTGCCATCTCCAACTCAAAAACATATCTCGCATCCATCCTTTTCTCACTCAAGACACAACTAAAATGTTAATACATGCTATTATAATATCTCATTTGGACTACTGCAACATACTACTTTGTGGACTACCTTCTAACAGACTGGCCCCGCTCCAGTCGGTACTGAACTCAGCTGCTCATCTCATTCATCTTTCTTCTCGATCTTCCTCTGCTGCCCCTCTCTGTCAAGCTCTTCACTGGCTGCAAATTAACCAGAGGATTCAGTTCAAACTCTTAACCCTAACCTACAAAGCTCTCCACAATCTCTCTCCCCGGTACATATTCTCACTCATTTCCAGATACAAACCCAATCGCAATCTCGGATTTGCACATCTTCTGTTGTCCTCCTCTAGAATTACCTCCTCACATTCACGTTTACAAGATTTTTCATGCGCTTCACCCCTCCTCTAGAAATGTCCTCCCACAACACATCCGTCACTCGCCAACCTTTGTTACCTTTAAACTCTCTCTAAAAACTAATTTGTTTGTAGCATATGCGCTACCTTGGGCCGCTTCCCTTTGCCCTAAGACCAAACTGCACTCTTACTAGGTATCCTAAAACACACTACCTCTATATATTTGTTGTATACTACCCCTCCTCTTGTCTCCCCCCCCCCCCCATTCTCTTTAGATTGTAAGCTCGCAAGGGCAGGGCTCTCTCCCCTTTTGTGTCTTGGAAATCATTATACATTTTATTCGTCATGTTACTTTTATCACTGTCATTACCAATTCTGTATTTTGTATTCTGTATGATGTATCATTTTTTGTATTTTGTCACTTATTATGTATCTTGTATATTTGTCTGTATTATTATGTACCCCATGTTTGTTTCTTACTTTGTACATCACCACAGAATATGTTGGCACTTTATAAATCAATAATAATAATATCTATCTAGTAATCACCTAATTCCAGTATTTGTATAGCACCTTTCTCCTGTCGGACTCAAAGCACTTGCGAGGCAGCCACTAGAGCAAAGCAGTAGGCAGTAGCAGTGTTAGGGAGACTTGCACAAGAAAATCCTTACTGAAGAGGTGCTGTTTACTGAGCAGACAGAGCCAAGATTTGAACCCAGGTCTCCTGTGTCAGAGGCAGAGCCCTTAACCAGTTCAACATTCATCCACCACACTTCTCAGCTCTCTGCTTTTACTATGTGTGGCAGCTCAGTTCCAGCACGCTGCTAATGTTTACATTTCTTTGTGAGCTACAATTAATAAGCTGGCTACTGGAAAAAAAGTGCTGTGTTAACTGAATGCTGTTCTGCTACCAATTTGTTTTTCTTTTTTTTTATCTTGTGGTAATAGGTTTTAGCTTTGGGGACACGCTAGAAATTGCAAAACACTATTGCAATCGCTAGCGCTTTGTATAAGCGCTTTGCAGGTGATTGCAGCTGCTTAAAGGGAACCTAAACTGAGAAGGATATGGATTTTTCCTCTTAAAAGAATACCAGTTGCCAGACTCTCCTGCTGATCATGTGTCTCTAATACTTTTAGCCACAGCCACTCAACAAGCATGCAGATCAGGTGCTCTGACTGAAGTCAGACTGGATTAGCTGCATGCTTGTTTCAGGTGTGTGATTCAGCTACAACTGCAACCAAAGAGATCAGCAGGACTGCCAAGCAGCTAGTATTGTTTAAAAGGAAACATCCATATCTCTCTCAGTTAAGGTTCTCTTTAAGCTAACTCATTTACTGTGTATATGAGTCCAAATGCTCACAAAATGCCGCATGTCCTGCGATTGTGATTTCCAAAGTCGCAATGGCTCTACTGGGCTCAACACCATAGCCCTGCATTAGCAAAGATGTTTTTCAAGCGCTGGCTAGTGTGCCCTAGACCCTATGGTGTCAATAATATTTTAGAGCAAAGGAAAAATGCTGAATGGCATACCAATTTAAGGAGAATTATGCATCTAAATTAAGTACTTTAATATAAAAAGATTAAAGTACAACTGCTCATTTTTACCTGAGACAGCAAAGTGCATATCTGAGTGTTTAACTCCTCCCTCTTCCCACCAACAAGGCACATTTGTTTTTTTCTCCTATAATATAGTACGGTTTGATTATGCTGTAGAGAACTTCTATAGCTACCTCTCCTAGTTCCAGCTGTTGTCTCCTTGGTTTGGCAATTGCCCCAGTGTGTCTTCTGAGTCTCACCACAGTCTGGGGTCTTCTCCTCCACTCAGCTTTTAACTCTTACTCTAAATTTTCACAGTTAATATTTATCCTCATGGTGTTAGTGAAGCTAAATACAGGAAGAAATATTTATCCCCATGGTGCTATTGAAGCTGAATATCGAATTGAAAGGAACCCAGAACAAAGCTGGAAGATGGCTGCCTTAGGTATCCAGAAGGCACAGCATCGAAACATGGAGGATTTGACATGCACACGGGCAAGCAACAACCAAAGTTGGCAAACAACTACTGGAGTGAGGAGAGGCAGCTATAGCAATACCTCTCCAGCATTATCTACTGCCTACTATGTATGGTAGGCATGGTAGTGAGACCAGCAGGTGGCAAAGAAAATCCTTTCCTGCACACTCATCATGAAGGATGAGCAGGCAAGACTGGAATGTCTGTTAGAGAGGAGATGTACTGCCACATGCTCTGCAGCGATGACCATGACATTTTACATAAGAGGCCATTCTTTGGCCAAAGGATTTCAGTTTATATTCAAGTATATATAACATTGGTAAGACTAAGTATTTGATTTTCCTTTAAAGTAATCCCTTAGATCCTGTTCTTAACCCTTACATATTCGGGGGCATAACAATAGACCCTGCAAGGGATGCAGCTGCAGGGAGGCCCAGAAGCTGCAGGGGGCCCTGTGGAGTGAGAAGTTTATTTTCCTGTCCTGAGAAACTGACAACTAAGGCCACCGAGGAAAAAAAAAACTGTCTACTCTCTGCACAATTGTTCTAATGCCTGCATCTGCTCAGCGACTGATAAAGAATCATACAAAGTTTTGCAAAGATTTGTAGACCATCCCTACTAAGTGTGTAGCAGGGTCTAGTGTACAGCGCCCATCCCCCAACCTCTCCACCCCCACCCCAAGTGCTCTGTACTGTAGTGATGCTGGAGAAGTCTGCAAAGCCAGTTCTGCTGTATCAGAGATGGACAGAGTGAGCGTAATAAGTTGAGACTGGGAGCACATTCGTCTGTCTGTGTTCTGTATGTGTTTTCTGCACACCATGGGGTTGATTCACAAAGGTTACTTATTTTTCACCTTAACTGTAAGGAGTGCTGATGCAGGAGATAAACAAATAAGGAGAGATAATTAGTGAGCTAAATACATAAGGAGAACCAAACCATGAGTTAAGTTAGATAAGGAGAGGTAAATCATGATTTAAGTCATTTAAGGAGAGATAAATTGTGATTTAATAAATGAGATTAAATAATTTAACAGAAAAGCTTTGTGAATCAGGCCCCATGTGTGTCTCTATGTGTGAAAACATGCACATTTATCACAGGAACTAATTGATAGAGAAAATGCCTGCAGTGCTTCACTGCTGTCTGCTTTTATCTGCATGGGGAAAACATATTCAAGTGTGCCCTAGCTGATTGAATAACATTGGTTCTCCATTTACCTGTGCAGAAAGTGAAGGGGTCCCCATCCAAAGTTTTGCAGGGGGACCCAGTGATTTCTACTTACGCCCCTGTAAATATTTCTCTTTCCTTCTCTGTTAACATTTGCTAATTCTGGTCTATTCATGGAGTGGTCAAAATGAATGTATTAGATGTGCTGATATTGTATGGCTAAAACATTGCTTTCTAAAAAAAAAAAAAAAAAAAAGTCTGGAGGTTGTGTAAAATCTAACTAAAAACAAATCTGCAATGTTTTGCAAATGATGTATATTTAATTGAGACACAATTGCATTGGGGAGAAGATGGCTAAACGGTTGGAGGCGATTTGAAACTAGGATCCGGGGGGAGGCGGGAGGTTAAAGTCTTAATATGTAGACAAGATAAGGTAAAAAGACAGTGGGAGCATAACATTATGGGGAGGAGAGGGGGGTGGGGACAGTGTAAAGAGTAAGGAGGTTAGTAAAACTTCAAGTAGCCCATTTCACATAACCAAAATTTGAAAATGTGGTGGTAAAAATATAAAGTGCATGGTAACCAATGCTAGGAGCCTTGCAAATAAAATGGACGAACTAGAGTTCATTCTGATATGACAAAGGCTATGACATTGTGGGAATAACCGAGACATGGATGAATGAAAGCCATGTCTGGATAGAAAATTTAGAGGGATACAATGTGTTTAGGAAGGATAGAACATGGAAAAAAGGTGGAGGGGTTTGTCTCTTTGTTAAGAATTATTTTACAGTTGTCCTAAACGATGAGATGGAGGAAGATTACGAAGATGTGGAGTCCGTTTGGGTAAATATTCATGGTGGAAATAAAGGTTGCCAATTGCTTATTGGGGTATGCTACAGGCCACCTCATATTAATGAAGCTGCAGAACTGCAATTACTACAACAGATTGAAAAAGCTGCAAGTAAAAATGAGGTCATAGTTATGGGTGACTTCAACTTTCCAGAAATTAACTGGAGTATTGAGGCTACCCATTCTGGTAAAAGCAGCAGATTTCTGGCATCACTACAGGACAATTACTTGACTCAATTTTTTTTTAAACAGCCTTTATTAAACAAGTATTAAGCAAATACATTCAACAACTCAGAAGTTATTAGAATTGGTGCAGCAGTACAATACAGTTCAGAAGGTCACAATACTTATAAGTATTACAATTTTAACAATGTGATTCATAAACTTAATTATTTACAACAAATAATCTATCCTGTATTAAGGAGATATCTGGGAGCCCAGGAGTATCTAGCCAGCTTGCCCATATCATATCAACTTTCGCTGGGGCTTTCCTATGCAAATATATGATCTTCTCCAGTGTTAAATACGAGTTTACCTGTTTAATCCAATCATCTACAGTTGGGGGAGTTGGTTCCTTCCATAGCATTAGAATTAACGTTCTAGTTTGGAATAGTAATCTAAGAATCATAGTTTGGATGTGGTCCTGTACTTTTAGCTCCAGAGACGAGCCCAATATACAGAGCTGAATCGTACAATTTAAATTTTGTTTAGAAACAGTATCTATAACATCAAGCACTTCCTTCCAATATCTATGCAATTTTGGACAGCGCCAAATCATATGTAATAAGTCCCCATGGTCCCTACTGCACCTATGGCAAATTGGGTCGTCCCTGCACTTTACAGAGAATAGTCTCTTGGGAGTAAGTGGATTCCTATATATAATGTTTAGCTGTGAAAGTTTTTGACAGGCATTAGTAGAGACCAGGGGGACATTCTGGAGAATGCTAACCCAATCTTCAACCGTCAAATCCCGTAGATCAGAATCAGAATCAGAATCGTTTATTTCGCCAAGCATGACTGGGTCATGCCCGGAATTATTTTTAGCACAATACATATAGCTCAGGGAAAGGCATAGATGGAAAGAGACATAAATAGATAGCAGCGTCAGCAAAAACATCAAGTTCACATTACATTACAACATTCCAATATAACAATAACAATATATGCATCACAGACCCCAGTGTGGCCTGAGGTGCCTGGCAGTTAGTCTTATGGACCGGATGGACCGGTCAGCTGATCAGCCGTAGCGTAGCCGGCCCCGCAGTCCGTCGGGGCCTGAATTGATGGTAGTATGTGGAGAGTATTTAGGAGGTTGACTGCTGATGGGAAGAAGGAATTCCTATGTCTCGCGGTTTTTGTGGAGATGGCCCGTAGCCTCCGGCCCAGTGGCAGCTGGCTGAAGTAGCAGTGGCCCGGGTGTGAGGGATCGTTGGCGATCCTCAGTGCCCTGGATTTCAGCCTTGTGTTGTGTAGTAGGGCAAGTGAAGGGAGGGGGCACCCAATGATCCTCTCCGCTGACCTGATGACCCTCTGTAGTATGTCCTTGTCACTGGTGGTGGCGCCGGCATACCAGACCAGGATGGAAGAGCAGAGGATTGACTCGATGGTGGCAGAGTAGAAGCTGGTTAGAATTACTTGAGTCATGCCGAACTTTCTCAGCTGACGGAGGAAGTAAAGTCTCTGCTGGGCTTTCCGTTGGGTGGCAGTGATGTTGGGCTTCCAGCTTAGGTCACTGGAGATGGTAGTGCCCAGGAGCCGGGCACAGGGCACCCTGGCTACCTCATTGCCGTCAATATAAATTGGAGGTGGGGTATGAGCAGACTTCCTGAAGTCAATAATTAGTTCCACTGTTTTTGCAGTGTTAAGCACCAGCCTGTTCTCCTTGCTCCAGTTGCAGATTCTCCTCACCTGCTGACGGTACTCCTGGACATTATCCTTGGTGACAAGGCCAATGAGGGTGGTGTCATCAGCGAACTTGATGACCTTGACAGAGTCTGCCTCAGATCTACAACTGTTCGTGTAGAGGGAGAACAGCAGTGGTGATGTTGATTGCATCATCGGTGGACCTGTTAGCCCTGTAGGCAAACTGGTAGGGGTCTAGGTGGGGCGAAGTGGAGAGCTTAAGGTGGGCTAGGACCGCCCGATCCATGGTTTTCATGATGACAGACGTCAGGGCCACAGGCCTAAAGTTGTTAAGTTCGGAGACCCCTTGTTTCTTGGGGACAGGTATGATGGTGGACCTATTGAAGCATGCGGGGACCTTGCCTACCTCTAGGGACTTGGTGAATATGGCAGAGAGGATGGGAGCAAGTTGCCGACAGCAGGTTTTTAGGCAGGCTGGAGATACTCCGTCAGGGCCGGAGGATTTCCTGGCATTTAGTGTTGATAAGAGGCGCATGAGCTCTGCCTCACTCACCACTGAGGGAGAGGGCAGGCTCCGGATGTTGTTTGCAGGGCACAGAGGAGGGGGAACCGGTGCCAGGTTTCTCTCCGGTGTTACCTGGTTCTCAAACCTGCAGTAGAATCTGCTGAGTTCTTCTGCTAGTGTCAGGCTGGGTGTTGCATGCTGGGGTTGGGCTTTGTAGTTAGTGGCGGCCTTCAGCCCCTTCCATACAGCGCGTGAGTCGTTTGAGCATTGGTTGATTCTTATTCTCTCAGCGTACTCTTTTTTTGGCAGCTCTCAGCTCCCGATTAAGGTTGTTTCTTGCCCTTCTGTAGTCCTCCTGGTTGCCGGACTTGTGTGCAGCCTCCTTGCGCCTCCGCAGCTGCCATAGCTTGTTGGTGAACCACTGCTTGTTGTTCGGGTACACCTTGAAGGATTTTGTTGGTACACACGAGCCCTTGCAGAAACTGATGTATGAGGTGATGTTATCCGCCCATTCATCCAGGTTTGGTGTTTCCAGGGACTTCCAGTCGGTGCATTCAAAACAGGCTTGAAGTTTCAGTTTGGCCTCATCCGACCACACCTTGGTGGACTTGACGATCGGTTTAGCTGATTCTAGGCGCCTCCTGTAGGTAGGGATAAGGTGGATGAGACAGTGATCAGAGGAGCCCAGGGCTGCCCATGGGACTGCTTTGTATGCCTTCTTCAATGCCGTGTAGCAGTGGTCAAGGGTACTTCGGCCCCTGGTGGGACAGGCTACATGCTGATGATAGCGTGGCATCTCCTGGTGCAGGTTGGCCTTGTTAAAGTCGCCCGCTATGATGAACAGTGAGTCCGGAAGGGATATCTCCCACTGCGAGATGGTCTCGCTTAGGACCAGTAGTGCAGATTTGACGTCGGCATCGGGGGGGATGTACACTCCAGCAAGGACGTAAGAGGAAAACTCCCGTGGTGAGTATGGCGGCCTACAGTTGATTAGTAGTAGCTCCAAGTCCGGAGAACACTTCCTATCGAGTATCGTGGGGGTAGGGCACCATGAAGAGCTGATGTAAAAGCAGATGCCACCCCCTCTTTTTTTCCCTCAGAGGACAGGGTCCCTGTCTGCTCGGATGATGCTGAAGCCTGGGATAAGGAGGGCATTCTCAGGGATGTCCTCATGTAGCCATGTTTCCGTGAAGCAGAGGGCTGGAGTGTTACTGCTGAGGTGTCTCCTGTCGCAGAGCAGGCGCAGCTCGTCCATTTTGTTAGGGAGGGATTGGACATTTGCCAGGAGGACTGAGGGGATGGCTGATCATAGGCCTTTGTTCCACAGCCTCACCCGGGCTCCAGCCCGGCATCCTCTTCTCCGCTGACTAGACCGGGGTCTCAGGGCTGGATCCAGGACTTGCTGAATGTGGTCCCAGACTAGACTAGTCAGGAGCCTGGCATCAGGGGGTGGGGGGCCATGTGGTTCCCACCCTAGAAGCTGTTCCCTGGTATAGGTGGTACAGGTGGCGGTGAGCGGCATGAGCAGGCTATGGCTGCTGGCACGAGGGATGGTAGGGGGCCAGCGGGGGGTGGAGGAGCATGGCATTCTCGTGCCTTCAGTTCGCTTTGGCAGGGGTGCACACAGGCTAGTCGCCAGTTAGCAGCAGCACCCCAAAAGTCCAGCATGTGGGGCAGGCTTGGCTTGGGGATTTGCAGGGCTGGACCCTGGACTGCCCGGTCGGAAGGAGCAGAAGAGCAGGGTCGCTGTGGATCAGCAGGAGTGCGCAGCAGGATAGGCCCAGAGACTGGCAGGATAGGCCCAGGGACTGGCAGGGATGGAGGGCAGAGGAGCAGGACTGCTGTGGGTCAGCCAGAGTGCACGCAGGCTAGGCACAGGCAGGATGGGCCTAGCAGGGTTGGAGGGCAGAGAAGCAGCAAAGCAGGACAGGGCAGAGAAACAGCGAAGCAGGGCAGCTGTGGGTCAGCAGGCAAGCAGGCAGGCTCACAGACAGGCAGGGTAGAAGGCATCAAAGGGAGAGGTCTTACCCCTGATGGGTGCAGTCTGAAGATCTGGTGCCATGTGGGTTTGGCTGCTTCTTTGTCCTGCTGCAGCTGCAGTATCCGGGCTCAGGGGTTCCAAGCATTGGCAGGCTTGCAGAAGGAGCAGCCCTGAGGTTGGCTGTAGCATGCTGCAGGCCACGTGGGGGGCCTAGCCGTCCAGAGTGGTCTTGTGCAGCGGCCCGCAGTGGCGGAGGATTGCTGCCACTGTGGAGGCTTCAGCTGGCTTCCGATGTGGCCACAGGATGATCCCGGTCCCTGGTGGTGCTGCCTTGCGGAGGAGGAGGTCCTGGCATGGAGCGGTAGATGCCGGCTCCCTAGATGCAAAATGCTGGGTAGAGCGTCTGCAGGAGGATGGAGGCTCCGGGAGAGAGGATCCATCCTGCGGGTCTGTCCGGGCTTGTCTGTGGGTGGCCGGAGATGTGTCTGGCGGTGGCGGGCTACGGGCACCAGGGGGGGGGAGTCCTACGGCCAGCATCCAGGGGATGATCTTGCTGGCGGCCTCCGCACGTGTGCCTGATTCCGGGAGCCGCAGGATGGAGGCTCCGGGAGAGAGGATCCTTCTCGCAGGTCTGTCCGGACTTGTCTGTGGGTGGCCGGAGAAGTGACTGGCGGCGGGCGGGCTGCAGGCACCAGGAGAGGAGTCCAGCATCCAGGGGATGCTCTTCTCAGCAGAGGGATCCGAGCAAGAGCTTGGAGGTAAGCGGGGTCCACTCGGGGCAGAGCAGAGCGACACTTGGCAAGACTAGTCTAAAACTAAAGTGGCTAACTAAAACAAACTAAAAAGTAAAAACTAAGTCGGCTAAAGTAGCAGAAAATCAATGGATTTGTGGAGCTATGCGCCGTGGCAGCTGATCCAGCGGCGTCTTGTTGTCCTTCACCTACTTATCGTAGCATGTAAGAGGGAACTTCCTCAAGAATAATCCAAGTATCATAGAATAGCAAGCTGAAATAAAGCCACTACGCCCTTTATATTGACTCGTTAAGTTAAAAAACGGTGCTGGTTGTAATCGCAAAGAGTGCAAAGAGCGCTGTTTATTGATTGCATGTTTTAATTGCGTATATTGAAAATTCACCAGCAGTGTGAAGGGTCTTTGTGAATGAGAGAAAATGTCCGATAACGGTTTTAACCTTTCATCATCTGTCAAAATCTGAGTCAATGAGGAAATCCCCTCCCCTGCCCAACATTTTAGG
This sequence comes from Hyperolius riggenbachi, assembly GCF_040937935.1. NCBI lineage: Eukaryota > Metazoa > Chordata > Amphibia > Anura > Hyperoliidae > Hyperolius > Hyperolius riggenbachi. The sequence continues at coordinate 53,308,903 of NC_090652.1, read as the reverse complement.
AAAGACAAGTTTGCAAGTTCTGGGAGACGGATCACTGCATTTAGCGGAGTAAAACTTTTTGCATAAGTAAAAGAGTAGGCTCTCTTCTCCCCTTTAACCCACATACCCTAGCCTCCAGAGCAGCATATATTGAAGTAAAGTTCAGGACCTTATTTAACAATAACCTGCAGGAGTCCAATATATCTTCATCTTCCCACCCTACCAAATGTTGGATTTGTGAGGCCAAATAGTACACCCAAGGATTAGGTACTGCTAACCCACGTTCCTCTTTAGAGTATTGGAAAAATTCAAGCTTAATTTTGACTCTGCCCTGTCCCCATATAAAATCTCTAACTAGTCTATCAATGGTTTTGAAAAGCTTTAGACGGAGCCATGTTTAGACGGAGCCATGTTGAAGCATTATGCAATAGATAGAGCAATTGGGGCATAGTAACCATTTTAAGTAGATTTATGCAAGCAACTTTAAGTTTTTGTCGGATTTTAGCTAGCATGGGAGTGATATTTAGTGTTTCATAGGACTCAATATCAGCAAACAAGACTATACCAAGATATTTAAAGGAGCTCACTTTTTGAATTTGAACGTAGCCTCTCGAGAGGTAATAAGGAGGATTTATCCCAATTTGTGGTGAGACCTGAGAATTTACTAAAAACTAATAGTGTATTCATTACATTTTTTAAAGAATCATTGGTATCTTGCAAAAATAGTAATGTATCGTCAGCATAAAGGGCGACCTTTTCCTCCACTTCCCCATACTTAAATCCCCGTATTGAATCACTAGATCTAATTAATTCCGCAAGAGGCTCTATAGCTATTGCAAAGAGTAGTGGTGAGAGCGGGCAGCCTTGCCTCGTTCCCCTACCCAAAGCAGAGCTTGGAGACAATACATCATTGACCCGCAGCCAAGCCTTAGGGGCATTGTACATCAAAACCAAATCGCATCGCCTCCAGTACTGCATACAGATACTGCCATTTAACACTGTCGAAGGCCTTGACAATATCAAGAGAGAGAACAGCCCGATCACCCATGTTATCAGCATGTAATTGCATATTCAAAAATGCACGTCTGATATTTATGGCTGTGGATTTTGAAGGCATAAAACCTGACTGGTCTGATTTTATTATGGTAGTTATTACTTTTGTCAGCCTGTTTGCCAAGACCTTCGACAATATCTTAACGTCTGCAGTGAGAAGAGAGGTAGGTCTGTATGAGTCTGCCTTGAGAGCATCCTTCCCTGGCTTTGGAATCAAAATAATAGTTGCCTCGGACATAGATTGTGGCAGTGAACCTGTATGGTATGATTCATTGAAAACCTCTAGCATATTAGGTAATAACAATTCTGAATATATTTTATAAGTTTCAATCGGCAGACCATCACCGCCAGGAGCTTTATTGCCTGGAAATGACTGTACAGCAATTTCTACAGTGGTGTGAAAAACTATTTGCCCCCTTCCTGATTTCTTATTCTTTTGCATGTTTGTCACACTTAAATGTTTCTGCTCATCAAAAACCGTTAACTATTAGTCAAAGATAACATAATTGAACACAAAATGCAGTTTTAAATGATGGTTTTTATTATTTAGTGAGAAAAAAACCTCAAAACCTACATGGCCCTGTCGGAAAAAGTGATTGCCCCCCTTGTTAAAAAATAAATTAACTGTGGTTTATCACACCTGAGTTCAATTTCTGTAGTCAGCCCCAGGCCTGATTACTGCCACAACTGTTTCAATCAAGAAATCACTTAAATAGGAGCTATCTGACACAGAGAAGTAGACCAAAAGCACCTCAAAAGCTAGACATCATGCCAAGATCCAAAGAAATTCAGGAACAAATGAGAGCAAAAGTACTGTAATTGAGATCTATCAGTCTGGTAAAGGTTATAAAGCCATTTCTAAAGCTTTGGGACTCCAGCAAACCACAGTGAGATCCATTATCCACAAATGGCAAAAACATGGAACAGTGAAGAACCTTCCCAGGAGTGGCCAGCCGACCAAAATTACCCCAAGAGCGCGGAGAAAATTAATCCGAGAGGCTGCAAAAGACCCCAGGACAACATCTAAAGAGCTGCAGGCCTCACTTGCCTCAATTAAGGTCAGTGTTCACGACTCCACCATAAGAAAGAGACTGGGCAAAAACGGCCTGCATGGCAGATATCCAAGGCGCAAACCACTTTTAAGCAAAAAGAACATTAAGACTCGTCTCAATTTTGCTAAAAAACATCTCAATGATTGCCAAGACTTTTTGGAAAATACCTTGTGGACCGACGAGACAAAAGTTGAACTTTTTGGAAGGTGCGTGTCCCATTACATCTGGCGTAGAAGTAACACTGCATTTCAGCAAAAGAACATCATACCAACAGTAAAGTATGGTGGTGGTAGTGTGATGGTCTGGGGTTGTTTTGCTGCTTCAGGACCTGGAAGGCTTGCTGTGATAGATGGAACCATGAATTCTACTGTCTACCAAAAAATCCTGAAGGAGAATGTCCAGCCATCTGTTTGTCAACTCAAGCTGAAGCGATCTTGGGTACTGCAGCAGGACAATGACCCAAAACACACCAGCAAATCCACCTCTGAATGGCTGAAGAAAAACAAAATGAAGACTTTGGAGTGGCCAAGTCAAAGTCCTGACCTGAATCCTATTGCGATGTTGTGGCATGACCTTAAAAAGGCGGTTCATGCTAGAAAACCCTCAAATAAAGCTGAATTACAACAATTCTGCAAAGATGAGTGGGCCAAAATTCCCCCAGAGTGCTGTAAAAGACTTGTTGCAAGTTATCGCAAACGCTTGATTGCAGTTATTGCTGCTAAGGGTGGCCCAACCAGTTATTAGGTTCAGGGGGCAATTTCTTTTTCACACAGGGCCATGTAGGTTTTGAGTTTTTTTTCTCACTAAATAATAAAAACCATCATTTAAAACTGCATTTTAAGTTCAATTATGTTATCTTTGACTAATAGTTAACGGTTTTTGATGAGCAGAAACATTTAAGTGTGACAAACATGCAAAAGAATAAGAAATCAGGAAGGGGGCAAATAGTTTTTCACACCACTGTAGCTCTTCCAGCATAATAGGTGCATCCAACATGGCTCCGTCTTCCTCACTAATACTAAGTAAAGGGATAGAATGCAAATATGCTGTTAATTCTTCAGGCCTATAATCCACTCTGGAAGTATATAGATCAATATAAAACCTCTGCAGTTCCTTAATAATACCCAGACTATCTGAAACTAAGTCACCTTTTGGAGTAGTTAAGGCACTAATATGACTTGGTGGAGTTTGAGCTTTTGTAATAACCGAAAGCAAATGCCCTGTTTGATTCCCATGTTCAAAGAAGGCCTGTTTAAGAAAAAACCTTTTATGATTAGCTTTGGTAATTAAATATTCTTTTAGTAAATCTTGTGCTTGGACCCAACTAGCCCTTTTTGCTTCAGTGGAATCCAGTATGAAGGCGGCTTCCGAATCCATCACCCCTTTAATTAGACACACGTCTCTCTCTGGTTTTAGACCTTATTTTATTAATTTCCCGGACAAATAGTCCTCTTAAAAAGGCCTTAAAGGCTTCCCATGTAACTTTCTTTTTAGAAGTATCATTATTGTATGTAAAAAACATATTAATTTCTTGGATAATTTCTGTGTATCAATCAGCGTAAGCCAAAAGGGATTTAATTTCCAGGGTAGTCTAGGTTTAACCACTTTTAAAGGGTTACTAATTTTGACTTTTAAAGGAGACTGATCAGAAAGCGACCTTACTAAGTATTCAATCTGATCAATCTGATCAATCAAAGGTAGTATAGCTTGATTTCCTATTGCTAGATCTATCCTGGAGAGAGACATGTGTGTCCTGCTAAAGCATGAATAAATAAGGTCTTTCGGGTGTTTACAGCGCCAAACATCCACTAGAGCCAATTCCTCCAGAAGCCTAGCTAAAGAAGATAACTGGTTATCTTGCATTCTAGATCTAAATCTATCTAATTTCTGGTTTAAATACATATTGTAATCTCCAACCCAGAGTAGAGGTAAGTGCATCTTATCTTGTAATAGTTCAATAATTGGTTGTAAGCTGGAAGGTGAGAAGGGGGGCGGGATATAAATACTCACAATGACACATTCTACTGAGTTAAAGAGGGCATGTACTATTACATAGCGGCCTTCTATGTCAATGTGTGATTTAATCAATTGAAATTGGATCTTGGCATGTATAAGAAGAGACACTCCTCTAGAGTATGAGGTATATGTAGAATGGAAGGCGTTTGAGATCCATCTCCTAGACAGCCAACTCAAATTCTCCTTGACTAAGTGCGTCTCTTGCAGACAAATAACAGCCGGGCCTTGTTTCTGTAAAAAGGATAAAATTGCTAAGCGCTTCGTATTATCTGCTAACCCTCTCACGTCCCAACTCACAACATAAAAATCTGCCATAGACCCCACTAATGTACTGTATAAGGTAACAGTAAATTATCACACTGCTTTTTATGGGAGTATTTCCTGCTGCACTCTAATACTAAAATAATAGAAAAGAAAATATAGCTCAACCAAAAGTTTTGATAATAACAGTAATAATAATAATCTCCCCTCATCCCAAAGAACATGGCTTTTTAAAGAAAAAATAAAAATACAGAGAACAAAAAGTAGCCAAGCGTTCAGTGTCCCAGGGATGGGGAGGAATAGATTGGACCTCTATACTATCTCCACAGACAACAATAGAAATGATCCAATTACAAAAGAACGTTCTGTAGTTAGTTTGAGTTCAGTGATACATTTGTTTTGTGAGAACTGAAGCTGGACATTGCCTCAGCTCCCAACTTCAATAAGAATTTTGTAAACATTACAAAAGAATAAAAGATAAAGTGACCCTGTGTGAAAGGCACCAACCAACTATATTAAACAGTTATCCTGTAAGAGGACAAGGGGTATAAAAAATTCCCCCCAACAAAGCACTGTTCCGTGTAGTTTCAAATGTTATAGCAAGGGAAAAGAAGCTACATCCTTTCAGCTTCGACAGCTAGTAACCTGTACCCAAAAGACAGAAACTGCTCCCAAACATGGGCTATGAAGAGTTAATCATTCTCAGCTTGAGATTTTTGCTGGAGATGCTGTTTGTTCTCATCCAGCCACTCCATAGCATCTTTTGGTGTCAGGAAAAAGTTGGCCTCATTCTGCGCAATGACTTTCAGCTTAGAAGGATATAGCATGGCGTATTGAAGATTTAATTTCTGTAAGCGTTTTTTGACATCGTAGAACTTGGCCTTTTGTTTTTGCACTTCTGCTGAAAAATCAGGGTAGAATGATATTTTGTCACCATATTGAATATTGCCTTTTAGCCTTGCTTGTTTCAGGATAGCTTCTCTGTCCTGATAGTGAAGCACTTTAGCCAGTATTGGTCTGGGTGCTGCTCCCGGTTTAGGAGGTCTGGCGGGAACCCGATGCGCGTGTTCAATAGCGTATAGCTTGGAGAAAGAGTCAGCTCCAAATATTTCTAGCAGCCAATTCTCTATAAAAGCTGTGGGATCTGACTTCTCGGTCTTCTCTGGCAGACCTACTATACGGACATTGTTCCTGCGTAGTCAGTGTTGGCAATAGAGTGTTTAATCACACGTTTCAAATCTCTAACCACGGGGGCTACAGTATCTTCTATGTCACTAACCCGTTTTTCTATGTCAGTGGTTTTCTCCCTGATCTTAGAAACATCTTGCCTCAGAAGCATCAGCTCTTCTTTTATACCCCCAGTCTGCTGGGATAGAGAAACAATGGCCGCATTACATGAATGTATAGCAGCAAGTATCTCACCAAGGGAGGGTTCCTTCTGGTCACCGTCAGAGCCAGGACCATCTGTCTGCATAGATTCCTCCTCCGCAGCAGGTACTTCAGCCTCCGTTGCTGTTTCCCACTCCAGTTCTGCGGCGTTCATGTTGCAACCTTCCCGCTCATCCTCCGTGTCTCCCCAGTCAGCTTTCTGCCGTTCCTGGTCTGGCTGCTCCTTGCTTCTCAGCGGCTTAGAATCTTTGTGCGTGAATTTTTCTAGCCGGGCAGCTACCTCTTCTGGTTGGGGTCCCGTCTTGCACGAGCGTGTCTGTCTTGAGTCAGTGCCATCTTGTTTCTTCAGCGCTTCCACTAGGCCTCGCTCGTCTCTGCTCTCTCCCTTGGGCATTATACACAGTGAGCTTTCCAAACTCTACTCACGGCTGCTCTGAAGTCTCCTCTCAACAGGGCTAGCGTTCAAAGAAGAAAAATCGGGCGGATTAGCGGTGCACAGGGTCACTTTTCTCAGGATCACGGTGGGAGCTTTGTGAGACGCGTGTGCTCACATCGCCGGCAGACCACGCCCCCCGACTCAAACTTTTATTTATTTATTTATTGTACTTATAAAGCGCCAACATATTATGCACACTCAAATGGTTACTGAACCAACTAAGGGGAATGCATTACTGGATTTGATCATTTCAAATAGACCAGATAATGTATCAAATGTGCAGGTTCAAAAACTATGAATTGTAGAAAAGCAAAGTTCAATCAACTCAGGCAGGTACTAAGTTTGATGAACTGGGATAATGTACTACAAGGGGAGGACACTGAAGGGAAATGGCAAGCTTTTAAACTTATTCTCAATCAATACTGTAGTATGTATATCCCATATGGAAACAAAACATCTAGGAATAAAAAAAAAAGCCTCTATGGATGAATAGAAAAGTTAGAGATAAAATGAAGGGGAAAAATAATGCCTATAAGGTCCTAAAGCAGGAGGGGACTGAGGCTGCATTAAGCAATTATAAGGAGTGCAATAAAAGTTGTAAAAAAAGAAATTAGGCTGGCAAAGATTGAAGCTGAATATCAAATCACTAGGGATATCAAATCTAACCTTAAAGGATACCCGAGGTGACATGTGACATGATGAGATAGACATGTGTATGTACAGTGCCTAGCACACGAATAACTATGCTGTGTTCCTTTTTTTCTTTCTCTACCTGAAAGAGTTAAATATCAGGTATGATATAAGTGGCTGACTCAGTCCTGACTCACACAGGAAGTGACAACAGTGTGAGCCTCACTGATAAGAAATTCCAAATATAAAACACTTTTCTAGCAGGAACTGGCTTCTGAGAGCAAGAAACAGATAAAAAGGGGAATTTCTTATCAGTGAGGAGGGTCACACTGTAGTCACTTCCTGTCTGAGTCAGGGCTAATTCAGCCACTTACATACCTGATATTTAACTCTTTCAGGCAGAGAAAGAAAAAAAGGAACACATCATAGTTATTTGTGTGCTTGGCACTGTACATACACATGTCTATCTCATCATGTCACATATCAGTTCAGGTATCCTTTAAGAAGTTTTACAAGTACATCAACTCTAAAAAAAGAAAGGTTGACTGTATTGGACTCCTAAAGGATGAGGCTTGTAACTAAATGGTGGATGACCAAGGTAAGGCAGAGTTATTAAATGCTTAATTTGCTTATGTCTTCACAAGGAAAACATCACTGTTGCTAATTACATATGCAGAAGAGTCTCAATCTTCCAATTGTAATATGAAATACTTAACGCAGGAAGAAGTGAAGGCAAGACTAAATAAATTAAAAACAGAAAAGGCACCTGGCCCGGATGGCATGCATCCTCGGGTCATAAGGGAATTAAGTTCAGTTATAGATAAACCCCTTTATCTTAGGTTTTGTGACTCTCTTGCAACTGGCAGAATCCCAGTGGATTGGCATACAGCCCACGTTTTCCCATTATTTAAAAAGGGCAAAAAATCAGATCCAGGAAATTATAGACCTGTAAGCTTAACATCAGTTGTATGCAAACTATTTGAGGGGTTACTAAGAGATACTATACATGACTGGATAGTAAAAAATAATCGTATTTCTCAGCATCAGCTTTGGTTTACTAAAGACAGGTCCTGTTTGACTAACATGCTCAGCTTTTATGAGGTAGTGAACGCTGTGGGTATTGGGAATGCTGTAGATGTTATGTACTTGGACTTTGCAAAGGCCTTAGACATTGTTTTCCACAAAAGTCTAGTGCAAAGTTGAGGATGCAAGGACTGGGGAAGAGTCTGTGTGCATGTATAGGGAACTGGCAAATGAACAAAAAACAAAGAGTTGTGGTCAATGGATTATACTCAAAATAGGTTACTGTTAGCAGTGGGGTCCCACAGGGGTCTGTACTGGGTCCAGTGCTCTTCAGTTTATTTATTAATGATCTAGTAGATGCAATAGAAAGCAATGTTTCTATTTTTGCAGATGATACAAAATTGTGCAGAATCATCAACTCTCAGGAAGATAGTGACATATTGCAACAGGATCTGGATAGGATGGCTATATGGGCACATAAATGGCAGATGGAATTCAATGTTGAAAAATGTAAAGTCATGCATTTTGGTTGTACCAATGGTCTAGCACCATACAAAATAAATGGGATACAGTTCGGGACATCAAACTTGGAGAAGGACTTAGGAGTACTCATCGACAACAAGTTAATTAATCATATTCAATGCCAAGCCGCTGCAGCTAAAGCTAATACAATTTTGGGATGCATTAAAAGGTAAATAAAAACTTGTGATGCTAGCATAATATTGCCCCTGTTTAACTCTCTAGTAATGCCACATCTGGAATATGGAATTCAGTTCTGGGCACCACATTACAGGAAAGATATTGCAGTATTAGAGCAGGTGCAGAGACGAGCAACAAAATTGATACGTGGGATGGAAGGTCTCACTTACCAAGAAAGGTTAGATAAACTGGGTTTATTTAGTCTAGAGAAAAGACGCCTAAGAGGGGATCTAATTAACATGTATAAATACGTCAGAGGGAAATATAAAAGCTTGGCGGATGAGCTTTTTGCCCTAAGCCTTCTCAAAGGACAAGAGGACACGATCTGCGCATGGAAGAAAAACGTTTTAGCCATTTATTTAGAAAAGGGTTCTTTACAGTAAGAGTAATTAAGATGTGGAATGTATTTCCACAGGAAGTCATTATGGCAAATTCTATCAAACAGAAATATGACCAGCGCTCAAGGATGCACCTGAATTGTAAGACAACAGAGGCAATGCAGAGCCCCCCTGGGGCTAATACATGCCTTGAATGCAAAACAAATGCAGATAAATCACTCAGGTATAAGTTTTTTGTTTGAAAGCGCTGCCATGTCTCCCACTGTGCAAATTGAATGTAAGTATACTAGTGGCTAGCTGCATTCACTGTTTTAAGTTCACTCTCCTCACTGCACTGATACATACAATATGCACCCCTCTACACCACCCCCACCCCTACATTAACAGCCCAAAATGTTTTGGTCCTTCTATAAATGGGGACCTTCCTTGCGGGAACAAAAGTGCTAAATGTACAAGGTGCTAAGAGCTAAAGTGCATTAAAAACAGTACATTGTAATTCATCACAACAAATAACAGTATGACAGAATGATGGCCTAAGCAGCATAGAAGCTGGATCGCCTGCACTCCCAAGAATTATTTGCTCACCTGATGTTATCACTAAAGCTCTTTGCAGTTGTTTGTGGTGCGTTAGACGAGGCGTTTTATTTGTCAGTGTGAACAAGGCCCTAATCCTTACACTACCTTATCGCCATGTATGCATGCCGGGCGTTGAAATTTTTTGTGGGACATTTGAAATGGATCCCCTCCGGCATGCAATGGTCCAGGTGTTAGGCCCCTTGAAACAAATTTTTCATCACTTTTGTGGTCAGAAACAGTCCCTGTAGGTTTTAAAATTCACCTGCCCATTGAAGTCAATGGCGGTTCACCAGATTTGGCTGTTCGCAAACTTTTGCGAAAATTTGCATTTGAAGTACACAAACTTAAAATGTGAGGTTTGGACCATCACTACTAGCAGCAAGAAACTCCACTGGGGACACAGAACAGAGGTCTAACTAACATTTTCCCTATTAGCAACTAAGCTCTTTCCCTACTCTCCTTCACACAGCACACAGGCAGAGTGTAAAATGGCTGCCGTGCTGGTGTTTTTATAGGAGGGGTGTGGTAAAGGAGGGAGTGCTAGCTGATTGGCTGTCATGTGCCTGCTGACTCTGGGATGAGGGGTCAAAGTTTGGCTCCATGATGATGTATATGGGGCAGGTCAAATGCTCCATGTGTTCACCTGGTGACACAAACACGACACAAATGCTGGTCAGTATGCAGCAGTTGTCCTTAAACGCTCACCTTTTACCATAGAATTCCAAATGTTGCTATGGGTTTCCACATACCCACAATCAAAATTTGTAATATGGAATTAAAATATAATCATAAGACAATGGTTAGTGGTTAATTGCAAAACACCCACACATGCTATCATCATCAGATTTGCTATGCGTGTTTTTGTTTGCAATTTTTGAGTCTATTAAATCTATTTTAAACCTGGGTTCACACTGTGGGCTTGATTAACTAAACCATGATAACGCAAAAATCACACCTTATGAAAGATAATGGGCTTGATTCACAAAGCAGTGGTAACAGTTAGCACACTGGTGAAAAGCCCCTTATCACGCCTAAACTCAGTTTAGGCGTGATAAAAGAAACTCACGCGCAAAGTTTTACGCACGCAGCGCCATTGAACCCTATGTGACGTTTCTTTTTTCCCTCAAAACGGTGTTAACCTACTTAGTGCAATGCTTATCACGTCCAAAAGTCTTTAGGCGTGCTAAGTAGGTTAGCACCGCTTTGTGACTCAAGCCCATCATACCTTATGAAAAGATATCGCACCTTATCAAAGATATCACACTTTATCAAAGTTAACATGCCTTATCAGAGTAGCATAGCGAGTGCTACAAACTTATGCCTGCTAATTGGCAATGGCACTCGTCCTGCCCTGAGCCCCTGCAGGTTCGTAGTGTTCACTATGCTACTCTGATAGGGCATGTTAACTTTGATAAGGTGTGATATCTTTTCATAAGGTGTGATATATTTGATAAGGTGTGATATCTTTTCATAAGGTGTGATATCTTTGATAAGGTGTGATATCTTTGATAAGGTGTGATATCTTTTCATAAGGTGTGATATCTTTTCATAAGGTGTGATATCTTTTCATAAGGTGTGATATCTTTTCATAAGGTGTGATATCTTGATAAGGAGTGATATTTGAGTTATCAAGGTTTAGTGAACCAAGCCCTGTGTGTGTTGGGTAACGCATACAATATAACGTGTGTGTGTGTGAACTGCAATATAGACAGGAAATAGACATTAGTTAAAAGGACACCTGAGGTGAGAGTGATATGGAGGCTGCCATAGTTATTTCCTTGTAAACCATGCCAGTTGCCTGGCTGTCCTGCTGAACTTCTGGCATAGGTAGTGTCTGTGTCCAACTGTCCATGCCCTGGAACAATCTAATTCAGTGAAACCTGAGTCAGCTGAGTCAGAATACCTGATCTCTGCATGCTTATTCAGGGGATATGGCTAAAAGTATTTTTTAAACGGAAATAAATATGGCAGCCTCCATATCCCTCTCACCTCGGTAGTGTTGAGCCGAGATTTTTGTAATTTCGCATTTCCTTAATTACGGATACAAATTTTGCCGTTACGACAATAATTCGTAACTTTGTAATTGCCATACAAATCATAATTCAAAATTCTGTAAGCAAAATTTAGGTTTCGTAATTTTGCGTTTCGGCGTATATTGGCATTTAACATGACAGTTGGTAATTTTGTGTTTTCTATAGAAACAAAGTTATTTTAAAGGTAATCTAACGTGAAAATATACTAATGATATAATGATTTTAATGTGTAGTACAGCTAAGAAATAAAACATTAGGACTTTAGGAGCAGAGACATAAGTCTAATATTGTTTCCAGTACAGAAAGAGTTAAGAAACTCCAGTTGTTATCAATGCAAAAGAGCCACTGATATCTTTGACTTTCAAAGTCACAGAGAGCTCTGTCTACTGGAGCTGTCAAACTGTCTAATGTGTGTAATGTGTAAACTGCAAATATTAGAGAATGATGCAATGTTATTAAAAAAAAACACTATATAACTGAAAATAAAAATATGAAAATATTTTCTTTGCTACTAATGTTCTAGTAAATATCCGTACTACACAAACAATTCATTATATAATGGTTTTTTTACACTTCCATGTCACTAATTGCAAAAATGGACGTAATTTTGTTTCTAATAGTAATTTTGCACATTTAGGTAATGAGTAAACTCAGGAAAGTCACTCATTGATTGAATTTACTGATAATGCAAAGGCCCCTACACATGCTGTTGCTTTAAATGTATTAGGAAGCTCTATCTGCAGCCACTTCCAAGACAGGTGCTCTTTGCCATGGTGCACTTAGCGGTCATGTTGAGACACTTGGTTTTGGGCCTTGCAATATCTGATAATGCAAAAGTCCCTGCATGTGCTGTCACTTTAAATTTATCAGGAGGCTTTACCTGCAGCCACTTCTAAGAAGGGTGCTCTTTGTCAAGGTGCACTTAGAGGTCATGCATGCTGAGACACTTGGTTTTGGGCCTTGCAATATCTGATAATGCACAAGTCCCTGCACGTGCTGTCACTTTAAATGTATCAGAAGGCTCTGGACTGGAACACAATTTCGAGAACAGACAAATTTCCATGTTAACCTCTTGAGGACTATAGGCTTTACCCTCCCCCCCCCCCTTAAAGACCAGTCTATTTTTGTCAAAAAAGGCCACTGCAGCTTTAAGGCTTTGTTTGGTGTGAATATATATATATATTTTTTAAATAAATCTGCCTATTTTTGTTGTCTCTCTTTTCCCTCCCTCCAACCCCACAGCCAGCCAATAACGGCGATCGGCTGTCATAGGCTTCTGCCTATGAGAGCCGATCGCTCTCTAGTGTCCCATGGGGACAGCCGTGTCACACGGCTGTCCCCAGTACAGTGCTGCTGCAGATCGCATCGCTGTGCAATGTAATTAGACGGCGTTCCACCATCTAACAGTCTCCTGAGCGCACGATCCTGATTTCATGATCGTAATTATGAAAAATGGTTGTAATTACAAAATTCCCCATAAACGCAAACTTTCATGTGATTTGGTGAAATTTATGAAATTTCGATTACGGCCGCAATTGTAATTTCGCGAATTACGCAAAGTTTTGTGTAATGGTAATTAGGTCATTACGCTCATCACTGCACCTCAGGGTCCCTTTAAATCCTGCAAGTTAAGTATTCATTCAGTCAGTCAAATTAATGGACAAATGTATTGTTCAAAGTCAACACATCCCTGTTGTGAAACATTAAAAACAAATTCAGCTATATACACTTACCAGAAGGATGGTGAAGCTGAGTTATACTCTTCAGTTTCTGTATTAGCTGCATTTCATCAGCTTTCTCTTCCTGTGTAATGAAGTGGAAATCACCATCACACTTTTCAAACCTGAGTCTCAGTGTTTCCATCCACTTCTTCTCTTCAACACTTGTATGCCGCACATCATCCATCAGCACAACCACATTACCTTTCCCTGTATACAAGGAAGACATTAGTTATCATCAATCACCACAACCACATTACCCTTCGCTACATAGATTCCCTTAGATTGTAAGCCTCTGGCAGGGTCCTCCCTTCCCTAGTGTAATCTACAGGATTGTGTGCTCCTTTCCTATAACAGCCTTGTACTTGTATTACTGGACCTACCTAACCAGCCCATAATCACATGATCATGTGTCTTGTAACGTTTGCTTTGTACAGCTTTGCTCTATTTTTTATAATCTTGTTACGTCTGTCATCCTTGTATCATTCTATATGTTTATTGTCCAGAGCTGCGTAATATGTTGGCGCTTTATAAATACAATAAATAATAATAATAATACATAACAGGAAATATAAGATACCATAATTTATATTGACTTCATCCTCTCACACTTCTTGCATTTGATTTAGTGCCATTCATTTGACATTTATTGATATTTTATTGATATTTTTTCTCATTGTTGTCTTAAATATTAAATACCGTATATTCCAGCGTATAAGACGACTGGGCATATAAGACGACCTCCCCCAACTTTTCCAGTTAAAATATAGAGTTTGGGATATACTTGCCGTATAAGACTACACCTCTTCCAACGCACACCAAGTAAAAATAAAAAAAAAATCATATACTTGTGCTATGTATGTACAGATACTGGTGCTGTACTGTATGTGGTACCCAGTATATAACAGTATATAGACGATTGACTGGTTGGATTGGTCAACTCTCCCTCTCCCTAAGTGGATTGGTCAGCTCTACTTGTCTACCTATTTATCAGAGCGATATGGAAGAATAGATTGTGCTGTGCCCATAAAACACACCTCTTTCACCCTTCTGGCCCACCCTTGTATCCTTCCTATTTACCTCCTTCTCTGCCTCTCAGATCTCGCACATGTGCGCCTGCGCCGCTTCTCAGCAGTGAGATCTGAGAGGCGGTAACAGGATAGGGCGTATCACCCGGCATCAATGACACCCGGCGTATAAGATGACACCTGACTTTTCAGAATATTTTAAGGGTTAAAAAGTAGTCTTATATGCCAGAATATACAGTAAATACAAAAAGACAGAAAGTGGGAGGAGTTAATCCAACAGGATCAACTCATGCTCATGCTCCATGGTAAAGCACAAGTGAGTGAAAAAAAAATCACAGAAAAGCTGGCTGAATGCAGTATAAAAAGTGTTTTATTGCATTAGAACTCTAAAGGTGCATACACACGCACTACGGCCGCCAACAATGGGTCCGTCAGACCCTCCCGCTGGGCGGACTTTCAGCCGACAGTAGCGCGTGTGTACGCGCTGTCGGCGTACTGATAAGGCTGTTCGTTCTGAAACAGCCTTATCAGTCTGCCGACAGCGCATACACTTGCGCTACTGTCGGCTAAACGTCTGCCCAGCGGGAGGGTCCGGTGGACCCGTCGTTGGTGGCCGTAGTGTACGCACCTATAGACAACTTGTGTCTCTGCCCACCCACACACACATAATCCATTTATATACTTTAAGTGCACAGTTTTTTTTTAACTTGGATCCATTACAAGAATGAGGAATGCACCGATCTAGTGATTATGTATGGATATCCTCGCCCTATGTTTTTATAAACACTGCACGTTAATTAATTAAATGTATTTAATTAAATGTATGAATGGATTGTACATGTGTGGAAGTGCAGGGGCATAGCTAAGGAGCTGTGGGCCCCGATGCAAGTTGTACAATGGGACCCCCCAAGCACTCAATACTAACAATTGATATGGCGCACCAAAACCTGCCAATGGCAGCTACAGTGTCAGAGGTGCAAGAAGACGATGGGGAACAGTTTGTTAATGATTACCACTAATCAAAGTATCTATAGAAGTGATTATTATGAGCACAGGACCAATAGAGAGCTAATGCTGCAGTTAAGGGAGAGCCCCTCTGGCCCAAGGGCCCCCGATGCGGTGGCTACCTCTGCAACCCCTATTGCTACGCCTCCGTGGAAGTGTAGAGATGCAAGTTCTATGAGTTCTAATACAATAAACCACTTTTGATATTGTATTAAGTCAGCTCCTCTGTGATTTTCTTTTTGCTTTAATTTTTTAACATATTGATTGAGCTGACTGATCATTATGGTGAAAATTTGTAAAATACAGGTACATTAGCTGTACATTTGTCTCAGAGCAAAAAATACTATAAATCACATTTTCCTATGTTCCTTTCACTTACAAAAGATAGTAGAAATGTGATGTATCAGATATAGACAAGACAAATAACATTTATATCACACTTTTCTCCTGGCGGACTCAAAGCGCCAGAGCTGCAGCCACTAGGGCATGCTCTATAGGCAGTAGCAGTGTTAGGAAGACTTGCCTAAGGTCTCCTACTGAATAGGTGCTGTCTTACTGAACAGGCAGAACTGAGATTTGAACCCTGGTCTCCTGTGTCAGAGGCAGAGCCCTTAACCATTACACCATCCAGCCACACACACATAGGGCCTGATTCTCAAAGTGGTGCAAAGTGTTTGCACGCCTGTGAAAAGCCCCTTATCACGCCTAAACTCAGTTTAGGCGTGATAAAATGAAACTCCCAATCGTGCGGTGCACGGTGCAGTGCGCGCAATGCGCCCATTAAACCCTATGGGCGCTGCTCGCGGAATTACGGGACTTTGCGCGCAATAAAGAGCACAAATCTGTGATAACTCAGTGGTGCAAAGCTTATCATGCCTAAAGTCTTTTAGGCGTGATAACTGAGTTATCACCGCTTTGTGAATCAGGCCCATAGAGTTTGGACTAATCTATCTGTTTATGGGGGGCTCTCAGGAAATCCTTTATTTTCAAAATAACTCACTGCATGGCAGTGGCACACTCCAACTGTCAGAACATTGTGCACAGAAGAAGACTGGATTTTCAGCACCATTTTAAAGGTCCTTTCCATTATACGCTTTTGAAAAGAATAAAAAATTAAAAACATGAGGAGATGGGATAGTTCTTCAAAACCAGATTTGTTACAATTTTGTTAACTACTGTGACAGCAACAAAAAAATCTATAGTACGTTTTACTCTGTCACAAATTTACAACTAATACACATATTTTAAATTTTACAAATTTTTGAAATAATTTTCTAAGTACCAAATGTAGATTTTTTTAAAGTATTTTGTCACTAAAATATTAGAGGAGTGTTACTTAATGTAAATAAATGATTAAAATTGTTTATATTTTACAATATTTATGTGTAAATTATTTAGTCAGTGTATGTCCATTGTAAAATGTTTCCTCACCTTGATTCACTGGGCAGCAGAAAAAAAGGGCGCATGACGAGGGTAGATGAAAAGGGCGCCATCATATACTTTAATTCAATTATCGTTAATACGGCAAAAAAAACAGAAAAAAGGGCGCCACAATAAATATCGTTAACGTTAGAACATTAGTGTTTTTGAGGTATGTTATTGTTTTAGAAGCTTGCAATGTTATAGTTTTTGTCATATTATTTTGTTTGTACAGTGGGATGCGAAAGTTTGGGCAACCTTGTTAATCGTCATGATTTTCCTGTATAAATCGTTGGTTATTGTGATAAAAAATGTCAGTTAAATATATCATATAGGAGACACATACAGTGATATTTGAG
Organism: Hyperolius riggenbachi; assembly: GCF_040937935.1. Classification (NCBI taxonomy): domain Eukaryota; kingdom Metazoa; phylum Chordata; class Amphibia; order Anura; family Hyperoliidae; genus Hyperolius; species Hyperolius riggenbachi. The sequence goes on along the minus strand of NC_090652.1, from coordinate 53,291,889 downwards.
AAGTGAAATTAAGTTTATTGGATTTACAGAAAGTGTGCAATAGTTGTTTAAAGAGACACTGAAGTGAGACTAAATCTCGCTTCAGCTCTTATATATAGCAGGGGCATGTGTGCCCCTGCTAAAACGCCACTATCCCGCAGCTAAACAGGGGTCCCTGACCCCCCAAACCCACCCCTGCAAAATTTACGGCCAACTTGGTCGTAGATTTTGCTCCTCCTAGAGGCAGGGCTAATGGCTGCAGCCATGCCTCACAGCGCGTCTATCAGACGTGCATCGCCGCCTCACCCCCACCCCTCTCAGTGAAGGAAGACTGAGAGGGGCGGGGGAGAGGCGGAGGTACACGTCTGACAGACGCGCATGGGGCAGGGCTGCGGTGGTTAGCCCTGCCTCAATGCGGAAGCGCTCCCCCGCTTCACAGAGGGGATTTGAGGGTGAAGGGACCCCTGTTAAGCCGCGGGATAGCGGCGTTTTAGCAGGGGCACGCATGCCCCTGCTATCTATGAGGTCTGAAGTGAGATTTATTCTCGCTTCAGACTCTCTTTAAACAAAATTAGGCAGGTGCATAAATTTAGGCACCACAAAAAAGAAATTAAATCATTATTTAGTAGATCCTCCATTTTGCAGAAATTACAGCCTCTAAACGCTTCCCGTAGGTTCCAATGAGAGTCTGTATTCTGGTTGAAGATATTTTGGACCATTCCTCTTTACAAAACATCTCTAGTTCATTCAGGTTTGATGGCTTCCGAGCATGGACAGTTCTCTTTAACTCACACCACAGATTTTAAATTATATTCAAGTCTGGGGAATGAGATGGACATTCCAGAACGTTGTACTTGTTCCTCTGCATGAATACCTTAGTGGATGTTGAGCAGTCTTTAGGGTCGTTGTCTTGTTGAAAGATCCAGCCCCGACGCAGCTTCAGCTTTGTCACTGATTCCTGGACATTGGTCTCCAGAATCTGCTGATACTGAGTGGAAGCCATGCGTCCTCAACTTTGACAAGATTTCCAGTCCCTGCACTGGCCACCCAGCCTCACAGCATGATGGAACCACCATTATATTTTAGTTTAGGTAGCAGGTGTTTTTCTTGGAATGCTGTGTTCTTTTTCCTCCATGCATAACGCCCCTTGTTATACCCAAATAACTCATTTTTAGTTTCATTAGTCCACAGCACCTTATTCCAAAATGAAGCTGGCTTGTCCAAATGTGCTTTAGCATACCTCAGGCGGCTCTGTTTGTGCTGTGGGTGGAGAAAAGGCTTCCTCTGCATCACTCTCGCATACAGCATCTCCTTGTGTAAAGTGTACCGAATGGTTGAACGATGCACCTTGACTCCATCTGCAGCAAGATGAATTTGACTGTTCTAACCATTCGTAGCTTTTGCTTATTACTATTATTCTTATTTAGTATTTATATAGCGCCAACATCCTCCGCAGCGCTGTACAGAATTTATCTGAGGTTTATCTGAGATTTTTCTTGGTCTACCACTTCGAGCCTTAACTTGAACTGAACCTGTGGCCTTCCATTTCCTCAGTATGTTCCTAACTGTGGAAACAGGCAGCTTAAATATCTAAGACAGCTTTATGTATCTTTCCCCTAAACCATGATGGTGAACAATCTTTGTCTTCAGGTCATTTGAGAGTTGTTTTGAAACCCCTGTTGCTACTCTTCAGGGAAAATTAAAAGAGGAGGGAAACTTACAAATGACCCCCTTAAATACTCTTTCTCATAATTGGATTCACCTGTGTATGTAGGTCAGGGGTCACTGAGCTTACCAAGCCATTTTGAGTTCCAATAATTAGTTCTAAAGGTTTTGGAATCAATAAAATGACAAATTTATGCACCTGCCTAATTGTATTTAAACAATTATTATGCACTTTCTGTAAATCCAATAAACTTAATTTCACTTCTCAAATATCACTGTGTGTGTCTTCTATATGATATATTTAACTGACATTTTTTATCATAACAACCAACAATTTATACAGAAAAATCATGCGGATTAACAAGGTTGCACAAACTTTCGCATTCCACTGTATGTACAGATTTTACGTTTTCAAAGGTAATATGTTTTTATGTGTAAAAGGGTGTTTCTACAGAGGGAGTGGTTAAGGTTAGGCACCACCAGGGGAAGTGGTTAGGGTTAGACACCACCCGGGCATCGGTTTGTTTTAGACAACACCTGGGGAGGGGGGGGGGGTTGGTTAGGGTTAGGCACCACCAGGAGGGTGGTTAGGGTTAGTCGCCACCAGGGGAGTGGTTAGTTTTAGGCACCACCAGAGGAGGGTTCTGTGTGAGGGTAGGGTTTGGTTAAGCTGTATTGTTGAATTACGGGACAATATTTAACATTAATATATTTTCGTTATTATTTCTGGTCTGTTTTTACAATGGTATTTATCATTAAGCAAGCTTGACAATAATGTTTATTGTTATCAGATTTCGCTAACAACCGGCGCCATTTCATTATCAAGTCAAGCCCTTTTTTCACTGTGCCCCTTTTTAATGCACACATTAACGTTCTAAATTATTCTCTTACTCACAGGTAGCAACATCTTTGGTGCTAGAAAAGTGCATCATTGAGGGATGTTTGTTTGTTGTGCATTCCAAATTAAGCAGAAATAACACCTGGGGCCAAATGGAATTCACTTTTTCTCCCTAGGCTTCTCATAGAATAGATGATCTTTTCATACCTAGTCAATAAAATGCCCTTTAAACTATCAGCAAGCAGGAAAATACTGAAAATAATTTTGACAGTATTTTTTTTTACACCCTTTTGGTACTTTTCCAAGTGCTGAAGTAATTTTAAAGAAAAGGCCAAACATTAAGGAGAAAAAGATAATTGTATATAGAACCTGTGAGCGTGAGTGTGTGTTCTGGTGCAGAAGGCTGTGTGTCCTCATAGCCTAGCCTAAACATCACTGGGAGGGTGGGGTTTAATACCAATATACAGCAATATATAGGTACGTAAAATGTTTCTGATGCTGAAACCAGGATAATTAATGTTAACCACTCTGCGTCCACCTAACGCCAATTGGCAGCCACAGGGCGGCTCCCCCAGGACCGCCTAACGCTGATTAGTGATTTAGTGTCAAGAGCAATGGGCAGAGATTATTAGGAAATGCGCATGCAAATATACCCGCATCCCCGCTGAGTTATGGAGCTCTGCTCTGTAAACAGCTTGCCAGCTGTGATGGGAGCTGGCATGCTGCAGGGGAGAAAAAATTTAACATTTCTTTTGAGCAGCCTTGCAATCTAGTGTAGCACTGTACTGGGGACAGCCCTGTCACTTGGCTGTCCCCTGGAATGGCTCACAAAGTGATCCCTCTGATGAATAGGCTGATGAATATGAGAGGTGATCACAGTCATTGGATCTCGGGAAATGGAGAGAGGGGGATACATATATATATATATATATATATATATATATATATATATATATATTTAAAAAAAATACAGATCACACCATTAATCAGATGCCACCAACAGAAAGCTCTGTTGGTGGCAAGAAAAGGAGGAAAGATTCATTTGTGTGCTAAGCTGTATGGCCTTGCAGCAAACTGTTAACCTCTTGAGGGCCGAATTGTTAAACCTCTCTAAAGACCAGGCCATTTTTTGCTAAATTAGCCACTGCAGCTTTAAAGAGAAACTCCAACCAAGAATTGAACTTTTTCCCAATCAGTAGCTGATACCCCATTTTACATGAGAAAGACAATGATTTTCACAAACAGACCATCAGGGGGCGCTGTGTGACTGATTTTGTGCTGAAACCCCTCCCACAAGAGGCTCTGAATACTGCGGTACTGCTGGCAAACTGCCACAATGTAACAATGTTCAGAGACAGGAAATAGCTGTTATTAGCTATCTGTAACAGACAGAGCAGCTAGAAACAGCTAAATAACCTGCCCACAGTAACAATGTCTCCATGTAATAAATGTCAGAATGTGAATCTGGGAGAGGAAAGATTTTACAATGAGCAAACACTGACTAAATCATTTATACATAATTATGGTAAAAAATGAAGCACTTTTTTTACTACATTATTTTCACTGGAGTTCCTCTTTAAGGCCTCGCTGCAGGGCCGCACAACTCAGCACACAAGTGATCCCCCCCCCCCTTTTTCTCCTCACCAACACAGCTCTCTGTTGGTGGGGTCTGATCACTCCTCCAGTGTCTATTTTTTTTCTTTATAATATTTCTTTCTTTATTTTACTATTACATTTTACTATTTTTTTTTCTTAAATCCCTCCCTCCCCCCAGCCAGCCAATGACATTGCAAGTCCAGTAAAGGTCTAATTTCACTGTGTTTAAGTCATGTTATGATAACCGTGTAGAGAACATTAGCACCTAGCTATTAGCCAACAAATCTGGGGACTTTATTCATGATGTTAAATAGTGATGATCGTAACCAGCTAATTGCAATTATGTGAAATTCTGCGTAAATGTTCACAGTTATGCCCATACATAATTATGATTTGTAAATGCAATTGATTTCATGCAATCATCCGTAATTTTGCGCAATTTTTGCATATTTTTTGTGTAATTTCCTGCCAACTTTAGTGGTGAATAGCAAAGCCCCCATACATGCTATTCTCACCAATATTTTTCAAAAAGACCTTGCAGTTTTGGAGAAAATTGATTTTAACTTCTCCGGATCGCGTTGGTTGAAACAACGTCCTGCAGGTGGCTGTGCCACTCTGACAGAACATAGACTTTAACTACCCCGCCATGCGCTCCCGCCAGTCTTGCCATTCTGCACTTGCCGCAGTTCACTCGCCTTGCCGTCTATATGACAGCAGAGCTCTGTGCACTGCTCAGGAGCTGATTTCATTGGTTCCTGACTGCGTGATCACTATGAGCCAATTCCATTGGCTTACATTGATGGACAGGGTCAAGAGCCAATGAAATCAGCTCCTGACCAGCGCACACAGCACTGACCTAATAGCAATGGCAGAAAGATGGGCCTGCGGTAATGGGAGAGCAGCGAGACTGGTGAGAGCAGTGGGTACGTGCAGCAATTCAACGGAAAGCACTGTTTTGTGGTACCAGCAGACTCTGGTCCTTAAGGGGCCAGAGACTGCTGGTATGCAAGGGGTTGAAAATGCAAAGGAAAATTGCTTTTTAAACTTTTAAAAACCATTTTTCCTTAGCATTTCTTAAAATCCATTTTCTCAAAAACTGCAATTTATTTTTGAAAAAATGTACCCGCTATTGCACCTACTATTGTACCCACTATTCTCCTTAAAGGGGACCTAAACTGAGAAGGATATGCATCTTTGCCTTTAAAATAATACCAGTTGCCTGACTCTCCTGCTGATCCTGTGTCTCTAATACATTCAGCCACAGCCCCTGAACAAGCATGCAGATCAGGTGCTCTGACTGAAGCCAGACTGGATTGGCTGCATGCTTGTTTCAGGTGTGTGATTCAGCCACTATTGCAGCCACAGAGATCAGAAGGACTGCCAGGCAACTGGTATTGTTTAAAAGGAAACATCCAAATCCCTCTCAGTTAAGGTTCCCTATAACATATGTAGCACTTTTGGTGACAATAGCATGTATGGGGGCTTTGCTAGTAACTGCTAAAGTCAGCACAAAATTACTGTACATGAAAAAAAAATTCAAAATTACGAATGATTACAAATACAAACACAAATAACATTTTTCCGCATACATTTTGCAATATGATTTTGCTTCATAATTGTGAATATTGATGCCAAATTACATTTATGCAAACTTTGTGCAAATTTGGACAGAGGCGCCAGGCAGGTTAAAATGATCTAAAAACAACTAAAAAGAAGGAGAACAGGTGGACTTACCTCCTGAAATGATGGACAATCGAGATTGTTCAAATCGCAAATAACAATTTAATTTGGCACTCCGCAGTCCGCAACACGTTTCGCAGGTATAACCCGCTTCATCAGGCAAGGAGTGCAAGCTCAAAAAGGTCCAATAGTGGCAATGCGCCTCTCTTTTTTTTGTTTCAAGTGTATGCAAAATTTGTGCTCATCACAAATGTCAAAGACTTGTTTACTGTAGCAGTAAATCAACACACTCTTTTAATTATAAACTGTTACCAGGTGGTGGTGCTCTTCAACCTCGGAGGAAAAAAAAATACGGGGCCTGCTAGTGCAGCAACATTTTTGTCTATTTGGACTGCTGCCAAATTAAGCAAGGCCATGTTTAAAGCGGACCTAAATATTACAACAAAACAAAGTGTTTCACATACCTGGGGCTTCTGCCAGTCCCTTGGAGCCTTCCTGTCCCCCACCAGTTCTCTACGATCCTCCGTTTTCCCGCCGCTGCTGCCACCAGCTAGTTTAGTAACCGATGACGTGGCAACTGCACCTGCGCAACTCGGGCCACTTGTATCTTTCTTCGCATTTCTGTTCGTGCTATTGCGGGCAGGAACGTGAAGAAAGACACGTGTGGCTCTGGGCATGCAGGCACAGTTGCTGTCGACTTACAAGTTGATGGTAACAAAACTAGCTGGCGGCGGAAGAACAGAGAACCTGCGTGGGACAGGAAGGCTCCAAGGGGCTGGCAGAAGCCCCAGGTAATTGAAACACTTTGTTATTTTGTAGTATTCAGTTTGGCTTTAAACAACACTTCTTCTAAATATTGTTTATAGGGTGTAGATTATGAATATGTTTAGGTGAGATGTTAGGAGTAATATCAGGCATAGAAGGGGTTAACCTTAGACATAAAATAATGATTAGAGCAATAAGGGGTTTTCAATCAGGAAGGTGTTAGGTTTATCAGTCAAATATAGAAGAGGATGTGTTAAAGCAGGAGGTCAGCCATACTATGCCAGGGAAAAAAAAAACATATATATAAGTAGATAGATACTTGGTCTACTTACATAACAGATGTATTGTACTGTCCACAATTTGATTTCAGTGAATTTCATATAGTAAATGAACAGAATGATGTTCCTGGTGGGGGCCATGTATTTTGCCCACAGCTGAGGCTAAATACTGATGTAATTTCTTCCCTTAATTTTTTTCTTTTCTCCTCCAATTGGTGAGTCACCTCAGCCTTGCTTGTAAACACAAGTGAGAAGAGGATCATGTTTCAGATAGGCAGCTAGGCAGGTAAATAAAGGGAAGAGGAGGAATATATTATAGATAAAAAGAACCCCCAGCATGCAACTGTTTGGCAATGGCACTTAAAGCGAAACCATGACCAAGAATTGAACTTCATCCCAATCAGTAGCAGATACCCCCTTTTACATCAGAAATCTATTCCTTTTCACAAACGGATCATCAGGGGGCTCTGTATCGCTGATATTGTGGTGAAACCCCTCCCACAAGAAACTCTGAGGACCATGGTCCTGGCAGTTTCCCGTCTGTGAACCTTGCTGCATTGTGGGAAATAGCTGTTTACAGCTGTTTCCAACTGGCAAAAAAAGCAAGCAGCAGCTACATCACCTGCCAGCAGTAAAACATGTCACCATGTGATAAATGTCAGAATGTAAATCAGGGATTTAAAAGATTTTACAATGGGAAAACACTGACTAAATCATTCATACCTAATTATTGTAAAAATGAAGCACTTTTTTATTACATTATTTTCACTGGAGTTCCTCTTTAAAGATCCAGTGTTCCTACGTTATATGATAACTCCAAACCATAACAGCAGAAAAAGTTTTGAATGCAGGATTAGCATATTTATCACTTAATACACTCACACCAGTTGCTGTTGACATTTGAATTTTATGGTGACAATCCCGCTTTAAGGAATAGGCACAGTGCAAGGACTTAGCTTATGAATATGCTAGGTAGGATGATCATGAATCATTCAGGATAGTGACAGGTTAATAATACTAAACTGGGTTGGTATTCACACTACTGGAACAGTTATCAGACTGCCTCAAGGGTCATATTATTAGCCTCATGAGAAAAAGTGGGAACAGCCTCCCCCAATGTCTTAGGTCTGTTCTATACTGGGGCATTTTGCTGTGATTTACGATCCCTTTGCGATCACATGAGAATTGCAAGAAGCAAGGTCTTTAAAAACGTTACAGAAATCACAGGGTATGGCTTATATAAATGCAGTCCATTTGTGATCTGCTTTTTTCCTGTTTGCAAATGTTCTGCATGCTGCATTTCTTCTGTGTTTCTCCTTATGTTCTTAGTTTCTAGTAAAAATCGCTTAATGCAATCGCAGGAAAATCACATTGCAAAATCGCAATGCGTATTCATTTGCATTTTCTTATTTTCAGTATAAAGCAGCCCTGCCCTATCTCTGGGTCTGACTTCTGCATCCTTAAATGAAATATGTGGGACAGCATGGTGGCTAAGTGGCTAGCCTAGTACTCAGTCTCTCAGTCACTTGTTTGATGCACTCTAAAAGCACTGGCAAATATGTCAGAAATACTAATGACCAGGCCAGGATTTACATCACCGGAACCTATAGGCACAGATGTTCTGGCACCCAAGACTGCTCTCTCCATGAATCCACAAACCCTTGCTGAACTGCTCACAAATGTGCTGGCTGCCCCAGCTGTCACCTCTCCCCTACTTTTCCATGTTTTCCACAAGTGACCCTTACTATTGGGTAGCCATAAGTACCTCCAATATTAAGTATCCATAGGTGTATACAAGTATTAGGTAACCAGAGATGCTGCCATATGAAGGGAGATCTGGTCAGTGGAATGCAGAGAGCGGGGTAAGTAACCTCTCATTTACGCTCTGCTCAGGGAAGGAGGGAGGCATTTAGGGAGTGGATTGAGCTGCCTTTTCACTATTAGGCACCTATAGGCACATGCCTACAGTGCCTTATGACAAATCCAGCCTTGCCACACCCGGATTTACATGTCTGTAGCCTATAGGCACAGGTGTTCTAGCACCCTAGACTTCGCCCTCCACAAATCCACAAACCCTGCTTAACTGCACACAAATGTGCTGCCTGGTCCACCTGTCACCTATCTTATGTTCTATGCCTGCCTTAGGTAGCCACAGGTGCCTCATAGTATTAGGTAGTCATATGTATCCCCAATATTAAGTTGCCATAGATGCCCTCAAGTATTAGGTAGCTGGGGAGATTTTGTCAGTGGAATACTGTGTGAGTAACCTCTCATTTACACTCTGCTAGGGACTCTGCATAGGTAAGGAGAGAGGGAGGCAATTGAGCTGTCTTTTCTTTTGTCTGCAGGGGTGTAACAATAGACACTGCAAGGGATGCAGCCGCAGGGGGCCCAGAAGCCTCGGGGGGGGGGGGATGTTTCTTTTCCCTGTCCTGAGATACTGAAAACTAAGTCCGCAGAAAGAAAAAAAACCTTTCTGCACAATTGTTCTAATAACTGCATCTGCTCAGCCACTGATAAGGATTTATACAAAGATTTGCAGGCAAATATTTGTAGACAGTCCCTATTCAGTGCACAGCAGGCTCTTGTGAACAACTCCCTGACCCCAACCAGTGCTGTGTACTGTAGTAATGCTGGAGAAGGCTGCAGAGCCAGTTCTGCTCCATCAGAGGAGGACAGAGTGAGTGTGATAAGCTGAGGCTGGGAGCACACTTGTATGTCAGTTTTCTGTATGCGTTTTCTGCACACCATGTGTGTCTGTATGTGTGAAAACATGCACGTTGTATCACAGAAGGGAGGCCCCTTTAAAATTTTTGCAGGGGGCACAGCGATTTCTAGTTATGCCCCTGGGTGTCTGTAGGCACATGCCTACAGTGCCTTATAGAACATTCTTGCCCTGCCAATGACAAGTCATTATAATCTTAGAGACAGAAGACTCTCACCAAGTTTTGCTGACAGCTGATAAGTCACTTCCTCAAGCAGAGATTTTCCATCAGTTAGCGGTAATCCTCTTTTCTTCATGGAGTGATATAGGATTGCCACATTACAGTAAGCGTGTGCTTCTCTGAGCTCTTTATCATCACATGATGAAATTCTGTGGTACCGAACACTTCCATGTCCAAATGTGTCAGACGAAAGCTGTTTCTTCAGCCAGTCACAGTAACTTCCTTCTGAAGTGGAGAAAATGGCCAAGCCAGATGATGATGGATCTGTTTTTTCCTAATAAAATATTAAACATTATTTAGATGCAAATTAGCCAAAATAGCAGCCATATTACAAAAGGTCTACTGTGCAAAGAATAGCACGCATGACAATTAATACTAATATTTTTGTTAACTAAAACTCCAGAGAGAATTTCTTCTTATAATTGGATGGTGAATGGAGAAAACTGTTTAAACTATTGTCATCACAGGACTATTGCTGCTCATATTGACAGTAGTGGTTCTCAAATACCCCTTTTTAAAATTCGAGTTTGGTCGAATTCGAATAGTAAATTATTCGAGGTCAGTCGAATATTCGAGTCGAATAATTTTTACTATTCGATTCGACCTCGGACTTCGAGCTCACTATTCGAGTCGGTATTCGAGCTCATTATTCGAGCTGACTATTCGAATTGGCCTTAAATAGCTTCCAACACTTGTTTTGAGGGTGAATGATGCAAGAAACATCTTTTTTTCCAAGTAACAACAGCAAGTGATTATGTGGGGATGTTCCTTTAAAAAAAAAAAGGTGGAAAGAGAAGTTGTGTCCAGAATTTTGTTCAGTACTGTATATACTTCTTCTTCTTCTTCTTTATCTTCTATATCTTCTTCTTCTTCTTCTATATCTTCTTCTATATCTTCTTCTTCTATATCTTCTTCTATATCTTCTTCTTCTTCTTCTATATTGTCTTCTTCTTCTTCTTCATCTTCTTCTTCTTCTTCATCTTCTTCATCTTCTTCATCATCATCTTATTCATCTTCTTCATCATCATCATCTTCTTCTTCTTCTTCATCTTCTTCTTCTTCATTTTCTTCATCTTCTTCTTCTTCATCTTCTTCTTCTTCTTCATCTTCTTCTTCATCTTCTTCATCTTCTTCATCTTCTTCTTCTTCATCTTCTTCATCTTCTTCTTCATCTTCTTCATCTTCTTCTTCTTCTTCATCTTCTTCTTCTTCTCCTTCTTCTTCTTCTTCTTCTTCTTCTTCATCTTCTTCTTCTTTTTCTTCTTCTTCATCTTCTTCTTCTACTCCTTCTTCTTCTTCTTCTTCATCTTCTTCATCTTCTTCTTCTTCATCTTCTTCATCTTCTTCTATATCGTCTTCTTCTTCACTTATTTCTCTTTTCAATTTTTTTTTTAAAGAAATGCAGCTATTTTTGAGCGTAACAAATAGCTGGTGGCGCACGCATGTTGGAAGCGCCATTGTATGTGCTCCCTGGCAGTGGAAACACACAGACAGCAGGAGGTAAATTCAGCAGCAGGAGGAGGAGGATGAGTGTGTGGCAGCAGGCAGTCAATGAGGCAGGCAGCGTGACATAATAGCCCTGGTACCTAGCGGTGATACCAGGGCTGTAAATAAACACAACAGGAGGTCCCAGACAGCGGTCGTGCAGCCCACATCGTGTCCAATACACAACTGGGACAACACAGTTTTCAACCCGGGCACCTCAGAAAAATTAAACCTTTTTTTTTTTTTTTTAATGGTTTTTTGGTTTTGTTTGTACAACCAATTACACAGATATATAGCTATTGTTTGACGTAATAGCTGGTGGCAGAGTGGCAGCAGAATGTAATTCTGTGTACCCTGGCAGTGGGAAACACAGACCGACAGCAGCAGCAGCAGGAGGAATGGAGGAGTAATGTGAGCAGCTATTGTTTGACGTAATAGCTGGTGGCAGAGTGGCAGCAGAAGGTAATTCTGTGTACCCTGGCAGTGGGAAACACAGACAGACAGCAGCAGCAGGAGGAATGGAGGAGTAGTGTGAGTGTGGCAGGCAGGCAGGCAGCGTGACATAATAGCCCTGGTACCTAGCGGTGATACCAGGGCTGTAAATAAACACAACAGGAGGTCCCAGACAGCGGTCGTGCAGCCCACATCGTGTCCAATACACAACTGGGACAACACAGTTTTCAACCCGGGCACCTCAGAAAAATTTAACCTTTTTTTTTTTTTTATGGTTTTTTGGTTTTGTTTGTAAAACCAATTACACAGATATATAGCTATTGTTTGACGTAATAGCTGGTGGCAGAGTGGCAGCAGAATGTAATTCTGTGTACCCTGGCAGTGGGAAACACAGACCGACAGCAGCAGCAGCAGGAGGAATGGAGGAGTAATGTGAGCAGCTATTGTTTGTAATAGCTGGTGGCAGAGTGGCAGCAGAAGGTAATTCTGTGTACCCTGGCAGTGGGAAACACAGACCGACAGCAGCAGCAGCAGGAGGAATGGAGGAGTAATGTGAGCAGCTATTGTTTGACGTAATAGCTGGTGGCAGAGTGGCAGCAGAAGGTAATTCTGTGTACCCTGGCAGTGGGAAACACAGACAGACAGCAGCAGCAGGAGGAATGGAGGAGTAGTGTGAGTGTGGCAGCAGGCAGGCAGCGTGACATAATAGCCCTGGTACCTAGCGGTGATACCAGGGCTGTAAATAAACACAACAGGAGGTCCCAGACAGCGGTCGTGCAGCCCACATCGTGTCCAATACACAACTGGGACAACACAGTTTTCAACCCGGGCACCTCAGAAAAATTAAACCTTTTTTTTTTTTTTTTTATGGTTTTTTGGTTTTGTTTGTAAAACCAATTACACAGATATATAGCTATTGTTTGACGTAATAGCTGGTGGCAGAGTGGCAGCAGAATGTAATTCTGTGTACCCTGGCAGTGGGAAACACAGACCGACAGCAGAAGGGCAGTACACAGCAGCCCACTGTAGGTGTAAAATGTGTGGCTGCAGGCGACGTAATAGTCAAACTGAACCAGGCTGGCGTAGTGAGCAGGAGCCAGGAGGTGGTAAAGGGTGGTAAGGCACATTAACGATGGTTCTTAGCCAGTTCATGTCCCCCTCTCGCCGACAACAGGGGCCAGGAACTCGCCTTCCACCCACGCCTGGTTCATCTTGAGAAACGTCAGTCTGTCCACAGACTTGTGAGACAGACGTGAGCGTTTCTCGGTGACCACGCCACCAGCTGCATTGAAGCAGCGCTCGGACAGCACGCTGGAAGAGGGGCAGGACAGCACTTCCAGGGCGTACTGTGCCAGCTCGCTCCAGATCTCCAGGCGCTTGACCCAATACTCCATGGGATCAACAGGGGCATCGCTGTCAAGCCCGCTGTAGGACCCCATGTAGTCAGCCACCATGCGGGTCAGGCGCTGGCTGTGACCGGAGGAGGATGCTGCTGCATGCACCTCCTCTCTAGTCACTGCTGCCGGAGCCTCTACAGTCCTGTAGAGCTCGTGGCTGAGAGACAGCAGGTCTGTGGGGCGCTTGCTGCTGGATGCAGGCACCTGCTGCTGCCTCTGTGCTGGCTGCTGGACAGTGGGGGTGGAAGGCTGGGGGAAGGCTTCCTCCAAGCGCTCAACAAGGGCCTGCTGCAAGCTCCTTATTTGTTGCGCTGGGTCTCCTCCTGCAGGCGGCAGGAACTGGCTCAACTTCCCCTTGAGGCGTGGGTCCAACATCATGCTGATCCAGATGTCCTCCCTCTGCTTCATCTGGATCACCCTGGGGTCCTTGCGCAGGCACGCCAGCATGTGCGCTGCCATTGGGAAGAGGCGGGCCACGTGTGCTGGCACATCGATGGCAGTGCTGTCCTCATCCTCCTCCTCTGCCTCGTCAGCCTCATCCTCTCTCCACCCCCGCACCAACTCAGCTGCACTGTGCTGCTCCCCCTCATCAGCAGCAAGGTCAGGGACCTCCACCAAGTCCTCCTCCTCCTCCCCCTCAGAGGTGGACTGTGCAGCTGCTTGCCGCTCCTGCTGGTCCAAGGCTGCCGCTCCCTGTTCCAGCAAAGCATCGAGGGCCCTGTTCAGCAGACAAACCAGGGGCACCCACTCGCAGACCATAGCATGGTCCCTGCTCACCATGTTAGTGGCCTGCAGAAAGGGAGCCAGCACTAAGCACACCTGCTGCATGTGCCTCCAGTCATCATCGGGGACGATGGACGGGATGTTGCTGGTCTTGTCCCTTCTCTGAGCGGCGGAAACAGTGGCCAGGGCAAGGTACTGGTTGACAGCGTGCTTCTGTTCAACCAGACGCTCCAACATCGCCAGGGTGGAGTTCCAGCGAGTCGGAACGTCAAGGATCAGCCGATGGCGTGGCAGCTCCAGCTCCTTTTGCACGTCTTCCAGGCTCGCACAGGCTGCAGCCGAGCGCCGGAAGTGACGCACAACGTTCCTTGCCGTTTCCAGCAGTTCACCCATCCCCTGGTAGGTGCGCAAGAACTTTTGCACCACCAGGTTCAGCACGTGGGCAAGACAGGGGATGTGGGTCAGGTTTCCCCTGTCTATTGCGGCAACCAGATTGGCCCCATTGTCGGCCACCACCTCTCCGACTCTGAGGCCTCTGGGGGTCAGCCAAATCCTCTCCTGCTCCTGGAGTTTGGCCAACACATGGGTTGCCGTCAGCTTGGTCTTCCCAAGGCTGACCAACTGCAGCAGCGCTTGGCAGTGGCGGGCCTTCACGCTGCTGCTGAGGCGGGGGGTTTGGCCAGGTGTGCCGGAGGATGGCAGAGGATCGGAGGAACCTGCTGCAGTTCCCCTGACCCTGCGGGGGGGCACCACCCACTGTGTTGCTGCTGCTGTGCCCGCTGCTGCTCTCCCATCCTCACCCCCTTCCACCAAGCTGACCCAGTGGACAGTGAAAGACAGGTAGCGGCCTGTCCCGAAGCGGCTGCTCCAGGAGTCCATGGTGACCTGGACCCTTTCACTAGTGTTGGGCGAACATCTAGATGTTCGGGTTCGGGCCGAACAGGCCGAACATGGCCGCGATGTTCGGGTGTTCGACCCGAACTCCGAACATAATGGAAGTCAATGGGGACCCGAACTTTTGTGCTTTGTAAAGCCTCCTTACATGCTACATACCCCAAATTTACAGGGTATGTGCACCTTGGGAGTGGGTACAAGAGGAAAAAAAAATTTAGCAAAAAGAGCTTATAGTTTTTGAGAAAATTGATTGTAAAGTTTCAAAGGAAAAATTGTCTTTTAAATGCTGAAAATGTCATGTTTCTTTGCACAGGTAACATGGTTTTTACCGCCAGGCAGTCATAAATGTAATAAAGAGAAGAGGTTCCATAAACAGGGACCGGTAACGCTAACCCAGCAGCAGCAGCAGCACACGTGATGGAACAGGAGGAGGCGCAGGAGGAGAAGGCCACGCTTTTTGAGACACAACAACCCAGGCCTTGCATGAGGACAAGAAGCGTGCGGATAGCATGCTTTTTACCGCCATGCAGTCATAAATGTAATAAAGATAAGAGGTTCAATAAACAGGGACCGGTAACGCTAACCCAGCAGCAGCAGCAGCACACGTGATGGAACAGGAGGAGGCGCAGGAGGAGAAGGCCACGCTTTTTGAGACACAACAACCCAGGCCTTGCATGAGGACAAGAAGCGTGCGGATATAGCAGCAATGCTTTTTGCCGCCATGCAGTCATAAATGTAATAAAGAGAAGAGGTTCCATAAACAGGGACCGGTAACGCTAACCCAGCAGCAGCAGCAGCACAGAGCACACGTGACGGAACAGGAGGAGGCGCAGGAGGAGAAGGCCACGCTTTGAGACACAACAACCCAGGCCTTGCATGAGGACAAGAAGCGTGCGGATAGCATGCTTTTTACCGCCATGCAGTCATAAATGTAATACAGATGAGAGGTTCAATAAACAGGGACCGGTAACGCTAACCCAGCAGCAGCAGCAGCACAGAGCACACGTGATGGAACAGGAGGAGGCGCAGGAGGAGAAGGCTACGCTTTGAGACACAACAACCCAGGCCTTGCATGAGGACAAGAAGCGTGCGGATATAGCAATGCTTTTTGCCGCCATGCAGTCATAAATGTAATACAGATGAGAGGTTCAATAAACAGGGACCGGAAACGCTAAACCATCCCAGATGTTCATTGGTCATGTTACTTGGTTGGGGTCCTGGAGGTTGCGTAGTCGTTTCCAATCCAGGATTGATTCATTTTAATTTGAGTCAGACGGTCTGCATTTTCTGTGGAGAGGCGGATACGTGAACCTTGCAGGCAACGGCATTCTTCAAGCTTCGGGTTATTTTGCTGACCACGTGCTCATGCAACTCAGGCACTGCAGAGCGTGCAAAGTGGTAGCGGCTGGGAACCACGTAACGTGGGATGGCCACTGACATCATGCCCTTGAAGCTGTTTGTCTCCACCACTCGATATGGCAGCATTTCGCAGGCCAGAAGCTTGGCTATGCTGGCTCTTACTGCCACGGCCCGGGGGTCATTTGCTGGCAATTTCCTCTTGCACTCAAACATCTCCGAGACAGACAACTGAACCGTAGGGCTGCACAACGAAGGGCTGTTGGTTGTTGTGTTTGATGAACACTGGGAGACCTCAAGAGCACTACTCCGGAAAGTGACAGTGTCAGCGTCATCTGATTTTTTTGAATGTTTTGAACCACGCAATGGCTGGGCTACTGCTGCTGCTGAGGCGGGTCTGGTGGTGAGTCTGGTGAACCCAAGGGAGGCAGTGTTGCTGGTGGTACCCTGTCCTGCCGCGTTTGCCCACAGAGTGGGATGTTTGGATAGCATGTGGCGGCTCATGCTGGTGGTGGAGAGGTTGTTAATACTTTTCCCCCTGCTCAGGCGGGTCTTGCACACCTTGCAAATCGCCATGGTAACATCCTCAGTGCAGTCTTCAAAGAAAGCCCAGACTTTGGAGCACCTGCCTTGCTGGCGATTTCTGTTTGCGCCTCTTTTGCCTCTCACTTGAACTTCCACGCTTGTGGTGCCTGAAATTGCGCGCCGCCTACCTTGTGGCACAAGGCGAACTCGTGCAGCAGTGGGTTCTTCAACAGACTCATCTGTGCTGCTGCTACGACGGCGATGTTCTCGTTCACAAACCAAATCTGGGTCTATGTCCACATTGTCCATACCCTCCTCTTCCATCTCCTCAAACTCGTCATATGTCATTGTGGGGGGCCGCCGCCGTGGAGTACAGCTCCCCAGCACAACAGTCAGGGGAAACACCTCTTCCCTTGCCCCTCCCTCTTTCACCGGATTTCTTCCTCATTTCACTTATCCTTACAGTACACGCTGAATGGCAGCAGTACAGTGGCAGTACAGAAATGCTATACAGTGGTGGGTGAGCGGTGTACCACTATTGCCAGCAGCGACACAGAGCACAATGCTATACAGTGGCGGGTGAGCGGTGTACTACTGTTCCCAGCAGACAAAGAGTGGCAGTAAACACAATGCTATATAGTGTGGCTGAGCCGTGTACACAGAGTGGCAGTAAACACAATGCTATATAGTCTGCTATATAGTCACCCCGAACGGGGTGATGTTCTGCAGCACCCGAACAGTGGCGAACACTGTTCGCCCAACACTACTGGGAACGCAGATTTTAGTACCTAAACACACGATACAACATGTTTTCTGGGGTCGGACTCTGAGGCACATACAGATGGTCCCGATCATCATCCTCATCATACAACTCTTCTCCTGAGTCTGACCCACCCACCACCTCTGCCACCCCAACATCCCCAGACACAGTCACAGACCCCTCATCGTCCTCAACATTAACTTGGGATGCTGGCCTGAGCCCGACCTCCTCCTCCACATCAGGCCCCATCATCTCCTCAATGGCAGCCCTCATTAATCGCTCTGGCGCCGGACCGATGGACACAACGTTCTCCTCCGGGGAGGGCTGCTGCTGACCACTGGCTGCTGGGGTGGATGTTATAGCTTGCGTGGGGCGTTGGCTGTTGCTGTTGTTGGGAGTGCTGCTCACAGCGGAGGTCTCTGAGGAACTCATGGTGAGCTCATATAGTGGTTGACGGTGATTGGAGTATTACTGATCCCAGCAATATACACACTGACTGGCAGAGTACGCAATGCTATATAGTCTGGCTGAGCCGTGTACACAGAGTGGCAGTGAACAATGCTATATAGTCTGGCTGAGCGGTGTACACAGAGTGGCAGTACACACAATGCTATATAGTCTGGCTGAGCCATGTACACAGAGTGGCAGTAAACAATGCTATATAGTCTGGCTGAGCGGTGTACACAGAGTGTCAGTAAACAATGGTATATAGTCTGGCTGAGCGGTGTACACAGAGTGGCAGTAAACACAATGCTATATATAGCGTGGCTGAGCGAGGTGCACAGTGGCAGTACACACAATGCTATATAGTCAGGCTAAGCCGTGTACACAGAGTGTCAGAAAACACAATGCTATATATAGCGTGGCTGAGCGAGGTGCACAGTGGCAGTACACACAATGCTATATAGTCAGGCTGAGCCGTGTACACAGAGTGTCAGTAAACAATGGTATATAGTCTGGCTGAGCGGTGTACACAGAGTGTCAGTAAACAATGGTATATAGTCTGGCTGAGCGGTGTACACAGAGTGTCAGTAAACAATGGTATATAGTCTGGCTGAGCGGTGTACACAGAGTGGCAGTAAACACAATGCTATATATAGCGTGGCTGAGCGAGGTGCACAGTGGCAGTACACACAATGCTATATAGTCAGGCTAAGCCGTGTACACAGAGTGTCAGAAAACACAATGCTATATATAGCGTGGCTGAGCGAGGTGCACAGTGGCAGTACACACAATGCTATATAGTCAGGCTGAGCCGTGTACACAGAGTGTCAGTAAACAATGGTATATAGTCTGGCTGAGCGGTGTACACAGAGTGGCAGTAAACACAATGCTATATATAGCGTGGCTGAGCGAGGTGCACAGTGGCAGTACACACAATGCTATATAGTCAGGCTAAGCCGTGTACACAGAGTGTCAGAAAACACAATGCTATATATAGCGTGGCTGAGCGAGGTGCACAGTGGCAGTACACACAATGCTATATAGTCAGGCTGAGCCGTGTACACAGAGTGTCAGTAAACAATGGTATATAGTCTGGCTGAGCGGTGTACACAGAGTGTCAGTAAACAATGGTATATAGTCTGGCTGAGCGGTGTACACAGAGTGTCAGTAAACAATGGTATATAGTCTGGCTGAGCGGTGTACACAGAGTGGCAGTAAACACAATGCTATATATAGCGTGGCTGAGCGAGGTGCACAGTGGCAGTACACACAATGCTATATAGTCAGGCTAAGCCGTGTACACAGAGTGTCAGAAAACACAATGCTATATATAGCGTGGCTGAGCGAGGTGCACAGTGGCAGTACACACAATGCTATATAGCCAGGCTAAGCCGTGTACACAGAGTGTCAGAAAACACAATGCTATATATATCGTGGCTGAGCGAGGTACACAGTGGCAGTAAACAATGCTATATATATAGTGTGGCTGAGCGAGCGGTGTACTACTGTTCCCAGCAGCGACACACAATGACTGGGGGGGACCCTGGCTAGCGTGGCTGGAGAGCGAACTACCCTGCCTGCCTACCCAAAGCTAAACCCACAGAGAAATGGCGGAGATATGACGTGGTTCGGGTATTTATTTACCCGAACCACGTGACCGTTCGGCCAATCAGAGCGCGTTCGGGCCCGAACCACATGACCCGTTCGGCCAATCACAGCGCTAGCCGAACGTTCGGGGAACGTTCGGCCATGCGCTCTTAGTTCGGCCATGTGGCCGAACGGTTTGGCCGAGCACCGTCAGGTGTTCGGCCGAACTCGAACATCACCCGAACAGGGTGATGTTCTGCAGAACCCGAACAGTGGCGAACACTGTTCGCCCAACACTACCTTTCACCAACCGCGTGCTCCAGCCCTCGCTCCACATTGGCCATCACAAAGCGGTGCAGTGCAGGAATGGCCTTGCGGGCGAAGAAGTGTCTGCTGGGGAGCTGCCAGACAGTCTGGGGCTGCACAAGCAAGCAGCGCACGCATGTCGCTCCCCTCCTGCACAAGCGTGTACGGCAGGAGTTGGGAGCACATGGCCCGTGCCAGCAAGCCGTTCAGCTGCCGCACGCGACGGCTGCTGGGAGGCAGAGCCCTAACCACCCCCTGGAAGGACTCGCTCAAAAGGCTCTGGCGTGGCCTTTTGCTGGCACGGGAATCAGCAGACACAGCAGAGGAGGCCACTGAGGACTGGCTGCCAGAACAGGCCTCAGTGTTGGCGGCAGGAGTTGCAGAGGGGGGAGGAGCAGTGCGTTTCCGCACTCCTGCTGGTGCTGCTGGAGGAGCAGGAGGGCGGGTGGCTGCTGTTGCTGCTGCTGCTGCTGCTGATGAAGCTGTGCAGTGATGGGTGTGGTGCCACTGCCAGCACCAGATGCCTTCAGCCTCTGGAACTCCTCATGCTGGTGGAAATGTTGCGCAGCAAGGTGGTTGATGAGCGAGCTGGTCCTGAACTTTAAGGGGTCTGCACCTCTGCTCAACTTCCGCTGACAGTGGTTTCAAGTGGCGTACTTGCTGTACACTGTGGGCATGGTGAAAAAGCGCCAGATTGGTGACAAAAACAACCCCCTACGGCATGGAACCGCTGCTGCCTGTCTCCCTGTGGTGGTTGGGGGGGGGGGCTTGGGTGCGGCTGGTGGTGGTACTGGCAGATGCTGCTGCTGCTGCTGCTGAGCCTGAGACACCAGCAGGCTGTGGGACCTGCCTACTGCTGCCAATGCTTGCAATGATGCGCCTCCTTGCAAGGCCCACAAGCGCATCCTCCTCCTCCTCCTCAGAGCTGCTGATGACGACATCCCCTGGAGGTGGTGGCACCCAGTCTCTGTCTGTCACCGTGTCATCATCATCCTCCCCCTCCTGAAACATGTCCTGCTGGGATGATGACCCCCAAACTCCTCTCCTGATGCATGGATGGGCTGCTTGACTGTCGCCACAGTCTTGCTGTCCAATCCCTCCTCCCCCAAAGTGCCCATCAGCATCTCCTCCTCAAAATCGGCAACAACAGCAGACAATACCCTGATGGTGCCTGGGGTAAAAAGACTGCTGAGTGACAGGTCGGCGACTGACGGTGAACTGGCCTCCTCCCCAGGCCCTGCTGGGCGGCTGCTGCGAACAGGGGTGGTGGTGGTGGTGGTGAGGGTGGAGGCCTCGGATGCAGAGCTGATGGCGGGCTGCTCATCCTCCGTCATCAGTTGCACCACAGTGTCTGCATCCTTTTCCTCAATGGGACGTTTCCGACCCGGCTGGAGGAAAATCGGAGCAGGTGCTACACGCTGCTGCTGCTGTGTCTCTGCAGCGTGAGTTGCAGATGCTCCTGCTGGGCGGCGCCCAAGGCGTCCACGGCCAGTGGCTATGGGAGGAATGTTAGCCACTGACGCTGCTGCTGCTGCTGCGGAACTGTGCATGGTGGCGCGGCCGCACCCGCGGCTTGCCACAATGCTGCTCCCTCTCCTCCTGATTCCCTTGCTGCCCTTCCCCTTGCCCAAACCGCGCTGGCTGCCACTTCCAGACATCTTCGATGTTTTGGGCGTAAACACAAAAGTTTTTGAAAAGGGCGGGTGAGGTGACTGAGTGAGTGTCCCGACTCCCTAGTACAGTAAGTAAGTAGTAACAGTCAGGAAGTACAACTAGCAGTTACAATAATCACAAGGAAATAGAGTGTGTGTACACTACAGACAGTGAGTGCACGCACGCGCAAACACGCGCAGGAGCTGGCCTATGAACAGAGACTGAGTGAGTGTCCCTAGTACAGTAAGTAAGTAGTAACAGTCAGGAAGTACAACTAGAAGTTACAATAATCAGTAGTAATCACAAGGAAATAGAGTGTGTGTACACTACAGACAGTGAGTGCACGCACGCGCAAACACGCGCAGGAGCTGGCCTATGAACAGAGAGTGAGTGAGTGTCCCTAGTACAGTAAGTAAGTAGTAACAGTCAGGAAGTACAACTAGAAGTTACAATAATCAGTAGTAATCAAGGAAATAGAGTGTGTGTACCCTACAGACAGTGAGTGCACGCACGCGCACACACGTGCAGGAGCTAGCCTATGAACAGTGACTGAGTGAGTGTCCCTACTACAGTAAGTAAGTAGTAACTGTCAGGAAGTAGAATTTACAATAATCAATCAGTAATCAGAAGGAAATAGAGTGTGTGTACAGTACACAGACAGTGAGTGCACACACACACGCAGGAGCTAGTAGCCTATGAACAGTGACAGTGAGTGTCCTAGTACAGTTACAGTATATACCTATTCAGAAGGAAATAGAGTGTGTGTACAGTACACAGACAGTGAGTGAGTGCACGCACACGCAGGAGCTAGTAGCCTATGAACAGTGACAGTCAGTGAGTGTCCTAGTACAGTTACAGTATATAACTATTCAGAAGTAAATAGAGTGTGTGTACAGTACACAGACAGTGAGTGAGTGCATGCACACGCAGGAGCTAGTAGCCTATGAACAGTGACAGT
This sequence comes from Hyperolius riggenbachi, assembly GCF_040937935.1. Classification (NCBI taxonomy): domain Eukaryota; kingdom Metazoa; phylum Chordata; class Amphibia; order Anura; family Hyperoliidae; genus Hyperolius; species Hyperolius riggenbachi. The sequence continues at coordinate 53,269,602 of NC_090652.1, read as the reverse complement.
CAGTGAGTGTCCTAGTACAGTTACAGTATATAACTATTCAGAAGGAAATAGAGTGTGTATACAGTACACAGACAGTGAGTGAGTGCACGCACACGCAGGAGCTAGCCTATGAACAGTGACAGTCAGTGAGTGTCCTAGTACAGTTACAGTATATAACTATTCAGAAGGAAATAGAGTGTGTGTACAGTACACAGACAGTGAGTGAGTGCACGCACACACACGCAGGCGCTAGTAGCCTATGAACAGTGACAGTCAGTGAGTGTCCTAGTACAGTTACAGTATATAACTATTCAGAAGGAAATAGAGTGTGTGTACAGTACACAGACAGTGAGTGCACGCACACGCAGGAGCTAGTAGCCTATGAACAGTGACAGTCAGTGAGTGTCCTAGTACAGTTACAGTATATAACTATTCAGAAGGAAATAGAGTGTGTGTACAGTACACAGACAGTGAGTGCACGCACACGCAGGAGCTAGCCTATGAACAGTGACAGTCAGTGAGTGTCCTAGTACAGTTACAGTATATAACTATTCAGAAGGAAATAGAGTGTGTGTACAGTACACAGACAGTGAGTGCACACACACACGCAGGAGCTAGTAGCCTATGAACAGTGACAGTGAGTGTCCTAGTACAGTTACAGTATATAACTATTCAGAAGGGAATAGAGTGTGTGTACACAGACAGTGAGTGCAAGCACACGCAGGAGCTAGCCTATGAACAGTGACAGTCAGTGAGTGTCCTAGTACAGTTACAGTATATAACTATTCAGAAGGAAATAGAGTGTGTGTACAGTACACAGACAGTGAGTGAGTGCACGCACACACACGCAGGAGCTAGTAGCCTATGAACAGTGACAGTGAGTGTCCTAGTACAGTTACAGTATATAACTATTCAGAAGGAAATAGAGTGTGTGTACAGTACACAGACAGTGAGTGTGCAAGCACACGCAGGAGCTAGCCTATGAACAGTGACAGTCAGTGAGTGTCCTAGTACAGTTACAGTATATAACTATTCAGAAGGAAATAGAGTGTGTGTACACAGACAGTGAGTGCAAGCACACGCAGGAGCTAGTAGCCTATGAACAGTGACAGTGAGTGTCCTAGTACAGTTACAGTATATAACTATTCAGAAGGAAATAGAGTGTGTGTACACAGACAGTGAGTGCAAGCACACGCAGGAGCTAGCCTATGAACAGTGACAGTCAGTGAGTGTCCTAGTACAGTTACAGTATATAACTATTCAGAAGGAAATAGAGTGTGTGTACACAGACAGTGAGTGCAAGCACACGCAGGAGCTAGTAGCCTATGAACAGTGACAGTGAGTGTCCTAGTACAGTTACAGTATATAACTACAATACAAAATACAATCACTAAGTAGTAAAGGACAGCAGAAATACTGTCTAATACTATCTAATACTGTCTAATACTGTCTAATACTAATGAGAAATAAACTAACAGAGGACAGGAGGACAGCTGCCCACACAGGCAGGCCCTGAGGCCTAAAGCTGTAAGCTTGCCTGCAGCAGCTGGCCTGTCTCTATGTAACACAAAAGCTACTAACTAAAATACAATGTCTATCTAACTAACAACAATATAGGTGTGTATAGGAGGTGTATGTGAGCAAAAACGCTAGGTAAATGACCACAATAGAGCTCTTGCTAAGCCAAAGCACAAAGGAGCAACTCTCTCTCTATGCAAGTCTCAGGCAAGGACGGAGAAACGGAACATGGCGGCCGCTATTTATAGGGTAGGGACTGGCCAGGGTCCCCCTCTGTGATTGGCTGCCATCAGAGGGCCTGGGAGCCCTCTGATTGGCTCTAAGGACATCAATCTGGGCTATGACGCTATTCGAGCTCGGTATTCGAGCTCGAATAGCGCCGTTTGCTCGAATAGCTCGAACAGTGAATGGGCTATTCGCGTTTACTCGAATAGCCCATTCGAATAGCTGCAGCTATTCGGAGCTCGAATACCGAGCTCGAATAGCTGAAAAAGAGCTCGAATATTCGAGCTACTCGAATATTCGAGCTCTGCTGAGCACCACTGATTGACAGTATATGTGTGATATGCCAAGTCATCAGAGACTGCACTGTCTCATGGTTACAACCATGCATCCTGCAGCGGTGTGTCATAAAAATTCACTGCTGCACACATACTGGTCTGCAGCACAGCACTGTCTTGCTCATGGTTATTGAAAGGGGGGGGGGGGGGGGGGGGCAGCACTGCAATGGAGACCAACACAGCTAACATCCTCTATAGTAAATCCCCTTTGTCTCTGCGTCCCATCCCTGCACTTCCTGTGTGTGTGTGTGTGTCCCATGTTTTGCGCTACTGCGCATGTGCAGGGAGGGACACAGAGACTGAGGGGAGCTGAGGGAGGACAGGGCCAGAAGGGATGGACGTGTGCGCACGGGCGTGCACAGTGACTGTGCGGTGGTGGCGGCGGTCACGGGGGAGGATGAGAAGGAAGGAAAGCGAGGGGAAGAGAGGGAAGGAAAGGGAGGGGAGAAGAGGGGAGGCAGGGCCGGGCCGAGGCATAGGCTGGAGAGGCTCCAGCCTCAGGGCGCAGTGTAGGAGAGGGCGCACAATTCATTCAGCTGTCATTCCTAATTATGTTTGAAGCAGAAAGAAATAAGAAAAGGGGATACATAGCAGTGACTGCAAGCCAGATAACTAGATATTAAGGTGTTGGGGTGGTTGTGGGCCCTGTGCCGCCTCTTAGTCTAATAGCAATCAGTGTGTGACGGCTGGGGTGGGAGGGATGGAGGGGCGCACTTTGGTGTCTCAGCCTTGGGTGCTGGAGGACCTTGTCCCGCCTCTGAGGGGAGGTGAGGGAGGCGGGGTTTCAACACAGACCTAGAGCCCGTTTTTAAACGGGCTTAGGTCTTCTAGTCTGCTATAAAATGTAAGGACACTTACATTGCAGAGCAATGCAATGTGAAAAAAAAATGTGCACACACATAAAATAAGTTGTGGCTTAGGTTGCACTTTAAAGGGGAACTGAAGAGAGAGGTATATGGAGGCTGTCATGTTTATTTCCTTTTAGACAATACCAGTTGCCTGGCAGCCCTGCTGATCCTCTGCCTCTAATACTATTAGCCATAGCCCCTGAACAAGCATGCAGCAGATCAGGTGTTTCAGTGGTTCAGACTTATAAGTCTGATCTGACAAGACTAGCTGCATGCTTGTTTCTGGTTTTAATCAGATACTACTGCAGAGAAATAGACCAGCAGGGCTGCCAGGCAACTGGTATTGATTAAAAGGAAATAAACAGGACAGCCTCCATATACCTCTCTCTTCAGTTCCCCTTTAAAGCACACATTAAGTAGGGAGGTTAAATACATAACTCAGTAGCTGGAAGACTGTGGATGTCAATATGAGGCCTAGATCACTTTAGAGGCCAATGTTCCAACACAGGGTAGCTCATCACCTTCTAGCCAAAGTCCTGACCAAGGTTGTGGGTTTTTCATTACACTTGTTTGACTCATAGCTGTTGCCTTGAATTTTGTCACAGTCAGTCCACTTTTTCTTCTGACAGCGTTTTTTTGTAAAAAAAAAAAAAAAAAAAACAAGTATACTTTTCTGCTTTCTTGTGCTCAGTGTTAAAGCACTTGTCTCTTGTGTGAATTGTTTTTTTTTAATTTATTTGTTTTCTCACTGTTCCTTGCGATTGATGTGTGCTAAGTGTTTAAGAAAAAAATGTGCTTTTCTGTGCTACGTGTGTCAGTTTAAGCACTAGTCTTTTGCCGTAAGTTACTTGCTTTTTTAAGTATTAACCTATTAGGTTGAGTTTTAGTCTATTGGTTAGTTGAGATCATAGTTTAGCTGTAGAGTTGGTTCACTCCGCACTTCTTCTTACTGCTTCTGTCTGACATCAACTCAGTTTGCACCACTGAAAGCACTACACATTTCACTTACACCCAATAATTGTTTATTGAATAAAAGTCTGTTGTATAATTTACAATGTCTGGCAGGGGCAGGAGGGGGAGAGGTGACACCTCTGAGACTGGTCCAACACCAGCCAGGGAGTGCTCAGCTAGGGTGGAGGAACCTGAGAGGAGAGACAAACAGGCACAAGGCATTTCATCCTTTTTTACCTCCAGGGTTGTTGCCCCATTGAGGGGAGCCATGTCTAGGCTGTTGTGAAGCTGATGTCACAGCAGCAGGGCAGTTCAACACAGTCCTTGCCATGAGCCCTCCTACCAGCAACAGCAGACGACCCCCCAAATGACATCTACCCCAACTGTCCCCAAATCCCTGGAAGAAACCTCATTGCTTTTCAGCCCAGCATCAGGGAGTGTAATACAGGTAGCTTTGGAAGCTGCACAGGTGTTCCTGGGGCCTGATGGTCAGGTTCTGCAGGCTGTGAATCTACAGGAAGAGGAGGTGCTGCTCACTGCACATTCTTCTCTGTCTGGCATGTCACCTGTAGTAATAGGTGGTGGTGATTATAGCTTCATCAGCAGCATCCTGCCCATTGCAAGTTGGAACCATGACCCATGTCAGCATAGGGAGGGGTAGGCGGCAGGAGTACCTCGTGATCACGAGTCATTTTTGCCCTTCACAAGCTCACAATCAGCATTCATGATCATCTCTCGATCAAGAATGCACTCGTGATACACTCATTACTCGATCTCGTGATTACGTGTTATTTGTGATAACGTTCATGATGCCTGATTAAAACCCGCTGACTTTAATGGTTAATAGCGAAGCCCCCTTAAATGCTAGAGACACCAAATTTGCAGGTTATGTTAAGAAGAACAGTGGGAACTGTTCGAAAAGACCTCATAGTTTTTGAGAAAATCGATTTTAAAGTTTCAAAGGAAAAAGAGTTACATTTAAATACGGTAAATGACAGTTAATGAAGCAAAACCCACCAACTTTAGCAGTTAATAGCAAAGCCCACTTACATGCTAGAAAGACCAAATGTGCAGGATATGCAAATCCCCCAGGGAGTCATCACCCTCACCTCTTCCTGGGGCACCGGAGGTGGGGAAGAGCCCCTTGTCCATGGATTGGACAAGGGCTCTGGGTGGAGGGGAAGGCCTGGCCGCCCCTCTCCCCCAGAGCCTTCCATACCATGGACCATGTGGGCTGGTATAGCTCAGAGTGCGAAGCCCCAGTCGACCGGGGCTCCACATTCTGGCTATCCCAGCCTGCATGGGGGACAAAGGGTTAAATATGCTGGGTAGGGGGCACCCCACATCATTTTTTTTTAAGTTCCCACACTCTGAACATTAAAAAAAATATATAAAAAAATATATATGAAAAGCTTATTTTTTCCCACTGTTTTTTTTAACCATATCCTGCAAAATTGGTGTTTCTACCATGTAAGGGGGCTTTGATATTAACTGCTAAAGTCGGTGGGTTTTGCTTCATTAACAAACTGTCATTTACCACATATAAATGTATACTTTTTTCCTTTGAAATTTTAAAATCGATTTTCTCAAAAAGTATAACGTCTTTTTTTAAAAAAAAATGTCCCCTTGCTCCCACTGTTCTTCTTAACATATCTGGCAAATTTGGTGTTTCTAGCGTATAAGGGGGCTTTGCTATTAACCGTTAAAGTTGGTGGGTTTTAATCACGAACTCGTGATTCGTGATTATATGCAGTTATTCGACTCAAAACCGAGTCGGATATCTGTTTATATTCGTGAACGTAATCACAAGTCAATTCCTAAGTGAGTGGAGTCAAATTTGTGACAATTTTGCCAAAAGGGTGTGTGCTCAAACAACAAGTGAACCCTTATATACCTGGCTCTGCAGATAAGGCCTAATTAGCTCATTCATGAGACACTGCTCAAGCAAATCAGCATTCACTTTCGCATGCTAGGATATGCAGGGTTTTGCCAACTAACTTACCGCAAAATCGTTGCCCTGCGGGGGATTCGTTTGTGCAGCATTTAGCACTTATCCAGGATCGCCACGTGGAGGCCTTATCTGCAAAGCTAGGTATATAAGGGTTCACTTGCTGTTTGAGCACACACCCTGTTGGCAAAATGTTTTCATTTTTGTTCCTTCTGGAAGCAGGTGGTGGATGCCCCTCTCTGCACGGGCTGTCTGCAGCCTGTTTCCTCACTGGGGTGTGGAGCTGTGGAGTCGCTCCTAAGCTTTAACAGGCTTGGGGTGACCTATGTTTCACTCCCCTCCTTTCGTGGTGCTCCCAAGTCGCGCGCATTTGGCCTGGCATAATAATGCACTTGGACGCAGTACGAAATAAGGTAGGTAGGTAAATAAGGTAGGTCCTATCCTTTGGGAGGTGGGTGTGGGCGGCCCTCCCTGGTGGTGGCGGCGCTTGGGGGGGGCGCCCGCACTTCTTAACCTCCCCCGGGGGGTCGGCTACAGAGTTTCTGAGCAGTGAGAGTGCTTGGAGAGCCCTGTTGGTCCCCCTTTTCCTGGGATCCTGGGGGGGCCACCACGTGGTGATCCTGGATAAGTGCTAAATGCTGCACGAACTAATTTTGCGGTGAGTTAGTTGGCAAAACCCTGCATATCCTAACATGTGAAAGTGAATGCTGATTTGCTTGAGCAGTGTCTCATGAATAAGCTAATTAGGCCTTATCTGCAAAGCCAGGTATATAAGGGTTCACTTGCTGTTTGAGCACACACTCTGTTGGCAAAAAGTCAAATTTGTGATCATGCGAATAGTGATCGGGGGTATCCGAGCAACCCTGGGAGTGAACAAGGGAGTTGCAGGAGTACCTTGCTCACCAACTGGAGAAAGCCTTCCCCACATATCCATGTTCAGCTGGCCCAACAGGTGCCTGGGCCAGCAGCAGTAACAGCTGGGTATAACAATGGCCTTGTACCAGTCTGAGCTACCTGGACAGGAGTTGGCACAATCCGCCAGTCAATGCCAACGGATTACCACATGGTGGCTGACAACATGGGGTCCCTCAGTGCTTATGACAGCATGAGCACCGAGGACCCCATGGGGTACTGGCCTTCCAGACTGGACAACTGGAAATTATTTCCTGCCCCCTATAAGGAACTTATCTGTATTTGATGAAAGCTGCGCCAAGAGCTGCGCTGAGGCTGCTATTTCCGGGTCTCGGCGCTTGTTCCCCGCTGATGACGTGCAGGCTGGGACACAGGCCGCACTTACTGATAGGCGGAGGATGCATTCTCAGTATGCTCTCCGAAAAAGGTAAACAATAGTCAGCTGACAGTCCTTAGCTGACAGCAGTATGTTTGTGTTGGTCTCGGGTCGTCCTTTCACCAGGAGAGGGTTGTCCTTGACCTATGTAGAAGGTGAGACCGGGAGCCCTCATGGTGCAGTATCGTAGAATATTGGTTACGGAATTAATATGTGAATAGTTTATACTCACAAAAGTAGGTTGCAGTCCTGCAACCACCGTATGTGCATGCAGAAAAACAACCGTTTCTGCTCGGTTGCCCGGACACTCTGGAACAAGGTGGTCGCTCTTCTCCTTGGGTCCTGTCCACCGGTAGGCTACACTGTCCCGGTGGTGAGGATAACACCTCGGTGAGGTGTGGGTTATACAGAAAAAGCACGTTGGTGGAGGCTAGTGTTGGGCGAACACCTGGATGTTCGGGTTCGGGAAAGTTCGCCGAACATGGCCGCGATGTTCGGCATGTTCGGGCCGAACCCCGAACTCCCCGAACATCCCGCTTTTGGGGGCCCTATGGGGTCGCAGGCATAAGGGGGGAGCATGCCCCGATCGCGGGGGGGTCGGAAATTCCCCCCACCCCCTCCGCTAGCGCTCCCCCCTCTGCCCGCTTCCCCATACAAAAGTTTAATGAAGTAAAACAGTACCGGTCCGGTGCGGTGGTAGTGGCTGGGTGGCTGGCAGTGGGCGGCACTGTTTAGTGAGTGACTGAGGAGGAGGAGTCCGGAGAGTGACGCGTTGAGGGAGGCCGGGCAGCGGGCAGTTCAGCAGTAGTACCGTACTACTGCTGAACCGCCCGCTGCCCGGCCTCCCTCAACGCGTCACTCTCCGGACTCCTCCTCCTCAGTCACTCACTAAACAGTGCCGCCCACTGCCAGCCACCCAGCCACTACCACCGCACCGGACCGGTACTGTTTTACTTCATTAAACTTTTGTATGGGGAAGCGGGCAGAGGGGGGAGCGCTAGAGGAGGGGGTGGGGGGAATTTCCGACCCCCCCCCCCCCCCGCGATCGGGGCATGCTCCCCCCTTATGCCTGCGACCCCATAGGGGGGCAGTATTCGGCCGAACAGGGCCCTGTTCGGCCGAACAGGGGCCCTGTTCGGCCCTGTTCGCGGCCATTTAGTAGTTCGGGGCGAACCCGAACTTAAAAGGCCGAACACCATCAGGTGTTCGGCCGAACTCGAACATCACCCGAACAGGGTGATGTTCTGCAGAACCCGAACAGTGGCGAACACTGTTCGCCCAACACTAGTGGAGGCACCCAAGTTATGTATTTTTGCACGGCTGGTAATAAGGTTATCTGTCTTATTGACCTGAGGAAGCAGGCTGTGTTCCGTGAAACGCGTTGTCTACAGTATAACCGTTTTTTATTATAATAAAGACTCCTTTTTCCATCCAGTGAGTCTTCTTTGGAGGTAAGAGACCTCCTTTATTTATTATAGTTTTAATTTTTTATTTTTGTTCCACACCTATGCAACTTTGATAAAAAAATACATAACTTGGGCGCCTCCACCAACGTGCTTAGCTGACAGCGCAGTGTCAGCTGATGCTACAGTTGACACTTAGGCAGGTGGAACGTGTGTTCTGATTGGATGTGCGGAGTGTGACCGGCCAACTGATTGGATAAAAGTTGTATTTAAATGCACAGAGTGCTTCCAATCATCTCCTGTGATAGCATAGCTGTGGCTAGTTGCTGGGTGCGCACTCTGAATCCTGATTGCTGTAGTGCTGTTTGACCCTTGGCTTGTTACTGACCATTCTTGCTTGCTGCCTGAACCGACCTTGCCTGTTACCTGGAGAGCTCTTGCTTGCTGCCTGGACCGACCCTTGCTTGTTACCTGGATACTCTTGCTTGCTGGCTGGATTGACCCTTGCCTGTTGCGTGGATACTCTTGTATACTGCCTGGACTGTTCACTATCATCCCTGCTATATATCTGACATTCATTGTGGGCCTCATCCTCATCATCTCAGGTACTTACATACTTGAACTTGTAAACTGTAGTGATACTAGCTTCAGTGGGACTCTAAAGGGGTAATTGTTCACTCTACTTCAGTCTGTATGCCTTGCACGTTAAAACCTGGGGGTAACCATAGTCAGGAGACAAATTCAGTGTCCTGTTCACGTGGGGGCTTGTCTATAGGTGAAGACCGTGGGCCGGACTCAGAGTCACAGCAATAGATTGGGGCATAGAGACTGATTGTGGACATAACCTGTCAAGCCTTACACCCCCCCCCCCCCCCCTTCCAGTGTCTGAGAGAAGCTGCAGTGTGGCTGGTAGCATGTCAACTACAAGCACTCCCAATTGTCTACCAGGTTGTTGGATAGTCTCACTTTCATGAAGATAAACAAGGCTTGGATAGAAGGTGGTTTCCTTGCCCCTGCTGTTTGTGAGAGGACCTGAATTGGGACCCATCTACCCCCCTCAAGTCTACCACACATTCTTTTTCCTGTGACTAATTATACTTGTCTGCCTGCCTGCCTGATTTGTCTGTCACCACACAATTGCAAACCTGCTGCCATCAGGGATGTCTGGGTTGAAAACTGTGCTGTCCAAGTTGTGGCGAGGGCCCAACTGTGGCTTCACAACTGCTGTCTGGAACGTGATGCTGCCACAAGTATCTACCTTCCTGATCTGTCATCACACAATTGCAAACTTGCTGGTGTCGGAATTACCTGTATTGAAAACTGTGCTGTACAAGTTATGGCAAGGTCGCAACTTCAGCTTCATGACTGCTACCTGGAACCTGTTGCTTCCACAGTTGTCTGCCTGCCTGATATGTCACTACATAATTGCAAACCTGCTGCCATTGGAGGTGTCTGGGTTGAAAATTGTGCTGTCCAAGTTGGGATTAGGGCCTAACTGTGGCTTCACAATCACTGCCTGGATCCTGCTGCTGCCTGATCTGTCACCACACAATCACATACCTGCTGCCATACATACACACAGAATACACAGTCAGCCATACATAAGTTTAATTTCACATAATACAAAATAAATATATCTATACAAATAAGTACTTTGTAAGAGAATATGATGAAACATTATGGAATAATAATGGCCAAGCTGAATATGGTGATTTGTGGAAAAACTTAGGTATCAAAAAAAAATAAAAATAGAACCAATGATAATGTTGGGAAACAAATTTCCATTTCAAGCCTTTGTAATGTAGGCATGGAAAAACCTTCATTTCCATATACATCTGTGCTATGAAAATAATAAATATAGCAGCAGCAGCAGCAGCAACAATAATAACTGGCAATATACAGTAGCTTGCAAAAGTGTTCGGCTCCCTTGAAGTTTTCCACATTTTGTCACATTACTGCCACAAACATGAATCAATGTTATTGGAATTCCACGTGAAAGACCAATACAAAGTGGTGTACATGTGAGAAGTGGAACTAAAATCATACATGATTCTAAACATGTTTTACAAATCAATAACTGCAAAGTGGGGTGTGCATAATTATTCGGCCCCCTGAGTCAATACTTTGTAGAACCAGCTTTTGCTGCAATTACAGCTGCCAGTCTTTTAGGGTATGTCTCTACCAGCTTTGCACATCTAGAGACTGAAATCCTTGCCCATTCTTCTTTGCAAAACAGCTCCAGCTCAGTCAGATTAGATGGACAGCACTTGTGAACAGCAGTTTTCAGATCTTGCCACAGATTCTCGATTGGATTTAGATCTGGACTTTGACTGGGCCATTCTAATACATGGATATGTTTTGTTTTAAACCATTCCATTGTTTTCCTGGCTTTATGTTTAGGGTTGTTGTCCTGCTGGAAGGTTAACCTCCACCCCAGTCTCAAGTCTTTTGCAGACTCCAAGAGGTTTTCTTCCAAGATTGCCCTGTATTTGGCTCCATCCATCTTCCCATCAACTTTGACCAGCTTCCCTGTCCCTGCTGAAGAGAAGCAACCCCAGAGCATGATGCTGCCACCACCATATTTGACAGTCGGGATGGTGTGTTCTGAGTGATGTGCAGTGTTAGTTTTCTGCCACACATAGCGTTTTGCATTTTGGCCAAAAAGTTCAATTTTGGTCTCATCCGACCAGAGCACCTTCTTCCACATGTTTGCTGTGTCCCCCACATGGCTTGTGGCAAACTGCAAACGGGACTTCTTATCCTTTTCTGTTAACAATGGCTTTCCTCTTGTCACTCTTCCATAAGAGCCAACTTTGTGCAGTGTACGACTAATAGTTGTCCTATGGACAGATTACCCCACCTGAGCTGTAGATCTCTGCAGCTCGTCCAGAGTCACCATAGGCCTCTTGAATGCATTTCTGATCAGCGCTCTCCTTGTCTGGCCTGTGAGTTTAGGTGGACACCTTGTCTTGGTAGGTTTACAGTTGTGCCATACTCCTTCCATTTTTGAATGATCGCTTGAACAGTGCTCCGTGGGATGTTCAAGGCTTTGGAAATCTTTTTGTAGCCTAAGCCTGCTTTAAATTTCTCAATAACTTTATCCCTGACCTGTCTGGTGTGTTCTTTGGACTTCATGGTGTTGTTGCTACCAAGATTCTCTTAGACAACCTCTGAGGCCATCACAGAGCAGCTGTATTTGTACTGACATTAGATTACACACAGGTGCACTCTGTTTAGTCATTAGCACTCATCAGGCAATGTCTATGGGCAACTGACTGCACTCAGACCAAAGGGGGCCGAATAATTACGCACACTCCACTTTGCAGTTATTGATCTGTAAAATATGCTTGGAATCATGTATGATTTTCGTTCCACTTCTCACGTGTACACCACTTTGTATTGGTCTTTCACGTAAAATTCCAATAAAATTGATTCATGTTTGTGGCAGTAATGTGACAAAATGTGGAAAACTTTAAGGGGGCCGAATACTTTTGCAAGCCACTGTATATACAGGATATATAGATAGATAGATAGATAGATAGATAGATAGATAGATAGATAGATAGATAGATAGATATACTAACTAATAATGTGTCTATTTTTGTGGAGGTGATAGCTGATTTAAACACAATGTTTAACAATGTCAATATGGCAATTAATACAAATATTTATAGATAAACAGATAAATATACTAGCTAAACCAGTAAAATTAAAAAACGGCTAAAGAACAAGGGGCACTTTTTTTTGCATTTGAAAGAATTAAACAAATTGAAATATAAAGGTAACGCTTTTACTTTAAGACCATTATAAAATTAGATACTACTACTGCTGCTACTACTACTACTACTGATAATAATAACAATAATATTAATAATGAAGGGATAAAATGGTTTACAGAACATCATTGCTCACCTTTATTGAGTCTACATGATGCGGGTGAACTAAGTCTTCATTAAAATCAATTAGATCAACCTCCTCTTTGTGACCACCACTGCCTAAACTTCCAATAATTGGCTGTCCACCCAGACTCCTCTTCTTCTCTGTATCACCAATGCCCTCCTGTCCAAAATTCCCCAGTATCTCTGTATGTAGAAAAAAAAATGTAACTATTTACTATTTTTTAGGGATTGTTTCTCTAATAAGTCACAGGATGATCAGTTATTGAACTGGTCAATAAATAAAAGTAATATTCATATTTATAGCATGTATTTATTATGTGCAAAACAGGTTAGGAAAATGCAGAATGTTTAAATATGTATTTGCTAAGTTAAGATTTTTTAATTATTTTCTAATTCGGATAATATCCCAACATTTGTTTAGGGCTTCATCTGCTGGATTTGCTGGCAATCCTTGCAAATCCAAGAAAACCTAATTTTGATGCACTGCAGAGAAAAAAAAAGATCTATTAAATGGAATTGGACAAAACTATTAATTACCAAGTGTGGGAGCTTACAGAGTAAGATACCTATTTGCTGCAACAGAAAATGAATATGTTCATTTGCTGACAAAAATAAATAGGTGGATTTTTTAAATAAAAATGTTAGTTTGTAATTCTTTATGAAACTTTAAAAAATGCTATTTTCAATTTAACAAAATGAACAAAACAAATACACACACACATACATTCCCTGTAATATTCCTCACATTGTTCGCCAGTTGTTTAAAATAAACTGAACAATAACTGTATAAGAAACTGGCAACTGGTATTGTTTAACCACTTGAGGACCACAGTCTTTCTACCCCTTAAAGGTGAACTTTAGCCTAAACAAACATACTGTCATTAAGTTACATTAGTTATGTTAATTAGAATAGATAGGTAATATAATTTTTTACCCACCCTGTTTTAAAAGAACAGCCAAATGTTTGTGATTCATGGGGGCTGCCATCTTTGTCATGGGGGCAGCCATCTATTTGGTTGAAAGGAGGTGACAAGGAGCAGGAGACACAGTTCCAACTGTCCTGTGTCCTGATAACCCCTCCCAGCTGCACGTGCTAGGCTTCAAATGTCAAATTCAAAATGAAAAAAAAATTTTTTGCACCAAAACAGCAGAACGAGAGCAACAACATCAGAAATCCCATGATGCTTTGCACTGCATCAGGGGACAAAAGCCCGGGCAGTTTTCTTCTGTGCAGCTAAAAATGAGGCTTGTATAAGAGAAACAAAGTTCTGATGCTGTGAAACTGTTAAAGAAACACCAGGCCTTTTTTAGTGCTGCTGAGGCGATTTTTAGTCCGGAGGTTCACTTTAAGGACCAGAGCCTTTTTTCCATTCAGACCACTGCAGATTTAACGGTTTATTGCTCGGTCATACAACCTACTATCTAAATGAATTTTCCCTCCTTTTCTTGTCACTAATACTGCTCTCTTTTGGTGCTATTTGATTGCTGCTGCGAGTTTTAGTTTTTATTATATTCATCAAAAAAGACATGCATTTTGTCAAAAAAATGATTTTTTTTACTTTCTGTGATAAAATTTGTCAAATAAAGTAAAATTTCTGTATACATTGTTGTCGAAATTTATTGTGCTACATGTCTTTGATAAAAAAAATAAATTCAGTGTATATTTATTGGTTTGGGTAAAAGTTATAGCGTTTACAAACTATGGTGCAAAAAGTGAATTTTCCCATTTTGAAGCATCTCCGACTTTTCTGAGCACCTGTCATGTTTCATGAGGTGCTAAAATTCCAGGATAGTATAAATACCCCCCCAAATGACCCCATTTTGGAAAGAAGACATCCCAAAGTATTAACTGAGAGGCATGGTGAGTTCATAGAAGATTTTATTTTTGTCACAAGTTAGCGGAAAATGACACTTCTAACTTGCGACAAAAAAAAATCAAATCTGCCACGGACTCACTATGCTCCTCTCTGAATACCTTGAAGTGTCTACTTTCCAAAATTGGGTCATTTGTGGGGTGTGTTTACTGTCCTGGCATATTGGGGGGTGCTAAATTGTAAGCCTAAAGGTGCTCATTGGACTTTGGGCCCCTTAGCGCAGTTAGGCTGCAAAAAAGTGCCACACATGTGGTATTGCCGTACTCAGGAGAAGTAGTATAATGTGTTTTGGGGTGTATTTTTACACATACCCAGGAGAAGTAGTATAATGTGTTTTGTGGTGTATTTTTTACATATACCCATGCAGGGTGGGAGAAATATCTCTGTAAATGACAATGTTTTGATTTTTTTTACACACAATTGTTCATTTACTGAGAGATTTCTCCCACCCAGCATGGGTATGTGTAAAAATACACCCTAAAACACATTATACTACTTCTCCTGAGTACAGCGATACCACATGTGTGGCACTTTTTTGCACCCTAACTGCGCTAAGGGGCCCAAAGTCAAATGAGTACCTTTAGGATTTCACAGGTCGTTTTGAGACATTTGGTTTCAAGACTACACGTCACGGTTTAGGGCCCCTAAAATGCCAGGGCAGTTTAGGAACCCCACAAGTGACCCCATTTTAGAAAGACAACACCACAAGGTATTCTGTTAGGAGTATGGTGAGTTTATAGAAGATTTTTTTTTGTCACAAGTTAGCGGAAATTGACACTTTGTGGAAAAAAAAACAATAAAAATCAATTTCCGCTAACTTGTGACAAAAAATAAAATCTTCTATGAACTCACCATACCCCTAACGGAATACCTTGGGGTGTCTTCTTTCTAAAATGGGGTCACTTGTGGGGTTCCTATACTGCCCTGGAATTTTAGGGGCCCTAAACCGTGAGGAGTAGTCTTGAAACCAAATTTCTCAAAATGACTTGTGAAATCCTAAAGGTACTCATTGGACTTTGGGCCCCTTAGCGCAGTTAGGGTGCAAAAAAGTGCCACACATGTGGTACCGCCGTACTCAGGAGAAGTAGTATAATGTGTTTTGTGGTGTATTTTTCACATATACCCATGCTGGGTGGGAGAAATATCTCTGTAAATGACAATGTTTTGATTTTTTTTACACACAATTGTTCATTTACAGAGATATTTCTCCCACCCAGCATGGGTATGTGTAAAAATACACCACAAAACACATTATACTACTTCTCCTGAGTACGGCAATACCACATGTGTGGCACTTTTTTGCACCCTAACTGCGCTAAGGGGCCCAACGTCCTATGAGTACCTTTAGGCTAATTTCACACCAGGACGTTGCGTTAGAGGGGGCGTTAAGGTCGCATAACGTCCCCCTAACTCAACGCCTGGTGGTGCTGGATCTGGACGTCAGAGTGAGCCGCGTTGTGCAGCTCACTCTGGCGTCAGTGATGCCGTGATGCGCACTCTTGTGCGCATGCGGCATCACGTGGTCCCGCCGGCCAATCGCCGCACAGAGCGGCTGCTCCAGGATGTAAACACTGCACGTCACAACGTGCAGTGCATAATAATTAGCCATGTGCCTGGCCGCTCTCCGCTCCTCCCCAACATTACTGAGCATGTGCAAGCAGTCTAACGCGGCTCAACCGCGTCCAAAGTACTGCATGCAGTACGTTGTCTTGTGACGCAGCATTACAATGTAACGCAACGTCCGCACTGTGAACAGCCTCATTGATTTTTCATTGCTGTGCGGTGGGCTGCGTTACAGGCTGCTCTAACGTGCGCCTGTAACGTCTCACTGTGAAACCAGCCTTAGGATTTCACAGGTCATTTTGAGGCATTTGGTTTCCAGACTACTCCTCACGGTTTAGGGCCCCTAAAATGCCAGGGCAGTATTGGAACCCCACAAGTGACCCCATTTTAGAAATAAGACACCCGAAGGTATTCCGTTAGGGGTATGGTGAGTTCATAGAAGATTTTATTTTTTGTCACAAGTTAGTGGAAAATGACACTTTGTGAAAAAAACAATAAAAATCAATTTCCGCTAACTTTTGACAAAAAACAAAATCTTCTATGAACTCGTCATACACCTAACGGAATACCTTGGGGTGTCTTTTTTTCTAAAATGGGGTCATTTGTGGGGTTCCTATACTGCCCTGGCATTTTAGGGGCCCAAAACCGTGAGGAGTAGTCTGGAAACCAAATGCCTCAAAATGACTGTTCAGGGGTATAAGCATCTGCAAATTTTGATGACAGGTGGTCTATGAGGGGGCGAATTTTATGGAACCGGTCATAAGCAGGGTGGCCGTTTAGATGACAGGTTGTATTGGGCCTGATCTGATGGATAGGAGTGCTAGGGGGGTGACAGGAGGTGATTGATGGGTGTCTCAGGGGGTGATTAGAGGGGAAAATAGATGCAATCAATGCACTGGGGAGGTGATCGGAAGGGGGTCTGAGGGGGATCTGAGGGTTTGGCCGAGTGATCAGGAGCCCACACGGGGCAAATTAGGGCCTGATCTGATGGGTAGGTGTGCTAGGGGGTGACAGGTGGTGACAGGTGATTGATGGGTGTCTCAAGTTGTTATTAGAGGGGGGGGATAGATGCAAGCAATGCACTGGCGAGGTGATCAGGGCTGGGGTCTGAGGGTGTTCTGAGGGTGTGGGCGGGTGAGTGGGTGCCCTAGGGGCAGATAGTGGTCTGATCTGATGGGTAGCAGTGACAGGTGGTGACAGGGGGTGATTGATGGGTGATTGATGGGTAATTAGTGGGTGTTTAGAGGAGAGAACAGATGTAAACAATGCACTTGGGAGGTGATCTGATGGCGGGTCTGCAGGCGATCTGATGGTGTGGGTGGGTGATCAGAATGCCCGCAAGGGGCAGGTTAGGGCCTGATTGATGGGTGGCAGTGAGAGGGGGTGATTGATGGGTGATTGACAGGTGATTGACAGGAGATTGACAGGTGATCAGTGGGTTATTACAGGGAAGAACAGATGTAAATAATGCACTGGCAATGGCAATGCAATGGCGAATTGATAAGGGGGGAGTCTGAGGGCAATCTGAGCATGTGGGCGGGTGATTGGGTGCCCGCAAGGGGCAGATTAGGGTCTGATCTGATGGGTAACAGTGACAGGTGGTGATAGGGGGTGATTGATGGGTGATTGATGGGTGATTAGTGGGTGTTTAGAGGAGAGAACAGATGTAAACAATGCACTTGGGAGGTGATCTGACGGCTGGTCTGTGGGCGATCTGATGGTGTGGGTGGGTGATCAGATTGCCCGCAAGGGGCAGGTTAGGGGCTGATTGATGGGTGGCAGTGACAGGGGTGATTGATGGGTGATTGACAGGTGATTGACAGGTGATCAGTGGGTTATTACAGGGGGGATAGATGCATACAGTACACAAGGGGGGGGTCTGGGGAGAATCTGAGGGGTGGGAGGGTGAAAAACACACGATTGGTTCGCACGATGGCCAGGGGCCCTGGACCTCTCTCACTGGCCGGGGCCCCAAGGCCAACATGCGATACCTGGAGGGGAGAGCAGGTGGGCCTGGACCTCTCACACCCAGGCTCCCAACACTGCCTACATACTGAATGCTAAATTCAACACACACAAGCAATAGAACACAGCAGTACATGCATCCAGCTACATTTAAGCGGTCAGCAGGTGCTCGTCAGCCAATCAGGATGCACTGTCATACACCCTTTACCTGCCATACCACATCTAGCAGCCATTAGCATTCAGGTGGGAGGCTTCAGTTGGACGCCATCGCAAGATTGCGTCACTAGCAGGACCGCCCCGTGCAGGCATCCCTACCACAGGGGTCCCTCCCTAACCGCTCACCTGTCCGGCATGTCCTAGAGCTGAAAGAAAACATTTAAAAACACACGATTGGTTCGCACGATGGCCAGGGGCCCCAGACCTCTCTCACTGGCCGGGGCCCCAAGGCCAACATGCGATACCTGGAGGGGAGTGCAGGTGGGCCTGGACCTCTCATACCCCTCCAGGTATCCCCAGGGTGGGGGGGGGGGTGATCAGGAGCCCCCAGGGGGCAGTTTAGGGCATAAAAAAATAGCATTGACAGATAGTGACAGGGAGTGATTGATGGGTGATTAGGGGGGAGATTGGGTGCAAACAGTGGTCTGGGGGGTGGGCAGGGGTGTCTGAGGGGTGCTGTGGGTGAACAGGGGGCAGGGGGGGAAGATCAGTGTGTTTGGGTGCAGACTAGGGTGGCTGCAGCCTGCCCTGGTGGTCCCTCGGACACTGGAACCACCAGGGCAGGAGGCAGCCTGTATAATAAGCTTTGTATACATTACAAATCGTATTATACGCTTTGCATGCGGAGATCATGGGGTTAACAACCCGTCGGCGCTTCCGAACGGCCGGCGGGTTGTCGTCACGGGTGGGCGGAGCCAGTTGCCGGGGTAAGCGCGCGTCACTAGTGATGCGATCACTCCCCGCACATGCCGAAAGGACGCAACGCCGATGGGCTTATTGCGGTCCTTTCGGCGTCCACTTTGCCGCTGCCCATCGGCTGTGGGCGGTCGGCAAGTGGTTAAAAGGAAATACACATGGAAACCTCCATATGACTTTTTGCCAAGGTCATTTACGAATCAAAAGTGCTATTTTCGATTGTGAGAAAAAAATTCAGAAAAACAACCTTATACTTTTGCGTTTTTGTGGTTTTTCTTTCGCAAAAACCAATATTTTTATTGAAAAAAATCTTGATAATTCGGAAATGTATATTTTATCGTGAAGATGTTTACCAAGAAATTAGAAAAATCTATATGTTTACCATGCAAATTTGCAAAAAATTAAACAGACAAAGCTTTTTTTCAATGGCATTTTGCTAAAAAATTAAATGTAACATTATTTTCGTGAAAATAAATGCAAACGGAACATTGGCATTTTCGGTCATCACTGCTTTAAGGGCTCTTTTACACTTCGACGTTGCGTTAGAGGGGGCGTTAAGGTCGCATAACGCAGAGTTGGGCCGAACCTCCGATTTTAGGTTCGCGAACCGGGTTTGCGAACTTCCGTGGAAGGTTCGGTTCGCGTTAAAGTTCGCGAACCGCAATAGACTTCAATGGGGATGCGAACTTTGAAAAAAAAAAATAATTATGCTGGCCACAAAAGTGATGGAAAAGATGTTTCAAGGGGTCTAACACCTGGAGGGGGGCATGGCGGAGTGGGATACACGCCAAAAGTCCCCAGGAAAAATCTGGATTTGACGCAAAGCAGCGTTTTAAGGGCAGAAATCACATTGAATGCTAAATGACAGGCCTAAAGTGCTTTAAAACATCTTGCATGTGTATACATCAATCAGGTAGTGTAATTAAGGTACTGCTTCACACTGACACACCAAACTCACCGTGTAACGCACCGCAAACAGCTGTTTGTGTAGTGACGGCCGTGCTGGACTGGTGCGCACCATGGCGAGAGTGCAGGTTTTGGTGGCTTTACAGCCCATATGGTCGCCTGGCTGATGTAGCTGAATGACAGAACAGTGACTGTCCAGCTGATCAAATTTGGTCTGACCACAATGAAGCAACGACCTTATTATCTTTTGTGTGCCCCCCGAGACACTCATCTATGCGCCGGTCATTGCTTCATTGTGATACGCAAGCCCCTTCACCACGGCAAGGTAATGATCACGAAGGGGAATGGGCGCATGTACATGCCTTTTCTTTTGTTGTTGCAGCTGCCCGCAGTGCAGCCAGAAAAATTAGGCAGTCATGTACACGCACCATAAAAATTATTACAGCGGCCGCTGCTAGCAGCGGCCTAAAAAATTCAGCAATCCGCCTGGAGTCCCGGACCCTGTTGGTGGTGGTGGAGAAGGTAGTCAAGCGGCCTGCAGGCAGACATGCTGTGTGGAGGGACTGGGAGCGACTTAGTCTTCTTGGGGCAGCCCAGGCAGCCAGTCACACGGCGTGCAGGCAGAGATGCTGTGTGTGCGGGGACTGACTTAGTCTTGGGGCGGGCAGTAGTGTTGGGCGAACAGTGTTCGCCACTGTTCGGGTTCTGCAGAACATCACCCTGTTCGGGTGATGTTCGAGTTCGGCCGAACACCTGACGGTGCTCGGCCAAACCGTTCGGCCACATGGCCGAACTAAGAGCGCATGGCCGAACGTTCCCCGAACGTTCGGCTAGCGCTGTGATTGGCCGAACGGGTCATGTGGTTCGGGCCCGAACGCGCTCTGATTGGCCGAACGGTCACGTGGTTCGGGTAAATAAATACCCGAACCACGTCATATCTCCGCCATTTCTCTGTGGGTTTAGCTTTGGGTAGGCAGGCAGGGTAGTTCGCTCTCCAGCCACGCTAGCCAGGGTCCCCCCCAGTCATTGTGTGTCGCTGCTGGGAACAGTAGTACACCGCTCGCTCAGCCACACTATATATATAGCATTGTTTACTGCCACTGTGTACCTCGCTCAGCCACGCTATATATAGCATTGTGTTTTCTGACACTCTGTGTACACGGCTTAGCCTGGCTATATAGCATTGTGTGTACTGCCACTGTGCACCTCGCTCAGCCACGCTATATATAGCATTGTGTTTTCTGACACTCTGTGTACACGGCTTAGCCTGACTATATAGCATTGTGTGTACTGCCACTGTGCACCTCGCTCAGCCACGCTATATATAGCATTGTGTTTACTGCCACTCTGTGTACACCGCTCAGCCAGACTATATACCATTGTTTACTGACACTCTGTGTACACCGCTCAGCCAGACTATATACCATTGTTTACTGACACTCTGTGTACACCGCTCAGCCAGACTATATACCATTGTTTACTGACACTCTGTGTACACGGCTCAGCCTGACTATATAGCATTGTGTGTACTGCCACTGTGCACCTCGCTCAGCCACGCTATATATAGCATTGTGTTTTCTGACACTCTGTGTACACGGCTTAGCCTGACTATATAGCATTGTGTGTACTGCCACTGTGCACCTCGCTCAGCCACGCTATATATAGCATTGTGTTTACTGCCACTCTGTGTACACCGCTCAGCCAGACTATATACCATTGTTTACTGACACTCTGTGTACACCGCTCAGCCAGACTATATAGCATTGTTCACTGCCACTCTGTGTACACGGCTCAGCCAGACTATATAGCATTGCGTACTCTGCCAGTCAGTGTGTATATTGCTGGGATCAGTAATACTCCACTCACCGTCAACCACTATATGAGCTCACCATGAGTTCCTCAGAGACCTCCGCTGTGAGCAGCACTCCCAACAACAGCAACAGCCAACTCCCCACGCAAGCTATAACATCCACCCCAGCAGCCAGTGGTCAGCAGCAGCCCTCCCCGGAGGAGAACGTTGTGTCCATCGGTCCGGCGCCAGAGCGATTAATGAGGGCTGCCATTGAGGAGATGATGGGGCCTGATGTGGAGGAGGAGGTCGGGCTCAGGCCAGCATCCCAAGTTAATGTTGAGGACGATGAGGGGTCTGTGACTGTGTCTGGGGATGTTGGGGTGGCAGAGGTGGTGGGTGGGTCAGACTCAGGAGAAGAGTTGTATGATGAGGATGATGATCGGGACCATCTGTATGTGCCTCAGAGTCCGACCCCGGAAAACATGTTGTATCGTGTGTTTAGGTACTAAAATCTGCGTTCCCAGTAGTGTTGGGCGAACAGTGTTCGCCACTGTTCGGGTGCTGCAGAACATCACCCCGTTCGGGGTGACTATATAGCAGACTATATAGCATTGTGTTTACTGCCACTCTGTGTACACGGCTCAGCCACACTATATAGCATTGTGTTTACTGCCACTCTTTGTCTGCTGGGAACAGTAGTACACCGCTCACCCGCCACTGTATAGCATTGTGCTCTGTGTCGCTGCTGGCAATAGTGGTACACCGCTCACCCACCACTGTATAGCATTTCTGTACTGCCACTGTACTGCTGCCAGTCAGCGTGTACTGTAAGGATAAGTGAAATGAGGAAGAAATCCGGTGAAAGAGGGAGGGGCAAGGGAAGAGGTGTTTCCCCTGACTGTTGTGCTGGGGAGCTGTACTCCACGGCGGCGGCCCCCCACAATGACATATGACGAGTTTGAGGAGATGGAAGAGGAGGGTATGGACAATGTGGACATAGACCCAGATTTTGTTTGTGAACGAGAACATCGCCGTCGTAGCAGCAGCACAGATGAGTCTGTTGAAGAACCCACTGCTGCACGAGTTCGCCTTGTGCCACAAGGTAGGCGGCGCGCAATTTCAGGCACCACAAGCGTGGAAGTTCAAGTGAGAGGCAAAAGAGGCGCAAACAGAAATCGCCAGCAAGGCAGGTGCTCCAAAGTCTGGGCTTTCTTTGAAGACTGCACTGAGGATGTTACCATGGCGATTTGCAAGGTGTGCAAGACCCGCCTGAGCAGGGGGAAAAGTATTAACAACCTCTCCACCACCAGCATGAGCCGCCACATGCTATCCAAACATCCCACTCTGTGGGCAAACGCGGCAGGACAGGGTACCACCAGCAACACTGCCTCCCTTGGGTTCACCAGACTCACCACCTGACCCGCCTCAGCAGCAGCAGTAGCCCAGCCATTGCGTGGTTCAAAACATTCCAAAAAATCAGATGACGCTGACACTGTCACTTTCCGGAGTAGTGCTCTTGAGGTCTCCCAGTGTTCATCAAACACAACAACCAACAGCCCTTCGTTGTGCAGCCCTACGGTTCAGTTGTCTGTCTCGGAGATGTTTGAGCGCAAGAGGAAATTGCCAGCAAATGACCCCCGGGCCGTGGCAGTAAGAGCCAGCATAGCCAAGCTTCTGGCCTGCGAAATGCTGCCATATCGAGTGGTGGAGACAAACAGCTTCAAGGGCATGATGTCAGTGGCCATCCCACGTTACGTGGTTCCCAGCCGCTACCACTTTGCACGCTCTGCAGTGCCTGAGTTGCATGAGCACGTGGTCAGCAAAATAACCCGAAGCTTGAAGAATGCCGTTGCCTGCAAGGTTCACGTATCCGCCTCTCCACAGAAAATGCAGACCGTCTGACTCAAATTAAAATGAATCAATCCTGGATTGGAAACGACTACGCAACACTCCAGGACCCCAACCAAGTAACATGACCAATGAACATCTGGGATGGTTTAGCGTTTCCGGTCCCTGTTTATTGAACCTCTCATCTGTATTACATTTATGACTGCATGGCGGTAAAAAGCATGCTATCCGCACGCTTCTTGTCCTCATGCAAGGCCTGGGTTGTTGTGTCTCAAAGCGTGGCCTTCTCCTCCTGCGCCTCCTCCTGTTCCGTCACGTGTGCTCTGTGCTGCTGCTGCTGCTGGGTTAGCGTTACCGGTCCCTGTTTATGGAACCTCTTCTCTTTATTACATTTATGACTGCATGGCGGCAAAAAGCATTGCTGCTATATCCGCACGCTTCTTGTCCTCATGCAAGGCCTGGGTTGTTGTGTCTCAAAAAGCGTGGCCTTCTCCTCCTGCGCCTCCTCCTGTTCCATCACGTGTGCTGCTGCTGCTGCTGGGTTAGCGTTACCGGTCCCTGTTTATTGAACCTCTTATCTTTATTACATTTATGACTGCATGGCGGTAAAAAGCATGCTATCCGCACGCTTCTTGTCCTCATGCAAGGCCTTGGTTGTTGTGTCTCAAAAAGCGTGGCCTTCTCCTCCTGCGCCTCCTCCTGTTCCATCACGTGTGCTGCTGCTGCTGCTGGGTTAGCGTTACCGGTCCCTGTTTATGGAACCTCTTCTCTTTATTACATTTATGACTGCCTGGCGGTAAAAACCATGTTACCTGTGCAAAGAAACATGACATTTTCAGCATTTAAAAGACAATTTTTCCTTTGAAACTTTACAATCAATTTTCTCAAAAACTATAAGCTCTTTTTGCTAAATTTTTTTTCCTCTTGTACCCACTCCCAAGGTGCACATACCCTGTAAATTTGGGGTATGTAGCATGTAAGGAGGCTTTACAAAGCACAAAAGTTCGGGTCCCCATTGACTTCCATTATGTTCGGAGTTCGGGTCGAACACCCGAACATCGCGGCCATGTTCGGCCTGTTCGGCCCGAACCCGAACATCTAGATGTTCGCCCAACACTAGCGGGCAGCAGCCCTCCGGGATCCATGCCTCATTCATTTTGATAAAGGTGAGGTACTTAACACTTTTGTGACTTAGGCGACTTCTCTTCTCTGTGACAATGCCTCCAGCTGCGCTGAAGGTCCTTTCTGACAGGACGCTTGCGGCAGGGCAGGAGAGAAGTTGGATGGCAAATTGGGACAGCTCTGGCCACAGGTCAAGCCTGCGCACCCAGTAGTTCAAGGGTTCCTCATCGCTGTTCACAGCAGTGTCTACATCCACACTTAAGGCCAGGTAGTCGGCTACCTGCCGTTCCAGGCGTTGGTGGAGGGTGGATCCGGAAGGGCTACGGCGAGGCGTTGGACTAAAGAACGTCCGCATGTCCGACATCACCATGAGATCGCTGGAGCGTCCTGTCTTTGACTGCGTGGACACGGGAGGAGGATTAGTGGCAGTGGTACCTTGCTGGCGTTGTGCTGTCACATCACCCTTAAAGGCATTGTAAAGCATAGTTGACAGCTGGTTCTGCATGTGCTGCATCCTTTCCACCTTCCGGTGAGTTGGTAACAGGTCCGCCACTTTGTGCCTGTACTGAGGGTCTAGTAGTGTGGCCACCCAGTACAGCTCATTCCCCTTGAGGTTTTTTATACGGGGGTCCCTCAACAGGCAGGACAGCATAAAAGACGACATCTGCACAAAGTCGGATCCAGTACCCTCCATCTCCTCTTGCTCTTCCTCAGTGACGTCAGGTAAGTCAACCTCCTCCCCCCAGCCGCGAACAATACCACGGGAAGGTTGAGCAGCACAAGCCCCCTGCGACGCCTGCTGCGGTTGTTCTCCTGCCGCTGTCCCCTCCTCCTCCTCCTCCCCAAAAGAAACACCTTGCTCATCATCCTCTGAGTCTGACTCGTCTTCTGCACACGACTTCTCTTCTTCCTCCTCCTCCCCCCTCTGTGCTGCCGCAGGTGTTGAGGAAACAGCTGGGTCTGATGAAAATTGGTCCCATGCCTGTTCCTGCCGTAACGGTTCCTGGTCACGCTCATTCGCAGCTTCATCCACCACTCTACGCACAGCACGCTCCAAGAAGTAAGCGTAGGGAATTAAGTCGCTGATGGTGCCCTCACTGCGGCTCACCAGGTTGGTCACCTCCTCAAACGGCCGCATGAGCCTGCATGCATTTTTCATCAGTGTCCAGTTGTCGGGCCAGAACATCCCCATCTTCCCAGACTGTTTCGTTCTACTGTAGTTGTAGAGGTACTGGGTGACGGCTTTCTTCTGTTCTAGCAGGCGGGAGAACATGAGCAGGGTCGAGTTCCATCGAGTCGGGCTATAGCAAATGAGGCGTCTCACCGGCATGTTGTTTTTCCGCTGAATTTCCGCAAAGCGTGCCATGGCTGTGTAAGACCGCCTCAAATGCCCACAGAACTTCCTGGCCTGCTTCAGGACATCCGCTAAGCCAGGGTACTTTGCCACAAATCTTTGAACCACTAGATTCATGACATGTGCCATGCAGGGTATGTGTGTCAGCTTCCCCATATGCAAAGCGGCAAGCAGATTGCTGCCGTTGTCGCACACCACGTTGCCTATCTCCAGGTGGTGCGGGGTCAGCCACTCATCAACCTGTTTCTTAAAAGCAGCCAGGAGAGCTGCTCCAGTGTGACTCTTCGCTTTGAGACAAGACATGTCTAACACTGCGTGACACCGTCGTACCTGGCATGCAGCATAGGCCCTGCGGAGCTGGGGCTGTGT
Source organism: Hyperolius riggenbachi (assembly GCF_040937935.1). Lineage (NCBI taxonomy): Eukaryota > Metazoa > Chordata > Amphibia > Anura > Hyperoliidae > Hyperolius > Hyperolius riggenbachi. Next base: position 53,243,503 of record NC_090652.1, on the reverse strand, counting down.
AGCTGGAGAGGAGAACTGCCACTCAGCCAAGGAGGAGGAGGACAGCGAAGAGCATGTAGCAGGAGGAGAGGAGGTGGCAGGAGGCCTGCCTGCAAGCCGTGGAGGTGTCACAATTTGGTCCGCTGCGCCCTGCTTGCCATCGTTCACCACCAGGTTCACCCAATGGGCTGTGTACGTAATGTAGCGGCCCTGCCCGTGCTTGGCAGACCAGGCATCCGTGGTCAGGTGTACCCTTGACCCAACGCTCTTCGCAAGAGATGACACCACTTGCCTCTCAACTTCACGGTGCAGTTGGGGTATGGCCTTTCTCGAAAAATAAGTGCGGCCTGGCATCTTCCACTGCGGTGTTCCGATGGCCACAAATTTACGGAAGGCCTCAGAGTCCACCAGTCGGTATGGTAACAGCTGGCGAGCTAACAGTTCAGCCACGCCAGCTGTCAGACGCCGGGCAAGGGGGTGACTGGCCGAAATTGGCTTCTTCCGCTCAAACATTTCCTTCACGGACACCTGACTGCTGCTGTGGGCAGAGGAGCAGGAACCGCTCAAGGGCAGAGGCGGAGTGGAGGAGGGTGCCTGTGAAGGTGGAAGGGAGAAAGCGGCAGAAGCAGATGATGCACCTGAAGGAGGAAGAGGAGAAGGAGGGTGACTTTTCTTTTGTGTGCTGCTGCTGCTTTTGCTCAGGTGGCCATCCCATTGCTGTTTGTGCCTTTTCTCCCGGTGCCTTCGTAAGGCACTTGTCCCTACGTGAGTGTTGGCCTTTCCACGGCTCAATTTTTGTTGGGAGAGCGAACAGATGGCTTTGGTCCGATCTGAGGCACACACATTAAAAAATTTCCACACCGCTGAGCCACCCTGGGATGTGGGCACTATGGGGACCTCAGCAGCTGATGCTGAAGGGCAAGTTGGCTGGCTGTACATAGGTGGCGATACATGGTGCCGGACCCTGCCACCAGCTGTTTCTGACGAAGAGCTGCCCCAGCTTCTTTCAGCAACTTCTATCCTCCTACTACTCTCTGACTCCCCCTCTGAACTGTCCCCCTCTTCATCTCCTCTATTGGGAACATACAGAGGATCCCTATCATCGTCATCATCGTAATCATCCTGCCCAGCTTCGCTTGACTCAGAAAAATCCAAACATGCACCATCAGTAGGTCCTTCATCCTCCTTACACGCTACATCCATAGTGTTGCCGCGTAACGCAGACATATGAGCTGGTGAAAATTCATCTGACTGTAACAACAATGGCTGTGCATCAGTTATTTCACCACTAAATAATTCTTGCGAAGTGTCAAATGCAGCGGAAGTGGTGCTAGTAGTAGCGCTGGTGGCTGAGCAAGATGAGGTGTTCTGTGTCGCTAAATACTCAACCACGTCCTGACAATCTTGGGACGTGATGGGACGTGCCTTCTTCCGAGCACTGTACTGTGGGCCAGGTCCACACGAAATTACATTTACACGACCTCGCGCAGACCTGCCGGGAGGCCTTCCTCTGGCTTTGGCACTACCTCTTCCTCTACCTGTTTTGTCCATATCGGGTATGCACGGAGTGGTATATCACACTCACGTAGGTAGGTGGGTTCACTTAACTGCACAGGTATGCGCACTGATGCGGTGGGTTCACTGAACAGAACAGGTATACAGTGGCAGGTTCACTGAACACAACAGGTATGCAGTGGTGGGTTCACTAAACAGGTATACAGTGGCGGGTCCACTGAACAGAACAGGTATGCAGTGGCGGGTTCACTGAACAGAACAGGTATACAGTGGTGGGTTCACAGAACAGGTATGCAGTGGCAGGTTCACTGAACACAACAGGTATGCAGTGGTGGGTTCACTAAACAGGTATACAGTGGCGGGTCCACTGAACAGAACAGGTATGCAGTGGCGGGTTCACTGAACAGAACAGGTATACAGTGGTGGGTTCACAGAACAGGTATGCAGTGGCAGGTTCACTGAAAACAACAGGTATGCAGTGGCAGGTTCACTAAACAGGTATACAGTGGCGGGTCCACTGAACAGAACAGGTATGCAGTGGCGGGTTCACTGAACACAACAGGTATGCAGTGGTGGGTTCACTGAACAGGTATGCAGTGGTGGGTTCACAGAACAGGTATGCAGTGGCGGGTTCACACAACAGGTATGCAGTGGCAGGTTCACTGAACACAACAGGTATGCAGTGGCGGGTTCACTAAACAGGTATACAGTGGCGGGTCCACTCAACAGAACAGGTATGCAGTGGCGGGTTCACTGAACACAACAGGTATGCAGTGGTGGGTTCACTGAACAGGTATGCAGTGGTGGGTTCACAGAACAGGTATGCAGTGGCGGGTTCACTGAACAGAACAGGTATACAGTGGCGGGTTCACAGAACAGGTATGCAGTGGCGGGTTCACTGAACACAACAGGTATGCAGTGGTGGGTTCACTGAACAGGTATGCAGTGGTGGGTTCACAGAACAGGTATGCAGTGGCGGGTTCACTGAACAGAACAGGTATGCAGTGGCGGGTTCACTGAACAGTACAGGTATGCAGTGGCGGGTTCACTGAACAGGTATGCAGTGGCGGGTTCACTAAACAGGTATACAGTGGCGGGTCCACTGAACAGAACAGGTATGCAGTGGCGGGTTCACTGAACACAACAGGTATGCAGTGGTGGGTTCACTGAACAGGTATGCAGTGGTGGGTTCACAGAACAGGTATGCAGTGGCGGGTTCACTGAACAGTACAGGTATACAGTGGCAGGTTCACTGAACACAACAGGTATGCAGTGGCGGGTTCACTTAACAGGTATACAGTGGCGGGTCCACTGAACAGAACAGGTATGCAGTGGCGGGTTCACTGAACAGGTATGCAGTGGCGGGTTCACTAAACAGGTATGCAGTGGCGGGTCCACTGAACAGAACAGGTATGCAGTGGTGGGTTCACAGCACAGGTATGCAGTGGTGGGTTCACTGAACAGGTATGCAGTGGTGGGTTCACAGCACAGGTATGCAGTGGTGGGTTCACTGAACAGGTATGCAGTGGTGGGTTCACAGCACAGGTATGCAGTGGTGGGTTCACAGCACAGGTATGCAGTGGTGGGTTCACAGAACAGGTATGCAGTGGTGGGTTCACAGCACAGGTATGCAGTGGTGGGTTCACTGAACAGGTATGCAGTGGTGGGTTCACAGCACAGGTATGCAGTGGTGGGTTCACTGAACAGGTATGCAGTGGTGGGTTCACAGCACAGGTATGCAGTGGTGGGTTCACAGCACAGGTATGCAGTGGTGGGTTCACAGCACAGGTATGCAGTGGTGGGTTCATAGCACAGGTATGCAGTGGTGGGTTCACAGAACAGGTATGCAGCCAGACAGGAACAAGTTAAGCCTAACTAATCTTTCCCTGAGAGACAGTCTGCAGCAGCTCGCCCTACTCTCACTAACGCAGGCAGCACACAAGTGACCGTAATGGCCGCCGCTGCCTGCCTTATATAAGGGGGGGGTGGGGCTCCAGGGGCTAGTGTAGCCTAATTGGCTACACTGGGCCTGCTGACTGTGATGTAGAGGGTCAAAGTTGACCCTCAAGGTGCATTATGGGGCGAACCGAACTTCCGCAAAGGTTCGCCAGCGGGACGCGAACGCGAACCACCGAAGTTCGCGTGGAACCGTTCGCCGGCGAACCGTTCGGCCCATCTCTAGATAACGTCCCCTAACGCAACGCATGGTGGTGGTATTAGAGGACATGTTATGCGGCTCTTGATGCGTCCGTGATGCGTACTTTTTGATGCATGTGCCGGTGGAGACCATGTGAGCGAAACACTCCACATCACGCTGTCCCGCCAGCCAATAAGTGGCTGCTCCAGGAAGTAAACACTGCAGTGCAGTGAATATTAATTAGCCATGTGGCTGGCCGCAATAGCGGACTCTCCCCTCCTCCTCTCCTGCACAAAAAAAAAAAACGTATAACGCACAGCATGCTGCACTGCCATAGAACGTGCAGCGTTACAATGTAACCCAACGTGGGCATGGTGAACAGCTCATTGATTTTTCATTGCTGTGCGGTGGGCTGAGTTACAGGGTGCTCTAACGTGCGCCTGTAACGTCCCACTGTGAAAGCAGCCTTAATGTACTACTATCAGACATATATATGGCTGCAAAAAAAGGCCTCCCAGCAAATTTAAACTGAACTCAGAACTTCATCTCAGCTCTAAAAGATAAGCAACAGCACAATAACTTCCAAACAAAACATTTCTTTGTTACAATTGATACAAATCCTGCATACTTCCTACTTTCATGGAAGCAGACATATTGTTAACATCCTGTGCTTTCAAATGAGCTCATCTGCTTTTTGGCAAAAGACACAGGGGAGAGATCAACTTACAACTTGTGATTAGACACAGATGAGGGTGCTAAATTATTTAAGTACATAAAGGGTGCCTTTCTCTATGTTTTCCTTGTGTCCAATGCAAGAGTTCACATCCACTTTAACTACCTTCTGATCGGTAACGGGGGACTTTGCAGGGAACGAGCATGCAGGGAACGATCGCTGAGAACTTGCATGGAACTAGCGTTAAGAACTAGTTATGTTCTTAACTGTCCCTCTGAGGGGCCAACAATCTGCCTATGTATGTGTAGTGTAGTGTATGTAACATAGTCTAGGGTCAATTTAGGGGGGAAGGGGGAATAAAATAAATAGTTTTTTTGCTTGTTTTTTTTTTTTTACAAAAATTGGACTTTTTTTTAATTTATAAAGAAAATATAAAAATAGCAGCAGCAATCAGATACCACCAAAAGAACGCCCTATATGTGGGAAGAATAGGAGGTAAAATCCATTTGGGTGCTAAGTTGGATGATCGAGCAATAAACCATTAAGGCTGTGAAGTGCCGAATTGTAAAAAATCACCTGGTCACCAGGTGGGTATAAAACTATGGTCCTCAAGAGGTTAAAGAGTTCCAGAGACAGCTGTAAGTAAAGATTTTATACTCACTCGGAGCTTCCTCCAGCTCCATAAGCTTGTGTGAGTCCCTCTCTGTCCTGCGTGGTCTGCCGTTAAGTCGCAATAGCCCTGGTAACTGGTTCAGTTGCATCAGTTTGGGTCTTCTGCACATATGCGGGAGGTCTGCACATGTGCAGAAGACCCTGACTGATGCGACTGAACCAGATACTGGGGTTGATCGAGACTGAAGAGCAGACTGCGGGAGGATGGCGAGGGACTCACACAAGCTTATGGAGCTGGAGGAAGCCCCAGGTGAGTATAAAATCTTTACTTACAGCCATCTCTGGTACACTGTGCTAATTATTAAAGGCAAATACTTTGCTAATTACTTTTCTAGCACAAAAACACAAGAGCTGAAAACTGAATGTAAATGAGACAGAAGGGACTCAAGTGCAGGCTGTCTGCCGCCAGACATACTTTGTATAACTCCTTTATTTATACTACTGTTATTGTCACTAGTTAGGTTCTTAATATACCCCTTGGGGGTTGTCATGAAATGTAATTTTGTTGTGTTGCACAATGACAATTAAGAGCTTGAAATTGAACTTGAAGGGTGTCAAATATCTTATCGATATCTGCCTTAAATGATTATCAACTACTTAAAAGGGCAAGCCTAAAAGATTTGCCAGCAGTGGGCGCATAGCTCACTATAAACAGAATATTTATAGGTTAACAGGTTTACCTCTGGAGAAAATACGCAACACTCAGCTGTTGAATTTTATAAAATTATATTGATATAAAAATTAGATAAAGTATATATACAGGAATATACACCTCTCCAGTTGTTGTCCATCATCCAAAATACATTTTTAAAGTTTCTTTAGTAAAACAAGTCCATAACAATAAAGCAATTATTCTACTATAGATTTTAACCTCCATCGATAATTGATATCTCAAGATTGTACCGTGTATGGTGCACACAAATATAGCTTTATCCTTAAAAAATGATATATAAAGTTCTATTCTTGTATAAAGAACTTTAAGTAGATATATCTTTATCAATCAAAGCTAGGTAGCTGTCCCTAAGCTTGCAATTGCATTTACATAGTAATGCTTACTGATTGTATATGAAGAATAGCATAAAAAAGTTATCTAAAAAACTTAAAAAACTGCTTAAGTTTAAAATGACAAGTCTCTAACATCTATATAAGCTGTTGTCAATAAATTCACCAAGAATAATGCATATTACCTCTCTAGAATCACAGTGGAAGGTAGACTAGGCCTCAGTCGATCTCAGTGGAGTTTCAGGCTCAATGATAAAATATACAATCCTGCCAGAGTTTTTATTGTAAAGTTTCTAAGATGGCGTCTGTTGGGGGATTTTATGGTAGCGCACAAAATTCAAAGTTATTTTTAACTGGTACATTCTGACATTTTGTAACATTTTAAACAAGCGGGTTATCTGAGCAGGTGCATACATATATGAATATATGATGCTACTTGGCTTATTAACGTAAGCAATCTACGTCTTTCCTAATCAAAATTGCATCAATAACATTTTAATTAGATCATTTGACCCAAGTGGTGTTCTTTGATTTGACCCAAGTGGTGTTCTTTCTGAATCTGATGGACACCAAGATATATGCGTATATTCTTAACTTATTCTAGGAACTTGGCATGTTCTTTGGTACATTATTAATTAACAGGGATTTCTGAACGTCACAACCTGTGGTCACAGGTTGTACTGTCTTGATCACATGGCTTATTGTTTTGGTTTGGTATTCATAACAAACAGCCATCTACTTTAATAACATGCTAAAATATATAGAAAGCAAACTTATTTACCTTATCATATAAGTCTATCATTGATCAACTCATTCATTAATAACTCTATGATCACTATACATGATCACTATACATGATCACTATACATGATTAAAATATCAGCGTATAGCAGGCTTAGCTTCTGCAGTGCATGTGGTGGGCCTTGCATAAGCGTATTGCATTGCAGCAAAAACTGAGTATAGTCAGAACATTTCTCCTGTGCTATCTTAATATAAACATAACCATGTACAGGGAACAAACAGCTTAGTGAAGAAAATGACATTATGGTTTACTCTAACCAACAATCTAACTGATTAAAGAAGGACCCCGCTTATAATCATAAAATCATGAAATTAACTCAAATAATCTGCAAAACATTTTAAAACATAGATAATCAACCTAAAGCAAGATCAGGATAATTTCTCCACATTAATGAGATTTTCTGACAAGGGTATTTATCTACACAAAAGCCTGTTCATATTAAAGAGAACCTGAAGTGGTTTTATTAAATCTTAACAGGACAAAGAGGCATGTTCTGTGCCCAATGACATGCCTGTGTCCTTCTGCCACCGCTAGTCCCCCTGGACTCTGCTGTCCCCCCTGATAAATATCACCAGGCAATTGCCAATAAGTTTTCCTCGCATCGCTTCCCCTGCCTCCTCCATAGCGTGGCTCCCCCCCCCACCACCACTCCCCGCCTACACTAGCTTCCTCCAATTGGAAGCAAAGCCGCAACCCAGGAAGTATTCCTGTGTGTGTATGTATGTATGTACAGTGTAGGTGCCTCCATCACTCAAAAACGACTTGACCAAATTTAAGAAACTTGGCATGCAGATCCCTTACTACCTGGGATGATATGTTCTGGGGGTCTTGCATCCCCCCTGCACACCTGGGTGGACCCACAAACAGCCAAACTTGGCACAGTTGGTCACTTGGTGACCGAGGCTAAAAATTCTGAGAAAGTGAGTGAAGCATAAAACAGCCAATCACATTTTAGATGTTAATTTTAAATGGGAAAATGTAAACTGCAGCCACATTACACTGTAAATCACAGGGTTTTCAAACTTGAGGGGCATTTTATGCAGTGTATCATGTATACAACATTGGATGACTCATGATACGCTGCATGAAATGCCCCTCAAGAGGGATCAATATAGGAGAAAGAGGACAAAAACTGCGCACAAGAAGGAACCATCACCGCTTTAAAATGAATGAGGGTAAAATGGACACACCAGTGGCCCAATACTTATGTGAACCAGGACACAGCATGCAAGATCTGAAAATACTTATTCTTAAGGGCAAATTCAAAAATTAACAAGCAAGAAAGGTTTCTGAGTACAAATTTATGAATATGTTTAAGACATTAACAGAGGGCTTAAATTGTGGAATGGGATTCGTGACTCCTTATGTAACATGATTGACTTGGCTTCATGATCTTCAGAAACCTGCTGGATTTCATGTGTGCTTGCATGAACTCACTGGATCCAACCTGCTGATCACCTGACATCTAACTGCTAAACAGTAACCAGCACAACTGCCATCTACGTGTTTACTATTTACCTGCATCAGTGTTTTACTTCAGCTAACATCTGTAAATATGCCTGAAGAAGGGGACTATATCCCAGAAAGCTTGTATAATTTAACTTTATCAGTTAGTCATTAAAAAGTAATACTTTTACAAGACTTTGTTTTTTTCTACCTACATAATTTGTTTGGCTAACACGGTACAGAAACATTTTTACTACTATCATCTTTACAATGTTCTAAGATATAAACAACAACTATTGTAGCAAACATGATACAACATTAACCCATTCAGGACCAGCCGCCTAACCCCACTTAAGGACCAGGCACTTTTGCATGGGAGGAGGGGGCGCGTTTGGAGGTCAGGCAGCCGGATCCTGTGGCTGGGCTTGCTGAGCTGTGCCCCCCCATGTGGCCAGGTGTCTCCCCTTTCAGCAGGGGCTTTCACTCACCTTCCAGGTTCCAGCAATGAGCCACTGTGGTCACCACCGCTCTCTCCGACATCCCCGCTCGTACTGACGATAAGTCCCAGGTCGCGGCTTGATGACATCATCGCGGGAAAGGCAGGGAGGTGAGTGGATCCTCTTCTTTCCCCCCTACCGCCGCAGCTGTCAAATTGATCACTATGATCCGCTGGCGATTGTAGTGATCACGTGCTCAGCAGCCATATGCGATGGCTGCTGATCACTGAGGGGAGATGTCAGCTGTTATTTGATAGCCTAATCTCCCCTCTCGGGTGCGCTTGATCACATTGGAAGTGGAAATGGTGGGCGGCGTAGATCCTACGCCGCATCAGGCTAGAAAATAGCGGCGGTCCGCAAAAGTTTAAGCAGTCCAGCAGGGAAATCTCATGGGCTAGCAACAGTTAACTCAACTCCCTGTCATCAGTCTACTCACATACCTAAACCTTATTTTGTTATCACTATGTTCTGCTGCTGCGAATGTTTCCCTACCTGGGCTAGAAAGAAAGTGTCTGCAACCTGCAGGTATATTAAGTATCAATGATCAAAGACAAATGGATGTTTAAAACGATCAAATCTGCTCACATGGTCTCAGTCACCGGTTAGAACTTAGAAGGTCATTTTTCTGCGCCTTTTGCTTATAACTTTGAACATTTATTTATAGCAGTTTGTCTAAATGAAACCTAAAATATCTTCCAAACCTTCCCATATCTCTGAGCTAAGTGCAGAATAAGCCAGGAGCTTTAGCAACACTTCCATAATATTAACAATGAAGAATTTAAAACCTAAATATGAGCCTTACATAACTGTTGTGTTATTACTTATTTAGTACAGTTGTATCCCAAAACTATTAATTCAGTCAAATCACCAGAGGAATTCTGTTCTCAAATTTACTAATCTCCTTTCTTCGCTTATCAAATGCAGCTATATACATTTACCAGAAGGATGGTGAAGCTGAGTTATCCTCTTCAGTTTCTTTATTATCTCAATTTCATCAGCTTTCTCTTCTTGTTTAATGAAGTAGAAATCACCACCACACTTTTCAAACTTGGAAGTCAGAGCCATCAGCCACTTCTTGTCTTTATAACTTTTCTGCTGCAGATCATCAATTAGTACAACCACATTACCCTTCCCTGCATGCAAGCAAAGTATTAGTTTTCATAATTTATATTTGTTTGTGACACTTTGTTTAGTTAACTTTACAGGAAATGCATAGCTATTACTTTTCATTTCTGCTTTAAATATTTATTGAGTTTAGTACTAAATATATATGTTTTTCAGTATTTTTTTCACTAAATATTAAATATCACATTTGAAGAGGTAATGTTTCGGGTCACCACCTGTTTGTTCTGATTGGCAAACATTTGAATCCCATTATTTGCCTTGTTCACTTCATTGAAGCCTGGTTATTAGTAGCCAACTCTGGGGATTTTATGGAGGTATACCTGTAGGGAAAAAATGCCCCATTTAAATACTGACCTCAGTATAGGGAACCCTTTGGATAATTCAGAGGCTTCCCTTGTTCTCATCACCTCCACTGGTTCAGCACTGGTGCCCCTAAACCTTCTTCAATGAGGACTTTGTCAAAGAGTGTGCACAGCTGAGCTCCCATCCGTCAAAGAGAAAGTTACATACTGTACTTACCTCGGTAGAGGGAAGACCCTGGATCCTTCAGAGGCTTCCCAATAGGGATGCTCGTTCGGATTTCACGGAAATGCAATTTCTGAATTTCTGATCGGAAATTGCATTTCTGCACCGAACTTCGGAAGTCAGTCATGGAAGTGCGGTAGGCAAATTTTCAAAAAGACTTTGTAGTTTTTGAGAAAATCGATGTTGAAGTCGGCAGAAATTACCGCCAAAATCCGCATTGGAACCACTATGCGGTATGACACCAACTTTAGAGGTTAATAGCAAAGCCCCATAGGAGCTAGAAACACCAACTTTTAAGGGAATTTTAGGTAGGAACAAGAGGAAAAAAATCTTTCAAAAAGACCTTGTAGTTTTTGAGAAAATCAATGTTAAAGTTGGCGGAAATTACCGTGAAAATCCACATCGAATTGCGGAAATCATTAGCGGAAAGCGGACGGTAGCAGTAGCGGTAATTGGCAATGGCGGAATGTGCATTTCCGGCAGAAACGGAAATTGGCATTTCCAACCATCCCTAATTCCCACATCCTCCTCAAGACCACTGATTCAGAGCTGGGACCCACTAAATTTTGTGGCCACACTCCTATTTGCGAACAAGCATGGCTGCACTGCACAGATGCAGGACACCTGGTGCATTCGGGTTTTGCTTTTTCCATTGAGTCTGAGTGACTCCATGCTACTATGTAGGCACAAGGCATCCTGCACTTTCACAGTGTGGCCGTGCTCATTCACAGATGAGTAAACAGCTGCAAACTTTCATAGGGTCCAAGCACTTTGACCGGTGGTCTTGTGGAGGATGTGGGAAGACTCCAGAGGCTACCCTCTACTGAGGTAAGTAACTTTTTTCTTTTGAAAGTCACAGGCTTACTTAAAGGGACACTGTAGGGGGGTCGGGGAAAATTAGTTGAACTTACCCGGAGCTTCTAATGGTCCCCCGCAGACATCCTGTGCCCGCGCAGCCACTCACCGATGCTCCGGCCCGCCTCCTGTTCACTTCTGGAATTTCAGACCTAAAAGTCTGAAAACCACTGCGCCTGCGTTGCCTTGTCCTCGATCCCGCTGATGTCGGGAGCGAGGACACGGCAACGCAGGCACAGTGGTTTTCAGACTTTAAAGTCTGAAATTCCAGAAGTGAACCGGAGGAGGGGCTGCAGCATCAGTGAGTGGCTGCGTAGGCACATGATGTCTGTCGGGGACCATTAGAAGCCCCAGGTAAGTTCAACTCATTTTTCCCCGACCCCCCCTACAGTATCCCTTTAATATACTTGTTTACTGTAGTAGTAAAACAACCCTCGCTTCTAACTAAAAAATGCCAACTAGATAAGTGTTAAGTGTTGGGCATAAAATAGGTTAACCTCAGACATATGATAAAGGTAAGGACAAGCAGAGGTTAGAAATAAGGAAGGGTTTATGGTTATCTGCATCAGGTGTAGAAGAGAAAGCAGTAGATACAGTATAAGGACAGAGGTTATGGTTATATTAGGTAGAACTGCAATGGATCAATCAGAGTAGTCAGGGAAGTAAAGAGTTAACAGCACTAAACTGGAGAGGTATTCATACTATTGGAACACTTAACAGTCGGCCTCAGGGGTCTTTTCCATAGACCAGGCATGGGCAAACTTGGCCCTCTAGCTGTTACGGAACTACAAGTCCCACAATGCATTGCAGGAGCCTGACAGCCACAATCATGACTCATAAAGACAAATGCATTGTGGGACTTGTAGTTCCGTAACAGCTGGAGGGCCAAGTTTGCCCATGCCTGCCTTAGACACATTTCTGAATAGTGTAGGAGAGTAGGAACAATCTTCCCCAATGTCTTTCTCTGACTTCTGCAACCTTTATACCAAATATGTGGAGGAAGTGGCTAGTACTCTCAGGCACTTGTTAGATGTGATATGCAAGCACTAGGAAATGTATCAATAATACCAATTACAAATGAAAAAAAATCATATGAAATGAACTTTGTAAAATGATAATAATCTTTGAGACAGAAGACGCTCACCAAGTTTTGCTGACAGCTGTTCAGTTACTTTCTCATAAAGAGATTCTTTAGCTGTTAGCGGCGGTAATCCTCCTTTCTTCATAGTGTGATATAAGATTGCCACATTACAGTAAGCTTGTGCTTCTCTGAGCTCTTTATCATCATAAGAGGAAATTCTGTGGTACCGAACACTTCCATGTCCAAATATGTCAGACACAAGCAGTTTCCTCAGCCAGTCACAGTAAATGCTTTCTGAAGTGGAATAAATGGCCAAGCCAGATGATGGGGGAGCTGTTGTTTCCTGATAACATATTCAAAGTTATTTAGATGCAAAGACACTATATTACAAAAAATCAAAATTAATGTTAATTTATTTGTTAAAGCAAAATTCCAGCCAGAATATAATTCTAAATGTGAAGGTCCCTGGCGGAAACATTTTTTTTGCTTCAGTCTTAACTCGTGATCAGTGTAATCACTAATGTAGATATCCTCTAGGGAACTTTGTGGGGTTGGAATAACCATGAGGAACAGGATGCATAGCAGGTGGGAGATTTGGGAACAACATTTTTTTTACTTCACAAAAAGAGCACAACTATCACCCCTTTCATCAACAGATTAATTGGTGGTACCAAACAACAAACAGTAAGTGATTAAAAAGAGAAGTGGGAGACATGATTTTTTAGCTTTCATTGTTTTTGTCTTGAACATTGTCAAGGACAAAAGGTTAGTAAATGCATGAAAAATGCATTTACTAACCTCTTGTGTTCCTTTGTCTTGTAGATATTTCTTTACTGACCCCTAGGCCCATATGCAATTCACTTTTTCCTAGGGGATACTTTTGCATAGGCATTTTTTCAGCTTTTAAATTAATGTTGTGCATTGTCTTGGTTGCTGTGGTATAAAAAGGCATTTTATTGACAAGGTGTGAAAAACCAACTTGGAGAAAACTAAGGAGAAAAAGTGAATTGCATATGAGCCCTAGGATCATATGCAATTACATTTTGCTTTTGAGTTTTCTCCTAGGCGATAATTTTTCATCTACTATTAAAAATTACTTTTCACCACCCTGCAAATGAAAGAGTACCAAAAAGTAGGTGAAAAAATACTGTCAAGGTTATTTTGTATATTGTGTTGCTTGCTGGTGGTTTAAAAAGGCATTTTACTGACAATTTTGAAAATATCACCTAGGATAAAACTCAGGAGAAAAAATATATTGCATATGGTACTTGGGCCCATATGCAATTAACTATTTCTCCTGAGTTTTCTCCTTGGATATAATTTTTCAACTTCGTTTTAAAGTACTGTATATACTCAAGTATACGCCTAATTTTGGGGCCAAAAAGATGGCCCTAAAGTGGGGGTCTCAGCTTATACTCGAGTCACTACTGTTTGAGTAACCCCTACAGTGCCCCTACTATATGCACAGTGGTGCATCATCAGAGGGAGACCACACACTTGAGATTTACATCAGAGGTCCCAGCTAACCTCAACTCAAGTTGTAGCCTTGGAGGGCATACAGGGTAGTATCTGATTGGTAAGAATTCTTGCATTCCTATATCAAGTTTTAGATACATGACTATGTGGCTCTGCATTCTTTGCTTTATCTTTGTGTCATCTTAAACTTTGCAACAGGAGTTCTTTGCATGTCCATCTCCATTGTAGGCCTCTGTTCTGGCTTATTATTGCATTCTGCTGAATTTATGCTGTTTTTCTAATATATGGTTGTGGCCGGCCATGGCTGTGAGTGGTGTTGTGTTTGAGGCTTTTGCCACCCCCGGCTTATACTCAGGACAAAAATGTTTCAAGTTTTTTAAGATACAAGTTGGAGGGTCGGCTTATACTTGGATCGGCTTATACTTCAGTATATACGGTAACTTTTCATCATTTTGCACTGGAAAAGTCTAAAAAAGTAGGTTAAAAAAAGTTCCTTAACCTTCTATAATATTTTCGAGTTTAATAAATCTTTATTGAAGAAAGAAATCAGGTAAAGTTACAGCATTTTTAGTAAAAGTCATCGATAGGTTAAAAATGACATGACAAACTGAGGCAACAAACAGAAATGCAGGATAATTAGGCATCATGATATTGTGAAGATCATATAACACAGACATAGATCGCTAAAACCTCTAGGAATATAGCTGTATCATGGGACCAATACCTAAAAGGCATCAAAAAGGCCCCCTTAGCAATAACCATCTATTTATCTCAAGCATAAGGGTATTCTGCCTGCAGGTTCTGTTGTCGCCTACCAATTTTGAACTGCCGTAACAATCCCATTAATAAGAAAAAGAGAAAATAAAGAGAAGAAAGGGAGTGAGAGAAAAGAAAAGAGGAGAATAGAGAGAAAAAGAAAACAGGTACACAGCAGAGGTCAGAGATAATCCACAACCTCTCCCACCTCAGCCCCAACCCTGACCCCTTCCCATCAACCAAATTTTTACTGACCAAACATTATTAGCTTCCCCTCTTCAGATTTAGTGAAGTTATTCCATAATAACCGGGAGTTTGGGTGATTAAAGAGACACTGAAGCGAAAAAAAAATGATGATATTATTATTTGTATGTGTAGTACAGCTAAGAAATTAAACATTAAGATCAGATACATCAGTGTAATTGTTTCCAGTACAGGAAGAGTTGAGAAACTCCAGTTGTTATCTCTATGCAAACAAGCCATTAAGCTCTCCGACTAAGTTAGTCGTGGAGAGGGCTGTTATCTGACTTTTATTATCTCCACTGTAATTGAACTGTTTACTTTTCCTCTGCTAGAGGAGAGGTCATTAGTTCACAGACTGCTCTGAAAGAATCATTTTGAATGCAGAATTTTGTGTAATCTGCACATATTATAGAATAATGCAATGTTAGAAAAAACACTATATACCTGAAAATAAAAGTATGAGAATATTTTCTTTGCTGCTAATCTTCTAGTAATTATTCATAGTACACAACCAATTCATTACATCATATATTTTTTTTCGCTTCAGTGTCTCTTTAAGAAGCCTGCTATGTGTTTCCTGAATTATCCTTTCCATGGCTCTAATATTTTCCATCTCCGCCAACCAGTCCACAAAGGTAGGAGCAGCCGTACTCTTCCATAATTTAGGAATCAGAAGCCTTGCTGCCACTTACATATGTTGTAGCAATGATTTTTTGAATTTCCTAACAGGGCTAGGGATCATTAATAGAAAAATTACTTCAGGAGTGAGCTCAATCTTTATATCTAGGCATTTCTCTATAATTAGTTGTATGGTTGTCCAAAAATTATTTAACAGGGGGCAAGAAACCCATATATGGGTCATGTCACCATTTGCTTGCTGACAGCGCCAATCGGTATCTGGGCTATCTGGGTACAGTAGATGAAGCTGTTTTTGGAGTCCTATACCATCTGGAAATGATCTTATAGGCATTTTCCTTTCCTCTAACCTTCTATAAGATCTTATCCGAAGCCCCAGATCCACAATATAATCAATGTAACAAGTGGGAAATTCTTCTCAACACAACTATAACCTCTCAACAATGGAATAGATCCACAATATGCTTTAGAAAATGTTCTCACTGCACATCACATTGAGAACTACTACTAAAAATACAATGGCAATGGTACTATACCCCCACATTAATGCACAAATTCGACCATACAAGTACTAACATGTGCCGGAGAGATTGCGGTCATAGAGGAGATATCTTACATATATTTTGGAAGTGCCCTCTCCTTGCACCAATGTGGCAACATTTGAATTGTATTATAAGGAACATCCCCCAATCTACTACTAATTTATCTCCACAAACTGCGATCCTCCACCTAGATATAGACTATTACCCTAAACATGTAAGAGCTTCAGTTACACACTTACTTATTGCAGAAAAAAAGCTATTGTTCTTTTATGGAAAACTAAAGACCCTCCATCACTACAATACATTCTATCTATCTTTCAACACAATATGGAAATTGAAGAATTCCATCGAAAGAAAAGTTACTGTTCTTAGTTAATATATGAAGAATTAATATTTACCTGTAATGAGCAATATCTACCTGTAATGATAAAAATATATATGTCACGTTATATGCATCTAATCTTTTAAAATGTTATGTACTAACATTTTTGGACTCCATATAAAGTTGTTCATGGTTATGCTCACTCAGAAATAATACTAACACTATTTCTGAACCTGTTACTATTCAGACTTTTGTTCTGTTATGATTTTAGTTATACTTCTATTTTAGTAATTATCTGCTCTGTCGCTTTATTTGTTACGATACACAATATTACAACCATATAATCCTGATAATGTGATAATATACTGGTATGTGTACACAAACTTGACTGGGTTGTAATGTTAACTACTGTTATATTGTTTAAAGCAGGGGTCCCCAACCCCCGGTCCGCGACCCAATACCGGGCCGCGGGGCGTTTCGCACCGGGCCGCGGCAAATCCCCTGCCTCACAATGATTTTTTTGCTGGTGACTACCGTCCCGCCCCCTCCTTCATTAGCCGCGAGTGCACGCGGCTACATCTCCGCCTGCACGCATTAGAGCGCAGCCGCGGAAGCCGGAAGTCACGCCCAGCCCATCCCATCTTTCTCGGCGTCAGCGTGTGTAGCCTATGCAGCTGCGCTTTTCCCGGGCAGTGTGAGGCAGCGAGACAGGGGGATAGCGTGCCGTGATAGCGTGGCCGTGGCGGACCGTATTCAAAATACATTCTCTTCTCGGTAAGGCGGCTGTCTATATACCAGCGTTTTTCCACCTTTGAATCTAGCCTCACTACCTGTTCCGATACTTCTGTGCTGCATAGGTCAGGCCTTAGGCCTGGGTTTGTTACACATGCAATTTAACAAGTATGCAGTGATCATAGTTATGTGCAGTTTTTGATCCACCTCTTGCTGGCTTGTTTGCGGGCTAACTATACTTGCTATACTGGGCTAACTATACTTGCTATACTCGGCTAACTATACTTGCTATACTGGGCTAACTATACTTGCTATACTGGGCTAACTATACTTGCTATTCTGGGTTAACTATACTTGCTATACTGGGCTAACTATACTTGCTATACTGGGCTAACTATACTTGCTATACTGGGCTAACTATACTTGCTATTCTGGGCTAACTATACTTGCTATTCTGGGCTAACTATACTTGCTATACTGGGCTAACTACTGGCTATACTGGGCTAACTATACTTGCTATACTGGGCTAACTATACTTGCTATACTGGGTTAACTATACTTGCTATACTAGGCTAACTGTACTTGCTATACTGGGCTGACTGTACTTGCTATACTGTGGTAACTGTACTAGCTATACTGGGGTAACTATACTTGCTATACTAGGCTAACTGTACTTGCTATAGTGTGGTAACTGTACTTGCTATACTGGGGTAACTATACTTGCTATACTAGGCTAACTGTACTTGCTATACTGGGGTAGCTATACTTGCTATACTAGGCTAACTGTACTTGCTATACTGGGGTAGCTATACTTGCTATACTAGGCTAACTGTACTTGCTATACTGGGGTAACTACTGGCTATACTGGGGTAGCTATACTTGCTATAATAGGCTAACTGTACTTGCTATACTGGGGTAACTATACTTGCTATACTAGGCTAACTGTACTTGCTATACTGGGGTAGCTATACTTGCTATACTAGGCTAACTGTACTTGCTATACTGGGGTAGCTATACTTGCTATACTAGGCTAACTGTACTTGCTATACTGGGGTAACTACTGGCTATACTGGGGTAGCTATACTTGCTATACTAGGCTAACTGTACTTGCTATACTGGGGTAACTATACTTGCTCTACTGTGGTAACTGTACTAGCTATACTGGGGTAACTATACTTGCTATACTAGGCTAACTGTACTTGCTATAGTGTGGTAACTGTACTTGCTATACTGGGGTAACTATACTTGCTATACTAGGCTAACTGTACTTGCTATACTGGGGTAGCTATACTTGCTATACTAGGCTAACTGTACTTGCTATACTGGGGTAACTACTGGCTATACTGGGGTAGCTATACTTGCTATACTAGGCTAACTGCACTTGCTATAGTGTGGTAACTGTACTTGCTATACTGGGCTAACTGTACTTGCTATACTGTGGTAACTATACTTGCTATACTGGGCTAACAGTACTTGCTATACTGGGCTAACTGTACTTGCTATACTGTGGTAACTGTACTTGCTATACTGTGGTAACTGTACTTGCTATACTGGGGTAACTATACTTGCTATACTAGGCTAACTGTACTGGCTATACTGTGGTAACTGTACTTGCTATACTGGGGTAACTATACTTGCTATACTAGGCTAACTGTACTTGCTATACTGTGGAAACTGTACTTGCTATACTGTGGAATCTAAGAAAAAAGGGGGGGCTGCTGCCCACTCACCCCCCCCCCCCCACCCCCCCGCCCCCAGGGGGGCCCCGGAGAAAATTTTGGTCGGGATAGTGGGCCCCGGGCTCAAAAAGGTTGGGGACCCCTGCTCTAGTCTCTAGTTACCTGTGCTCTCACCTGTCCTACTCTACTGTACTACTACTACTTCTGTGTTAGATAGATTTGTACTATTTTGTAGTTAGCAAGGCCCAGCTTTACTGCTATACCTGTCCTGTATCTGCTCTCTGTAATCTAGTCACACCTGTTCTATTATTTAGCTAGATTCTTCTATTGTTTAGTTAGTAGTACTGTAGTGTACTCTAGTCTGTGTATAGGGACCGTCCGTCACCGCGTTACCTAGGGTCTTTGTGTGCGCAGTGCACGTCTGCACTGTCCGCACCCTCTCGTTAGTGCTACACCCGTCCTATTGTTTATATTACTTGTATTGTGTATTCGCTGAATTGTACTGTAGTCTGTGTATAGGGACACCGTCAGTCAGCGTCAGCTAGGGTCTTTGTGTGCGCAGTGCACGTTTGCGCTGTCCGCACCCTCTCGTTAGTGCTACACCCGTCCTATTGTTTATATTACTTGTATTGTGTATTCGCTGAATTGTACTGTAGTCTGTGTATAGGGACACCGTCAGTCAGCGTCAGCTAGGGTCTTTGTGTGCGCAGTGCACGTCTGCGCTGTCCGCAGCCTCTCGTTAGTGCTACACCCATCCTATTTTTTTCTATTACTTCTATTGTGTATTTGCTGACTTGTACTGTACTGTAGTCTGCGTATAGGGACACCGTCAGTCAGCGTCAGCTAGGGTCTTTGTGTGCGCAGTGCACGTCTGCGCTGTCCGCACCCTCTCGTTAGTGCTACACCCGTCCTATTGTTTATATTACTTGTATTGTGTATTCGCTGAATTGTACTGTAGTCTGTGTATAGGGACACCATCAGTCAGCATCAGCTAGGGTCTTTGTGTGCGCAGTGCACGTCTGCGCTGTCCGCACCCTCTCGTTAGTGCTACACCCGTCCTATTGTTTATATTACTTGTATTGTGTATTCACTGAATTGTACTGTAGTCTGTGTATAGGGACACCATCAGTCAGCGTTACCTAGGGTCTTTGTGTGCGCAGTGCACGTCTGCACTGTCCGCACCCTCTCGTTAGTGCTACACCCGTCCTATTGTTTATATTACTTGTATTGTGTATTCGCTGAATTGTACTGTAGTCTGTGTATAGGGACACCGTCAGTCAGCGTCAGCTAGGGTCTTTGTGTGCGCAGTGCACGTCTGCGCTGTCCGCACCCTCTCGTTAGTGCTACACCCGTCCTATTGTTTATATTACTTGTATTGTGTATTCGCTGAATTGTACTGTAGTCTGTGTATAGGGACACCGTCAGTCAGCGTCAGCTAGGGTCTTTGTGTGCGCACTGCGCACTCTCTCGTTAGCGCTACACCGATCTCTGCTGTAGAGTACACCTGTCCGTCACCTCACACACCCACCACCACCAGTCCCACCTCATTAAAGTACCCCACTTGTCCCACCCGCCTTTGCATACATACGTTTTTTTTTTTCATTTGTATAATATTAAAAATATATGATGTCTGGCACTGGCAGCCGCGGTTTGGGCAGGGGCAGCAAGGGCAGCAAGGGCATCGCCAAGAAAGGAGGTCGTGGGCGTGGCAGCCGCGCCACCACCACCATGCGCAGTTCTGCGTCTGCACCAGTGGCTATTCCGCCATTAGCCACTGGCCGTACACGCCTTGGCCGCCCAACAGCTGGGAGTCATGCTGCAGAGACACAGCAGCAGCAGCATGTGGCGCAGATGTTCCTCCCACCGCCAGGTCGTAGCCGTCCTATTGAGGAGAAGGACGCAGACTCTGTGGTGGAACTGATGGTGGATGAGCAGGCCACCATTAGCTCTGAAACCGAGTCCTCCACCCCCGCCACCACTCCTGTTCGCGAGAGCAGCAGCAGCCACCCAGCACTGCCTGGGGAGGAGGAGGAGTGCAGTTCTCCAGCCCCAGCGGGCGACACCAGCGCCCTGTCACTCAGCACCTTCTCATCCCCAAGCGCAGTGGGGTTATGGAGTGCTGTTGCGGCAGAATTGGAGGAGGAAGGAATGCTCATGGGCACTTTGGGGGATGATGCTTTGGACAGTCAGACAGTGGTGACTGTCCATCCACCCATGCACGCAGAAGGGGAGTTTGTGGGATCCCAGCAGGACATGTTTGCGGAGGGGGAGGATGATGATGACAGGGTGAAGGACAGAGACTGGGTGCCAGGTCCTGGGAGTGGGGATGTCATCAGCTCTGAGGAGGAGGATGCATCTGTGGGCCTTGCTAGAAGGATCAGCATCGCAGGCATGGGCAGGATCACAAGTGGGCGTGGTATGCAGGCCACACAGCGTGCTAATCCGGAGACGAGTTCTGCCAGTGCCACCACCAGCCGCATCAAGAACCCCCCCCCCCCCCTTCCCAACCACCACAGGGAGACCAGCGGCAGCAGCACCTTCCATCCAAAGGGGCAACTTCACCTCCCCAATATGGAATTTTTTCACCCTGCCATATGTGGAGTGCAAGTATGCCACCTGCAACCAGTGCCGCCAGCAGCTCAGCAGAGGGAAGGAGCCCTCTGCGTTTGGCACCACCTCTCTGGTCAACCATCTTGCAGGGAAACACTTTCATGAGCATGAGGAGTTCATGAAGTTGAAGGA
Organism: Hyperolius riggenbachi; assembly: GCF_040937935.1. Lineage (NCBI taxonomy): Eukaryota > Metazoa > Chordata > Amphibia > Anura > Hyperoliidae > Hyperolius > Hyperolius riggenbachi. The sequence goes on along the minus strand of NC_090652.1, from coordinate 53,222,066 downwards.
AGCTGGCAGTGGCAGTGGCAGACCCGCCACCACTGCGAAGCCGTCGGCAGCAGCCACCCACCCTCCTCCACCTCCTCCAGCAGCACCAGAAGGAGTGTGTCAGAAACGCATGGCTCATCCTCCCTCTGCAACTCTTGCCGCCGACACTGAGGCCTGTTCTGGCAGCCAGTCCTCAGTGGCCTCCTCTGCTCCCTCCACTGATTCCCGTGCCAGCAAAAGGCGTCGCCAGACCCTGCTCAGCGACACCTTCCAGGGGGTGGTCAGGGTTCTGCCTCCCAGCAGCCGTCGCGTGCGTCAGCTGAACGGCTTGCTGGCACGGGCCATGTGCTCCCAACTCCTGCCTTATTCCCTTGTGCAGGAGGGGAGCGACATGCGTGCACTCCTGATGTGTGCAGCCCCCGATTGGCCAATCCCCAGCCGACATTATTTCGCACGCACGGCCATCCCTGCACTTCACCGCTCTGTGATGGCCAATGTCGGGAGAGGGCTGGAGCACGCGGTGGGTCAACGGGTCAACGTCACCATGGACTCGTGGAGCAGCCGGTTTGGGACAGGCCGCTATCTGTCCTTCACCGCGCATTGGGTTAGCTTGGTGGAAGGGGTGAGGAGGGGGGAGCAGCATCGGGCACTGTCAGAGCAGCAGCAGCAGCAACAACGCAGTCGGTGTGCCACCATGCAGGGTCAGCGGAATTGCAGCAGGTTCCTCTGATCCGCTTCCATCCTCCGGCACACCAGCCCAAACCCCCGCCTCAGCAGCAGCGTGAAGCCCCACTAGTGTTGGGCGAACAGTGTTCGCCACTGTTCGGGTTCTGCAGAACATCACCCTGTTCGGGTGATGTTCGAGTTCGGCCGAACACCTGACGGTGCTCGGCCAAATTGTTCGGCCACATGGCCGAACTAAGAGCGCATGGCCGAACGTTCCCCGAACGTTCGGCTAGCGCTGTGATTGGCCGAACGGGTCACGTGGTTTGGGCCCGAACGCGCTCTGATTGGCCGAACGGTCACGTGGTTCGGGTAAATAAATACCCGAACCACGTCATATCTCCGCCATTTCTCTGTGGGTTTAGCTTTGGGTAGGCAGGCAGGGTAGTTCGCTCTCCAGCCACGCTAGCCAGGGTCCCCCCCAGTCATTGTGTGTCGCTGCTGGGAACAGTAGTACACCGCTCGCTCAGCCACACTTTATATATAGCATTGTTTACTGCCACTGTGTACCTCGCTCAGCCACGCTATATATAGCATTGTGTTTTCTGACACTCTGTGTACACGGCTTAGCCTGGCTATATAGCATTGTGTGTACTGCCACTGTGCACCTCGCTCAGCCACGCTATATATAGCATTGTGTTTTCTGACACTCTGTGTACACGGCTTAGCCTGACTGTATAGCATTGTGTGTACTGCCACTGTGCACCTCGCTCAGCCACGCTATATATAGCATTGTGTTTTCTGACACTCTGTGTACACGGCTTAGCCTGACTATATAGCATTGTGTGTACTGCCACTGTGCACCTCGCTCAGCCACGCTATATATAGCATTGTGTTTACTGCCACTCTGTGTACACCGCTCAGCCAGACTATATACCATTGTTTACTGACCCTCTGTGTACACCGCTCAGCCAGACTATATACCATTATTTACTGACACTCTGTGTACACGGCTCAGCCTGACTATATAGCATTGTGTGTACTGCCACTGTGCACCTCGCTCAGCCACGCTATATATAGCATTGTGTTTTCTGACACTCTGTGTACACGGCTTAGCCTGACTATATAGCATTGTGTGTACTGCCACTGTGCACCTCGCTCAGCCACGCTATATATAGCATTGTGTTTACTGCCACTCTGTGTACACCGCTCAGCCAGACTATATACCATTGTTTACTGACACTCTGTGTACACCGCTCAGCCAGACTATATACCATTGTTTACTGACACTCTGTGTACACGGCTCAGCCTGACTATATAGCATTGTGTGTACTGCCACTGTGTACCTCGCTCAGCCACGCTATATATAGCATTGTTTACTGACACTCTGTGTACACCGCTCAGCCAGACTATATAGCATTGTGTGTACTGCCACTGTGCACCTCGCTCAGCCACGCTATATATAGCATTGTGTTTACTGCCACTCTGTGTACACCGCTCAGCCAGACTATATACCATTGTTTACTGACACTCTGTGTACACCGCTCAGCCAGACTATATACCATTGTTTACTGACACTCTGTGTACACGGCTCAGCCTGACTATATAGCATTGTGTGTACTGCCACTGTGTACCTCGCTCAGCCACGCTATATATAGCATTGTTTACTGACACTCTGTGTACACCGCTCAGCCAGACTATATAGCATTGTGTGTACTGCCACTCTGTGTACACGGCTCAGCCAGACTATATATCATTGTGTGTACTGCCACTCTGTGTACACCGCTCAGCCAGACAATATAGCATTGTGTGTACTGCCACTCTGTGTAAACCGCTCAGCCAGACTATATAGCATTGTGTGTACTGCCACTCTGTGTACACCGCTCAGCCAGACTATATAGCATTGTGTGTACTGCCACTCTGTGTACACCGCTCAGCCAGACTATATAGCATTGTGTGTACTGCCACTCTGTGTACACCGCTCAGCCAGACTATATACCATTGTTTACTGACACTCTGTGTACACCGCTCAGCCAGACTATATACCATTGTTTACTGACACTGTGTGTACACCGCTCAGCCAGACTATATAGCATTGTGTGTACTGCCACTGTGTACCTCGCTCAGCCACGCTATATATAGCATTGTTTACTGACACTCTGTGTACACGGCTCAGCCAGACTATATAGCATTGTGTGTACTGCCACTCTGTGTACACCGCTCAGCCAGACTATATAGCATTGTGTGTACTGCCACTCTGTGTACACCGCTCAGCCAGACTATATAGCATTGTGTTTACTTCCACTCTGTGTCTGCTGGGCCTGGGAACAGTAGTACACCGCTCACCTGCCACTGTATAGCATTGTGCTCTGTGTCGCTGCTGGGAATAGTGGTACACCGCTCACCCGCCACTGTATAGCATTGTGCTCTGTGTCGCTGCTGGGAATAGTGGTACTGTATAGCATTTCTGTACTGCCACTGTACTGCTGCCAGTCAGCGTGTACTGTAAGGATAAGTGAAATGAGGAAGAAATCCGGTGAAAGAGGAAGGGGCAAGGGAAGAGGTGTTTCCCCTGACGGTTCACGTACAGGCCACAGGGGAGCACCCAAGAAAACCCACTCAATACCGCCCATGTTGTCCAGGACAACAACCCTCACAGATCCAAAAGAACAGGACCAGATAATTACTTGGATGACCTCTCAAGCGTCCAGCAGTGGGTTAAGCAGCACCAGCACATCACGCACGAGGAGTCCTCAGCCAGTTACAAGGAGCCAGTGGGCACAAAGCTGACACAACCGGCAGCGACACCACGCACACAACTGCCAGATAACCAGTCCGATGAATTACCTCAGGACACAATGGGGTATTCGCAGGAGCTATTCCCAGCCCAACAAACTTCCACCTTTCAAAGGTCAATGGAGGAACAGCCAGAAATGTTGTGCCCGGATTCACAACCATTAACTGTGGGAAATGCACCGCGCACTGAAATACAAGGCGAGTCCGAGGAGGACTCGGAAACCCAAATCCCAGAGCAAGTTGGGCAGGAGGGGTTGCAATTGCAGGAGGTCGGCCGACAAGATCTGGAAGACGACGTTGGAGTGAGCTGCGCAGAGGTTGTTCTGGGGAGCTCTACTCCACGGCGGCGGCCCCCCACAATGACATATGACGAGTTTGAGGAGATGGAAGAGGAGGGTATGGACAATGTGGACATAGACCCAGATTTTGTTTGTGAACGAGAACATCGCCGTCGTAGCAGCAGCACAGATGAGTCTGTTGAAGAACCCACTGCTGCACGAGTTCGCCTTGTGCCACAAGGTAGGCGGCGCGCAATTTCAGGCACCACAAGCGTGGAAGTTCAAGTGAGAGGCAAAAGAGGAGCAAACAGAAATCGCCAGCAAGGAGGCAGGTGCTCCAAAGTCTGGGCTTTCTTTGAAGACTGCACTGAGGATGTTACCATGGCGATTTGCAAGGTGTGCAAGACCCGCCTGAGCAGGGGGAAAAGTATTAACAACCTCTCCACCACCAGCATGAGCCGCCACATGCTATCCAAACATCCCACTCTGTGGGCAAACGCGGCAGGACAGGGTACCAGCAACACTGCCTCCCTTGGGTTCACCAGACTCACCACCAGACCCGCCTCAGCAGCAGCAGTAGCCCAGCCATTGCGTGGTTCACAACATTCACAAACATCAGACGACGCTGACACTGTCACTTTCCGGAGTAGTGCTCTTGAGGTCTCCCAGTGTTCATCAAACACAACAACCAACAGCCCTTCCGTGTGCAGCGCTACGGTTCAGTTGTCTGTGTCGGAGATGTTTGAGCGCAAGAGGAAATTGCCAGCAAATGACCCCCGGGCCGTAGCAGTAACAGCCAGCATAGCCAAGCTTCTGGCCTGCGAAATGCTGCCATATTGAGTGGTGGAGACAAACAGCTTCAAGGGCATGATGTCAGTGGCCATCCCACGTTACGTGGTTCCCAGCCGCAACCACTTTGCGCGCTCTGCAGTGCCTGAGTTGCATGAGCACGTGGTCAGCAAAATAACCCGAAGCTTGAAGAATGCCGTTGCCTGCAAGGTTCACCTCACCACTGACACTTGGACGAGTGCGTTCGGACAGGGTCGATACATCTCCCTTACCGCACACTGGGTGAACCTTGTGGAGCCTGGCAGCGATTCCTCACCTGCTACGGCGCGGGTGTTGCCCACGCCGCAAACAGCTGCACCGCCGTCCCTCCCACTGGATAACAACAGCAGCACCTACCTCTCTGACTCCTTCTCCTCCAACGCATCTCAAAGCTGTACCTCATCCGGAAACGCTAACCCAGCAGCAGTAGGATCGTGGAAGCAGTGCAGCACAGCTGTTGGCATGCGTCAGCAAGCGTTGCTGAAGCTGATCTGCCTTGGGGATAAGCAGCACACAGGGGAGGAAATTTGGAAGGGAATAAAGGAACAGACGGATTTGTGGCTGGCACCGCTGGACCTGAAACCGGGCATGGTTGTGTGTGATAATGGGAGTAATCTCATTCGCGCTTTAAGGTTGGCTAAGCTGACACACATCCCTTGCCTGGCGCACGTGATGAACCTAGTAGTTCAGCGGTTCCTGAGGACATACCCAGGCGTGGCCGATCTTCTGTTGAAGGTGCGTCGAGTGGCCAAACATTGTAGAAATTCCAGTACTGCTTCGGGGGCACTCGCCAAGATGCAGGAGCGCTTCAATCTCCCCCACCATCGCTTGCTGTGTGATGTCCCTACACGCTGGAATTCTACGCTGCACATGCTAGCACGCTTTTGTGAGCAGAAGAGTGCAGTGGTCCAGTACATGACGGCGCAGTACCGAGGCGCATCCGGACAGCTGCCAAGCTTCTGTGGATCCGATTGGGCCAACATGTTGGACCTCTGCCAAGTCCTCCAAAATTTTGAGCAATCCACGTTGCTTGTGAGCAGTGACAACTCTTCAGTCAGCATTACCATACCACTGCTGTGTTTACTGAAGAGGTCAATGTTGAAAATCAAGGAAACAGCTGTCATGATGCAACTGGGGGAATCTGAAGGAGAAAACGATCAGCGTGATGGTACCAACATCAGGCCATCCGCCTCAGGGAACGCTGGCCCCAGCAGCTATGACGAAGAAGAGGAGGAGGAGGAACAGCTGGAGTTGGAGCAGGAATTTCATGCCACCACTGACGAGGGCCAGATCGGTGCACGTTGGACTTCCACAATTCAGCGCGAATGGTCAGCAGAAGCAGACCAGGAGGAAGGTGACAACTATGATGCATCACAACAACTATCACAACGCTCACAAGAGGATGATGAGGATTCTGGTAGGACTCTGGCACACATGGCTCAATTCATGCTAGACTGCATTGAACGCGACCCACGCATTGTGCGCATTCTGGACAACACCAATTACTGGGTTTATACCCTTCTGGATCCACGGTACAAACACAATGTTCCAACACTGCTTGAAGAAAGAGTCAGACAGGTCAAAATGGAAGAATACCAGCAGGCCCTTGTGGAGACTTTAGAGAGGAGATTGACATCCTCCCCCTCCTCTAGCCAGTTGTACGCCGACAGACTGACTTCCGCAAACTCAGGACGACCAGGAGGGCAGCAAACAACGCAAGCCGCAGCTAGTGCCCAAAAGGGAATGGTATCGGCAGTGTCCTTGGAGTGGGAAAATTTTCTGACACCCATGCAGCAGCAGCCCACTGAACAGCAAGCGTGCAGATCCACCTCCAACACCGATCGCCTGGAGAAGATGGTCAAGGACTACATGTCAGATGACGTAGCTGTGTCGAACAATCTATCCGCACCCTTCAACTATTGGGTATCAAAGCTAGACACCTGGCACGAACTGGCAATGTACGCAATAGAGGTGCTGGCTTGCCCGGCAGCCAGCGTTATGTCAGAACGCTGTTTCAGTGCTGCCGGAGGCATCGTCACAGATCGGCGTATCCGCCTCTCCACAGAAAATGCAGACCGTCTGACTCAAATTAAAATGAATCAATCCTGGATTGGAAATGACTACGCAACACTCCAGGACCCCAACCAAGTAACATGACCAATGAACATCTGGGATGGTGTAGCGTTTCCGGTCCCTGTTTATTGAACCTCTCATCTGTATTACATTTATGACTGCATGGCGGCAAAAAGCATTGCTGCTATAGCCGCACGCTTTTTGTCCTCATGCAAGGCCTGGGTTGTTGTGTCTCAAAAAGCATGGCCTTCTCCTCCTGCGCCTGCTCCTGTTCCATCACGTGTGCTGCTGCTGCTGCTGCTGGGTTAGCGTTGCCGCGTGGTCCCTGTTTATTGAACCACTTATCTTTATTACATTTATGACTGCATGGCGGTACAAAGCATGCTATCCGCACGCATCTTGTCCTCATGCAAGGCCTGGGTTGTTGTGTCTCACAAAGCGTGGCCTTCTCCTCCTGCGCCTCCTCCTGTTCCATCACGTCTGCTGCTGCTGGGTTAGCGTTGCCGCGTGGTCCCTGTTTATTGAACCACTTATCTTTATTACATTTATGACTGCATGGCGGTACAAAGCATGCTATCCGCACGCTTCTTGTCCTCATGCAAGGCCTGGGTTGTTGTGTCTCACAAAGCGTGGCCTTCTCCTCCTGCGCCTCCTCCTGTTCCATCACGTCTGCTGCTGCTGGGTTAGCGTTGCCGCGTGGTCCCTGTATATTGAACCACTTATCTTTATTACATTTATGACTGCATGGTGGTACAAAGCATGCTATCCGCACGCTTCTTGTCCTCATGCAAGGCCTGGGTTGTTGTGTCTCACAAAGCGTGGCCTTCTCCTCCTGCGCCTCCTCCTGTTCCATCACGTCTGCTGCTGCTGGGTTAGCGTTGCCGCGTGGTCCCTGTTTATTGAACCACTTATCTTTATTACATTTATGACTGCATGGCGGTACCTCATGCAAGGCCTGGGTTGTTGTGTCTCACAAAGCGTGGCCTTCTCCTCCTGCGCCTCCTCCTGTTCCATCACGTCTGCTGCTGCTGGGTTAGCGTTGCCGCGTGGTCCCTGTTTATTGAACCACTTATCTTTATTACATTTATGACTGCATGGCGGTACCTCATGCAAGGCCTGGGTTGTTGTGTCTCACAAAGCGTGGCCTTCTCCTCCTGCGCCTCCTCCTGTTCCATCACGTCTGCTACTGCTGGGTTAGCGTTGCCGCGTGGTCCCTGTTTATTGAACCACTTATCTTTATTACATTTATGACTGCATGGCGGTACAAAGCATGCTATCCGCACGCTTCTTGTCCTCATGCAAGGCCTGGGTTGTTGTGTCTCACAAAGCGTGGCCTTCTCCTCCTGCGCCACCCTCCTCCTGTTCCATCACGTGTGCTGCTGCTGGGTTAGCGTTACCGGTCCCTTTTCCTGGAACCTCTTATATGTATTACATTTATGACTGCATGCCGACAAAAAGCATGTTACCTGTGCAAAGAAAACAGACATTTCCCGCATTTAAAAGACAGTTTTCCCTTTGAAACTTTAAAATCGATTTTCTCAAAAACTATAAGCTCTTTTTGCTAAATATTTTTTTCCTCTTGTACCCACTCCCAAGGTGGACATACCCTGTAAATTTGGGGTATGTAGCATGTAAGGAGGCTTTACAAAGCACAAAAGTTCGGGTCCCCATTGACTTCCATTATGTTCGGAGTTCGGGTCGAACACCCGAACATCGCGGCCATGTTCGGCCTGTTCGGCCCAAACCCGAACATCTAGATGTTCGCCCAACACTAAGCCCCACCACTGCCAAGCGCTGCTGGAATTGGTCAGCCTGGGGAAGACCAAATTGACGGCGAACCATGTCCTGGCCAAGAGAGGAATTGGCTGACCCCCAGAGGCCTCAGAGTCAGAGAGGTGGTGTCCGACAATGGGGCAAACCTGGTTGCTGCAATCAGCAGGGGAGACCTGACCCACATCCCCTGGCTGGCGTACGTCCTGAACCTGGTAGTCCAAAAGTTCCTGCGGACCTACCAGGGGATGGACCGATTCCTTGAAGTGGCAAGGAAGGTTGTGCGTCATTTCCGGCACTCGCCTGCAGCCGTAGCGAGCCTGGAAGAGGTGCAGAAGGAGCTGCACCAGCACCGACTCACGATCGATGTTCCAACTCGCTGGAACTCCACCCTGGCGATGTTGGAGCATCTGGTTGAACAGAGGCAGGCTGTCAGCCAGTACCTTGCGCGAGCAACAGTTGCCTCCATCACTGCAACTGGGCGTGCCGCCACCAAACTCCCGTCTATCATCTCCACGCAGGACTGGGGGCACATGCAGCAGGTGTGCTCAGTTCTGGCACCCTTCCTGCAAGCCACCAACATGGTAAGCAGGGACCATGCAATGGTGTGCGAGTGGGTCCCCTTGGTGTGTGTGCTGGACAGGGCCCTGTATGCACTGCTGGAAGAGGGAGCAGCAGCCTTGGACCAGCAGGAGCTGCAGGCAGCTTCACAGGCCACCTTTGAGGAGGAGGGCTTGGAGTTGGTGGAGGTCCCTGACCTTGCTGCTGATGAGGGGGAGCAGCAGAGCACAGCTGGACTTGTGCGGGGGTGGAGAGAGGATGAGGTGGAGGAGGCAGAGGAAGAGGAGGACAGCACTGTCGGCTCTGGGGCTGCCGATGATGTGCCAGCAGACGTGGCCAGACTCTTTCCAATGGCAGCGCACATGCTGAGGTGCCTGCGCAAGGACCCAAGGGTGATCCAGATGAAGCAGAGGGAGGACATCTGGATCTGCATGATGCTGGACCCACGTCTGAAGGGGAAGCTCAGCCAGTTCCTGCCTGCAGGAGGAGACCGTGCGCAACAAATGAGGAATTTGCAGCTGTCCCTTGTTGAGCGCTTGGAGGAAGCCTTCCCTCAGCCATCCACCCCCACTGTCCAGCCAGCACAAAGGCAGCAGCAGGTGCCTGCATCCACCAGCAGCAAGTGCACGCGCACCACAGACCTGCTGTCTCTGACCCAAGAGCTCTACATGAGTGTAGAGCTGCCAAGTACTAGAGAGGAGGTGCCTGCAGCAGCATCCTTCTCCAGTCACAGGCAGCGCTTGACCTGCATGGTGGCTGACTACATGGGGTCCTTTAGCGGGCTTGACAGCGTGGCCCCTGTTGATCCCATGGAGTATTGAGTCAAGCACCTGCCGATCTGGAGCGAGCTTGCGCAGTACGCCCTGGAAGTGCTCTCCTGCCCCCCTTCCAGCGTACTGTCAGAGCGTTGCTTCAGTGCAGCCGGTGGAGTCGTCACTGAGAAACGATCTCGTCTGTCTCACAATTCTGTGGACAGACTGACGTTTCTCAAAATGAACCAGGCTTGGGTGGAAGGCGAATTCATGGCCCCTGTTGTCGGCGAGAGGGGGACATGAAGTGGCGCACACACATTACACCTGCTGCTGCTGCTGCTGTATTTCTTCCTGCTGTCTGTGTCTTCATTGCCAGGGAACACATTACAAGGTGCTTCTGCCCATGCGCCACCAGCTATTACGCTCAAAAATAGCTGCATCCATTTGAAAAAAAAAAAAATTATTAATTTTGAGGTGTCCGGGTTGAAAACTGTGCTGTCCCAATTGTGTATTGGACACAATGTGGGCTTCACGACCGCTGTCTGGAACCTCATGGTGTTTATTTACGGCCCTGGAACCACCGCTAGGAACCAGGGCCTATTATGTCTCGCTGCCTGCCCTCCTGCCTGCTGCTAGTCTGCCACACACTCAACCTCCTCACGCTGCCTGCTGTTGTATTTCTTCCTGCTATCTGTGTCTCCACTGCCAGGGAACACATTACAAGGTGCTGCTGCCCATGCACCAACAGCACAGCTATTACGCTCAAAAATAGCTGCCTGCATTAATTTGAAAAAAAATGTTTTTAATTATTTTAGAGGTGTCCGGGTTGAAAACTGTGCTGTCCCAATTGTGTATTGGACACGATGTGGGCTTCACGACCGCTGTCTGGAACCTAATGCTGTTTATTTATGGCCCTGGTACCACCGCTAGGAACCAGGGCCTATTATGTCAGTCACATCACATTGCCTGACACACACTACTCCTCCTCCTGTAGCTACATTGAGCTTCTGCTGTCTGTGTGCTGCTACCACTGCCAGGGAGACCAGAAGAAGAACTATTTTCTGCTGCCACCTGCCCACCCACTCTCCTACCGGCAGCTATTACCACACTACAATAGCTGCAAGCCTGCAACTACTTCCTCCTCCTGCTGATGTCTGTGTTTTACCACCGCCAGGGTACACAGAAAAAGGCACTGTGGCTTGCAATGTGCCACTACCTACCTATTATGCCATCAACACAAATATAACTATGGTGTTATTAAAATAAAATATTTCCACAAATGAAGTAAAAAAAAAATATTACAAAAGAAAGGAAAACCAAGACACATAATATAATGATAGAGAAGAAGAGGAAGAAGAAGATATAGAAGAAGAAGATATAGAAGAAGAATATATAGAAGAAGAAGATGAAGAAGATATAGAAGAAGAAGACGAAGAAGAAGAAGAAGATATAGAAGACAAAGATGAAGAAGATATAGAAGAAGAAGAAGATGAAGAAGATATAGAAGAAGAAGATATATAAGAAGAAGAAGATATAGAAGAAGAAGAAGAAGAAGAAGAAGAAGAAGAAGAAGAAGAAGAAGAAGAAGAAGAAGAAGAAGAAGAAGAAGAAGAAGAAGAAGAAGAAGATGATGATGATGATGATGATGATGATGATGATGATGATGATGATGATGATGATGATGATGAAGAAGAAGAAGAAGAAGAAGAAGAAGAAGAAGAAGAAGAAGAAGAAGAAGAAGAAGAAGAAGAAGAAGAAGAAGATGATGATGATGATGATGATGATGATGATGATGATGATGATGATGATGATGATGATGATGATGATGATGATGATGATGATGATGAAGAAGAAGAAGATATAGAAGAAGAAGAAGAAGAAGAAGAAGTAGAAGAAGATATAGAAGAAGAGGAAGAAGAAGAAGAAGAAGAAGGTATAGAAGAAGAAGAAGAAGATATAGAAGAAGAAGAAGATATAGAAGAAGAAGAAGAAGAAGAAGAAGAAGATATAAAAGAAGAAGAAAAAGATAATTGAAGAAGATACAAGAAGTAGAAGATGAAGAAGATTCAAGTAGAAGTAGATATAGAAGAAGAAGAAAAATAAGAAGATATAGAAGAAGAAGAAAAAGAAGAAGATATAGAAGAAGAAGAAAAAGAAGAAGATATAGAAGAAGAAGAAGAAGATAGAAGAAGAAGATGAAGACGACGTAAATTAAGACTTCCAACTTACAACCATTTTGGACACACCTTCTCATGCAAACACTTTTCATGAAGTTAATTTACTATTTTTGATACCTTTTTTATAACTACTACATCACCACATAATCACTTGATGTTTTTCTTCATAAAAAAGGTGGTTTCATGCATCATTGACCTCCAATACAAGTTTTAAAAGCTATTTAAGGCCAGCTCGAATATTTTACTCGAATACAGACTTGGATAGTGACGTCGGATATCCGAGGTCGAATCGGATATTCGATTAACTCGAATATTGAACTTCGAGTGAATTCGGATAGTTTACTATCCGAATTCGACCAATCTCGAATAGGATAATGAGGTATCCGAGCAACACTGCTAATAGGTAAATATATGCAGATTCCGGTTAAACCTGAATGAGTTGTGCAGACATGCCCGACATGAGCTCTGAGCTGTTGGAGCCTACGCCCTGTAGTCGGGGTGATAGATATGTTATGTTGGACATGTGGGCATACTATCCCTCATATGTATACTCTTAATTACTATGGGCCTGATTCACAAAGTGGTGCAAACTTTTTCGCAGACTTTTGCGTGCGCAAAGTGCCGCGATTTGCGCGATCGCGGACTTTTGCGCGCGCAATTTGCCGGCAAATTGCGCACGCAAAAGTCCGCGATCGCGCAAATCGCTGCACTTTGCGCGCGCAAAAGTCCGCGAAAAAGTTTGCACCGCTTTGTGAATCAGGCCCTATGTGATTGTTTATACACTTGCACCCTATGGGTGCAGCACTCCGAGATGGGGATGGAGACAGATATGATGGGTGGAGCCACACACTCCGACTCACGCACGGCCTCGCGCTGCTTCTTATGTAATGACACACGCAGAATTGACGCCCTTCATTGGCCTGGGAACTGTCCCTTGTCGGGGCACAGATGACACACACCCAAACATTCTCTAAATACAGTGTGTGGTTGGATCTTCCTCATGCGATCGCATACTGAGCGGTAAGCATGGCAGAAATCTCTACACATTTATTAGGGATTTGGGGACTAACGACCTGAACCCCTACATGGGATATATGACGTAGCACTGACGATCTTCCCGCCATCCTCGTCTCGGTGTTTTAATAATGACATCCCCCTTTCTGTAGGTCCCATATTGTGTTTCACTGGCTACTAAAGCACTCTAAATAGACATACTTAACCCCTCCGGGGAAGAGCTTTGTACACTCACAGATTTTGTGTGGAAACAAAAAATAAATGCACGTCTTTGTGCAAGAAACCCATTTCAAAGGGTCAGACCATCCGAAACTAAGAGACAGGCGCTTCCCAATTTCATATTACAGCACTTCCTCCCAGTCTAAATTCAAAGGAACCGCAATACTTATCAGTAGCTCCCTTCCATATACAGAAATAGATACAAAAATTGACCCTATGGGAAGATATGTGCTTGTTAAATGCCTCATCAAAGATAGGAAATACACTTTGGGGTCCCTTTACGCACCCAATTCTGACCAAGAGCAGTTCCTCCAAAAAACGCTGTCAGTGCTGGATGCTTTCGCTGAGGGTAGCATTATCCTTGGTGGCGACCTAAACGCGGCCCTCACCCCAAACCTAGATACATCACATGGAAGAACTAGCATTGCCTACGCGAAATTAAACAAAATAAAAAAAGCCATACATGACAGACAGCTAATAGACGTGTGAAGGGCGACGCATCCCACAATGAAGGACTACACGTTCTTCTCAGCAACTCACAAAGTGTATTCCAGGATAGACTACATTTTGGTGTCACACAATCTCCTATCGGAATATATAACCTCAAACATTGGTGTAATCACGTACTCGGATCACGCCCCGGTACAAATGACAATAAACTGCAGAGTTAAGAGAGAGCTGCCATTCACATGGAGACTCAATATCTCCATGTTGCAAGACAAGGCCGTGAAGGAGGATATAGAGAAACAGATACGTGATTACTTTTCGCATAATGATGTGGAAGATGTGTCGCCAACCATACTGTGGGAAACCCATAAATGTGTAATGAGGGGAATTCTAATTGGACTGGGGACAAAACTAAAAAGGGAAAGAGGAGAGGCAATTAAAAGACTATTGGAAGAAATACAAAACCTGTAATTTAAGCATAAACACCTACCTACTACTAATGACCAGAAGACACTAGGTGAGACAAGACATAAACTTAACAAACTCCTACAGGACAGTGCCAAACAAGTGGCGCGCAGGTGACTGTCAACACACATTTTACTTGCACGGAAATAAATCTGGGAAACTCTTAGCACGAGCTCTAAAACAGCAACAACAAAAAACGTATGTCTCCCACATGATAGATCAGACAGGCACAAAACATGTAAGGAGTGAATCCATTGCTAAAACATTCAAGGACTTTTACCACAAACTTTATAACCTGACGCAAGAGTTTACTGGTACCTGTAAAGCACCTAGCCCATCTGCTGTACAGGAATATATTAACAACTCTAATATGCCAAAATGATCAGAGGACATGAAAAAAGAGATGAAGGAGCCATTCACAGAGATGGAGATTGGGGAGGTCATCAAGGGACTTAAACCAGGGAAGGCTCCAGGGCCTGATGGATTCCCTGACGAGTACTATAAAAAATTCAAAAGCACTTTAACACCTTACTTATGCAGGATGTTTAATGCTCTAGCGGGAAATGGGGAGTCAATTACTTTACCCAGACAATCATTTTTAGAATCACATATTACAGTAATAGCCAAACCACAAAAAGACCCTGCAGCTTGCGGCAGCTACCGCCCAATTTCGCTATTAAATGCAGACTTGAAAATATTTTCAAAGGTATTAGCTAATAGGCTGGCAGAGCACATGGGATATCTTGTGTACTGGGATCAGGTGGGGTTTATCCCACAGAGAGAAGCAAGAGACAACACAATAAGAACAATAGATCTGATCCAGCTTGCTCGGTCCGAAAATAAACCTTGCATGTTACTATCCACAGACGCCGAAAAGGCTTTCGACCGAGTGGGCTGGACATGGTTGCGCACAGTGTTGCAGCAGATCAATTTGGGAGATAGAATGCTTGCTTGTATCAATGCCCTCTACACTGATCCCACTGCCAAGATCAAAGTGAATGGAACGCTCTCGGAACCTCTGCATATCACAAATGGTACTCGGCAGGGATGCCCTCTATCACCTCTAATATTTGCCCTAGCCCTGGAGCCTTTCTTATGTAAGATCAGAGGAAATAGCGATATTACAGGGATACGCATCAAGGATACAGACCACAAAGTTGCAGCTTATGCTGACGATCTGCTGTTCTTCATGATGCGCCCTAGGTTGACTCTTCCCAATCTCCTTTCTGAATTCACTCAATTTGGAAAACTTTCCTTTTTCAAAATAAATTTCGACAAGTGTGAGGCTTTTAATGTAGGGCTCCCTATAGAAGAAGTAGACAACATCAAACGTAACTTCCCATTCAAATGGAACGACAAAGCCATCAAATATCTAGGCACTAATATATCAAACTAACTTAAATATATATATTTATATAATTTCCCCCCTATGCTACGTACATTGAAATCAGACCTAAAGAAATGGGAACTGCCCCAGCTGTCCTGGTTCGGAAGAATATCGGTCATTAAAATGAAGGCCATGCCCAGACTTCTATACCTATTTCAAACACTCCCAGTTCCGATCCCCATATCCTTTCTACAACAAATGCAAACTATATTTAATGGGTACATCTGGAAACGGAAACCACCTCGTCTTCAGATAGATGTTTTATATAATATTAAACAGAGAGGAGGACTTGCATTGCCTAGTATTCGGCGTTATTATTATGCTGCAATCCTAACCAGAGCAATAGACTGGTGCAGACACCGGGAATATAAGAAATGGGTGGGCCTGGAGGATTCCCTAACAGAATATCCAAATAGTAGCTTGTTGTGGACATTGAGAAAACCACAACCTTCATGGTGCCTACTACCTTTATGTCACATCACCCTTTCTGTCTTCCACAAGGCAAATGCTCTCTTGGGGCTGTCCCCTAGGCCTTCCCCGCTGCTACCACTCTCACATAACCCTGAAATAGGAGGCAATAGAGGAGACTTCTTGAGTAATAGAGAACGTAGAGGGAGAAAGCTTTGCTTTAACCACTTCAGGACCACAGTCTTTTCGCCCCTTAAGGACCAGAGCCTTTTTCTCCATTCAGACCACTGCAGCTTTCACGGTTTATTGCTCGGTCATACAACCTACCACCTAAAGGAATTTTACCTCCTTTTCTTGTCACTAATACAGCTTTCTTTTGCTGCTATTTGATTGCTGCTGCGAGTTTTAGTTTTTATTATATTCATCAAAAAAGACATGAATTTTGGCAAAAAAATGACTTTTTTAACTTGCTGTGCTGACATTTTTCAAATAAAGTAAAATTTCCTATACATTTGAGCGCGAAAGTTATTCTGCTACATGTCTTTGATAAAAAAAAAACCATTCAGTGTATATAGTATAGTGGATAGTGTATATATGTCAGGTTTCATGAGGGGCTAAAATTCCAGGATAGTACAAATACCCCCCAAATGACCCCATTTTGGAAAGAAGACATCCCAAAGTATTCAGTGAGAGGCATGGTGAGTTCATAGAAGATTTTATTTTTTGTCACAAGTTAGCGGAAAATGACACTTTCTGACAAAAAAAGAAAAAAAAAAGTTTCCATTTCTTCTAACTTGCGACAAAAAAAAATGAAATCTGCCACAGACTCACTATGCTCCTCTCTGAATACCTTGAAGTGTCTACTTTCCAAAATGGGGTCATTTGTGGGGTGTGTTCACTGTCCTGGCATTTTGGGGGGTGCCTAATTGTAAGCACCCCTGTAAAGCCTAAAGATGCTCATTGGACTTTTGGCCCCTTAGCGCAGTTAGGCTGCAAAAAAGTGCCACACATGTGGTATTGCCGTACTCAGGAGAAGTAGTATAATGTGTTTTGGGGTGTATTTTTACACATACCCATGCTGGGTGGGAGAAATATCTCCGTAAATGACAATTGTTTAATTTTTTTTACACACAATTGTCTATTTATAGAGATATTTCTCCCACTCAGCATGGGTATGTGGAAAAATACACCCCAAAACACATTATACTACTTCTCCTGAGTACGGCAATACCACATGTGTGGCACTTTTTTGCACCCTAACTGCGCTAAGGGGCCCAAAGTTCAATGAGTACCTTTAGGATTTCACAGGTCATTTTGAGAAATTTCGTTTCAAGACTACTCCTCACGGTTTAGGGCCCCTAAAATGCCAGGACAGTATAGGAACCCCACAAATTACCCCATTTTAGAAAGAAGACACCCCAAGGTATCCGTTAGGAGGATGGTGAGTTCATAGAAGATTTTTTTTTTTTGTCACAAGTTAGCGGAAATTGATTTTAATTGTTTTTTTTCACAAAGTGTCATTTTTCCGCTAACTTGTGACAAAAAATAAAATCTTCTATGAACTCACCATACTCCTAACGGAATACCTTGGGGTGTCTTCTTTCTAAAATGGGGTCATTTGTGGGGTTCCTATACTGCCCTGGCATTTTAGGGGCCCTAAACCGTGAGGAGTAGTCTTGAAACCAAATGTCTCAAAATGACCTGTGAAATCCTAAAGGTACTCATTGGACTTTGGGCCTCTTAGCGCACTTAGGGTGCAAAAAAGTGCCACACATGTGGTACCGCCGTACTCAGGAGAAGTAGTATAATGCAGGGGTCCCCAACCTTTTTGAGCCCGGGGCCCACTATCCCGACCAAAATTTTCTCCGGGGCCCCCCTGGGGGCGGGGGGTGGGGGTGGGAGGGGTGAGTGGGCGTGGCTAGTGTTAGCGGCAGCAGCCCCCCCTTTTTTCTTAGATTCCACAGTATAGCAAGTACAGTTTCCACAGTATAGCAAGTACAGTTAGCCTAGTATAGCAAGTATAGTTACCCCAGTATAGCAAGTACAGTTACCACAGTATAGCCAGTACAGTTAGCCTAGTATAGCAAGTATAGTTACCCCAGTATAGCAAGTACAGTTACCACAGTATAGCAAGTACAGTTACCACAGTATAGCAAGTACAGTTACCACAGTATAGCAAGTACAGTTAGCCCAGTATAGCAAGTACAGTTAGCCCAGTATAGCAAGTACAGTTACCACAGTATAGCAAGTACAGTTAGCCCAGTATAGCAAGTACAGTTACCACACTATAGCAAGTGCAGTTAGCCTAGTATAGCAAGTATAGCTACCCCAGTATAGCCAGTAGTTACCCCAGTATAGCAAGTACAGTTAGCCTAGTATAGCAAGTATAGCTACCCCAGTATAGCAAGTACAGTTAGCCTAGTATAGCAAGTATAGTTACCCCAGTATAGCAAGTACAGTTACCACACTATAGCAAGTACAGTTAGCCTAGTATAGCAAGTATAGTTACCCCAGTATAGCTAGTACAGTTACCACAGTAGAGCAAGTATAGTTACCCCAGTATAGCAAGTACAGTTAGCCTAGTATAGCAAGTATAGCTACCCCAGTATAGCCAGTAGTTACCCCAGTATAGCAAGTACAGTTAGCCTAGTATAGCAAGTATAGCTACCCCAGTATAGCAAGTACAGTTAGCCTAGTATAGCAAGTATAGCTACCCCAGTATAGCAAGTACAGTTAGCCTAGTATAGCAAGTATAGTTACCCCAGTATAGCAAGTACAGTTAGCCTATTATAGCAAGTATAGCTACCCCAGTATAGCCAGTAGTTACCCCAGTATAGCAAGTACAGTTAGCCTAGTATAGCAAGTATAGCTACCCCAGTATAGCAAGTACAGTTAGCCTAGTATAGCAAGTATAGCTACCCCAGTATAGCAAGTACAGTTAGCCTAGTATAGCAAGTATAGTTACCCCAGTATAGCAAGTACAGTTACCACACTATAGCAAGTACAGTTAGCCTAGTATAGCAAGTATAGTTACCCCAGTATAGCTAGTACAGTTACCACAGTATAGCAAGTACAGTCAGCCCAGTATAGCAAGTACAGTTAGCCTAGTATAGCAAGTATAGTTAACCCAGTATAGCAAGTATAGTTAGCCCAGTATAGCAAGTATAGTTAGCCCAGTATAGCCAGTAGTTAGCCCAGTATAGCAAGTATAGTTAGCCCAGAATAGCAAGTATAGTTAGCCCAGAATAGCAAGTATAGTTAGCCCAGTATAGCAAGTATAGTTAGCCCAGTATAGCAAGTATAGTTAGCCCAGTATAGCAAGTATAGTTAACCCAGAATAGCAAGTATAGTTAGCCCAGTATAGCAAGTATAGTTAGCCCAGTATAGCAAGTATAGTTAGCCGAGTATAGCAAGTATAGTTAGCCCAGTATAGCAAGTATAGTTAGCCCGCAAACAAGCCAGCAAGAGGTGGATCAAAAACTGCACATAACTATGATCACTGCATACTTGTTAAATTGCATGTGTAACAATCCCAGGCCTAAGGCCTGACCTATGCAGCACAGAAGTATCGAAACAGGTAGTGAGGCTAGATTCAAAGGTGGAAAAACGCTGGTATATAGACAGCCGCCTTACCGAGAAGAGAATGTATTTTGAATACGGTCCGCCACGGCCACGCTATCACGGCACGCTATCCCCCTGTCTCTCTGCCTCACACTGCCCGGGAAAAGCGCAGCTGCATAGGCTACACACGCTGACGCCGAGAAAGATGGGATGGGCTGGGCTGGGCGTGACTTCCGGCTTCCGCGGCTGCGCTCTAATGCGTGCAGGCGGAGATGTAGCCGCGTGCACTCGCGGCTAATGAAGGAGGGGGCGGGACGGTAGTCACCAGCAAAAAAATCATTGTGAGGCAGGGGATTTGCCGCGGCCCGGTGCGAAACGCCCCGCGGCCCGGTATTGGGTCGCGGACCGGGGGTTGGGGACCCCTGGACTAGAGCACAGAGCAGGGCAGGCTGCCTTGCCTAGGCACAGGGCCTAGCTGCTGCCTGCAGCTGCAGCAGTGACAGTCTCCCTACCTAGTCCCTAATCACACAAACTAAACTGCCTAAAATACAATCTATCTACAATACAAAGCAATACAGTTGAATATCAAGTGTTGGAGTGTAAAAACGCTTGGTTTAGAACAATATAAATGCACTTGCACACAGACAAAAAGCACTGGAGCAGTCTCTCAGTACAGTTAGTCAGTAAGTCGCAAGCAGGACGAGTGAGGCAAGATGACGTCCGCTATTTATAGAGGGGGGCTTGGCCAGGCTCCCCCTCTGTGATTGGCTGCAGTCAGAGGGCTGGGAGCCCTCTGATTCACTTGTGAGGACTCGAGGTGACGTCAGACGTGATGCTATCCGAGCTGGTGACGCTATCCGAGCTCGGATAGCTAGGATATCTCCGGATATCTGCTTGCTATCCGAGTGCGCTCGGATAGCGCAGCCCGGATAGCTAATACTATTCGAGCTCGGTATTCAAGCTCGAATAGTGAAAAAAGAGCTAGGATATCCGAGTACCTCGGATATCCTAGCTCAGATGAGCACCACTGCCTATTAGCATTGACATATGGCAAATACTCCCCCTAAATATGTGACAGTCCCATATAGTATGACTAATTATAGAGTTAATACGGTAGTGAGATCAAGTGACTTTAGTTTCCAGCGACACAAATTCCCCATTCAGGAAGAATCCCCTCACATAAATACTTATAGGCCCCAGTCCCCCCCCCCCCCCCCCCCTCCTCGGGACCCAGCTCGCCACACTCCCTCTTCCCACCCTCCTTCTATCTATCCTTATGGTATATTATCAGCGCTGGCCAAACATTCAATAAACAACCGTATTTAAAACCGAAATATACGTTGAGTCTTAAGAGGGAGTAGTCTTATAGCAAACCTGACAGAAGCATAACACATTGCTGATGTTTGCCAGTGAGTTCAAGGCAGGGCATGCTCCTATGATATCTCATATCAACTTAGTCTCGTAGAAGCAGGGGCGTAGCAATAGGGGTTGCAGAGGTTGCGACCGCATCGGGGCCCTTGGGCCAGAGGGGCCACGAAGGGCCCTCCCTCAACTGCAGTATTAGCTCTGTATTGGTCCTGTGCTCATAATAATCACTTCTATAGATACTTTGAATAGTAGTAATTATTAACAAACTGTTCCCCATCCCCTTCTTGTACCTCTGACACTGTAGTTGCCATTGGCAGGTTTTGGTGCGCCATATCAATTGTTATGTATAGAGTGCTTGGGGGGCCCCATTGTAAAACTTGCATTGGGGCCCACAGCTCCTTAGCTACGCCACTGCGTAGAAGCCATTAAAGAGTTTTGAGTTTTGTAGCTCCCCTCCCCCCGAGTCCCCCCACCCAAATGATGGTGTAGCTAAAACAGATAGTTGCTCCTCAGACCGTTATGTAACAATCCTGTAGATAAGGTACTTGTAGGCAAATGCTCTCTCTCTCTGATTGCGCCCCCCCTCATGACCATACTAAAAGATTAGTGAAGAGATAGTCCCCATTGTACTTATCTGGGAGTGCAAAGTCGGCTTTAATAGAATAGGTGCTAGAAGGATCTATTGTAATGCGGGTCTGGATCAATCTTGTTGTTCTTGTTGTATTTGTCCTCTGCCTCGTCTTTGTTTCCTCGTGCGCTACGGTAAGCCCAGGAATATCTTCTCTGGTTGCCAGATAGATCAGCTTGGCATATATCTAAAGCCAGATAGAGATCAGGAAGGTCTGCTGGGGTTCGTAGCGTAAAGGACTTGTCTCCTTTTAGGATATGTAACTGAAATGGGAACCCCCATTTATATGAGGCTCCCGGTTCTTGTAAGATTTTTAGTAACGGCTGGAGAGCCCTTCTTTGTGCAAGTGTAGATGATGCCAAGTCCTGGAAAAGGAGTAACTGATGTCCTTCATGTTCAATACTCTCCGCTTTCCTCGCTGCCTGCATTAATACCTCCTTAACGGTGAAAAGATGTAGGCGGCATACCACATCTCGTGGAGGTTTATTTGCTAGAGGCTGCGGTCTCAGGTTTCTCTGCACCCTATCAAATCATATGGCAGAATCTTGTGGCTGCTTGAGAAGGTCATTAAATATGGTGGTCAGTGTGGGGATCAGTTGTTGAGCTGTAACGTCTTCCGGGAGACCCCTGACCCTAATATTATTACGGTGGCTTCTATTTTGGACATCTTCCATACCTGCCCGAAGGGCTGCATTAGTGGCTTTCTGCTGTTCCTGTTGTGCTGTCAGGGCTTTTATTTCAGCTTTCATCGTTGCAGTCTCTGCCTCTAAGGCGGTTAGCCGGCCTCCATGATCCAGGACATCCTCTTGTATGCTCTGGAGTTCCGCACGAGTGGCAGAGGTAATGCGATTAGCAAGGTCGTCTAAATCACTCTTGGTAGGAAGACTATGCAGAAAGTCTGTAATCTTACTTAGTGCCTTAGATGTAGCGTCCGATATGGCTTCTCCTGTCTCCACCACTTTCTGCGTTGGACTGGAAGAAGGCGAGACCGCGGCCATTTTCAGTGGAGTTTGTGTGGCCTCATTTCTCCGGAGGTACTGGGATACCTTAGGCTGCACGGAGGAGTTTCGTTTAGGCTGCAGTTCTTTGCCAGAAGATCTCTTAGATTTCCCGGGCATAATCAGGGGTAGGTAGACTGCGGAAAGAACAGCTATTTTAGCTTCAATTAGTGGATTAGAGAGGGAGCTCCATCTGGTTGCTTCCTCACGCGGCCATCGCTAGCTCCGCCCCCTTTGGTACTTTTTTAATTGCAGAATACTGAAAAAAAATATTTTAAATACAAGATGAAAAATTATCTCCTAGGAAAAAACTCAGGAGGAAAAGTTAATTGCATATGGGCCCTCTTTGTTAGATAAAAATGTTTAATTTTGGTTAGAAGAACAAATCTAAGTACTTTGTGTGAGTAAATAATAAACAGGAATAATAATGGCTAAGCTGAATATGGTGATTTGTGTGTGTGTGTTTGGAGGGGGGGGGGGGAATTACCTGATGGGAAAAAAAATGGATGTAATTTTTGGATTCAGGGCACCAAAAGAAAACAAAATGAGAATCAGTGAAAATGTTGGAAAGCAAATTTCCATTGCGGGCCAGTGTAATGTAGATATGGAAAAATGTTCAGTGCCATATAAATTTATGCTATGATTCATGATGAGTAAAATGTATACAGTAATAATGACAATAATAATAACAAGTGTCAATTCAGGTTTATGGATATATTTAACAACTAATAATGTAATTTGTCTTCTTTTGTACAGATTCATTTATAGGTTTAAAACAGAATTATTTGGCCTAAAGAGAGTCAAGTGTATTAAATCATTACAGTAAGACATAACATAGATACAAGATTTACAGATAAAAACAGTAATCCTACCTAATACATTCCCTGGGTATCTACGTCCATGGGCTTCATGTCAGCCAAGTGCGCATGCGGGGAGCCTCGGCCAACTGGTTCATGGCATGGGTGTGCGCGCGTTGGGTCATGCTGGGGGTTGTGGCTACAGGTGCACACATGAGGTCCATGGGTGAGTGCGGAAGGGTCACACTACAGAAGGAAATGGAGTTCCCTAGTGCCCATTATGTATTGGACTTTAGGACAAGTGTTAAAAAAAGAGTTGTAAAACAGGAGACACATTGATCTTTTTTTTTTTTTGATATATTTGAAGGAATGAAGCAAATTGAAATATAAAGGTGATGTTTTAGGAACGTTTACAATTTGTACTTTCTATACCTCCTTTGTCTCTAATTGCGTTATATTTAGGTACTATTGATAAAAATAATATTATTGGACTACAATGGTTTTTAGAGCATCACTGCTCACTTTTATTATGTCTGCATGTGATTGTTTGTTTTGGTCTTACAAAACATATTTTACCACCTTCCTTTTTGTGAATACCACTGCCCAAACTTACAATACTGGGCTGTCTACCCAGAATCCTCTTCTCCGTATCCTTGCTGCCTCCCTGTCCAAAATCACAGAGAATCTCTGTATAAAGACAAAAATTAATAGTAACTATTTACTGTATTTTGCAGTTTGTTTCTCTAAAAAGCAACTCCAAGATATAATTATTGGACTGGACAGCAAATAAAAATATTATTGATAATTAATAGCATTTATTTATGTAGTTCCTTTTCTTCAGAACAGCTGTGAAACAGTTTAACAAAATGCACATTGTTTAAGGCCTGAAACCCACTAGGGACGCTTTTCTGAACACGTTGTGATTTGAAAAGCTCTTGCTAATATAATGCTATGGGTGTGATGCCACTTGAGGGATGTGATTTTATAAAAAAATCCCCCATAGCATTGCATTAGCAAAAGCTTTTCAAATAACTAGCACTTAGAAAAAGCTGCTGGTGGATTTGAGGTCTAATATTTATTTGCTAAGTTTAGGTTTTTAAATTATTTTATAATCAGGACAATATCACAAGATGTGTTCATGGCCTCTTCTACTGGATTGAATAGCAATCCTTGGAAGTTCAAGAAAAGCAATCTTTGCAAGTCCAAGAAAAGAAAATATTGATAAACTGTTACAGGTAGACTAGCCGATCAACTATAAGTAGCTGATTGGCTAGTATTTCTAATAGCTGTTGCTGATCAACTATTATTAGCTGATCTGCTAATAATTCACTCAGGCCGGGTGCACATATGGCAGAAACGCTGGCGGAGCGGGAAACACTGCGTTTTATGCAGCAATGTTAGTCTATGGTACGTAGAAGGACCAGCGTTCCACCTGCGATTTAAAATAATCGTTCTGCAGATGCTTACAGTGTTGCATAATATGCAGGCTGGCTGCCAAAACACACATAATGAAAGTCTATGGAAACATGTATGC
This sequence comes from Hyperolius riggenbachi, assembly GCF_040937935.1. Taxonomy (NCBI): domain Eukaryota; kingdom Metazoa; phylum Chordata; class Amphibia; order Anura; family Hyperoliidae; genus Hyperolius; species Hyperolius riggenbachi. The sequence goes on along the minus strand of NC_090652.1, from coordinate 53,197,363 downwards.
ATTGCATTTTCCATATGTTTTATGCTGCGTTTTTAATTAAAACGTAAAGATCTCTGACATGTTCCGCTTTCTGTTGTCTTCCTAAGGATTTGCATGTATTTAAATTTAAAAATGCATAGAAAATACATAGAAAACACATATGCGTTTTCTATTAACGAACCGCAAATGCAGACAAACACATGCAAAATGCATGAAAACACGCATCTGCATAAAAAAACACGCAAAACGCAAGCATACCAAAAACACAATATAAAAATAGAAATGCACCTGTAGAAAACACCGGATTTTCACGCTATGCTATGTGAGCACCTAGCCTTAGGGTTTTGGCAGGTTAGGCACTGAGGGATTAATGTTAAAGTGAACCTAAAAATCGACTCAGCAGCACTGAAAAGGCTTTGTGTTTCTTTAACAGTTTCACAGCATCAGAACTTTGTTTCTCTTATACAAGCCTCATTTTTAGCTGCACAGAAGAAAACTGCCCGGGCTTTTTTCCCTTGATGCTGTGCAAAGCATGATGGGATTTCTGATTTTGTTGTTCTCGTTCTGCTGTTTTGGTGCAATTTTTTTTTTTTTACACTTTGAATTTGACATTTGAAGCCTAGCGTGTGCAGCTGGGAGGGGTAATCAGGACACAGGATAGTTAGAACTGTGTCTCCTGCTCCTTGTCACCTCCTTTCAACCAAAAAGATTGCTGCCCCCATGACAAAGATGGCAGCCCCCATGAATCACAAACATTTGCCTGTTCTTTTAAAACAGGTTGTGTAAGAGACTATATTACCTATCTATTCTAATTAACATAACTAATGTAACTTGATGACAGTATGTTTGTTTAGGCTGAAATTCCCTTTTAAGCATTAGGACAGGGGGGTTGTATTATGCATTGGGGGAGATTATTGATAGCCACTAGGGAGGAGAGTTAGTGTTGGGCACTAGGTGGGAAGATTTTGTGAGAATAGGGGGCCGGGTATGTCTATGGTAAAACGTCAGTAATGTTGCATTATGTGTACTCAGAAAAAAAGCTGCACATAAATACCAATACATAAATAATTAATGCATGTTCATGTATTGCGCGTTTTTTCAAGTTAATTCAAATTTGGTTGTAGGATGCCAGCAATTTTAAAGTGGACCAATGAAAAGCAGGAATAGCTTATTTTAATTTGGTTGAGCGACCACAAATCACAGCCTCTTTGCCTGCAATCTAAACTAGGGTTGGGCGTTCTACTCACCATAAGCTCAGGGTGTGACATGAGTCCTCAAACAAAAGAATTGGAATGAAGAAGCATTTAAAAAAAAAACCTCTGAATTGCAAAACTAGTGAGGCAGAGTTTTTTTTTGTACCTATCTAAGTAATTGGGATTTAAAACCTGTATTATTTTTGTGGCAAGCTAAAAGGAACAAAAAGCTTTGGTGTGTGTGTGTATGTGTGTTGGAAGGGGGGGGGGGGGGGGGTTAATGGACTTGAGCTATTGGACGTATTATTATTATGTTGGGTATTTATAAATCGCCAATATATTACGCAGCGCTGGAAAATAAATAGGGGTACATACATTGCAACAAGGGGTGAAAGACAAAGAGGTAGCAAATGGTTATACAATATAGCACAATGTATACATGCAATCAGGGTATAAAATGCGTTTTACAGAGATCCAGCAAATGAAGTCTGAGTTAGTCCATGAGAAGGGTGTCATTGCTGGGGTAGCAAAATTAAGAAGGACACACTAAGGGGGGGGGGGGGGGTTAGGGACCCTGCTAAAGGCTTACAATATAAAGAGTGGGGGGGCATAAGGTAGCTTTGTGGAAAAGGTGGTTGACTGAGAGAGTTAGAGTGTGGTAGATGTGGGGTAGGCCATTTTAAAGAAATTATGCCGAATATCCGGATCCAGGCTTAATGACATCATCAAGCTGGGAACCAGATATTCAGCATCATGGGGCTGAGTGCAGAGCGGTGAACGGTGGCTCCGGATGCAGGGTTATCGCAGGAGCGAGGCAAGGTGAGGAAGACTGTTTGCAACTTCTTTCTTGTAGCAATCTGCCCACGGAGGGGGAGAGATGAACGATCACTGCAGTTGACTTCTGCAGTGATCATTCATCCGTGGTGGGATTGGCTTAAAGGGAACATATTCCCTGTCACCAATCAATATTGCAGCTGAAAGTGCTGGGGGTGCACAAGGGGAGCAAGCTCCATCGTGCACAGCTGGCTGCAGGGGAAAATCGTATATCTACTTTCTCGTGACTTTGATGAAGTCACAATAGATATACTGCAGTGGTGGGAAAAGTGGTTAAACGACCACTATCACAAAAAAATTGTAACATTTAAAATGCCTCAGAACACATAAATAAAAATGTACCTTTCACCAATAGCAAAATGTGCTATAAATGACCTTTCTCCTATGTTGCTGTCAATTACAGTAGGTATTAGAAATCTGAAATAACTGACCGGGTTTGGACTAGCCTATCTCCTCATGGGGGATTCTCAGAGTTTTCTTTATTTTCAAAAGCACTTGTGAATGGAAGTTGCTCAGTCCAAATGCCAGAATAGTGCAAATAGCAGGCCTGGATTTAGCATAAGGCACTGTAGGCATGTGCCTACTTATACTGCAAAGGCGGGTCTCTGAATGTCCCTATTTTGCAATTCAAAAGCTGGAAGAGCAATCCCTGTCACCACCACAGCTCGCCAATGATCCCATCTCCCAGCCGCACACAGTTCAGTTGCCAGCCTGTGGTCCCACCCCCCCCCCCAGCAATTTGATGGCCAGGGCCAGGGTTGGGGGTGTAGCCTGTGTAGGGGGGCGGAGCTTAGGGAACCAAAAGGCCTCTGCCTACAGGCTCCTGAGGTGCCCTGGCAAACAGGTGTGTGCAGGGCCGTGCAGAGGGTCCTTAAGTGGGGGGTGCTCAAATTTCAAAAGGGGGTTAGAGAGAGGAAGAGGATACCGGCCTCTGCAGGGAGAAATTGGTAAAAAAAAAGCAGCTTTGACGATCATGTGGTCAAAGCTGGAATCGTATTTTCGATTTTTAAGCAACGTTGGGCAACGCTGAATTAAGACCAAAAGACCAAATTGGGCCCTAGGCAAAGTGGCAACTTTGGATCCCCTGCTCCTATCCCCAGTTAGAACTAGTTCATAAGGAAGATTAAGAGAAAAATTAAACATGATGGTGACACATGGGAGGGGGGCACAAAGGTGCTAAATGTGACACGGGGGGGGGGGGGGCTTTGCACTGGACGCGACTCGGGGAAGGGGGCACAGGGTTGCTGAGTGTGACACAGAGAGGGGGGATGTGACACAGGGGAAGGACACTGAATGCGACACGCTCCAATGAAGTAACCGTCCAGCTAACCTGCGGTACATCCCATAGACTTTATCCCCTCCACCTCCCTGACCCGCGTACGAGAGAGAACTGCACGGGAGACTTGGGCGCAGGACACAGCCAGTATATGGCACAAGTCTGGGCCGTGTTAAATACTATTCCCCCTCCAGGCTGCCATGGATGGTGGGGAATGAAATAATTCGGCTTCCAGCTATTGCTGGAAGCCAAATTATTGTTTTAAAAGAAACTTCAGCTCCGTCTTCTGACGGCGCCGGAGTTACTCCCTGTGCCTGCAATAGCCGTAGTTCCTATTACCGCCTATGGTGGCGCCGGCTGCGTCCAAGTCTCCTGCTCTGCAGCGCCCAAGTCTCCAGCGCTGGATTTATCGTGTTCGCCCTGACCCTCCTGCCTATGCGTTTGTCAGTGAATTTAGCAAGATTTGATGGGTAGGTTATTTTGTTGGCAGAGGGGCATTAAATGTGACACACGGAGGGGGACACACAGGGGTGCTGAATGTGACACAGGGAGGGGGTGAGGGTCACTGAATGTGACACACGGAGGGGGACACACAGGGGTGCTGAATGTGACACAGGGAGGGGGTGGGGGTCACTGAATGTGACACACGGAGGGGGACACACAGGGGTGCTGAATGTGACACAGGGAGGGGGTGGGGGTCACTGAATGTGACACAGGGAGGGGGACACACAGGGGTGCTGAATGTGACACGGAGGTGGTGGGGGTCACTGAATGTGACACAGGGAGGGGGGTGGGGGTCACTGAATGTGACACAGGGAGGGAGACACACGGGGTGCTGAATGTGACACAGGGAGGGGGTGGGGGTCACTGAATGTGACACAGGGAGGGGGACACACAGGGGTGCTGAATGTGACACAGGGAGGTGGTGGGGGTCACTGAATGTGACACAGGGAGGGGGACACATGGGGTGCTGAATGTGAGACAGGGAGGGGGTCACTGAATGTGACACAGGGAGGGGGACACACGGGGTGCTGAATGTGAGACAGGGAGGGGGTGGGGGTCACTGAATGTGACACAGGGAGGGAGACACACCGGGGTGCTTAAGGTGACACAGGGAGGGGGTGGGGGTCACTGAATGTGACACAGGGAGGGGGGTGGGGGTCACTGAATGTGACACAGGGAGGGAGACACACGGGGTGCTGAATGTGACACAGGAAGGGGGGTGGGGGTCACTGAATGTGACACAGGGAGGGGGGTGGGGGTCACTGAATGTGACACAGGGAGGGAGACACACGGGGTGCTGAATGTGACACAGGGAGGGGGTGGGGGTCACTGAATGTGACACAGGGAGGGGGACACACAGGGGTGCTGAATGTGACACAGGGAGGGGGTGGGGGTCACTGAATGTCACGGGGGGGGGCACTGAATGTCACAGGGAGAGTGAGGGGGGTGGATATACAAGCTAAAAGAGAAATTAGCACGTGACACAGGCTAGCTAAGTAGGGAAATAGACAGGGAAGTAAACAGCCACACACTGAGAGAGGAAAAGATGGAAGTAAAAGCTACACATTAGCATACATACATTTCTCAAGGTGGGGGTTGGGAAGAGCTTCACTCACTGTCTGCAGAGGAACTTTCTGCCATTCATCAGCCAGAGTACAGAGCAGCCCTGAATGAGATCCTCACGGAGATAAGAAGCAGCAGGAGAGCTGGATGAGACATCATCGTGATAACGGGCTGAGGGCTGATCTCCCCCCTGTAGTGTCTCCTCTCTGTACTTAGGCTGTGCTCTGACACTGACAGCCAGCTCTACCCAGAAGTCGGCAATGTGACGCAGCAGGGCAGGAGAGCTCAGCTGAGCTCTCATTCAAACTTCGCGCTGTGTGCTGATCTCTGTTCCTGCTGTCAGACTCCCAAATGCCACAATAGGCTTCCGGCTCAAGGAAGTCAGGCAGACCCATCACTTCTTCAGTGTTATTTGTCCCCTGTGAGCAGTGGATGGCCGCTCATTCACTGTGCAGGCACTGAAGGGTACCTTACCTGCACCATTAGTGCAGTCAGAGAAAAGGGGCCACATGGCAGGGAATTTCAAAAGGGGGGGTGCTCAAGCATCCTGAGCACCCCCCTCTGCACGTGCCTGGGTGTGTGTATGTGTGTGTGTGTGTGTGGCGGGGGGGGGGGGGGGGGGGGGGGGGCTGCATCTTTATATAGATACCTTTCTTCTAAGAGAGTGCTTTTTTAAATATTAAATTAAATATAGAGAATTCACATGAGGAGATAAACTAGTCAAAAACCTGTCAGTTACGTCAGATTTCTACTATCTCCTGTATGGGACAGCATCATAAAAGAAAAGTAATGTGTGACTCATTTTACTCTGGAAGAAGCATACTACTTATTTGAATGCGGTTTACATGGATTTTAAATGTTACAATTTTTTGCGATAGTGGTTCTTTAATGATAAGAGAAAAAAAATATGATAACAGTAACTGTTTTCTCTGAAGTTGTGTCTCTTTTTGAGAGCTGTCAATCAAACAAAATATTTCAGCAGCCAGGCAGAACTTTCAGCAACTAGGCTCATCCGAAACAGGAGCAGGTTATTTTGGGAGGATGGTCTGGGGCCTTGATTCCAAACATCTTCCTGGTTCAGAAGATGCAAATAGGCACAGGATTGCATACTTTTATTAAATAAAATGCAGAGAGAGGTAAATGCATTCATATGAAAAAGGTTTAATTCCAGTAGTAAAATATTAATGATTGTTATCAATATTTAACTATAACCTAACTTTACCTTACTCTCACACAGAACCCTCCCTCTGCCGATGCCTAACCCTTAGACCCCCAGGTGGTGCCTAACTCTAAGACCCCCCTGGTAGGGCCTAACACTAACTTTCAGGCCCTGTTCACACCTAAAATTGCAAAACACTAGCGATTAGTGCTAGCGTTTTACCAGAGTGATTTTGCTGCAATTAACGAAGAAAAATAAGTGGACAGAGTAGCGTTTTGGGAGCGATTGCGATTAGCGGTTCTATACATGCTAATTGCGATCGCTCCAGAATTGCCACCGAAACGCTGCATGTAACGCATTTGCAATTAACGCTAATCACAAACTGCCCGTAATCGCAGCAGTGAGAACACTGCCAAAAGGAAACATTAGCTAGCGGTTTGCGGTGATCGGGAATCGCGCAAGTGTGAATGGGCCCTCAGACATTGCTGCTATAGCCGCTATTTATCCCTCTGTATAGCTGCTAATTATCCCACACTATCATGGAATTCCGGCTCTCACTAAAGTCGCTTATAATCCCGCTGCAGACTTCTTCTATAGTATAGCCGAACTCCAGCACCTGCTAAAGCCGCTAAATAGCTGTACCCTTTTCAACGTGTGCTGTCCACTTAAAGAGAGTCTGAAGCGAGAATAAATCTCGCTTCAGACCTCATAAATAGCAGGGGCACGTGTGCCCCTGCTAAAACGCCGCTATAGCGCGGCTTAACGGGGGTTCCTTCACCCCCAAATCCCCCTCTATACACCCGGGGAGCGCTTCCTGGTTGGGGCAGGGCTAACCGCCGCAGCCCTGCCCCACGCGCGTCTGTCAGCGCGTATCTCCGCCTCTCCCCCGCCCCTCTCAGTCTTCCTTCACTGAGAGGGGCGGGGGAGAGGCGGCGATGCGCCGCTGACAGACGCGACTGGAGGCAGGGCTGCAGCCGTTAGCCCTGCCTCCAGGAAGCAATAAATCACGACCAAATCTGCGACCAAGTGTCGCAGTGGTCACTTTGGGGGTGAAGGGACCCCCGTTAAGCCGCGCTATAGCGGCGGTTTAGCAGGGGCACACGTGCCCCTGCTATTTATGAGCTCTGAAGCGAGATTTATTCTCGCTTCAGAGTCTCTTTAACGACCGCGTCGGCAGGTAGAAGTGGTGGTTTCATGGAAATGGCCGCTTCAAGCGGCCGTTCCATGTCAGTTCACGGAGGGTGTTTCCGTGAACAGCCTGCGAGCCTCCGATCGCGGCTCGCAGGCTAAATGTAAACACGCAGGAAAAAATCCCCTGTGTTTACGTCACCGGCGCTGCTGCGCAGCAGCGCCATAAAGGAGATCGGCGATCCCCGGCCTCTGATTGGCCTGGGGATCGCCGGCATCTGATAAGCTGAAGCCGTCCTGTGCCGCCCATGGGAAGGAAGGGAGGGAGGGAAAGAGAGGGAGGCCCCCCTACTTGGCCACACAGAGCGGCGGCGATCAGACCCCCCCAGCAGGACATCCCCCTAGTGGGGAAAAAAGGGGGGGAAGTCTGATCGCCCTGCCTCAAACCTGATCTGTGCTGCGGGCTGGAGAGCCCACGCAGCACAGATCAGTGAAAAAGAGCCTGGTCGGCAGGAGTCACACTTGTTTGCTTTCATGTGCGTTTTCTGCACAGAAAAACTGATTTCAACTGAGAACTCATGTTAATCAATGGCCCTAGGTCACACTTAAATGCAGATTTTGCGCACGAAAAAAAAAAACTGACCTCCTGCCCATTTTGTCAGTTTTCTCTATAAATTACATGAGCTGCTGTAAGGCAGGGGTCGCACTTTTCTTTAAGTTTTCTGAAAAGTGTAGCAGAAAAGTGTAGAAAACTGAAAGACAGGCGTGACCCCTGCCTCAATGATTTGAGGTAAATAAGGCTAATAAGAAAGCAATCTCGTTGTAATTTGGTATTTTATTATTTTTGCACCAGTTCAAGTCCACTTACAAGTTTGTAAAAGAAAATAACCTACCTGCATTATTGCAGAACGGCTTTATATCTCTAAATTTCTTCACCACAATGTCTTCATCATCCTTATCCACGCATGAAAAGAGAAGCAGTTGTTGTGCATATTCTCCAATACTGCGCTGAATGATCCTTTTTTTTTCCTGGTCACTGCTGTCCTCCACATCATCAACCACTACAACAACATTATCCTTCCCTGGATACAAAGTGGGTGTGATGAATAATGCCATTACTCAGATATCTGATTGCTGGTGATCTGCAGAATCACCAACAATGCAGACGCTATACCCGATTATGTGTGATCCGCAGAATCACCAATAATGCCAGTATAGCAAGACTGAGAGCAGAGAGTGTAGTGATTGTTGTCACGGTAACTATAATGCTTTAATGAGGCCTCACCAGAGGGGCTGGTGAGGTAGGAACAGTACACAGCGTGTGTACTAACGTACAACCTCCAGCAAGCTGGGGAAACAATACTGAAGAGACTGAATCTCTCGAGGAGCGGGTGATTCAGACTATACTGCAGGCAAATGAACACCCGAGGTGCAGATGCGTTATACTGAACTGCAGTTTACGAGATACAGTAATACTAAAACAACAGGTACCTAATGAGCAGGTAACTAGGACTAACTATATCCTAGCAGAGATGCTTAACCAGCGGAGCTGGCGCAGTTAACTCCTCACCAGTGGCGAGGGCCCACTGGTGAGTAGATTGGTCAGACAGGCAGGGTTCGGCAACAGAGAGGTAAGTATCAGTACAGAATCGTGAAGCAAGAGAATAGTCGGTAATCAGGCAGAGATTAAGCAACAGGTAGGCAGATAGGCGAAAGTACAGGAACGGAAGACAGGATCAGGGTCAGAGTAATAGCTAAGAGTCATACACAGGAGATCAATACAGAAGCAATAACCTAGTCTGGGTGTGAAATCCATAGCGTCAACACCCAGGAACTAGTCTAAACAAGTAGCAATATCCTAAGCTTGGGGGTGAGGTCCTTGGTCTCAACCCCCTGGAACTGGTCTAAAGTATAACAGAGCAATGAGACAACAATCCTGAGCTTGGGGTGAGGTCCTTGGTCTTAACCCCCTGGGACTAGTCTAAAGTATAACAGAACAATCGCACAGCAATCCTGAGCTTGGGGGTAAGGTCCTTGGTCTCAACCCCCTGGGACTAGTCTACAGTATAACAGAACAATCACACAGCAATCCTAAGCTTGGGGGTGAGGTCCTTGGTCTCAACCCCCTGGGACTAGTCTAAAGTATAACAGAACAATCACACAGCAATCCTAAGCTTGGGGGTGAGGTCCTTGGTCTCAACCCCCTGGGACTAGTCTAAAGTATAACAGAGTAATAGCAATATCCTAATCTAGGTGTGAAATCCTTGGCATCACACCTGGGATCTAAGATGACAGATAACAGATCAATAGCAATATCCTAATCTAGGTGTGAAATCCTTGGCATCACACCTGGGATCTAATCTGACAGATAACAGGTAATCTAAAGGTCTGAGCGCTGACACACAAGCATTCACGACAACAGACAAGGACAGAGTAACAATTCCTGGTTTAAATACTGAAAGCAGATTCAAGAAGCCCCGCCCGAGGGGCTGAGCCAGCCTGCAAGGTAGATTGACAGGTGGAAGTCAGCTGACCACAAAGTCAGCTGACCTGTCTCCTCCGCCCATAAAGGTCCTTTTGCTCCATGCGCAGGCATGTGGATTTAAGCTGCTGTGCAAGAGAGATTCCTGTCCCCCCTGAGTCGGGAAGCGACACCCGGGATGGCGTGGCCGCAGAGGTGACATCAGGTGTGAAAGCAGCTGCGCTGCTTTCTCCCACAGAGGTAACATCTTCGATCGTTACAGTGGGGTTAGTGATTAAAACGGTTACAAGTTTATTTTTGGTCTTTTGTTCTGGTTGAAAGGACTAGTACAGGTTTAAATATCATACACAGGGGCATAGCAAAAGGGGTTGCAGAGGTTGCCACCGCATCGGGGCCCTTGGGCCAGAGGGGCCCCAAAAAGCCTTCCCTACTACTACAGTATTAGCTCTCTATTGGTCCTGTGTTCATAATAATCACTTTCATAGATACTTTCATTAGTGGTAATCATGATTCATTAACAAACTGCTCCCCATCCCCTTCTTGCACCTCTGACACTGTAGTTGCCATTGGCAGGTTTTGGTGCACCTTATCAATTGCTATGTATAAAGTGCTTGGGGGGCCCCATTGTAAAACTTGCACCGGGGCCGACAGCTTCTTAGCTACGCCACTGATCATACATATAATAATATTGTTCATATCTACGTAAGAAGGACTGACTAACATTTAATCACAATAAATGTATTTTTATTAAAATACTTAATATGAAAATGTACACTTCTCCCAGAGTAAAATGTACTATACATAACTTGCTTCCTATGTTGGTGTCACTTCCAGTACTTTTTTAACCACTTCAGCCTGCGGGTTGTTTTCACCACCTTATGGACAAGAGGAATTTTCACATTTCAGCGCTCCTCCGTTTCTTTCCCCAATAACGTTATCACTACTTATCATTACAAAATGATCTATACATTGTATTTTTGCCACCAATTAGGCTTTCTTTGGGTGCTACATTATACTAAGCATCATTTTATTCTAGATTTTAATGGGAATAATAAGAAAAAAAATGAAAAAATTCATAATTTCTCAGTTTTCTGCCATTGTATTTTTAAAATAATACATGCCACCATAGTTAAACCCCACAAATTGTATAAACCCATTTGTCCCGGTTGGCACCAATATTTTATTTGATAATAGAAAAAGGTGCATTTTTCAGTTTTACATCCATCACTAAATTTAAAGGTCTTCCGAGGCCAAATGTAGAAAAAAAATGAAAAAAGTTATATACCTAGATCAGTTTGGAAGGCACGGAGGACGCTGTCCGTGCCCTCAGTGTCGTTCCACCGGGCCCCCGCCGCTCAGTAGCCCCCCGAATGGCTCCCGACCTCACGGCCCAGGTCGGACTCTCCTGCCTGTACAAAGATGGCCGCCGGAGCTGGCCACGACTGCGCAATCCGCATAGCCGCGAGTGCGGCTGTGCAGCTCTAGGGCCAACCACCCCCCCCCCCCGATCCACGTAACATACTGTTTCCAGCAATATATATAGAGTTGAGCTGAAATTTTCGTAATTTCGCATTACTAAAATTACGCATGCAAAATTTGCGATTACGATGCGAAATTACAGTAGCGTAATTGCCATTAAAATCGTAATTGAAAATACCGTAAGCGTAATTTTCAACGCGTAATTTTGCGTTTCGTTCATGCCGTAATTTCGCATTAAACGCTACCGTAATTTCGCGTTAAACCGTAACGCTCCGTATAATATAAAAAAGCCGCCGAATTTAAGGGTTAATAGCAAAGCCCCCTTAAATGCTAAGAGCCTCAAATTTGGAGAATATATTAAGGAGATCAGAAGGGGACTCCCAGATTCCACCATGAACCCCCCCCCAGGAAATTGCGGCCTCCACCTCCACCGCCCATCGGAGGTGGAGAAGAGCCCCTTGTCCTTGGATTGGACAAGGGCTCGGAGGGGGAGAGGAAAGCTTGGCTGCGGGCTGGTATAGTCAGGGTGCGGAGCCCCACGCGGCCGGTGCTCCGCATTCTGGCTATCCCAGCCTGCATGGGGGACAAGGGGTTAAAGAGGTCTGGGAGGGGGGACCCCACGTCGTTTTTTTTTATATTTCCCACACTCAGAATGAAGTAAGTAAAACTCTTCCCACTTGGGGGAATCTATGAAAATAATACACTATTGTTACCTGTGCAAAAAAAACTGACATTTTCCGCATTTAAAAGACATTTTCGCCCTTGAAACTTAAAAATCAATTTTCTCAAAAACTATAAGGTCTTTTTGAAAAAAAAATTTTTCTTCTTATTCCCACTGATCCCCTTAATATACCCTGGGAATTTGGTGTTCCTAAACTTTAAGCAGGCTTTGCTATTAACCGTTAAAGTTGGCGGGTTTTTAAATGTTTACATTTTTCCTTTGAAACTTTAACATCGATTTTCTCAAAAACTATAAGGTCTTTTTGAAAAAAAATTTTTCCTCTTATTCCTTCTGATCTCCTTAATATATTCTCCAAATTTGAGGCTCTTAGCATTTAAGGGGGCTTTGCTATTAACCCTTAAAGTCGGCAGCTACCTAACATTGATCCATGCGTCAACTTTTCCGCTTCGGGAGCATGGCCATACGCAATAATTTCGTAATACCCGTTGCAATACGAAAATTACGCTTATGCGAAATTTGGCGAAATCCTTCTTCATTACGATTATGTACTTATGGCCATAAACGTAATTACACTAATTACGCGAAATTTCGCGAAATCGTAATATATATATATATATATATATATATATATAACTTTTTTCATTTTTTTTTCTACATTTGGCCTCGGAAGTCCTTTAAGCAAATAATGTAATAATAATATACCCTCTTGACATTCATATTGAAAAATGTTTAGTCCCTAATGTATATTGGTGCAATTTTACTATTTGACCACAAGATGTCCTCACACATATTTCCTATTCGTGTTGCAAGAAGTACACTAAATAGGAAGTAATGCACGGCTGTTACACTTTGGAAGTAATGCAGGCATCTCATTGATGCCGGCAATCACGGGGGCCTAAAGTGGAAATGAATGAATGGGAAGAAAGTTCCCATTCATTAATCTAATGATCCATGACAGGAGCGGCGGAAACGAGTGAGCGAGAGGCAGTGCGGCAGCACCATTTGAGCATAATCAATGTTTTTGAACAAAAACAGTGATCATTCTTGGTGGACATGCATTCACGGCCAGATTTAAGCCTACATAGGCCATGGCCTAGAGCACCACAGGAGTAAGGGCAGGTGGGCAGGAGGCTTGAGAAGTGCAGTGGGATGAGGTACTCTTCTGCCAGCTGCCTGTGGCTGTGCCCTGTGCTGCTTCCCTGTGTACATCTGGCAGTCAGGAGAACTTCGGCAGTGCCTTTAAAGAGAAGCAGCGAAGGGAAGGGATTGATGCCTGTCACTCCGCTCACCTAGTCCAACTAGGATGAATGGCAAAAGCTGTGTTCCCATGGAGGAGCTGATCACCAAGATCAAGGAATACCAAGAATTATACGACAACAAGCATCCACACTACAAGGACACCTCCAAGAAAAATGTGGCCTGGACTAATATAGCTGCATACTTCTTTGAGGAGTGCTGGGACTATTACACTCATACAGCGCAAGCAGATAAAAGTAAGTTGACTGTTCTACTCATTTAATTAGATATCTTAGTGCATAATTGTGTTGTTTATGTTTATAACCTATGGCATTGCATTGTAGGTACTGAAGAAGTCAATACTGTGTGGCGTTTAATAGGAATTAGTACAGAATTGGGCCTCATACACACACACATGTGTTGTTTCTAGTGGTGTGTGTTTTTTCTATCATTTTTTCTTTTAATGCCATTGTTAGCAAGCAGCCACAAATATATTTACTATGTTGTTGTTAAGATTTGGCCTTAAAAATGTAAAGGTTTTGTTGAAGAATATATGTTTTTTTGAACCAATCTTCAAATTGTTCATCATTGTGTAAATCAGTATTGTTTGGTGCTACCATAGCTCTGTTGTAAAAGGCATTTAATGGAAGGGCCAAGGCTTCTGTAGCAATAAAGGTTCATGGAAAGTCCCGTGACTGGGAGTTTGGCCAAGGACCTGGGCCAGGGATGGGAAGTTGGCTCAGTCTCATTTCCACACAGATGTGTTCTGCAGTTATGCAACACTATGTTTGCTATACTCGATTTACAGTAGTTCTATTACAAATGTCTAGGTGCATACATGTGGCCTGTTGCAATGCCTTTACAATTTTGCAAAAAATTACTTATTTTTTTTCCTTTTCAGTTGACCAGTTGAAAGCATTATGGAGATCTATTCTTGATAGCTACAAAAGTGATTTGATTACACATAACATTTACCAAGGATGTGTTCCAGGGCCCAAACACAGGAGAACATTCAGATATACTGGCTTTCTGAACTTTATTACTCCAGATACATGGAGTGGAATGTAAGTATTGAAACTGAATAAAAAATAGTCATCAGACATTTCTAGATTAACTTTTTGACCACTGAGGGGTTTTTCCCCTTTAGGACCAGAGCAATTTTCACCCGTCAGCGCTCCTCCCATTCTTTCGCCAATAACTTAATCACAACGACATGATCTATATCTTGTTTTTTTTTGTTTTTGGTTTTTTTTTGCCACCAATTAGGATTTCTTACTTATGCTAAGTATTATTTTATTCTAAACACATTAGACTTGGAATAATAAGAAAAGAAGGGAAAAAAATATTTCTCAGTTTTCGGCCATCATAGCGTTAAAATCAAACGTTCTACTGTGGATAAAACCCACACATTTTATTTGCCCATTTGTCTCAGTTATTGCAACATTTAAAAATTTTCACTAGTACAATGTATGGTGCCAATATTTTATTTGGAAATAAAGGTGCATTTTTTCAGTTTTGCGTCCATCACAATTCATAAGCTTGCAAAGTAAAAAATTACAGTAATATGTCCCCTTGACATATTAAAAAATTCAGTCCTTAAGGCAACTATTTATGTATTTATGCATTTTTTATGTGAATATATATATATATATATATATATATATATATATATATATATATATATATACTAGCCGACCCGTGGCGTAGCATACGCCACATAAGGGGGTAGAGGGCAGGAAGGGGGTATTGGGCACAGTGGCGGGGAGGGGGGTCAGACCCCCCCTCAACTGGGTCCCCCATGTGTGCTCCCCCTCCAGCTTAAGCTCAGCAGGAGCCCCCCCTCCCTCACCTGGGTCCCCCATGTGCGCTCCCCCTCCTGCTTAAGCACAGTAGCAGCCTCCACTATTAGTAAGAGGTAGCGGGCGGGGATGCCTCACCTCTACCGTGTTCCAGCGTGCATTCCACTGTCGTCACTTCCTGCAATGCCGCCCACTGTATTGGTATAATTTGCCTTTTTAAAACAGAAGGAAATCTGCAATAATTCAGCTATAAGTGAACACTTGTGGTTACCTATAATGCACTGTTACTAAATATGCCAATTATCCCTTTTCACCCTTGGTAAGCCAAGCAAGCATCCAGAACCACTGGTGTATAGCAAGCCTATAGCTTTAAATTTTACACATCCATATCAAACCCACATGTGACAGCCTGTTTCAGACTTTTGATCCTCAT